>NC_090313.1:1923333-2596666 GCF_039906515.1 Pseudorca crassidens
ACGCACCGCAACGAAGCGAAGAGCCCATGCGTGCCGCAACTAAGACCCGATGCACCCAATAAATAAATAAATAAACTTAAAAAAAAAAAAAAAGGTGGCAATGGAATAAACCCTAAGAATTCTGAAACCACCCGTGGTGAATGTGATGTGATTTTAATTCTAAAAATCCCCCTCCTTTGAATTCTCCAAAAATGAAGCATTATCTAGCAAAAAGGTCTAAAGTTAAGTACCGTTAAATTTAAAGGAAGTTAAATATACACCACACACCCCACGGGAAATTTCCAAGGGACACAGTTCTTTTTACTTGAGATGCACACCTTACAGTTCTCCCCATGGGACGTGTGTCGCGGGGGAGAGGGGCCTTAAAGAGACGGCCATGGAGGAGCTCGGCAGGTGTGGGGGGCCTTCCTCCAGTGGCCCGCCCCCGAGCCCTCCTCGCCCGGGCGACTCACAGGGCGTCGTCCTCGCCCAGGGCCTCGGCAGGTGGCTGCAGCCGGGCGCGGCCAGAGGCCACCGCGTTTCCTGCCCACCTCCACCTGAAGCTGCCCAGGACCGGGCCGCCCTCCCTCGTCGCTGTCCAGACCTCTTACCAACAGCCCCGCCCCGCCCGTGCATCACCCGCTGTCCATACACGTCGTAAATGTCACCCACGACTGTTCCAGGCTCAGGGAACAGGGGACAGAGGCCTTTCCGAACCGCCAGCAGCTTCAGACACAGACGGACTGTCGGATGGGCACCATCGCCCTCTGGAGCTCAGGGCGCGGAAAGCCGGGAGCTCTGACCAGTGTGGTCCCGGGAAGAAGGCGACAGCACCTGCATGCTTGCTCCAGGGCTCAGAAGGCTCCGGAGGGCGTACTGGAGCAGCGTCTCCCGGAACCACGGGTAGCCCGCTGTGGGGAATGTACTTGGGAGGACCTGGTCACTGGGACCACCCCCTACGGTTATCAGCTCAGCACCTGAGCCCACAGTGATTCTCAGCACAGCCAGAGGGGCTTTTAGAAACAAGGTTGCCTCCTTCCCACCTCTTCCCAAATCCTCCAAGCCTCCCATCCATCCAGAGTTAAGAGGAGAAAGTGTCTCCGCCCCCGGGCCCTCCCTGACCTCACTGCCCAAGGCTCCCCGGGTCACTCGCCCCTCCTCCCTGCTCTCACCTCAGGGCCTGTAAACGCCCCCCAACCAAGCCCACCGCTCCCTAGCTCCTGGTCCCACTGGAGGCTTCCCCATGATACTCACCACCATATCACTTTATATTTCGACGAACCTTCCCTTGAAAAGTAACCTACAAACAAAAAGTGCCCATCCAGGTGTGCAGCCCAGCCTTCACCTGGGTACCCAGACCGCGATCAAGAGACAGAACATCTCTTCTGCCCTGAGAAGCCTCTCCCACTATTCCCAGCCACGCCCGCCAGGGCACCTGGCACCGCGACCTCTGTGCCTGGCTTGAACTTCACTAAATGGAACTCTGTAAAAGGTACTCTTTCCGTCTGGCTTCTTTGGGCTTAACCCTAGGTCTGTGAGAGTCACGTGTGTTGTTCACTCATTTTATATCACGTGTGCTGTGCCACTATATCAACGTCCCATATGGATTATTTTGGTTTTTTCCTGCCGCTGGCCAATGTCTGGGTTGCTTCCAGGTGTATATATGTAACCTGACCGGACATGGCCGAACAGCTGTCTGAAGTGCTCCTTCGTTTACGTTCCCACGAGCGGTATACATATATGTGAGTTCTAACAGTTCCACATCCTTGCCAACATCCGGGTTGTCTACTATGTAATTTAACAGGTGATCTGCTTGCTGTCAGCCTCTCCCTCCACCATGGACACTCAACTACGTGGACACCACCAGGGCACGATTCTCAAAATACTGACAGAAAACCCGCACACTCAAGTGTGCTGTAAACGTTAACATGCTAGAAACTACCCACATTTAAATTTAATTCGTGTTGCCAGGTTAACTCCCTTTTTGCGTGCACACCTCAGAACACAACTTTTTCTATTGTTTGTAGCTCCACACTGACTTTTTTTTTTTCTTTTTTTTAAATTCCAGTAAGCTACTTCAAGCCCTTCCTGGAAGAGGGATACTACAACTCATAATTAGCAGTTCTTTTCTCTTTCATCAGCCTGGCCTTCTTTGCTGAGTGCCATGAGTGGCTTACATATATTATTTTCTAGAAACTGAGGCGAAGCCAAAATAATGCTCGACTGTCAGAGCTGCTAACCTTAGGAGGTAGCTGCGCTGTCCCACAATCACATTTTTTCCTATAAAATTAGCTAATACTTTTTGTGCCCTTACTATGTCAGATATTACTTAATCGCTTTCCATATATTTTCTCATTTAATCATCATAAGATTCCCAGGAAGAAGGCATTGTTACAATTCCCACTTTACAGACCAGAAAACCGAGGCTAAGAAAAACTAAATAACTTGCCAAAGGTCAAACAACTGCTAAGTGACAGAGTCATATTCAAACCCAGGGCAGTTGGTTGGCCCCGGTCTCACCCTCCATCCACGCTGCCCTCACAGCCAGCATCCTGGTACCGTGGTCCATATACAGTGCAAGGTGTGGATGGAGGGAGAGACCTCTATGCTCGCTCACGCCAAGGGGCAAGCTTGGGTGCTTCACCTGCACTATATCCAGCTAGCAACCATTTTAAGATGTGCGCACACGTTCAGAAACGCAGGCAACTATATTAGGTGATTTCAAGCAGCTGCTAGAGAATGGAGCTCCACGTATGCCTCTCTGGAGGTTCTGGGACTGTTTGCACTGCAAAGGGAAGGGTTCCAAAACCTGCCACCTTCACTACTCACATGTCAGCAAGATTTTCCCTACACGACGCAAGCAAAAGAGAGCCGGGCAGGAGAGATGGGCCCCAGCGGGCAGCCTAACCTCTGACGGCAAATTTCCTGCTCATTAAAGTCTCACTTCCTCTGAATTTATAGTAAGTAAATGGTAAAACTTGGAACTTATACATTTATACAGATGAAATTATTTTGAGATGAGGCTCTGCTGCCGAAAACCTTAAAAATGACTGCTGTGGGTTCTCTAACTTGAGCCTTGTAGGAATTCGGAAAGCAAAGTCCAGCAGTCACAGAGAGGATACCAGGCCTGTGCGATTCTCAGAGGGATCAACTTTTATTTAAAGAAGAACACCTTAATCTGAACATTTTGGAAACATTAGCAAAATCACAGTTTAAGATGATCGATTTGCCCGTGTCCTTTTATAATAAATTCTCCCTTGAATGGAAGAGTCTGCTTTGCCCAATACAGGTAAAGAATCCAAACCCAGATGGACGTCTCCGTTTTCTACTTTAACTGCAAGAAAGCAAAGAGCTAATGTGAGCAGCTGTCTGCTGACGCTTTTCTTCTTAAATGTCCTGCTTTTTGTTGCATTTAATTGCATAAGCTACTGCGAACCCTTCCTGAAGGAGGAAGACCAGATCTCAACAGCGGTGGCTCACAGCACCTCTACTACATTCTGGGAGTTGAGGGACATTTAAAACAACACTCAGCTGTTGGAGTTGCCATCCCATCGACACCGGGATGACGCTCCCACAAGCAACGTGAGCAGTGGGCACCAGTGGCGGGAAACAGGAGAGCGTTTGTTACGTCAATAAAAACAAAGCATCGCTGACTAAGAGGCCGGTTTGTATCGCTGTCCACTGTGAAATCTGCACAGTTACGGAAGGGAAATGACACTTTAGTATTGGGTCACACTGGTCGCTAATATTTACCATACTAATAAATTTACTTTTAGTCCAATACAGCCGGGGTTCGGCTGTTCAAACAGCCTGAGGGTGGACCTGCAAAGTTTGATGGTCAAAAGTGTGCTCCATGTGCACGGACTAACACTTTTTTGTGTGTGTGTGTGCGGTACGCGGGCCTCTCACTGTCGTGGCCTCTCCCGTTGCGGAGCACAGGCTCCAGACGCGCTGGCTCAGCGGCCACGGCTCACGGGCCCAGCCGCTCCGCGGCATGCGGGATCTTCCCGGACCAGGGCTCGAACCCGTGTCCCCTGCACTGGCAGGTGGATTCTTAACCACTGTACCACCAGGGAAGTCCCCAGAATTTGTTTGAACTTAAAAGACGTTGAAGTTAACATTCCTCCAAATAGAGTCGATGCACCAGCAGACAGGTAAGATGGTCCTGTGGTCCCGGCCACGCCCCCCCCCACTGCCCACCACAGCACCTGCAGAACCCTGGGTAAGGGTACGTACGGCAGACGCGCCCCTGCTGACAGGTTAAGGACGGACACTCCAGGCCCACCCTCCCAACAGGAGGAAGGCTCTGCCTGAGCTTTAATGACCTATCAGCACTCGTGACGGGCAAACACCGGTGCGCCCCGGGCCCACGCCGTGCAGGCCACCCTCCCTCTAGGCACTGGGGACCCACTCTCCTCCCTGCTGTACCTGACACTTGTCCAACAGGCTTCCCTGGACACCAGGCGCCTGAGGGCTGGTTGCTTCCTCCGACCCGGCTCAGCCCACCTGCCCTCCCCTGGATCCACGGTCTGGCAGGGTGGCCTCCCCTATGTCCCCCACCCCTCACCCCTTAAGGGGACACACAACCCGGGCCAGGCGGTCACTGAATGGGGACAAATCAGGTTCTAACACGCAGGGCCAATTCCCACCTACATCGTCACATTACCACGGACCTAATACAAAACAGAAATCCATCAGCACAGAGGAGAACCCTGGGGAATGGGGGCTGGCGGAGGCTGGATGAGGTGCAGGCTGGGCGTCTGCAGGGAAAACGGGACAGGCATGTCGAGTCAGGAACTGTGCTGTCATCAGAAGAGCTCTGAGCGCAGCCTCTGTCGTTGCTCTGGTGGCATTTCCTCTTCATTTAGTAAGAAAGCTAATTTTACTCTTTAATATTTTATTTGATTTATTTAAGAAAGAATGTATAATGAACGGAAGTATCTTCCCACGAGGAAGTTCTGTTGAAAAGCCCACTTACTTCACCACAATAGCAACCCGATTCAGACAAGTGCCCCTCAGGCCCGCCCGCCGGCGGGGCTCAGCTCATTCCCCCCCTTCACGAGCTGCCAGCCGGCGGGGCTCAGCTCATTCTCACCCTTCACGAGCTCCCGTCCTACTCAACCCTCGCCTTTGACATGTTAGATCTTCTCCCCCAAGAACCCTGCTCTCTGGGTGACGCACTGAAACTCCAGTTGCCTCCGGTAACGGATAAACGGCTGATGTGACGTGTGTGGTGAGCAGATAATCGCCCTGATGAAGGTCTGTGCAGACAAAACCAGCCAGGAAATACTGATCAGCTTCTACTGGGAAGTTGGAAACGTTACAGCAATTCCCCTCCAAACACCTGAAAGCCCCCGAAAAGCTTCTCCCTTATGAAATTATTTACAAATCCATGATCTGTGCCAAGCCTGGGTTCACCTGCTCGGTCCAGTGGCCAGCTCTGCAGGTCAGGGAGGGCCATGCCCAGGCGGGGGCCTCGCTGCTTTCTCCCCGGGAGCACAGCTCTGCAGTGGGGGTGTGAGCCCACCTCCGTGATACCCCACCCCCACCCAAGCCCACCCCCGTGATCTCCCCCCCCGCCCCTGAGCCCACCCCCGTGATCTCCCCCCCCCGCGCCTGAGCCCACCTCCGTGATCTCCCCCCCAGCCCGAGCCCACCTCCGTGATCTCCCCCCCCCCGCGCCCGAGCCCACCTCCGTGATCTACACCCCCCCCCCGCCCGAGCCCACCTCCGTGATCTCCCCCCCAGCCCGAGCCCACCTCCGTGATCTCTCCCCAACCGCCTGAGCCCACCTCCGTGATCTCCCCACCCCCTCACCCGAGCCCACCTCCGTGATCCCCCCGCCCGAGCCCACCTCCGTGATCCCCCCGCCCGAGCCCACCTCCGTGATCTCCCCCCCAGCCCGAGACCACCTCCGTGATCCCCCCGCCCAAGCCCACCTCCGTGATCTCCCCCCCACCCGAGCCCACCTCTGTAATCCCCCCATGTGAATCCACCCCCGCAGCCCCAACCCAAACTGGCACGGGGGTCCCGCGCCTTCACTGTGTCTGTTTTCTGCGTGCCCCTCCATTACTTTATCACAGACACAGTGATGTGTGAGGAGTTAACGCCTATATCCCTTGAGGATGAGAGAGGCGACGTCACACGGGAGTCGAGGGACAGGCGTGGAAGCTACTGACCGCTGTGAGGTGTGACCCTGCTCCACGGACGCTCTCACCCATCAGGATTGTGCTATCCTCGTCCGCCCCCATCACACCTCTCCTCCCACGAGGCTCTGGTGGGCCGCAAACAAAGAGGACAGACAGAGCCCCGGAAAGGAACCGCGGCTGATGGGCCCTGAGGTGGCATCTTCCACTCGGCCCCGCGATGCAGCCGCTCAGTCCACTGTCTACGCTTAGGCTGCTGAGGTTTCCCAAAGATGACCGTACTTCCCATGAAGAAACGCTCACGTCCACGGGTCAGGAACACACTTAACCCGGAAACAGAAAACGGGGAAGGAGGTGGCATGGGCACCCCTCCCCCCGGAGACCAAATGTGTCACTAAGAATCAGCACTGAATTTTCTTAAGTATAAATTCTGGCCAGTGGGGTGGTGTGGACTCTACCGTTCTACCTAAAGAATTCAACAAATCATACGTATGAGCTATTTAAGAGCGATTATTTTTCCCAGTCTGCTTCAAATCAGATTCATTATTGACCACAAGAGCAGCTTCCCAGTCTCCTTTACTGCCTTTCAAAGAGGCGGCGAGGCAGCCTCGCCGTTTCCTAAACCCTCCCGTGAGGAGGTGGCCTGACGGCATCAGCTAAAGATAGCAGGAGGCTAAGAATAGCTGGGCGCCCTGGAGGCCCTTCTGCTCTGTTCACCGCAGACGCCGGGGCCGGTACCAGACGGCAAGCAGGCTCATGCGAGCAGAGCCCAGAGGCTGCGGGGACGAAGTGGGAACTGGGCAAAGTGGTTTCTGAGCTGTGACGGAGCAGCAGCCCCAGGAAAGTCGGCTCGGCCAGAGACAGGACGTCCCCGTAGCCCGAGCATCCTGGGCCCAGCAAGGCGGTCCCCCAGTCCTCAAGGTTCTGTCGCTCAGGTTCTTGGGACAGCTGGGCCCTATCCTGGACTTTATGAGGGAAGAAAGCCCTTGCATCATTTCCATGAAACAAGACAGCACCCAAACGCTGCCAGTGCGGAAGCCTGCTTTACCCACCCTCCCTGTCATTCCCCGCATGTGTGCCCACTCGCCAGCCCCATGCGCGGCGGGAAGGTGGGGGGCCCTGGGGGGGGCAGGCAAGAGGGGCTTTCACCCCATGCTCTTCTTTTATGTTTGCACCTCGAGCCACATGTACGTCTATCCATCCATGAACGAAGTCATCAAGATAAAAAGATGGAGAACATGGGCTTCCCTGGTGGCGCAGTGGTTGAGAGTCCGCCTGCCGATGCAGGGGACACGGGTTCGTGCCCCAGTCCGGGAAGATTCCACATGCCGCGGAGCGGCTGGGCCCGTGAGCCATGGCCACTGAGCCTGCGCGTCCGGAGCCTGTGCTCCGCAACACCGGAGGCAAGCGATAAGTAGTATTTTTAGTTAAAGCTACCTGGAAACTGACAAAGTGATACAGGCGCCAAGTGTCAGGGGGAGGGGTAGTCACCAAGTTCATGGGCCAACAGCCACCCCTTCAGTCCAGGACAAAGCAGGAGACTGGTAAACGCAGCCTCACTGGCGCACAGCCAGGCCAGCACCATGAACGGTCCACGGCCACCTTCCTGCCAGACGGCAGAGCTGAGGCATTGCCACAGAGCTCGAAGCTCTGAGAGCCTAAGACAGTTACTATATTGTAAATACTTAGACCCCCATAAACCCAAAAGATTTGCCCTTTTCAAAACAAGTTTGCTACCTGCTGGCCTAGGGAAAAGGTAAGGGAAAAAGGACTTTCTTCCTTTGCTCATCAGAGAAGGGCCGTCACTAGAGCCCTATGAGTAACCATAACTCATTCATTCCCAGTTATGAGTCAAGGAGACAGGTCGGAGACAGGTCGCTAGTGCCAAGTACAAGTGTGGCCTCACCCCTAACAAACACTCCCAGCCCTGAGGCTGGCCCCTGGGTGGGCTGCTTGGTCTAGAGCTTCCTACCGGAAACACGAGTTGGGTGAGAGGAAGGTCCCCCAGCCAGCTGCCCTCGAGGAAGCTGACTCAGGACATCTGCACCCACGCCAGGGGCTGGGCAGGACCCTCCCAAAGAAAATCCCTGCACCTCACCCTGCGAGATTCCTTCACGTGCAAGAACGAAACTGTGCCCCTTTGCCGGTTTCTCCCGCTGGATTTTAAGTTCCTTCAGGGAAGAGAGCAATTCTTATTTCTGTTGTCTGGTTTTTTCTGTATTCCCAGCAGCTAGCACAATACCTGGTCCACAGTGGGCGCTCCTTAACTACTGGTTGAATAAAATGAAAAAAACAGGGAAACTTGCTGAAAATAGAGCAGCAAGCTATTGCCAGAAACAGCATTCAGCCTCACCAACACCTATAAAACTGAGTTACTTTAAAGAATTCACAGACAGTATGAAAGAGCCTTAAAGATGTAAACTAATGAAAACTTGCAACGTCCCTGAAGTTTTCCATAAGATTTCCCGACACCAAGTCCCCATAAAAACCCAAAGGACGGGTCTGGAGACCTTCCCAGTTGGTGGCTGGCGAGCACGTGCAGATGGGGACTGTGGTGGCCTGGACCCTCCACACCACCTCCCCACTGCTTGTCCTGTGCACCTCTTCCATCTGGCTGTTCCTGATGAAACCTTGTTCCCTAACTGAGTTTATGATTCATCCCTCCATGCAAAACTTTACTCCCTGTCTCGTGCCCTCTGACCTCAATCCTGTGCTCACAGAACACTAATCAACAGGGTCAGATGCTAAGATCGCTGCTGTCGATAACATTGTTAACAGACTAAAACCGCTATCACAGACGTCATCATTACCTACAAACTCAGGTTGTCTCTCCAGGGCGAGATGAGTGAACAGACCCCTGAGCCAGGGACCACCTGGCCTGAGAATCGTAAACCCAGGGACATCCTGGCTCCCGAAATGTCACTAGATGATGGTGAATCCCAGTCTCTTTTTCTTCCCCTAAAAATCCCCCAACTTGGGGCTTCCCTGGTGGCGCAGTGGTTGGGAGTCCGCCTGCCGATGCAGGGGACACGGGTTCGTGCCCCAGTCCAGGAAGATCCCACATGCCGCGGAGCGGCTGGGCCCGTGAGCCATGGCCGCTGAGCCTGCGCGTCCGGAGCCTGTGCTCCGCAACGGGAGAGGCCACAACAGTGAGAGGCCCGCGTGCCGCAAGGAAAAACAAAACAAAACAAAACAAAACCCCAACTCAGTGTCCAAGAGAGAGCGATCTGAGGCTTGTCTCCCACCCCCTTGCTTGGCACCTGAAATAAACCGTTATTTTGCCGCGAACACCTGTTCTCGGAGTTTGGCTTTCTGTGCTGCAGGCTCACAGCCCTTGCTCGGTTACACTGAATTGTGTACTTTTATAATAAGCTGGTGAGTTAGTACGTAAAGTGCTTCTCTGAGCTCTGTGAGCGCTCCAGCAATTTAACCGAACCCGAGGAGGGGCCGTGGGAGCCTCTGACTGTAGCCGGTGGGTCAGAAGCACAGGTGGCAACCTGGACCTGTGACCCGCGTCTGGAGCAGAGGGTGGTCTCGCGGGATCTGACGCTGTCGACGGTCATAATGGAGTTGAAGTCTGGAGCGCCCTGTGGTGCTGGAGTACTGCTTGACTGAGTGAGGGGACATGCCCCCCGGCCGCCCCCATGGAACTGGGTGCAAAAGCTAATTTCCCGTGTGTCTAAGCTCCTTCGTTACTACAGCAACACAGGCTAACTTTATGCAGAGGGGAAAACTACCCACTGTCTGCGTCCGGGGTCATGAAACACAGACTCAGCGTCAACCCCACGCAGACTGTGCTGAGGCACCTGGGGGGCCTAGGCTTGTGTGGGTGCACTTGGTCCACCAGGCTGGTGCCGGGGGGCACGTGACGGGCAGCGCGTGAGAAGCACAAACAGAAAGGCAGAGGCAGCAGATGGCGGGGCGGGGCGGTCAGGGCCGGCTGGGCTCAGCAGGGAGGGAAGAGGCTGGTGAGGAGGGAGACGATCGGCCTTCAGCACGAGCGCCCCTCGCCAGCCCCAGGTCCCCTCCTCCGCGGACACGCCCTGACACACAAGGCCACACGTCTTGGAACCATGGAGGTACCTGTCTGTCCGAGGGCCAGTTTCCCGGGGCAGGGGGGTGGCGAGGCCTCTGTGATGGCCCCTGGGTTGAAGCAGGGGTGGGGTCCAAATTATCCACCAGGAACAGCGCGGCCTGCCTGCCATAGGAAGGGGCAGTGGCCTTAGGAAGCGGCAGTGACCGTAGGAAGGGGCAGTGACCGCAGAAGGGGCAGTGGCAATAGGAAGGGGCAGTGACTGTCAGCTGGGAACCAAGACACTGCCCAGGACGCAAGGCCCGGGGACAGAAGCCGCAAGTGCGGCCTGGAGAGGAGGCGGGAAACAGGAGGGCTGGGCGCCAGACGGTGGGTGGGAAAAGGAGAGCAAATGATTCCTGAAACAAACTGCGGATGTGGTTCCCGGCACAGAGCTTCTCAAGCCCTTGGAATTTCCTGTGAGGCCGGAGTGTCCTTGTATTTCAAAACGGGCCTCTTTCGGCCACACCTCCCCAGGTGGCTCAGGTGGGTACGTGGATGGTTTCAGGGGAGGAGCTGGCCACACACTGATGACAGGGTTGGAACTCCCAACCTGCTGCTGACCTCTGGGGAGGGCAGGGGGCTGAAGACTGGGCTCAGCCACGTGGCCGGTGATGTGCCGAGACCCCAGGGAGCAGCCTGGGGAGCTTTGCGGTGGGCGGGCACCTCAGGTGCCGGGAGAGACGCCCCGATTCCCCGGGACAGGGCAGGAAGCCTCAGCCCCGCCCTGACCCCAGGCCCCACTTCCACTGGGCCCGGGGCAGAGTTGTGTCTTTTATAAAAATTGGAATTGTATGGACTGCACGTGTCTGTAATACGCAGCAGTGTCTGGAACACGCAGCAGTGTCTGGAACACGCAGCAGTGTCTGGAACACGCAGCAGTGCCTGGAACACGCAGCAGTGTCTGGAACACGCAGTAGCGTGAAGGCCGTACAGCCAAAATCACAAACATTTACCCCAGGAGAACTTGGGGATATTTATTCTCAATCCAAGTATGTTTGGCTGTTAAAATGTTTTCTAAAACTGTGTTTTCCAAAGAACCCCACGTCCCCTCCTGATCAACGACCGACCTGACGCTGTGATGAGAGAGCCCACCCCGTCTGCTCTGGGGTGCGGCCGTACATTCTGAAATAAGGTTGGATGTGACTCAGGAGCAAAATTATTCTTCTGGCTGTGAACTCTTCATGTACCCATTTCACCAGCTTTTATTCCAAATACATGAGGCCCTATCGTGCATCTGCCATTCTGTCCCGCTCGTTCAGCTCTTCGTAACTGGAAAATGATCTCTTCCCCAAGTAGGACGATCTCTGCTCACAGGTCTAGAGCCTCATCCCGGTAGAAACCCCAGCAGCAAGCTTGCACTTCCTTGTTTTCAGAACACGCCTGAGCCCCCGCCTTACCCCCGTGCGGGGCTCCCGACCCCCGGGGCTTGCGTGTCCACAGACCCAGAAAGCACAGGGCTCGGGCGGGCCCCGGAACTGCCGGGGGTTCTGCAGTTTCACCTGCCATCGCCCGTGCGGCTTCTTTCAAAGCAGACGGAGAGGGGGTTCTGGGAGGGGAGCCGGGCTGCCCCCAGCCGAGCCCACTTCACGCACACACACGGACCCCAGCCGTGAGTGGGGGGATGCATGGCAAGTCCAAGTCCACGGAGCCAGCCAGGCTTCGGCCCTGGATGGAGGGGTGAGAGCCTGCCCGCGCCTGAGGGGGCCTCGGTCCCGCCCCTGCTCTGGCCCCGGAAGGCTGGGCTGGGCCAGCTGCACCAAGGCAGCTCCCTCTGAGTCCCCTGAGCTGCAGGAGGGGTGAAGGCAAGCTGGCAACAAAGCAGCCACACGTGTGCTGGAAGGGCGGAGATGAGGGTCAGTGTCGGGAAAGACCAGCTGTAAAGAATTCCCGGGGAAAGGGGGTTTCAGGCAAAGGCAGGAGAGCAGCTGGGGCACAGCGGCCAGGAGGGAGCCGCCCAGCTGCAGGCCTGTGCGAAGCGACGAGCTTTAGAGGCAGGTGACACGGCCTTCTCCGGTGGAGGCTGGGGCAACCTGAGCCTTTGGGTCCATAAAAAAATGCTGCAGGAAGCAACCCATGTGTCTACCAACAATGATGGATAAACAAAACGAGTGATATACATGCAACTATTGAGCTTGAAAAAGGAGGGGGATTTCTACACACGTACAACGTGGATGAGCCCTCCGGACACTCTGCTGAGGGGAATCCTGTGTGACTCCACTTAGAGGAGGGACTCGTCTCGACAGGTCAAAGTCACGGAAACAGAAAGCACAACTGTGATCACCAGGGCGGCGGGGAGGGGCAGCTAGTGTGACATGGGGACGGAGTTTCCATCTCAGACGAAGAGTCCAGGGATGGACGGTGGGATGATTGACAAGCGTGTGAATGTACTTAGTGCCTCTGATTTTATAGCATGAAATGGTTACAGTGGTAAATTACTACAATTAAAAAAGTGCTGCATAAGTATCTCATGAATCCTTTGGAAACTACAGGACGAACAGCCTTGGGTGTTTGCAGCCGTCCTGTGGTCAGGGGTGTTTCACCTTCATGTGTCTCTGTCAAGGCTTCCCCACACAGAGCACCTGTCACGGCACAGGAACACACACAGTAAGCCCCGGGTGTGGGGCCGGAACACGGAGCGGCCCGGATGAGCAGCCAGGTCAGCCCCCAGCTCTGCTCCTTCCTTCCTGTCGCCCCGCCCCGTGGTGGCTTAGAGCTGGGGTGGGGATCCTCCGAAGGGCAGGAAAACCACAGCGTTTCCTCTGGTTGAGAGGGGAACGTTTCCAGTCGAACTCAGAAGATGCTCCCTAAGGATGGGGGATGACGGAGGGTAAGGGGAGGGGATCCGGGCTTGTCACGGAGGAAGAAAGGCAGGTGAGGGAGAGGGAACAGGAGAGCGGAGAAGCCCGGGGGCCGGTGGGACAAGAGGTAATTAAGCCACAGGGCTCGTCTGACCCCGCTGTGTCCTACGCCACCTGCCTGGGTATGGCTTGCTTGTCCTCAATCAGGTACGCCCAAACTGATACCTGGTTTCAATTCATCCTTATCAACACTTAGCTACCAGCAAAAGATTAAATGGCCCGAATGGCCATTTAATTAAATGGCCCACAAACAAAATGGGAACAAAATTTCCATCCTGCCTGGAACACCTGCGGCCTTAGAAGCCCCAGCTTAAACAACAATTAAAAGCCCACGAGACCTTCTAAAAGGCAGGCACGAGGACAGGTAATACAATTTCAATACTGCCATTTACACAGGACACGACTCCTTTCTGTTCGAACATGTTCAATAATACGAATTCTTACATCCACGAGGATCATGAAATTCATAAAAAACAATTTCAGCAAGATGCACAGGGCTTTGTGAACTGTTAGGTGATACCGTGCGGACGAATTTACAGCTAGTCCACGGCCACGGAAATCCAACGGAACTTGCTTTCGACGTTCACGCTCTACTCCGATAACCAAACGTGTCTCGTCCACAGATCCTAACAAACACCACCTGTAGGGCTATCGGGCCCTGAGCTCCGGGCGGCTGCCAGAAAACCACCCACCTTTGAACGCGTCCCGACACTAACTGCATGGCCCCGCCCGGGCGTGTTCGGCACTGGGTCCCGGGACGTGGCTCCGGAATATTCGCCTCTTCATGGTTCTGTCCAAGGGATTCGAGAGCGGGCAGGGGCGGGCGCTGTCTGGCTGATTTCGCTGCAGCCGTAGAGCTGCACGTTGGAGGTCTCAGCCTCACGGGGGCACCAGGCTGGTCCATGGAGGGGGCTCCACAGGAAAGGAGTTGGGGGCTGTGACCACCAGCTAATCAGTAGCAGCACTTCCAACCATAAGAAAGGGCCTCTGCCCCGGGCCCGTCCAAGGGTGTGGCGCTCTCCCCAGCCACTGTTAGCGGTCAAGCTGTGGGACCCAGCGGGCTGCCTACCGAAGGACCCGCCCTGGAGACAGGCCAGCCTCTGCCCCCAGCCCCTGTGTGACCTGGGCTGGCGGCCTCCAATCCCTGTCTATAAATTGGGGGCCCAAATGACACCACCTACACAGGAGGGCTGCAGGAAACCAGCCCTCATGCCCTGATCCCCAGGTAAACCGAACCATGAACAGAGCATTTCATCCGTGTCTGGGGGCAGGGTGGGGGGACTTAATCAGGTTGCTGTTTACCTGCAGGGACACTGCGTTGCTTACTCCTGGGAGCTACTGGGAAGCAGAAACCGACTGCAGTATGTTTGAGGCATATGTAGCACTAGGCATTTGGAAGCAAACACAGAGAAGAGGCACGTGGCAGCTCTTATCACGAAGCTCCGTCTAGCACTGTGTCCCCTACAGCTGGCCGGGCTGGGGTGAGGAACCTCAGCCTCGGGATGCTAAGTAAGGCTTCTCCCCTGCCCTCTCTTCCTCCTTGCACTCCAGAACCGAGTCCGCGCCGAGGCTCCCGGGGCGCATTCAGAAAGACGGTGGGGACCACGCAGCCTCCTTTCTGTCTGTCCCCATCAGCGTGAAAGTTCAACCCGACCTCACACATTGGCGCAGCCTCCCAGCCCCCGGAAAACCACTCTCTAGTAAAATCAAGTCTGGAATTCTGAAAAGCTGCCCCAAGATGGAAACACACCCGGGACCCGGGGACAGTCACGTGTCAGCAAGTCCGTGGCCCTTCCTTCCTCCCCGGTGTCCCCGCAAGCAGAGCTGAGATCGGACCTAAGTTAGCTCCGCCCCTTCCCTCTGAGTTTCTAGTTTGAACAAACAAGTAACTTCGGACAATTCTCCCCTTGACTACTTCAAGTCAATTTTTAAAACCACAAAACTTTATAGTGAACCCCAAATTCTAAATTACAACAGGACTGGAAGAGAAGCTGGCTCTGCGTTAGGAGGAATGTCAGTCCCGGCCGGCTGTAAACCTGCCTCCCCCCGCCGCCTCCTGGCTGGGGCCCCGGAGGGAATGGACGGTGGCCGAGCATCAGTCCCGCGCTGGGCACCGAGTCAACAGCACGGCCGCTCTGGGTTACCCATCACGCGCTCGGGCAGAAGGGGCGCGCGGGGCCAGTCCCCGGATGGATGCCCCGAACGGAACGTGCGGTGCAGAGCCCCCGCCCCGCTTTCATCGACCTCAGCGACCTCTGACCTCAGCACTTTGTTTACAACAACAAGGTGCCTCCGCGCCCTCGTGAGGGGCAGCAGCGGTCGGCGCCCACCCTGTGCCCCTCGCGTCCCCCTGAGCCCCACAATCAGTGCCTCCGAGCTCTGCCACTCGCCGTCGCTAATCTCTAACCACTGCCCGGGTCCGCAGGAACGGGGCCCAGGGCGCCCGAGCCCCTCGGGGAGCAGCGGTGACAGCAGGAAAGAGTGGACTCCGCCCGGGCCTGTCCTGGTTTGACAGTCGATCTTTATTACTATCCGTCTCCCCGCGGCCCTGCTGGCCGCCTCTGAATGACCTCCCTCCATCACCCCTTTCGTTAAATACTGAACATCTGGTCCCCCTACCCGCAGCAAGAACACCGACCGTAGGGACCAGGTGTCAGAACTGCCCACGGGCCCAGGGAGGCCACCACCCCACCCCAGACGCAGGGCCAGGCCCCCTGCTGCGGAGCTGTGTCCACCCGCCCCGCCCGTCACAACGGGCTGTCCTCTGGGGGCGCTGGGCCCACCTCCCCCTGCTACTCCACCCGCTGGAGAGCCACGGGGGCCGCGCTGCATCAGCGGGTGGTCGTCAAGCCGTCAGGACCAAAGCGGAGAAGCAAACGTGTGCGTGTGTGTGAACCACACTCACCGGCGGGGACACGGACTCCACAGGGCACGTGCCGCGTGTGGACCGCATCCTCGGCTGCAGAGCCACATGTGGATTTTACACGCTGGAGGCCTTGTCTTGGCCTTTAAGACACAATCCAAAACCCACTGAGGAGGCGCCTTTCCAGAAGGGCCCACAAGGCCGGCAATGGGACTTCAGGTCGCAGGCCTGCCCGTCTGCGAAGAGAAAGCCTGGAAAATCTTCGTGACACTGTCGCCGGCTACAGACCTAACGCTGGTCAGTCCGAGCAAGCGGCAGGCCCGAGTCCAGGCTCCCACCGCCCAGGTCCCCCCTCGGCCCCATCCCCAGCAGGGCCAGCGAGCCTGGGGCGGGAGCGGGCAGCTCATGGGCCCACGTGGGGTGCCGGGCGGGCCGCCTGCCGTGCAGGATCCCTGATACACACCGGCTCCCTGAATCCCCCTTAGGGTCTGCTCTTCGGGCCCGGCCCACAGCCTTTGGGTCAAGACCTGAACCAAGTCGCTCTCTTCCTCGACGGGGCCATTAAAATAACAAAATCGAGGAGAATCGGATACACGTGATCCTCAATCGGGACACAAATCCCACCCTCGGTGAGTTCAGAGCACAGGCAGGAAGTCAGTCATTCACTGAGAAAATGACCGAAGGTGGGTGAACTGTCTGCCAGGCTTGGGACAAAAAAGGGAAAAAAATCAGCCCCAGGCACGGCGACCACAGTGACCAGTCCTCATTCCAGTGAGGGGCAGAGGCCTCCGTGTGGATGAGACGTCCTCCCTCAGACCTAAGACCTTTCTGAATCTGCAAGGGTAATGGATTGATGGAAACCAGCATCAACCCACCTTTCAAGAAACTTAAATTGTGAGGGGGCTAAGGAGGTGTCATCAGCACCCTTTAGTTTTTACTTTTCCGTCAGCTCCAAAGAGCGCCTGGCAAGCTGGGCATCTCGCCAACTCCCTGTTACAGCTGCAGCGTTTTACGAGCCAAAATTATTCAACTTTTCAACTAAGTTTCTGGTTAATAAATTAAGTACTTGATAAGAATGGGACTTATTGCTTTTGAAACCATGCTGTTCTCTAAAAAGTGACAGGACAATTTATGAAATCAAGGGATTATTTCAATTTAAGAACAGAAAAATCTCATATCCCCTTTGGAGGAGAAATAACAGGAAACTGCTTCTCACAGACCCAATAATTTTACAGAAAAAATTTAAGTTTAATCTATTCTTAATAATTTTTTAGACAGTAAAAGAACACATGTTATAGATTAACTCAAAACAGAAAACTGATCTGAACCAGTGAATCAGCAGAATGCAGTTTCTGGAGGAAAATTTCACATAAAATGCTTTAATTGCTATTCCTTATTAACGCACTTAGGAGAAAGCCACGTGGCTTTATCATATCGTTAAACAAACACCATTATGAACTATATTATTTGAAAGTATTGCCAACTAGACATAACTCTTTTTTTGGAGGTATGCGGGCCTCTCATTGTTGTGGCCTCTCCCGTTGCGGAGCACAGGCTCCGGACGCGCAGGCTCAGCGGCCATGGCTCACGGGCCCAGTCGCTCCGCGGCACGTGGGATCCTCCCGGACCAGGGCACGAACCCGCGCCCCCTGCATCGGCAGGCGGACTCTCAACCACTGCGCCACCAGGGAAGCCCTAGACATAACCTTTATGATATTCTGTTTCATTACAGAATTACTTGTTCTAAGACAAATATCAGCTTTTCTTCTCTGGAGCGGTAATCACCACTCTGGCCGCTCTCGACAGCACACGCTAAGCAAAACTAAAGCCCAAATGAATCCTCATATTCGAGTACTTAAATTTTAATAAAACTTACCACTGCCAATTATTTAAAAGAGAAAAAAACCCTCCTGCCAAAGGTACATTTTCCATTAAAATTTAATCAGCACTTAGGTTTCAATAAGTCTTCCCATGACCCTGATAAGGTCCTTATCATTGATTTAAAAAAAACATGTTCCCAAAAAAGCAAGATATACAATATCAAATGTGGAACCAACTACTTAAAATTGCTCTTAAATCAGTTTCTGTTTGGGAAGATGAAAAAGTTCTAGAAATGGATGGAGGTGATGTGAATGTACTTAAAGCCACTGGACTATACACTTACTTCGAAATGGTCAAAATGGTAAATTTTAGGGATATTTTACGACAATCACAAAAGAACTGCCCATAAACCAACCTACCGTATATTCACTCAATAAGTCAATGCATCTTTATAATGTTAAACCATCTTAATTTAGCTATTACGTAACATTTTCCTCATTTTGCCATATAATTCTTTAAAGTTTTATTAGAGTATATAGTTGATTTACAATGTCATGGTAGTTTCAGAAGTACAGCACAGTGAATCAGTTATACAGATACATACGTCCGCTCTCTTTTTAGACTCTTTTCCCATATAGGTCATCACAGAGTACTGAGTAGAGTTCCTTGTGCTCTACAGTAGGCCCATATAACTTTAAAACAAACTGAAACCTTTATCAAAGGCAACATATATAACACATTCCATATTTTAAGCAATGAAATTTGCGGGGCGGCCACGTGCTCCTATTAAAACGTTGGTGACAGGCTTCCCTGGTGGCGCAATGGTTGAGAGTCCGCCTGCCGGTGCAGGGGACGCGGGTTCGTGTCCCGGTCCGGGAAGATCCCACATGCCGCGGAGCGGCTGGGCTCGCGAGCCATGACCGCTGAGCCTGCGCGTCTGGAGCCTGTGCTCCGCAACGGGAGAGGCCACAACGGTGAGAGGCCCGCGTACCACAAAAAACAAACAAACAAAAAAAACGCTGGTGACGCATCATCCCTGTCACATCCCCCCCGCCCCCACCACCGCCCTCGGGCCTGCCGCCCTGCGCTGGCCTCTGGCCTCCATCCTGCCCAGAACCATCCTGTCTCCCCCTCCCAGACCTGGCTCCTGTCACACCCCCTCCCCCGACCCCTCCTCGGCTCCTGTCTGTCCGCGGCCCTTCCCGACACCTGGCCTACTGTGTGCTTATTTATTTTGTCCTATACCACCCAAATGCAGCCTCCAGGGGCGCCCGGGGTGTCTGTGTATTCTGCCCTGCCGCGGAATCCCTTCAGCAAGTGTCAGTAAACGTGTGGTGAACAGCCGATGCTGAGCACCTGGCGTGTCCCGAGCGCAGCGCACGCCTTCCTCTGCTGGAATCTCACTAGGTTTGCCCCACACGTGTTCTTCAGCGTCAAGAGTTTCCATAGCTTATTCCCATTTTACCACAGAAAAATGGTGACGTGAGTTGACCATCAGAAGCGAGGACTCAGACCCTAACCACAAGATGGTCACCCCAACTTTCTAACACGCGTGGCTTTCAGGTTTATATCCAACTGAAAAAAATGCACGCACACGCCTCACGGTTATATCTACTATTTTAACGCTCTGCCTAAATTGATCCGAGTCAAGACAACTGTTTCCGTACACTTTCTAAACAGAAAAGGTGACGTAAATTATTCCACACGCATATATCCGTCACCGTCAGATATTTCACCTGAAAGTGACAGATAAATGTAGGTCTGCTTTGCCCTCATGCCACACCTCTTCCACACCAGCGATCAGCCCACGGTTTTGTTCCATGGAATGACTTTAAATTAATTCCGTGATTTAAAATCTCAGTTTTGTGGGCAGTCCCCGAGGCCGTCCTGAAAAATAACAAAGAAATCCGGATGGCATTCCAATGGCCGCCCTTCACTGTCCCTAATCCTTTGCTGCAAACACGGTGGAGGAGATCCTCTTTTCTCTGAAGGAGGGAGATTAGGTAACGGCTAGGATGGCTGACTCCTTCCCGGCAGCCAGGGGTCTGTCCGGAGAGGAGGGAGGGGCAGTCGGCCCCCCTGTCCGGGAGCAGGTTCAAGGGAGGGAGGCCAACATGCCAGGCCAGAGTCAGACGCACACGGCCCAGGTACGAACTTGACCTTCAGGAAGCAGAGCCCGTCATTCTGCACAGACAGTTCAGACGGGACAGTACGGGAGGTGGGAGCGCCCCTCAGGGTCCTGTGGCTTTAACTAGTGTCACAGCATCAGACGGGGTGAGCGACCAGCCTCACAGCAACAGCAGAGGCCATCCAGGGTCCTAATCATATGATGAATAATGCTTTAGGGTCATTGCCGACGCGGGCTTACAACAGCGTAAGCAAATTTTTAATAAAAGACAACGAGGCTGTGATTACAGAGAAACCTAAGAGGGAAAGGTCCACAGCAGCTGGCTTGGGAACTTATACGCACTGCCGCGAAAGCCCACGATGTGTGGGCGACAGGGTGACACCATGCTCTGGATGTGCAGAGAAGTCACGTCCCTGTGACCCTAATGACAGCTCGGGGTCACCTTCCAACCATCACTTTCCGATTTTGCCAAAGGTAAGAGGTCACCCTGTACAGAGCAGATCGACAGCGTGGAGTCCCTAAAACCCAACCCCACTGACTAGGAGAATCGGCTCGTTACGCAGCGGCCTCCCAGCTTCCGAAGCAGACACGTGCGCCCAATCCAGTTACGTGGCAGATACCGTGACATCTGTCCTGTCAACAAGCCAGACGCTGTGGATTTAGGTTATAACACAAAACCCAAAGCAACACTTTATAGTCTAGTCTTAATACCAACCACCATTCTCCTACCAATCCTCCTACGGGGGAAAAATGAAGCAACAGAAAGAGAAGAAAAAGATATAAATACACACAACCTTAGATCTGATCAAATAATGCAAACTGTGGTCTGTCAGAGGTCACACCGGCCTAAATCTGCCCCACAGTTTAAAAAGTAACCCATTCCCACTACACGTTTATTTTATTTTAGTCTTCCCAGATTCTGTGGAACATTTTTTTTTGTATTTGTTTGATAAAACAGTCAGCAAACGATGCGCTGTTTCAAACCGCCTCCTTTGAGGTTCTTCACCTGTGTGAACGTTTACCACCCAAACAGCGCCTCCTTTAACAGTATACAGCCTTGAACTGAACTGTGTCCCCCTGAATTCACATGTCGAACCCCTAACCCCCGATGTGATTAGAGTTGGAGATAGGGATTTGGGGAGGGAATTAAGATGAAATGAGGTCATAAGGGTGGACTCGTAATCTGATAGGATTGGTGTCCTTACAAGAGGAGGGAGAAGAGATCACTTGCTCTGCTCCCCTCCCTCTTTCCCTCCCTCTCTGGGCACCAGAGGAGGCAGCTGAGGGGAGGGAAGGCTGCCACCTGCAAGCCAAGAGGAGGCCCCTCACAGGAACCCACCTGCAGGCCCCAGGTCTTGCACTTGCAGCCCCGAGGCTGAGAATCTGAGCTCTGCAGTGGGCACCAGCCCTGCCTGCGGTGAGCAGACCAGGACACGCCCAGGCCTGTCACAGCTTTGTATTTTAGATGCCGGCGCTTAAACACAACATTAAAGTTCACAGACCCGCCATGAGCATCTCAGAGAACAACCCCAGAAACAATGTCAGCTTTTCGCCATCGAGACCACTCCTTCCTCAGCCACATTCTTAGCATCAACGTCCTCGATAATCAAACGGGTGTGTTGACATGATCGGCATCTCAGAGTCGTGCTGGCTGGTCTCTGACCTAGGACCCAGGAAAGAGGCGTGAAGAAGGGCGCTGAAAGGTCATGGCAAAGGGCACAACGTCCACACTCGCTGGGAAGCCCCTGGCCCAACGCAGACGAGGGGACGGAGGGGTGGTGAGCTGCCCCCGGGGAACACAGCCGGGAAGAGCAGACTGGACGAGCCAGGCCCCCGTCCACTGTGTTCACAGAAAGATTCGTGAGCCCCAAGGAAACTCGCAAAGAGCGTTCGCATCTCCTCAGGCGCATATGCACTCACGGGCTCCAGCGGAACACCACGCCCACATGCGCAGCATCCCATCCACCCGCGTGCCCGGCGGCGGGAGGGGCTCCTGGAACGGATGCAGGTCCCCCAGCAGGTAACATGTGGAGGAAACGGTGCAGAAGACGGTAACTCTGGCCTCTACCTATCACGGAACCCGTGAAACAGGCACTGGTGTGAGCACAGCAGAAACAAAGTGAGTGGAAGTTAAAAGCCTTTTTGCCACTGGCAGCCCACCTTTGCGAAAATGTTTTATCCGCAAATCACACACAATGGACGGGGCAAATTTCTCAAGGGTCACCAACCCTGACAGGGGCAGCCAACGAATGTGGGCTCAAGTCCGTGTCGAGTGGGGGCAGATTTTGATGCCGGGTGATGCGGGGCACGCTGCTGCCTCCCAGGAAAACTGACTTCTTCTACTGCCTACACCACTCCCAGGAGGTGCTCTGATACTGAAACCCACCAAAGACAAAATCAAAACCCCAGAAAAATGGGAAACATTTTGCCCACATAAACCAGGAGGGTGAGAGGTGGTTAAACATTTCTGGACCAGGAATTTGGAAATCCATCCGAGTGACTTTTCTCCTCAGAGGATGACTAACCCCTCAAGTCAGGAGTGACGGAAACATAGACGGGAAGGACACCTGCAAATGTGTGTAAATATGTTACCAACAAACTCCTCGCTGAGAGCGTGGGGAAAGGAGGACTCGGGGGAAATGACTTTCCTCCCGCTCCACTTAAAAATGGGGGAAATAGGGCTTCCCTGGTGGTGCAGTGGTTGAGAGTCCGCCTGCCGATGCAGGGGACGCGGGTTCGTGCCCCGGTCCGGGAAGATCCCACATGCCGCGGAGCGGCTGGGCCCGTGAGCCATGGCCGCTGAGCCTGCGCGTCCGGAGCCTGTGCTCCGCAACGGGAGAGGCCACGACAGTGAGAGGCCCGCGTACCGCAAAAAAAAAAAAAAAAAAAAAATGGGGGAAATATGTAAAGGTTTGGTTTGAAGAGGCAGCTAATGATTAACTCACCCACAGAGCTCACCTGGTCTGGCCTTCGCCCAGGTGACAGAGGTAACGTTAACAGAGGGGGCCTAAAATCCTCTCCTGACTCTCGACCCAGTGGCGGGTTTTTTCCAGGTCCACACGCAGCATGAGCGAGCCTCCCACCCCGGCAGATACTGCTGGATCACCGCCCCGGCACCACCCCCCAGCACCCAGCACACACACCGGGGGACACGGAGCCCACCCCTCTGCTCTCGGTGGCCGGTCACACGAGTGTCTTCTAAACTCCCTACAGACGCAGCTTGCTTTGGGCTCAAAGGTACACCCGAACTGGAGGAGCCTGTATCCTGGGGTGGTGATGACAGGGCAGCCACAGGACAGGGCGCTGAACCCTCCGTGAGGGGCAGCCATGGTCCCGGGAAGCCACCCAACGCAGCACTGCCCGATCACACCATTTATGAAGAGGCGAGGAAACCTGGACACGTGCTCACACTCACCATGTTTAAATGTCGGCCAGACGCTCAGGTAGCTCTGACACAACCACATCAGAGGGACAAGAGGGCCGGTTCCCTACCTGCGCCTGCAGACAGGGTTCTCGGCCTTCACCCGGGCAGGCACTCCTTTGCGAACCTAGCAAGTCTGGGAACCCCCTGCCCAGAAAACAAAAGGCATCCACGCAAAAAGTTCTGCGCTCTGCGCGACGGGGGTCCAGGCCTCGCAGGGGACCAGCTAAGAATGCTTGTTCGTGACGAGGCTCCGGGAGAGGGTCCTTTCCAGGCCCGGGGTCCCCAGGACGGATGCAAGAAAAGAGGAGACACATCCCGGGAGCCCAGTGTTCAGAGGACCTGCCCTCGAGCCACAGACAGAGCACGGTGGAAGCTACCACCGAGTCAGGCGTCCGCACCAGAGGTGCGGGGACCGCGGCTGTGACCCTGGGGACTTAGTGTTTATTAAGTGGGGGGGTGGGACCGGACGCCTTCCCCGTCTTTTCCCACATTGTTAAGACTCTGTGAAATGTACCAGGGAAAGAGAATCCAAAAGCTTGACGTATCATCAGTCACTCAAGTCCTTGGAAGCGCCACGCTTTCCTTCGGAAGCAGGCAAGGGCAGCTTCTTCAAGACTCTTGTTAACAGCAGTGATAAGAGGCGCAATCGGTCTTGGGGCAGATGTTCACGGAGCGCTGACTCTGTGCCAGGAGCGGTCCCGGGCCTACGGGGGAGTGGGGGGCGGGGGGAAGGCTGGGCTCCAGAAGGTAACGTGGGATCTGCGGACACAGGGGAGGAATTCCAGGTCTCCCCCAGGCAAGGTGTCGATGGGAAGGGAGAGGCCCCGGGGTGACCCCGGTGAAGGGGCGGCTTACCCGCTGGGCCCTCCTCTCTGCCTGGGCGCGCCCGCCAGACGCTGCAGCTCAGCGAGCCTCGCGGTCCCGGCTCCAGCGCCCAGCACTGCCCAGCGAGCCTCGCGGTCCCGGCTCCAGCGCCCAGCACTGCCCAGCGAGCCTCGCGGTCCCGGCTCCAGCGCCCAGCACTGCCCAGCGAGCCTCGCGGTCCCGGCCCCAGCGCCCAGCACTGCCCAGCGAGCCTCGCGGTCCCGGCCCCAGCGCCCAGCACTGCCCAGCGAGCCTCGCGGTCCCGGCTCCAGCGCCCAGCACTGCCCAGCGAGCCTCGCGGTCCCGGCTCCAGCGCCCAGCACTGCCCAGCGAGCCTCGCGGTCCCGGCCGCAGCGCCCAGCACTGCCCAGCGAGCCTCGCGGTCCCGGCCCCAGCACCCAGCACTGCCCAGCGAGCCTCGCGGTCCCGGCTCCAGCGCCCACCACTGCCCAGCGAGCCTCGCGGTCCCGGCTCCAGCGCCCACCACTGCCCAGCGCCCTGGGACAGCACTTCTGGGGCCACAGGGACGGGGGTCCGGCTGTCTGCCCCTCGTCTGGCTCAGGCTGCGTCGGTGAACACACACCAAACGTGTGCCGCGCCTAAGAAACCCAGCAGGACCCTGTGAGGCCCTCTGGCTACAAATCCTTTCCGGGTCCCCCGTCTCTTGTTCATAGGAAAAAGTTTCAGTGTCCGTGACCTTCCCTGGGTTCCAAAGGGCAGACTCCAACAGCTGCTATCAGGGAAGCGGGGAACGCAGAGACACGGGAGGGGCGACAGTGCAGCCTGGGGCCTGGCCCCCCTGGAGGCACGTACATTACCACATCTCAGAGCTCTTCCGCAGGAACCAAGACCCCACCCAGTCGCTTCAGGCTGAGCACAGATTCCTGGAGCCTCGCCCTGCTACCTCGCCGCCAGCCAATCAGAAGACAGTCACGCGCCCTGACGCTCTCACCCCCAATTTTGCCATTAAACACGTCTCCCCGAAAACCGTCAGGGGGTTCAGGGTCTTTGAGCACGAGCCGCCCATTCTCCGTGCTCGGCCCTGCCTGCAATAAACCTTTCTCTGCTCCGAACTCCGACGCTGCGGTGCGTCGGGCACATGAACTTGCGCTTGGTAACACCTGCACCAGGTACGCCGGGGTCAGCTGTGAGGGCAGAAAGGTGACCCCTGGTGGGGCCACCTCGGACACGATGGAGGTGGGGACGGACACGCCCACCGGAGGGACACCGAGATGCCACATTACAGAAACGAGGCTGTGAAGGAAAGGGAAGCGGGGAGATCGTGGGAAGGGAATGTGGGGTCAAGAAAGTCTGCTTTTCGGGCTTCCCTGGTGGCGCAGTGATTCAGAGTCCGCCTGCCGATGCAGGGGACACGGGTTCGTGCCCCGGTCCGAGAAGATTCCACGTGCCGCGGAGCGGCTGGGCCCGTGAGCCATGGCCGCTGAGCCTGCGCGTCCGGAGCCTGTGCTCCGCAACGGGAGAGGCCACAGCAGTGAGAGGCCCGCGTACCGCAAACAAACAAACAAAGTCTGCTTTTCAAAAAAAAAAGGCGATTTCAAGGCATGGCTGAGTGCCACAGGGACTGGGTGACGTCACCCTAAAAGGGAGACGCTGCTGATTGAGGATAAGGAGGGGTGAGGGGCGGGGGACCCCAAGCTGCAGGACAGATCTTTACAGAGCGGGCTCACCTGCCCTGAACCAGAAGGGCGGCAAGAGCACCGACAGGCGTGGGCCGGTGGCAGAGGGGCGTCCCGTCTGAGGACCGCTGTGCTCTCCACCAAGTGCAGGGCAAGCACGGCCCTCCACACCTTCCGCAGGGGGAGGGGGGCCAGAGGCTCTCCAGGAAGCAGCAGACGCCGTCCCTCCGAGGAGCTGGGGCTGCCAGCAGCACCGGGCTCACCTTTCAGATAAGAGGCCCCCTGACAGAGCACCTCCCCATGCCACAGGGCCCCATCCTGGCAGCGCCCCCAGGGAGCCGCAGTCGGTGCCTCGTTTCAAGCAGGAAGACGCCCAAGGCCTCGCAGTCAGAGGCCGGCCCAGGTCTCAAGCTGCCTGTTAGGCTCTGACGCTGAACTTTTGACCTCCACAAACAACTGTCTTGTTTCTCAGATACCAGGAGTCAAGTAAAAGCAAAAACAATCCCTTGTTCAATCTTGTTGAGTTTATATTGCTGTAAAAATGACTTTTTATTGATTTTCCTTGCAAATAAATAGCATTTCTGCCGGCGTTTAACTTGGTTAAAAAAGCATCTGTAAGTCTGGGACTTGGGGATCTAAGCAGCTCTGATTACCCTGTTGCCAGTGGAACATGTGGTCCCAGCACCGAGGAACAGTGCGTCTCTAGGTTTCAAGGCCCAGCACAGCTGTAAACAGAGGCCTTCCTGCGTACTGAGCGGCAGCTCAGTGCATTCCAGGTGGTTTTAGCTAACTGTAAACTGAGGACCGCGTGCTCATCCCTAGAAATGCAACTGACTGCAGCCAAACCCAAACACCTAAACTCCCTCTTCCCCTCGGGTTATTAAACCTACCCTCAGGCGTGAAAGAAAAGCATGTGAAGGTCCCTTGTGGCAACGGACATTAAACAGGGTTTGAAAGGACAATGGAAGGAACTGAACTTAACAGCCAGGACACAAAGGTTAAATTATACACCTGGCAGACTGCTTTGAAAGGCCTGTGCAAACACTGCAGCACAGCCCTCGGGCCAGCCTAGGGGGTCACCTACTTCAAACACCTGATGGCCTCGGGGGTTCCAGTGACTTAACTTAGTGTCCTGGGGTGCAGACTCCAGGCAGATCCGGAGGCCCCACGTGGGAAGCGCCATGAAGAGGCAGCCCCGAGGCAGGCGGCACTGAAAGCTGTTAAAACTAAATCTGCCTCGGGTGGATGGGTCCGCCTGTAGGGCAGCACCAGTGGGCACTGACGTCCACGGCACACAGCATTTGGTGATAAAAAAACAAACCAACGCAGACCCATGAGCATGCATTCAAATGGTGAATTTTAAAGGTGTAAAGCATTCTAACACAGCCACGCTTGAGGTTCTCCAGGGATCAGTGATGTTTACTAAACACAAACGCCAGAAACATAACAAACTTAAGCTTTACAGTCACATCTCCCGAATGTGAGGCATGGATGGAAAGAAGTGTCCCGACAAGGTGGGCCTCCTGGCCTGGAAATAACTGTTGTGCTCAGAGGTGGCCTGCAGGCTTTCCGTGGGGCCTGCGGCATTTTGGCGCCCCCCGTTTCAAAATTTCCCGAAGCTGCTCCAGAGCAGGGCACCCAGGGCCCCTGGTGGCCGTACTGACTGGCCTGGCCGGCAACCGACAGAGATGCCTGCCCTCCCCCGGCCAGTGACCGGGGGCAAAGTTATGCTAACGGCTAGTCGTGACACGTGTGCTGAGCACTTCCGCAGAGCCGGGCGCCACTCTTAGCTCCTGGCCTGTACTAACTCACTTAATTCTCACGATAACCCTCTGCAACGGGTACCGCTATTCATCCTCAGATGAGAGAACCGAGGCAGAGAAAAAGCGAAGCCACCTGCCCAGGGTGACACGGCCTCAAAGTGGGCAGGCCAGGTCCACATCCAGGTGGGCTCCCGGAGACTCTGCAGGTGCCTCTCAGAACTTAAACTACCCGACTCTGGGTTTCCCACCTCACATCTCTTCTAGGAGGATAACACTAGTTCTCCACCCACTTCGTTAAACATTTCTTTTAAAAGCTCAAGGTACAGAGGCGCTTTGCCATTTACAAGAACAGCGCATCTCTACGCGGCTTATATGCTTATATATATGCTTATATATCGAGGCTCACAAACGACCGGTAATGCCAGCTTTGGCATATACCTGGCCTGACCCGGAAGGGAATCCTCTCATTCATTTGCCTATTCTACCTCTCTGGAATTAACCCAGAATAGAATACCCACAGCAATGGTTTCCAAGGACTCCTTTATCTTTGGCAGCCCTCAGGCGTCATCATGAAAAGGTTTCTTTGTCCTGGAAATTCTGACTGTGTGAACACCAGATGGGAACACGGTATGACTTTATTCATGCTTATGAAATACGTCATATATGGAAACCACAAGGAAATATGAATATTTAATCCCAGAGTCTTTCTTCGCCCTCTAGCAAAAGGAAGTATAATTAATTCCTAACTATTGAAAGATAATCCAATTATAAGCAAACAAATTGACTTTCTGGAAAAAGTCAAATTAGTTTAATAACGTAGACATGAGTTTCACATCATAGAAATGAATGGTTTTGTACGTGAATATGGTGAAGTAGACAAATGATCAGACTGTTAAAAAAAAGACGTGGAATGAGAAACAAAGAAATAATGACAGCACCCTGGGACTGGGTCCCAGGGACATTACCAAACGTATATGCTGGGAAAGTTCACTGAAGAATATTTCCCAGTTAGGTCTGAGAAAAATAAGTCTAATAACACAGCAAAGGGGAATTAAAATATATCAGGTACACCAACATTTATAGAGATTGATATGCCATGAAACAGCTGAAGGCCTGGAGGACGTAAGGGAGTGAAAGCACAAAACTCGGACACCTGTCTGCCGGACTCCGAGGACGAAGGGGTCACAGGAGCAGGACGGAGGGGAAGACCCACCAGGCGGGGGGCCTCGGACCGGGAGACCGTGGATAGAGACTGCGCGTTACCGCTCACAATTCAACTCTCCTTCCTATCACAGAGTCTCAGAGTTGGAAGAGAACAGAAATTAACTGGAAAACTAGTGAGCACATCCTAGGCAAACGCTGGCTCCGAGCTCGTGGGCCATAAGCCTGAGAACAGAATGTCTGGGACCCGTCAAGCGTTTCTCTAAGACATCTGATTACCTACTGCCACTGTTACCTGATTTTCCAGAACTTACTACTGTAGAGACACCAAGGTGACCCTGATGTTTACACTCACGTTATAAGATGGACTCAAGAATCCCTGAGGGGACAGGGCCCTTCCCACGGGAAGCCTTCCCGGCCCTAACCAGAATCCCAGAGGGGTTTGCCCCACTAACCGGAAGGCAGACTGCCCTCCCCAGGGGAGCTACTGGAAGGTGCCACGAGCTCCCCTGACCCTTGAGTCCTCTGGTGAGTGGATTCGGGGGAAGGCACTGATTCAACGTTCCCCTTGGATGAACAGAAACACCCTCGTATGCGGCCGAGGTCTCCTCGAAGAAAACACGTAAATATGAATGACTGACGAAGGGAATTCCTCAGCCAGAAGAAAACAAGTTCCCACCACCGTTCCCTCTCCTAGCGGAAACCTCACTGCGCACAACTTTTGCAACCTGCGACTGGCGGCGGTGCGCGCGGGGGACAGGGGGGCCTTTGTCAGAGACGCGACCAGTTTCCTTCTCCTGCGCGCACCCCCTCTACCCCCGGGGCCGGCGACAGCGCCGCACGCGGCTCCCGTCGGGCGGATGGGAAACAAACCCAACTTGACCCTCCGTGTCCCCCTGCCCAAGCCCGGCGTCGCCACGCGCCTCCCGGAGCGAAGACTCCGGGGGAACCCCGAACCGCCAGCCTCGGGTCTGACTGGTTACTTTCGGGACAAAGGTCCCAAACTTCACTTCCGAACCCCCCGGTGCTGTTACCAAACTAACGAGCAAAGCCACCGCCTTTTTCCCTGTGGGTGCCCCTCTCCCTGTCCCTTAACCCTGGGGTAGCGCCAGCAGGCGAGGCTAAGCCCGAGCATCCCTCCCCAGCCCGGCCCGCGCCGATCTAAGCAGTCTCTGCCCCGGCAGCTCCGCCCGGCTCCTCCGCCGTCGGGGCCCAGGTGCCAGCTCCGCAGGTACCCCGCGTCCTGCCGTCCCCCGGGGCGCGGTCGGCCGCACGAGGCCGCCCAAGCCCCCAGCGACCCAGGGCCGGCGGCCGCGGCACGATCGGGGGCGAAGGGCCCGTCCCCCCCGGTCCCGGCCCCGGTCCCGCGCCGGCCGCACTCACGTATCTGTGCACGAGCGTCCGCACGAGGGTGCAGTCCATGGCTCCTCCGGCCGCGCCCGCCCGCTCAGCGCCCCCGAGCCCGGCTCGGCGCGCCCATGGGCCCGGGCCCGAGTGCGGCCGCGCGCCCCGCCCCGGTCACGGCCTGGGCGCGCCGGGCGGTGCGGGGGGCGGCCGCGGCCCCTCCGCGCTCATGCCCGGCCCGGCCCGCGGCGGCCGGCTCGGGGGTGGCCGCTCGGCGACCGGAGCCCGCGTGCCGAGGCCCAGGCGGTGGGGCTGCGGGCTCGGGGGCGCGGCGGCCGGCGCTCCCGCCGCTGCTCTGCTGCTCGGCTCCTCCTCTCCGCTCCGCGGCTCTGCCCTGCTCTGCTCTGCTCTGCTCCCGGTCTCCGCCCGCCGCCGTCTCAGCCCGGCCTCCGGCAGGCCGGTCCCCGCGCGCACGTCACGAGCGCGTGTGAGCATGCGCCCCGCGGGCCGCGCCCCCGCCCCGCTCCCGCGCCCTGGCGCTCTGGTGCCAGCCCGCCCCGGCCCTGCCCCCTCCCGGCCTGCCCCCTGGCGCAGGGCCGCCGAGGGGACCCGGGGGCGGAGGGCGGGGCGCGGCTCCCTGTTGCTTCCGCCTCCGGGGCGGGGGTGCGGGCCGCGCAGCCGGGGCCTGGACGGTGGGCCCTGGGCGTCCAGCCCTGGATCCGGCCTGAAACGTGTATCTCCCCGCGAAGGCCCGAGGGCAGGGTCGAGATCGCGGGGAGTCGGGGAGGGGGCGGGATCAGGTTGGGCCGGAGACCGGCTAAACCCGGCCTGTGTCTCCCTCGTGCTCCACGGCCCCACGCGCGGCCCGCCTGCTTGGCAGGTGAGGGGGCGCCGAGGCGGGCCCCGCGGGGCTGCCCAGAGTCGCGCAGCTCCTCTGCGCCGGGGCGAAGGTAAGCTCAGCGTCTCCCACCTAGGATCCCCGCTTCCTTCTGAAACCCCGCCGGCTCCCTCGCCCGGGGCCCCTGGCCCAAGGACTCCAGAGCTGCGACAGTCACAGGCACTTGTAATCCGGCGGGGCTGAGGCGTTGGAATCAGCCTTGAACCTGTTCGGCGCGCCCGGCCCGGCTGGCCGACCCCTTCGGTCCTGCCGGTCCAGCTCCTGCCTCCGTCCCTGGCTGCGCCAGGCGGTCACCCGGAGGCTGAGCTGGGCCCGCGGGAAGGAGCTCTGGGCTCCGGGCCTCCAGGCCCCGGGGGGCGCGCGCTCGTGCTTTATCTGGTCACCAGACGGAGAACCCTTGCGTCTCTCAGACACCTCGATTTCAATCCCAGGGAATGCTTCTGTTTCCCCAAGGGGAAACGAACTCTCTCTTCTCAATCACAGTCAGCCTTGAATGAAAGGATGCACTTTGTTTCCAGCATCTGTTCTCGCTGCCACGGGCCACCGCTTGTGAAACCAGAGGGGCCTGACAGGGCCCCTGGAGGAACGCCACTGAGTGTCCCCCTGGCTGGCTGTGAAGAGAAGCTTCCACGTGGACCCTTTGGGGATTAGATACAGAAGCCTGGGATTGGGTGGGAGTGAATGGTGGCCATGGCTGAACTATCTGGATTCTGAACTGCTTTTCTTCAGTAAAATACTCGTTTTTGGTCGCCTAACTCATCGATTCTCCACTTTCCAACCGAATCTACTCTCTCCTGCGTGGCATCCAGGAGGCCAATGGCCAGCGTCAGGGGATCTTCACCAACGGGGTGCCCGTTGCGAGCTGAGACCAAGCAGAGAGGCTGGGGCCTTTCTTCCCTCGTCTGCACCCTGGCCTGGCAGTGTCTGTGTCCTTCGGTGACCACAGTGCTTGCCCAGCTTTCTTTTCTGTTGGATCAATTCGTGTCAGGCGCCGAATGAGTGGGTGACAGTTGTCACCCCATGCTTCCTACAGCCAGGCAGCGGGGTCAGCTGGGCCCTGGGGAGCAGCACCTCTGGTAGGTCGTGGAGCCACGTTCACACTGCAGCAGGTGGTCCTGTCGCCATGCGGTCTTCCACATCTCCTCCCAGGAACGCCTTCTGCTTTCTGCCGGGACCCTGGCCGCTCGAGACAGATATTGACTGGCCTAGCACCTTGCGAACGGTGACATTTGCAGGGGGCGGGTGGAAGGACACAGGCGGAGGCCACACAAGGCCACAGGATAAAGGCTGTGTGCCTTTCAGGGACGCCTGTTTTGTTCAGTGGTCAATGCTAATTTCATCTTGTAGTAAACACTGTGGTGGCCACAGCCATGCCCTCCATCCTTGCTGGCAGAAGCCCACCTTGGTGCAGGTAGCCACCCTCTGCGTGGCTAGGGGTAAACTGGTCCATGTGAGCTAATCTCGGTAACTCCACACCTCTTCTTGTGACTGGTTTTGAAACAAGTTTTAAACCAGTGAATCCTGCTGTTGGGAAAGGTCTCCTCACTTGTAAAAAGCACATAAAGAGGACATGCTCCTCATTTCCTGCCGGATGTTGTGTGTCTGGATGTGATGTCTGGCGTTTCGCAGCCTTCTTGCGTCCGTGATGTGACAGGAACAGCATCACAGTGGGGATGGCAGCATGGAGAGATGGGAAGAGCATGGGTCCTTGGTGACACCACTGGGCCACTACCCTAACTTGGATTTCATGTTTTGAGAGATAATAAATATCCTTATTGAGTTGGATTTTCTGTTGCTAGCGGCTCACAGCATCCTAATTCTAAACCTATGGAAACATGGGATTGATGTATATACACTAATATGTATCGAATAGATAACTAATAAGAACCTGCTGTATAAAAATAATAATAACAAAAAAATAAACCTATGGAGCCAAACCAGTTAGGTGTCTATTAAAGTAACATTAAGTCCAGCTCACGCTGTGAGTGGGTTATTTATTCCTGTGTAACAGACCACACAAACTTGGGCGCTTAAACACCAGTGAGCTATTATTTCTCAGGACAGTGTTTTGGGGGAAGGTTCCTCTGTTCCACCTGGTCGTGGCTGGGATTGTCCATGCATCTGCATTCTTTTGGGGGCTTAGCTGGGCCCTGGGGGTTTCTGATGGCTTTAGTCACATGTCTAGTGTCTCAGCTGGGTCAATGGAGAGCTGGGAGCAGGTGGCCTCTCTCTCCGTACTTGGTGGTCAGCCTGAGCTTCTTTACACGCAGCTGGATCCCAAGAGGGTCAAAGTGGACACTGCCCGGCCCCTGAAGGTCTGGGCTTGGAAGTTCCGGATCATCACCTTCCTCTCATTCTATTGGGGAAAGTAAGCCCAAGACCATCCTGGATTCAAGGGGGAGGGGCAGAGCCTTGTACATAAAGGATGAGAGAACCTATGATCAGTCATCTTCAGAAATAACCTACCTTACACATCAAACGACGACTGAGTATGTTGACAGTATCACAGGAAGGTCACAGTGAGAAGGCTGTGGGAACTCCAGGGCCTGTGTGTTTCTTCATTCCCATCCAAGCGGAAAGAGAGTCTCCACTCTGATTGGACCGGCCACATCCTCTGCCCATTCCTGGCCAATCAGTTACTAGGATGGTGGGATGCCATCAGATGATTGGCTTAGGCCTGGGTTAAGCGCAGACCCCTGGCTAGTTGGTGTCCATGGGGGATGGAAGGATCCCAACGAGCTTGGGGCCATCAGGGCCTTCCCCTGACCCACACACAGCATGGCTGCTTCCCGGTGGAGGGTGGTATGAGCAAGTAGGAGGGACAGGCAGGAGGCAAACCCCAAACTGAAGCCAGATTGTGGATCTGCAGTAGCTGCACGCCCACCCACACCCGTGCACAGGCTCACACACACCTGCCCTAACCCTCCTCCACTGTGCAGGGACTAGGGTGGGAACCAGGGCTCCTGGTTCTTGGACTCCCATGTGAAGAAGACCTTTGAGAAGTAAGGGGGCAGGAGCAAAGAAGTGGGGCCTTCCTGTGGAGACAGTCGAAAGCAGTGATTGTCACTGGGACTGCAGGTAACAAAACCTGAAGCCAAAACTGATAGCTGGAAACACAGAACAGGGAAGTGTGAGTTTTTCATGTTTTGTTTTGTTTTTAAACATCTTTTTTGGAGTATAATTGCTTTACAATGGTGTGTTAGTTTCTGCTGTATAACAAAGTGAATCAGCTATACGTATACATATATCCCCATAGCCCCTCCCTCTTGCGTCTCCCTCCCTCCCACCCTCCCTATCCCACCCCTCTAGGTGGACACAAAGCACCGAGCTGATCTCCCTGTGCTATGCGGCTGCTTCCCACTAGCAATCTATTTTACATTTGGTAGTGTGTATATGTCCATGCCACTCTCTCACTTCGTCCCAGCTTACCCTTCCCCCTCCCCGTGTACTCACGTCCATTGTCTACGTCTGCGTGTTTATTCCTGTCCTGCCCCTAGGTTCTTCATATCCTTTTTTTTTTTTTTTTTTAGATTCCATATATATGTGTTAGCATATGGTATTTGTCTTTCTCTTTCTGACTTACTTCACTCTGCATGACAGACTCTAGCTCCATCCATTCATGGTCTTGATATAATAATATGTGACCCTGCTCTAAGCGGGTGAGTTAAGCTTCTGTGTTACATACTCTCTTTTTTAAAAAAAAAATCACTAACTGCACTAAACAGAGACCAAAGGAGGATGTTACACGGCTCCCACCAGTTCTCCTCAGCCTGCAGACAGACTCCATCGCCCGGGGACATTTGACAAGACCTGCAACAGTTTTGAGCCTCATGACCTCGCTACTGGCACCCAGTGGGTGGAGGCTGGGCTGCTCTTAGCACCCTGCAAGGCACCCAGCGGCCCTCACAGCCAAACCTTATTCGGTCTGAAGGGACAGCGTTGAGGCTGCGAATCCCTGTCTCACACTGACCTCCTGGGCAAGAATCGACTCAGCATCCTAAAGAGCTTTTCTCTCTGGTAGCCCGTTTTCAAGGTCAAATAGCAGCATCAAAGGTCAAGGTGGCGGATGGGACATCCCCCAGGTTTACGGACACTGGTGACCCTTATCACTTGGGGTGTTTCCAAGTCTAGAATTATGTGGAACCAATTTTAAGAAAACCAACAGGGTTTAATTTTTTTTTTTTGCAAGATGGTTAATATTAGTTCGTCTGACTGTTTCCATCCCACAGAAGCGGTGGTGCCTCCCGGGTGTGTTCTGGGACTCTGTGGGGCGCTCTTGGTCGTCACCATGACTGAAGTGGTCCTTGAGGCATCCTTAAAGCCATCCTGGACACTCATGTTACACAGGAACCTAAAGAACTTGTGTGTGGTTTTAACACGCAGATTGTACACTTACGGTTTAAATTCTCATGTTCACCTGTACCACTGGTTTGCCATGTTCTCTACTTTTTGAACAGTATCACTTCTTAACATACTTTTTAAGCATCAAGACTGATACGTTAGGGAATTCCCTTGTGGTCCAGTGGTTAGGGCTCCGCGCTCTCACTGACGAGGGCCTGGGTTTAATCCCTGGTGGGGGAACTAAGATCCCACAAGCTGCGTGCCCTGGGCAGAAGAAAAAAGAAAGAAAAGAAAAACAGAAGATTGATACGTTAAAGTGAGCGAGCCTCTGATTACGTTACCTGAGTACTTTCTGTTTTGCCCTGTGATCCGACCTGAGAACTTACATTCTTAGATATGCATTATTTTATCATAAATTAATATTATATTAATTTATATTAATATATTTCTCTGAGTAGGAATTTGGGCGCTACGGAGATTTTTCTAAAGTGTTTGAGGGTGTTCACACCACGCGTGAATTAACTTCGTCTCAGGCTGGTGAAGGTGTTGGTCTGAAGGGCTGAAGTCTGCTGGTCCAGGCTCTGCCCCTTCTGTTTGCTCTGGGGGCTGCAGCCTCCCTGGGTGACCAGGATGGGGCAGGAGGTCCAGGAGAGGGAGGGGGCAGGGGTAAAAGTGGAGAGGCAGATTACAGCACATCTCTCCAGTTTTTCCTTCTATCCCTGTCACATGTGTGTGGTCACTTTTAGACAAAATATCAGGTAAATACAATATCATGTTCTCTCTTATTTCCAAGTATAAAATATATTATCTCAAACTAGTGAATCTAGTCCCACGTGGGGTCCCAATATCTCCATATTTCTGTTATGTGCTAGGGAAATATATAGGTATATACACATAATATATAATGTGAGGGGACTTCCCTGGTGGCGCGGTGGTTAAGAATCTGCCTGCCAGTGCAGGGGACAGGGTTCGAGCCCTGGTCCGGGAGGATCCCACATGCCGTGGAGCAACTAAGCCTGTGCGCCACAACTACTGAGCCTGTGCTCTAGAGCCCATGAGCCACCACTACAGAGCCAACGAGCCACTACTACTGAGCCCGCGCGCCTAGAGCCCATGCTCCACAACAAGAGAAGCCACCGCAATGAGAAGCCCGCGTACCGCAAGGAGGAGTAGCTCCCACTCGCCGCAACTAGAGAAAAGCCCGCGTGCATCCACAAAGACCCAAAATATATAATGCAGCCAAAAATAAATAGACAATTAAAAAAAAATTAGTCAACAAACGCTGCCCCCAAACCTCACAGCCGAGCCCAGGAGGGGCCTCATACCCCTCGGTCAGTGGAAACACATGTGCTGTCCCGAACTTGACGTAAACCATCAGAGGGAAGAGAGCGTCTTCCCCTGGGGGAACCCAGAGCTTCAGGGAGGGGCCCCATGCCCCGGTCCAGGGCCTGGAGAGGGTCCCTTCTCGCTGTGCTCCCCACCGATCACGACTGAACAGCAGACCGCCCCCCAGCTGTCGTCTCTCCTCGGGGCTGAGCTGATAGAAGCGGAAAGCCTAAGTCTCTGCATCACTTCAGCTCCAGTAAATCAAAGCCGACCACTGTCGTCTAATGAATGAACAAGTAGAAGGGTTCACAAGTACAGCGTTGTCCCGAATATGGGGCTCTGTGGGACAGCGGAGACGCTATCTGCTTCCCACCCTAACGCTCGGCCCAGACATTAATTCTCAGGTCTTTTTGAGGATAATTCACTATTACTACTGTAGAAAACCTCTGATTTCAGGAGAGTGATTAAATAAATCTGTGACACTTTCTTTTTCCAGGAGTTGAAACAGCACAGGGATATTACCCTGCATTTTCAAGGTCAAACCTGGAGAGCAGTAAAACGTGCCTTGTGTTTACAAGATGCTTGAGTTCTTTCGTGCTAAGTTTATTATTGCTAAGTTCTTTCGTGTGAATGACCTCAAACACGCTGCGGGGCTCTCCATTCCTCTCTGGGAGAAACGAGCCTCAGAGAGGTCATGGGACAGGCCAGGGCCCACCCAGTCGGGGCGGAGCCTGGCTGAGTCTGGCTGTGTCCCCTCGGTCTCCCCGTCCCCCCAACGTGGGATGGCGCGCAGCTTCCCACGGTCGCCCGAGAAGGATCTGGAGGAATCTTCTCTGCCGTGCGAGGCCGGGCAGACAGCAGCCGCTGAAGGACGGGTCTGAAAGGTTCACATCCTCTCCTAGACGGCTGAACGGATTTTGGCAGAACTACTTACAATCTTGAGTTTTTCCACATCAATATAAGGATATTGATTACTGTGAGGAATGTCTAAGGAGATAGATTAGAAAATATTTACCTGACACGCATGAAGGGCTTAAACATGGTATCTGAGAATAGAAGTTTGTTCTGGGCACAGAGAAAGGTAATAGATCTCTGTAAGCCATGCTAGTCAATAGCACGCTGGGATCACTTCAAGTCTGAGTGGCTAGCAATCCACGAATCACGCTTCGAAAATGAAAAGGAGAGAAATAGGCATCACACATTCCCATTCTGCCCTCAGAGTCTCCTGTTTTCACTAATTGGCTATCCAAGTTTAAAATATTTTCTCACAGAAAATCAAGATGGGAAACTATTCAGTTGCATTTGGTCACCACTTATAAAACACCTGATTCAGTTTGGCTGTATTCTTCTTGATATTAATGAAAAGATCCTTTTCATCCTGGGAAGCTCGGAAGTAAAACATATAGAGTGAAGTCCTGAGCCGACTTGTTCAGAGCACAACCAACCCTGGACGCTCGACGTGGCGGACAGACCAAACTGGCGACGCCCCTGGAGGGGACTCAGGTCCGTGCCTTAGCAGAGGCAGTTTATTTTTAGGCCTTTAGGGCTCTTATTTTTTCCCCTTCCTCTTATAGAAATAGTGTACATTTCCCTGAGACTACAATCATCAAAGAGCAGGAAGATAGGAAACAATAAAACAGTTTATCCCGTCAGGTAAAAGGAAAGACGCCACCAAAAACGCATTCGTGGTATTTAAGACGTGGGGCCAGGTGGAGGCCTGAGCTGCGCCTTCCATCCTAAAGGCCCGGGAGCGCCACGGAGGCAGAGGGACGGACGTCCTCATCGGGACGCGCCCCAGTGGCCAGCGTTGTGATGAAGCATCAGCTCGCTGCTTTGCGTGTCGCCGTGTGCCGGTTCACTGCTGTCGTCTTGCTGGTCGGGGGGACAGCCTAAGGTGCACGAGGGCCGGGCCAGTTCCCAAGAGGTCCTGGGTCCTCAGAGAGACTCACTGCAGAGTGATCTTCCAGTTCTCCCCTGGGGTCCCGAGGCCACACCGGCTTCAAGATCTGCCCCGGGAAATAGCAGGACGTCCCCCACCCCGTCACTCTAGGTGCATTTTCTGTGCCTCCGCCGAATGCCAGGGACCGATCTCAGGTCCTCCTGAGACGGACTCTGCCCCCGTGGACTCACACTCAGCATCTCTTGGTTTGGACAGAGACCAAGACGGAGGCCTTGGTAATAAGTAAAACAAATGGGAACCCCTTCCAGAAAGCCTACCCAACACTGAATTTGGCAGTCAGGCTCCTGTCTGCCCTGTGCTCTCCCGCCTGAGGCTGCAGAGCCGTAGAGGTACGGGGACCTGCCTCGGGGCAGCTGGTGGTGGAGACCAGCAGGCTGGATGCCCTTCCCACGGAGCAGTGATGCTCTGCGCCCCCGAGAGCCCGGGGGAGGGCCGTGCCGCGTCCCTTTCAAGGGGCCCCGAGAACAGTGTTCGCGGGACTGAATGCACTGAAACCGAGACTGAGGTGATGAAAGGTCGAGAAGGGAGTCGATTCTGCGGCTCCAGGCAGCCCGGGTCCCTCCGCTTCAGGCACCTGCTGAAGCAGGTGGCTCAGGCCCCCAGGACAGCCGGCCCAGTGCCCCCTCCCCCGGGCGTGCCAGCCGGGATGGGCAGGGACCCGCCACGCCTCTGCGGGGACGCGGCAGCCTCAGGCTCAGCCCCGCCACCAGCTCCGTCCTCCCCGGAGTCACTCCCTCAACGTCCTCATCTTGGCAAACGGGGCCCGGAAGCAGGATGTGCGGGTGCGCTTGTTGTCATGGGAAAGAGACTGAAAAATATTTGTTAACTGCTTTTCATTATAAGACACGTTCATGTTTGTTTGTTGGTTGGTTGGTTGCTAATGAAAATAATACAGGAAGGTATAAGGTAAAAATCGAAAGCTTGCTTCCAAACCCCGGATCTTTCCCCCCGGGTGTGTGTATATACACACACGTGTGTGTACGTGCATGCGTGTGTGTCCTGTTGTCTCCATAAGACTCTGCAATGTTTTTCTCACTTAAGGAACCGGACAATTTTCTGCCAGCATGTGTAGCTCTCCCTCATTCTGGCCTAAATCGCTGAATTGAATGTTTTTCCATGGCTCTATCATATTTATTTCTCCAACCACCTAGTGATAATGTCCCTGGAGGACGACTGCCCAGGGGTCCATGGCCAGCGGGGTCCAGTGGGACGACAGCCCAGGGAGCTGGAGCCGCTGCCCTTCCCTGGCCCCCCTTCCCCGCAGCCCGCAGTGTCCACAGTCCCCCCAGGCCTCGCCGGCAGCTGGGCTGCTCTGGACGTGGGGTTGTCACCAGAACTCTGATGACTGGTTGTGTGTGTGAAGCCTCCGTCTCCCTCCTTCCCAGGTGAATTGTGCCCAAGTACTTGCTTAATACATCTTGTAGATAGCTGGTATAAAAGCAAAGCAATTGCCTTTTTTATGACCCAAATCTCTTGGACAAAAGAATTCTGGGGCTGAGATGGAAGCATATAATATTTCCCTCAAACTAAGTTATTCCTGCTCTGCACCTCAAAGCAGAGCCCAAGGGGGACTTCTTTGTTTTCCACTTTTTTAAAAAAATTAATTTTATTTATTTTTTATACAGCAGGTTCTTATTAGTTATCTATTTCATACATGTTAGTGTATACTGTCAACCCCAATCTCCCAATTCATCCACCACCATCCCCCACCACCACTTTCCCCCCTTGGTGTCCATATGTTTGTTCTCTACATCTCTGTCTCTATTTCTGTCCTGCAAACCAGTTCATCTGTACCATTTTTCTAGGTTCCACATACATGCGTTAATACACGATATTTGTTTTCTCTTTCTGACTTACTTCACTCTGTACGACAGTCTCTAGATCCATCCACGTTTCTACAGATGACCCAATTTCGTTCCTTCTTATGGCTGAGTAATATTCCATTGTATACATGTACCACATCTTCCTTATCCATTCTTCTGTCGATGGGCATTTAGGTTGCTTCCATGACCTGGCTACTGTAAATAGTGCTGCAGTGAACACTGGGGTGCATGTGTCTTTTTGAATTATGGTTTTCTCAGGGTATATGCCCAGTAGTGAGATTGCTGGGTCATATGGTAATTCTATTTTTAGTTTTTTAAGGAACCTCCATACTGTCCTCCATAGTGACTGTATCGATTTACATTCCCACCAACAGTGCAAGAGGGTTCTCTTTTCTCCACACCCTCTCCAGCATTTATTGTTTGTAGATTTTCTGATGATGCCCATTCTACCTGGTGTGAGGTGACACCTCATTGTAGTTTTCATTTGCATTTCTCTAATAATTAGTTATGCTGAGCAGCTTTTCAGGTGCCTCTTGGCCATCTGTATGTCTTCTTTGGAGAAATGTTTATTTAGGTCTTCTGCCCATTTTTGGATGGAGTTGTTTGTTTTTTTAATATTGAGCTGCATGAGCTGTTTCTATATTTTGGAGATTAATCCTTTGTCTGTTGATTCATTTGCAAATATTTTCTCCCATTCTGAGGGTTGTCTTTTCATCTTGTTTGTAGTTTCCTTTGCTTTGCAAAAGCTTTTAAGTTTCATTAGGTCCCATTTGTTTATTTTTGTTTTTATTTCCATTACTCCAGGAGGTGGATCAAAAAAGATCTTGCTGTGATTTATGTCAAAGAGTGCTCTTCCTATGTTTTCCTCTAAGAGTTTTATAGTGTCTGGTCTTACATTTAGGTCTCTAATCCATTTTGAGTTTATTTTTGTGTATGGTGTTAGGGAGTGTTCTAATTTCATTCTTCTACATGTAGCGGTCCAGTTTTCCCAGCACTGCTTACCAAGGAGGACTTCTTTTTTTTTTTTTTTTTTTTGTGCGTTACGCGGGCCTCTCACTGTTGTGGCCTCTCCTGTTGCCGAGCACAGGCTCCAGACGCGCAGGCTCAGCGGGCATGGCTCACGGGCCCAGCCGCTCCGCGGCATGTGGGATCTTCCCGGACCGGGGCACGAACCCGTGTTCCCTGCATTGGCAGGCGGACTCTCAACCACTGCGCCACCAGGGAAGCCCAGGAGGACTTCTTAATTCAGCCAAATGGTCCTGTAAAACCATAAAACACTTTATCACATGTATAGCCTCCCTTCTAGGTGGTATGTTCCTCATCTTATAGGCTGAGTATAATCAGGAGGCCTGTCTATACCGCGTTTCTCAACAGTTATAAGCCAGGCACAGTTCTGATCAGTGGCTCAGGATCACCTTCCTAGTGATTTAACAGAAACTACCAGTGAGATGTCTAGTTGAACTGCATTTTCTCTGCTTTACTTGATGAAATGATGGGTACTTTTTTCTTTCCCCAAATATAAACTTTCATATTGTGTATCTTTATAGAAAACATTTTTATTGAGATATAATTCACATACCACAAGATTCACTCCTTTAAAGTATACAGTTCCATGGTTTTAATATATTCACAGAGTTGTGCAACTGTCGCCACGAAGTTTAGAACTTTCCATCACACCCAGTGAAAATTCCTCCCCATTAGCCCTCACTATCCCCCCACCTCTGCCAGACCCAGGCAGCCACTCATCTACTTCCTGTCTCTGGGATTTGCCAATTCTGGACATTTCATGTCAATGGGATCATGCAATGTGTGGTCTTTTGTGACCGGCTCTCTCATGTGTTTTCACAATCCATCCACGGTGTGGCATGTGTCACTGCGTCCTTCCTTCTGATGGCTGAATAACGTTCCATGGTCTGAATGCACCACATTTTAATTGTCCATTGGTCTCTGATGGCTGAATAACGTTCCATGGTCTGAATGCACCACACTTTATTTGTCCATTGGTCTCTGATGGCTGAATAACGTTCCGTGGTCTGAATGCACCACACTTTATTTGTCCATTGGTCTCTGATGGCTGAATAATGTTCTGTGGTCTGAATGCACCACATTTTATTTGTCCATTGGTCAGTGGTTGGAGATTTGTGTTCTTTCCACTTGTTGGCTGTTGTGAATGATGCTTTTACAAACATTAATATACAAGTCTTTGTGTGGACATACGCTTCCATTGCTCTGGGGCCTACACCTGTGAGTGGAATTGCTGGGTCACATTGCAACTCTGTGTGTAAACTTTTGAGGAGCCGCCAGACTGTTTTCCAAAGAGGCTGCACCATTTCACATCCAGCCAGTAATGTATGGGGCTCGTGTCCCTACGTCCCTCCTAGCGTTTGTCATTATGTGTCTTTTTATTACCGCCATCCTGGTGGGTATGAAGTGGTTTCTCATTGTGGTTTGGATGTGCATTTCCCAATGACTAAAGATGTTGAGCCTCTTTGCATGTGCTTATGGGATCCTTGTACGTCTCCTTGGGAGAAATGTCTGTGCAAGTCCATTTCCTTTTAAGATAGGGATTGTGTTTTTATTGTTGAATTATGAGGCCTCTTTATATATTCCAGATACAATTTCCTCATCAGATACATGATTTGAAAATACTCCCACTCTAGGGGCTCTCTGCTTTCTTAATGGTATTTTCAATACAAAGTTTTAAATTCCGATGAAGTGCAGTTTATTTTTCATGGGTTCGCTTTTGGTGTCATATCTGAAACCGTGGCCTCATTTTACATTTTAGGTCACGAAAGGTCAGAGGGCAGGGATGATGTCTATCTTGTTCACTATCCCCAAACTTCGCAGTGCACACGGTAGGTTCCCAAACAATACTTGTCGAATGAATGCACTGCAGCAGAGTCCATGGCTCTGGAAGCAGACGCTCACCCTGGCGACCCCTCGCTCACTGCTCTGCGTCAGGTTGGAGGGACTTCGCTCCTGGGTGCCTCCCCCTCTTTACGTCATCGAGCTTCTGGCAAAAATGACATTGGGTAGCAAACCCCATCCTGCCAAGAGGTAAGCAGTGAGTTAGGACATTAGACTCCCGGCCCCTGACCAGGAAGGTGTAGCATGTGTGGGCCTGAGCCAGAATGACGCCCACGAACGACATATGAGGTTGAACTATGTGATCTCACCCCTGTATGACCCACTTTACCTAGAAAAATTGCAGCTGCATTTGGTTCAACATAAAACATTTGAATTAGTTTCCACCAAAGAAAATGAAAATGAATTTAATTAAAAATCTTTGTTTGAAACCTACAAAACTCCCTCCCTCATCCGGGGGTTTCCTCTTTCTCTCTCTCCCTCCCTGCAGGGAGCACGTCCAGGCCCAGCTCCCGTTCCACTGGAAGGATGCTGGGACAGGTCCGCCCTCTCCCCCGATGGCGCGAGGTGGGCGCTACCCCGCACATGACATGGTGGTGTCTGAAGCTGGACTTCTCGAGCCTCAGACTTAAGTCCCCTGACTATTTCTTACAGGGGACTTACAGACAGCTGGTACCAGGCAGGGGCCAAGGACAGAGGACATTCTGTATGCAGCAAACCAACGCCATTAAATGAAGTTCTACATCAGTGATGATCTGTTTTTCTGCATCTACCTGGTGACTAAGGAGAGGCATTTCACTTGGTTGGTTTTTTTTTTTTTTAAGTGTCATATTTTGTTGTTACTTGAATGATTTGGAGTTTTTCCTTTCCTTTTTACTTCACGAAATTTACTTTCCCATTTTCTAAGTCAAACTTGGCAAGCATCTTGGATAATACATGATACATTATTCATAAAGAGCCGCTTGAAGTGAGGAAATTTAAGTTAGCCACTCTCCTGAGAAATCCTACTTATAGCACGAAGTTTGTGGCCTAAGTGTTGATGAAGTCCGTTCATGAATAAAACATGAAGATCGACCAGGGCATTTTGCGACCGGTTTATATTCCTTTTTGCTTTTCTGACTTTCCTTTTACAATAGCTGTGCTTTTCCTGTGCACTAGGTACAGCCCAAGATTTCAGTAGGAAGGGGAAGCTTTACCATCAAGGAGGCTGCATGATAATAAACTTCAAAGGCTGGTGTCTTAAAATTGGAGGTCACGTGAGGTTTTGAACGGCAAAATGCCAATCATTGTTCTAAATGCTCTCCAGGCCTTATCTGCGTGACAAGCGTTAAAATCAAGATTGGCCAGAGTGCTGTGTGGCAGGTGACATGGGACCCTGGAAAGTTCAGGAACATTTCAGGACCCAGGGCCTCACAGTGGACGGAGCACAGGGTTTCTTTTTTCTTTGTTTGTTTTTTATTTATTTATTAATTTTTATTTTTGGCTGCATTGGGTCTTCGTTGCTGCATGCGGACTTTCTCTAGTTGCAGTGAGCAGGGGCTACTCTTCGTTGCGGTGCACAGGCTTCTCATTGTGGCGGCATCTCTTGTTGTGGAGCACGGGTTCAAGGCATGTGGGCTTCAGTAGTTGTGGCATGCAGGCTTAGTAGTTGTGGCTCTCGGGCTTAGTTGCCCCGCGGCATGTGGGATCTTCCCAGACCAGGGCTCGAACCCGTGTCCCCTGCATGGCAGGCAGATTCTTATCCACTGCGCCACCAGGGAAGTCCCACAGGGTTTCTAACACAGCTGGGTGGTGGTCCAACCCGCCATCTCCCAGATCTCGGTCACAGGGTGGGCCTGTGCACATCGCTCCATCTTACTGGGTTCCCACTTTTCTTGCTCTAAAATGGGAAATTTTGCAGCACCTCTCCTTTAAGGGAAACTTGTTCCTTCTTCGTGCTTACGGGGTCCCTGTGGTCACTCTGAGCTGCTTTACATGCTTAGCAATGGTGCCTTTGGGTGTTATTGTTATCATCTTGGAGTTCTGCCTTGAATTGCTCTTTGAATTTCAAAGCGTTTGAAGAAACACCCTCTGATCTATTTGCCCCACCCTCTGATTTTTAAGGCTCTGCCTGGCCCGGAGAAGGTCCGAGGTGGATGATTCACAGGATGAACAGAGAGGTGGGGACTTCAGGTGAGACTTTGCCCGGGATGAGCAAAGGCAGAGGGGAGCTTAGGGAGGAAGATGGCTGGCCAAGAGCCAGCCGTGTGAGATGTCTGCTTCGTGGCGAGAAGTGTGAATTCCCACCCGGCGAATTTTCCCGAAAAAGGTTTCTCGTTAATGAGCTGCATATTGGGTCTGTCCGTGGGGGAGGGGTGTGGAGGGGGCTGGGAGTGGCCTCAGGGTGGCGGCAGGATGAGAGCTGGGGGCTCTGTTCAGCCGCGGGGGAGGGGCATGCAGCCCCGCCGGGAGGCTCAGGAGGTGCCCAAGAAGCGGCAGTGGGGGTGAGACCACCGTGGCCACGACGTCTCGTCCCGAGGGAAGTGCGCGTTTCCAGACCCTGATGGATGGAGAGGAGGCTGCCTACTCAGAGAGCCCCCTACACCCTCATCCAGGTGGACCCCTCACATTTGCAACAGATGTAGAAACCCTGAGGCTTCGTGATGTTTCCCTAATTTTAGACCACACAGTGCTGACAGCGAGCGCCGTGTTATCCTTCACCGGCAAACGGTGGGACCGCCCCCACTCGTCCCCTCCCACCACAAAACTGAGGGTTCAGTGCGTCTAGAAGGAGCACGGACTGGCCTGGCTCAGAGTAGGAGGCAGCTCTTGCTTTGGTCGATGCTTGAGAAATATTTGTGGAGCAGAGGAATGAATGAAAGAATGAAGGTGTGAATGGATGAATGAATGAAGGTGTGAAGGTGTGAAGGTGTGAAGCGTGCTTTCCCGGGCCTGCTGGCCCGACGTTTACCACATTCTGTGTTCCACTTGCTTAAACTCCAAAGTCCCAGGCGATGCAGTGAAGACGCAATTGAATATCTATGCTTCTTAAGTCCTGAAACTCACACATTTAGAGAATCAGATGAAGGCCCAAGGGCAGAGGGCCTGTGGTCCTCCTCCTCGCCTGACTGGGCCCCTGTCAGCGCCCGCATGCCTTTCCTATGCTCCTTTCAGGCCCTGACGGTCACGTCCACCCACCGTCACCCCTCACCTCGTGGGCCTGGATCCATCACCCTTTCCCACACCACTGGATCGTCTAAATCATCTGACATAAGCTTGGAGGCCAGCACCCTCAGCTCCACCCAGGCCCCAGAACCTTTGTTGGAAGCTCTGAATCCCCGTGGGATCTGAGCTGGGTGCCGGCCCCTCTCGCCTCCAGGCGAGCTGGCCCTGGCAGGGGGGTGGGGGGTTCTGTGTCCACACTGAGACCTGACACCCATCGCTCTCCTGGAATGAGGAAGTCCACCATCTCATTGTACTTGTTGAGAAAAGAAACACAAAAACACTGACCGATAATCTAGGGAACTTCCTGTTGGCAAATCCTTGGAGTAAGATTCTTTTCACCTATTCAGCTGTTAAATTCATAACTTGATCAGGATTTTTAAGAATTAGGTGAGACTCCCGGAACCGGCGCTTCCCAGAGCCCCGTTCGGAACCTCAGCGCTGAGGACCAGCAGGGATACGCACACGTGCTGGGTTTGACCCCGAATTCAGAGCACCCGGTGTGATGCTGCCAAACACAGGTCTCTCCTGAGAGGAGGCAGAGACACAGACGCGAGACCGGTATTTCTGGTTCTTATCTCCCATGGGGCCGTGTAAACAAGCCGAGGGGGCCCAGCTTTACAACAGAAACGGCCTCGGAGCTGAGCTCACTTACTTCTAACTGTGTTCAGAACACTGGTCAGGTTGCTGCAAGGGCACAGAAGCAGCATCACCGAAAATCCACTCGGGTCCCTTCAGGGGTTCATCCAACGCTCCTGCCAGGTTCCTACGAGGCTTGAACTTAGAAGGGCCGAGCTGAAGAGCCCTTGCCTGGGTCAGCAGGATGTCGGGACATGAGGTCAGCCCTCTCCTCCCCACACTCTGCTCAGAACTTGAGACACCAGGTGAGGCTCTGAGCTGCAGCCCCTTGCCCGGTATCTTGTCTGTGATGCTGAGGTACAAACAGAAAGACATTCAAACCCCAAGGTGAGTGGATTAATTATTAAGCAGTCCAGCACAATCGATGCAATATTGCTGCTGTGTTTCCTTGTCGATATTTCTGGAGTTTGCTTCAATATTTAATTCAACCCCAAACTGTAGGTCGTTAGAAAATGTGTGCTCCAGGCTTCCACAGGGCACAGCTCTTGTTCTGTGGTCACCCCGCAGGAGGCCTGGAATGCTGGAGGCAGGTCTTGGGTCTGGTTTTCAAGACCCCCTCCCCCTTAAAGGGAAAGTCAGGAGACATTCTCCAGGCTCTTTTCTTCTCTGCCTTTTCTAAAAAATAATTTTTAAAAATTGAAATATACTTGATTTACAATGTTGTGTTAGATTCAGGTGTACAGCAAAGTGATTCAATTATACATATGCACGTAACCATTCCTTTTCAGATTCTTTCCCCTTGTAGGTTATAACAAAGCATTGAGTAGAGTTCCCTGTGCTGTACAGTAGGTCCTTGCTGGCTATGTATGTTATATTTAGCAGTGTGTACCTGTTAATCCCAAACTCCTCATTTATCTCCTCTCTCTCCCCTTTGGTAACCGTAAGTTGGTGTTCTATGTCTGTGGGCCTATTTGTGTTTGGGATGTCAGTTCACTGGTATCACTTTTTTAGAGTCCACATATAAGTGGTCTTTCTCTGTCTCTTGTCTGCATATTTAAAACCACAGGTGGGGTTACTTCATTTGCCAATTCTTGAATCAACGAGTTGCCAAAGAGTTTGGCATCGGTGGGGTCTTGTTGAAAAGAGGAAGAAGCGGTGTGGTTATACCGAAGTGCTGTGTCCTGTGCTTCTCCTTATTAGTGTGTAAACAGTGAGATCAGAGTGGCGGGAAAACGTTTGTGTTTTTGGTGTTATTGAGGATGTGAAGGATCCTGCCCAGGGCGCGTGACCGGGCTTGGCTGCGTTTCCTATTTGACCTGGAAAAACAACCAGCCAGAAACCCCACACAGCACCTTTCATCTCTGAAAAGTGACTGAATTGTTCCGCTGGATGGTGGGGTGAGCTGCCCCCTCCCAGGCCGCGCGTCTCCTCGGCGGGGAGGTGGGGCACGTCAGGCACGTCTGCCTAAACTTCACTTGGAAAGAAAGATGTGTGACTCCTCGGGTTGACCTGGCTGTCCTGACACAGTTGCTTAGAAGAATGACGTAAGGCAGCTTCCTCCGACTCCTGTTGAAGCCCAGGTGAGGCCGGGGCCCCCGAGGCCCTCCTACCCCACCTTCCCCTCCCTGGCGTGTGGCTGGTTCTACGCTGTCACCATTTGGGATGTCCCCTTCGGGGCTGAGCCATGATCCCGCCATCAGAAGGGCAGTTTTACCGGCCGTGAACACCTCCCGTGGTGGCTGCCAGGGCCAGCAAAGCACCACGGCCGGCAGCTGGCACAACAGAAAGTCTGGGGGCCGGAGTCGGGAAGCCGGGAGTCGGGGGGCCGGGCTCGCCCAGCTCCCGGTGACGGTGGCTGGCCGGCAGTGCTTGGCTTGCGGGTGCAGCTCTCCAGTCTCCGCCTTCGTCTTCACGTGGCTTCTGTGTCCAAGTTTCCCTCTTCCTATAAGGACTCCAGTCCTGTTGGACTATAGGACAGGCCCTACCCCGGGGTGACCTCAGCTAACTCGATGACGTCTGCAAAGACCCTGTTTCCAGTGAGGCCGCATTCACAGGCTCCTGTTGGGCGTGACTTTGGGGGCACACTGTCCGTCCCTGAGCACCTGCCACTGTCCTCCGGTCTGACCGCCGAGGACCGTGATGGGATTCCTGAGGCAGGCTGTGAGGTCAGGGCCTGGACGCCGCTTACGGTAGAGCAGGACGGCCGAGGCCTTCTGTGTGTGGGGGAAGGGTGGCCGGGGGTCCAGCGTTCAGGAGAGGATGACAGGGAGGCAGGAGCCCAGAGAAGCATCGCCCACCTCACTTCTGTCTTGGGTGACGCTTTGTAGCCGCCTCCCGCTCCCGCCGTGCCCCAGCCCTGCACCCCACGCCGACCGGGCCAGGTAGGGGGCTGAGGATGTTACTGCCCCAGCCAGGTCAGGGGGGCGGGTCTGCACCTTCTTCTGGAGCAGCTGGGCCACCGCCAGGCGGCACAGCCTCAATAGGGTCACTTTGTACCAAGTTTAAACAGGATTCCTTCCCTTCAGGTGAAGAACGTGTTTATATTTTAGCTTTTGTGCAAGACTCGCACGTGGAAATGGAAGGCAAATTCCAGCTCTCAATAAAGTGCATAGCAGCATTCACACAACGGACGCCAGAGTTTCCCGACCTGCTTCTTAAACAGGATGCACTACAGCGGCGTCAAGATACTTTGATAAAATCCAATCAAATTTCAAGAGTCAGTTATTTTTAGCAGCAACGGAGACCCTGTGGAGAAGACCCAACCTGTGAATTCAGTTCACACGAGTTGTTGTTCCTTTTCTAATTGTTCTGAGGGTCTAGAGGTTAAAAAATGACGAGAAAGCAGAATCTTCATAGTAAAAGAAGGAAGCCACGTGACTTTTAGAGAAGGTAGACGTGTCTGAGGAACATCCTTCTCCACCTGAAAGTAAAACTGGCTCTGAGTTCCTAAACAGTATGAAGGAGTGAGGGGTCTGTGTGCTGCTTCTCTCTCTTTTTTTTTTTTTTTTTGCGGTACGCGGGCCTCTCACCGCTGTGGCCTCTCCCGTTGCGGAGCACAGGCTCCGGACGCCCAGGCTCAGCAGCCATGGCTCACGGATCTAGCCGCTCCGCGGCACGTGGGATCTTCCCGGACCGGGGCACGAACCCGTGTCCCCTGCATCGGCAGGTGGACTCTCAACAACTGCGCCACCAGGAAAGCCCCTGTGTGCTTCTTAATGGAAGAGAAATGAATGTTTTGTGGGAGAATATTATGTAAATAAAGGAGGGAGAACATTTTGCGAGGCCGTTCTAGGTTGAAGCAGACAAAAGAGACATTTGAAACGAAACACAAGGCGTGAATCTTGACCGGGTTCTTGACAGGATGGATGGAGTTCCCTGTATGACAGGAAGGCTTGGCTTCTGTGAGAGACACAGGGCGAGGTGACTGGGGGTGAATGGCCACCACGCCTGCATGAAATGGATCGGAAAAAAAAAGCAATAGTTAAGGGCAATGGGTTACTTTTTTCAAATGTCCTCTATATTTGAAACCATTTACGATGAAAATAATCTGACAAAGCACAGTATTAGCAGCTGGGCCTGGCCCGAGATCACACGGCCAAGGTGCGGCAGAGCTGGGCTGACGAGGGGCTGCCGTCCCGTCAGGGAGCTTTGACTTGAAATACACAAATAGCAAGAAGGCGTGGGGAGAAGGACAAATGGATCAAACGGTGGCTGCACAGCGTCTAGGCGGTGGGCCGTTCACCGGACGATTCATTCAGATTTGCCGAGTTTAAAATGTTTCATAAGAAAATTTGGGGAAAACATTTAAAAGTGGCAGAACTGAATTTCAGGCCAAGGCCGCCGTGCTCCAGGGTCGAGGTTCTTGGCGTCCGTGCGCCGCTGCCTCCCAGGCAGGAGGATTTGGACCCCAGATGCTTAAGGGATTTGACCAAATCCTTGCTGCAGAAGCATCGCAGGCCTGGGTGGAGGCTGAGAAGTTTCTGCTCCCCCCTCCCCCGAGGGATGAGGCTCAGGAGGGGGAGGCTTGCTCGGGGTCTGGGGAAGGGTTGGGACCGTGTCCCCGACCCCCCGGTGCTCAGTGCAACCACCCTTCCGGGCGGCCATGCCCCTTCCTGGGAGCTGCGTGTTTGGCCACAGAACAGGCCTTCTCACGGGCAGCCGCGCCCTGCCTGCTGCGCTGCCGGCTCCTGACGCCTCGTTCGCCGTCACCCCATCCACTGCCCCGCGTCAGAGCGCTGTCCTTCACCTTCAGTCGTGAGTGTCCAGCGTATTGAGCTGCATGGGAAATTCTGCCCTCTCGATTAAACGTCTGCTGGTTTCACTTCTATTTTTAATTCCTTGGATTCTTAGAGCACTCTTCCCCGATGAGGTCAGGAGCTTCACAGACATTACGTCTTGAACCTTCCCCGACTGGTGGGGCGGGTATTGCTGACCGGAGGCCACAGAAGGAAAACAACGACCTCCGGAGCTTCAGTGACTCTTCCAAGCTCGTAGGTGCAAGAGCAGGAGAGGAGCTGGTGCCCCTGCTGCAGGCGGTCTTCCTCTTCCAGGGGCCGGGAAGCGACGCCTGTCTGGCGCAGGGGTGATGTCCGAGCGCAGACGCGCAGCATTTCAGTGCACGGAGGGACCGCGTCTGCCCTTTACTGATGGGGAGATTAGAAAAGTGGAGGCTCGTATGAGGACGCAGACCTCCTTGACGGCGAAGCCTCTCGCAAGGTCCTGGGTCGCCTGGGTCTCAGAATTCCACTTTCGGATGGTTATTCTTTTATTTCCTACGAAGTAATATTAAACCACACACATAATTCCTTGCTAGGGGACCATGCAAGCCTTTCTCAGCCCAGGACAATTCTGTCTTTCAGGAAAATCCCCTTGGAAGGTTGCCCTCAAGCCCGGAGACCTAGACAAGTCTGTAAATTTGCATCCTTTTTCCAAGTGTGTTAGCACAGGCAGTGCCACTCTGGGGGAGGAAACCAGCCATGCTGGGGGATCCCGGGCGAAGGGTCAGGTCCTAAGAAAGGCATTGACATGCAGAGCGCGCTCAGGGCCGCCTGGACCAGGCAGGTCAGCAGGGCGGCGCCAGTGGGTTTGGGCCGGGCTCAGAGCTGCCGCCAGGATGCTTCATGTCTCGGCCTGAGTGTCCCGTGCGGGGCACCTGGGTTCTCCTCTACGTCCCGCCCATGGCCCAGTGAATGCTCCACAGGAACCAGTAACCACAGTTCTGTGTTGTTTCTGGGCTCCCTCAGCACCTTTGGGGTTCTAGGGGGCCACTCCCCAAATGGAATCCTTTTCTTTTTTTTCTTCTTTAAATTAATTTATTTTATTTTTATTTATTATTTTTGGCTGTGTTGGATTTTCATTGCTGTGTGCAGGCTTTCTCTAGTTGTGGCGAGCGGGGGCTACTCTTCGTTGCGGTGCGCGGGCTTCTCATTGCAGTGGCTTCTGTTGTTGCGGAGCACGGCCTCTAGGCATGCGGGCTTCAGTAGTTGTGACACACGGGCTCAGTAGTTGTGGCGCACGGGCTCAGTAGTTGTGGCTCACGGGCTCTAGAGCACAGGCTCAGTAGTTGTAGTGCACGGGCTTAGCTGCTTCGCGGCATGTGGGATCTTCCCAGACTGGGCTCGAACCCGTGTCCCCTGCATTGGCAGGAGGATTCTTAACCATTGCACCACGAGGAAGCCCTGGAATACTTTTCTAGGAGTTCAGTTAATGCTGCAGATGGGTCGATGTGGACACCTACCAAAGTTCAGGGAGGCCTAGAGTGGGAACTTGAAGGATGTCTTTGGCCTCCGCAGTATAAGATGTTGATACCATTGGTGTTTGTGTAAAAACAATTCTGCAGTGGTACCAGTTCTCAGTTCTTTTCAATGTCCCCCATAATATTTTCTCATTTCATCTTCCAGATACCACCTCAGTGAGGAAGATTTTGGGGGGCTCAAGCTTTATTCCATTATTTATTATCCATCCATCCATCCATCTACCCATCCATTTATTAATTTAATTAATGTATTGTCTATCCCTATCTAACCAGACTCAGGTGTACAAGCCGGATTAGCACGTTTCATCATTGGCCAATGGATGGTGGGTGAGTTACTCGTTAGATATCTTTGATAATGTAATAAGCATCTCTAAACCCACACCCCAAACAAAGCTAGAACTTCTACCATAACCTACCTTGAACTGTGTAATTCCACCTCAACCCTGCCCCATGCCAGCCCCTTCGCTTCCCATCCCAGGCAACCACCGTCTTAAATCTCATGTTCGTTGTTGCCTTGCTTTCATTTTTCTGTGGTTTTGCATTCGTATGTACTTCTAAAAAGTATGTGTGTGGGTGTGATTGTTTTTAACTTTGTAAAAAGAGTCTTGCCCTTTCCGTAGTGTTTCTGGACTTACTTTTTCACTTATTAAATTGCTGTTTCCCTGTGTCGCCACGCCTTGCTGTAGTTCTTTTGCCATCATAGGAATACAGCGCCCAGAACCGTGACATGACCAGGTGTTACCCTACATGCGAGCTTTCATGTTAGCCCGTCAGGTCCACAGATCTGACAGGAGGCAGGAGACCCCCATCGGGGACAGAGGACTGGGTGACGCCTGGCCCTGCAGGCAGCAGGGGCATCGGCGTGGCTGTGTGGTCCCCTTGTCCAAGCCCCACGGGGGACACGGGGGCCTGCACACACAGTGGGTCCCTGGGCTCGGGGAACGTGCGTCTTTTGCTGCAGGCAGTCAGCACGCCTGCCCTCCGCTCCAGGGCGCCCGGCCATTGCTCTCCTCCGAGGCTGTCAGCTGCACGGACGTTCTGGGAGAACTAGTGGCGACAAGGGCAGCTGCTGCCTTGCTTGCAGGATGTGCAGAATGTGAGAGATGGTGGGGAATTAACTTTCACACTTTAAGGTCCTTTGCTAGTGGAATAGAGACGTCTCTAAGAAAGCAAACGTCCTAAGCCTTACGCATCCATTTATATCTTAGAGAAAATGAACGCATCTGCTTTTTACCACTTTTGGAGGTAAATGAGCTAAGCTTTAAAGTAGAGAACGGGGAGGGGGAGCATTTGGGGTCCCCAGGTTGTGGGAGATGGATGGAGAGTAGCGGCTGCTAATGGGAGGATGGGCTGCTACACCTAATTCTTGCCTCTGGGGTAATTTTATCCGAAGTGACCACGGCCACGTATCTGATGGGACGGATGCCACCTGCCTACACGGCCATAACATCAAGTAGCAATTAATTGACGTGATTGTGTTTTCATGCTGTGCTGATTCAGCAACAAAGTCAGGATGGACGAGAGGGAAGCTGGTTCTAGGGAAGAGTGAGCTTGGGGCTGCAGCACAGTGCATGGATGTGCTGACATCAAGCTAGGGCGACTCTGCCGTTTCGGGAGCCAGCCCCTCCCGAAACTCCAGCCCCTTAGCAGCACCAGTGGTTTCTGGAGCGGCTGAAGAGGTGGACGTACCAGGAACATCCCATAGGAGGAGTCTGAATGTTCACCTGCCGGGCACAGCGGCTCTTGGGCTCAGCCCCACCTGGGTTACCTGGGGACAGGTAACAAAGCCCCTGCCAGGCTACGGCCACACCAAGTGCTGCAGAATCCCGGGGCAGCTCGGACCTCACACAGACCTGGGTACAAATTAGGGGTTCGCTGCATCGGTGCTTCCTTGAACTGAGCAGATGCTCCTACCCCAACCTGCAAGACAAAGATTCAGAGCATGGCTTTTCACCCGTGTTCCCAGCAGAGTCACCGGGATGGACTCAGAAGCCTGGTGGTGGAGCCCCGGCCGAGGCTGGTCTGGAAGGCTCCTCAGTAGTTGTGGCTCACGGGCTCCAGTGCGCAGGCTCAGATGGCCTCAGGGGAAGGAACGAAGCCTCGGCCTGTACTTGCCGTCTGCTCAGGGTCAGCCTCGGGATCATCACACGGACACAGCGCAGGTCAGGGGCACGGGGGAGCCTCCTTCTCCAGGAACTGACCGGGTCAGGGACTTAGCCGAGGGCTTGCCGCTCTTCCCTGTAATTGAATGAAGTGTTTCAAGAGCTCCTACAGGACTCCACCCGGTTTCTCCATGAGATTTTTGGGGGTTAATTAGCGGCGGAAGCTTCCTGAAGCAGAGGCGGCTGACGACTTGTCAAGTGTGAGCCGTGCTGGGGAACTGGGATCTAGCCAACTCCTCTGGGGCCTTGAGGCTCCTCTGATTCCAGGGCGGGGAGGGGAAAGGCCGGGTCTCTGCAGCCGGCCTGCAGCAGCCCTCGTCCGTTGCTACGTGACAGAGCCTGGCTGTGCTGGTGGCAGAAGCAGCGTTGAATTGTTTCGGCTTCTCCTTTGGGGCCTTTCCCATATTTCCCATATTTCTTGAGAGGCGGTGCTTCTCGCTGGAACCGAGCGTGCTAACTGAGAGAAGCATCTTTAGGCTGAGTTTGGTGAAGGGTTTCAGGCTGGTTGTAAGGCTGCTTGAAGCCTCCCAGGCCTCCCCCTGGAAGACACAGGGCTCTGGGCCCCTGAGATATGGGTCTCAAGGAGGGAGTGGCCGCATGAGGCTGGAGGTCCCACATGGGCCGTTGTCATCGACAGACCCCAGAGCACTTGGCCCCGGCTTCCTGGTGCCCTGGGAGCAAGCTGAGGCCACAGGCAGACTCCGGGGAGCTCAGAAGGCTGGCGGGGGCAGTATGACAGCATCGTGTGCTGGCCTGTGCCCCGTGGGGATGACACGAGTGCATCGCCCCTGTGCACGCATGGACTCGGGAGGGGCAGACCGTGGTCAGCGGTGGCGGAAGCAGGCCGCGAGGGGTTCGCACCCCGGCTCTACCCTGACGTCGCTGGACGTCTCCGCGTTCCCGGTTTCCTCGCCTGTGACACGGGAATTGTAATAGTTCGTGAGAACCCTGCCTTGGACGGGCCCCTGCCCGTGCCCATCCACCTTCCCTCCGGGAGGGAACGGGCAGCCCCCAGCCCGGGAGTGGACCGGTCCAGCCGCCGTCCCCGCTGCGGGGAGCCGGGATCCCAGAGCTGGGAAGAGTGGGCGCCGCACACCCAGCTGGCCTCGGACCTGCCCGTGATGCAGCGCCCTCACTTTAGCGGGTTTTTCTCTTCACCGCGGCTGAAAGCATCCTGACGGTACAGCTGCTGTGTCTTTGCGCCATCACAGTCTTAAAATAAAAAGGGAAACCCAGTTCTGCTAATTCTGGATTGGCAACTTAGTCAATTTGCATAACTGGTTGACAAACTGTGAGCACAGGCTTGACAGAGACAGCTAGCGGGGTGCACGGATGAGAAACAAACGCTGCAGACAGAAGGGGACCCGCTTGAAAGGATGGGAATTTAAATGCTAAATTAAGGAAAACAGGATCTGATCTTTGAAACAGATGTTGATTTTTTTTCTATCAGAAAAACTTAAGGACAGAGTGTATTTGGAATCCCCCTGGAGCGAATAACCAGTATCAGCTAGATCAATTCTCCTTTCAAACATGTGATCCTTAAGCATTTCTTTTTACTTTAAAAAAGGCACTCATGTTCTGTTGTCGTAATCCAAAACGCTTCCAGGGTTTTCATTTTTCCTTTGAAGATTTCCAAATTCTGAAATATCTGGATTTAGCCCAGCATTCAGATAGCCTGAAAGTGCTTACATGTTACCTAAAAGCAGGATTTGGAGGTTTTCATCCATCAGAGGCCCCACGGTTCTACCTGGCCTTTCAGACAGGCCCAGAGCGAGGTGTGCACTTCCCGCCGCTCAGTCAGTGACCCCCGGACGCAGAGACCACAGGGCGGTGACGTGGGACCACTGCGCAGCCCTCCAGCTTTCTCCGGACGGTTGGCCACTGGGAATGGCATCGTCAGTGCTGCCTCCCTGGGCCTGGGGTGGGAGTTACGGGGTCCCTGAAGTCCTCCTTCTCTTCCTCCAGACCCCTGTGCTCCCAGGGCAGAAAAGGAAGGCTACACGGAGGCTGCCCAGGGCCTGGGATGAGCCGCCCCGCCTGCAGGCATTACCCAGCAGCTTGGGGAACGGAAAGAACGTGTGGAAATCCAGGGACAAGTTGGGGGGGACCAGCTGAGGGCTGCTGATGCCCGTGGGTCTGCCTTGCTGGAGGGGGGCGGCCCGGGCCGCGTACATTACCCACCCAAACCGTCGGCGGCTTTGTGACCAAAGCTCTCCGCTGCCGCGCCCTAAGAGACGGGAAGGCCGGAGACAGGAGACCAGGAGACGAGCAATCCAAAAGCAGCGTGTGACCCTGGAAGAGATCCTGTCTTGGAGGGAAAATGGGATGAAGGACGTTATGTGGTCAGTGACACAACTGGAATACAGGCAGCAGATTAGATAAAAACATCGCGTTGATGTTGGATTTACTGACCGTGGCAGCTGCTCTGTGGTTACGTTAGACAAGGTCCTTAGTCTAAGGAAACCCGCGCTGAAGCAGTCAGAGGGCCGGCGACGTACGCAGCCCACAGTCACACAGCTCAGGGGAAGGGACGCGTGTTTATATGCGATCGTACGTGCCAGGGAGAGAGCGGACACAAATGCCAAAGCAACTGGGGCAAAACGTTCACAATAAGTGGATCTGGACAAAGGCTTTTTGGACATTCTTTGCGCTGATTCTGCAAATCTGTAAGCTTGCAGGTTTCCCAAATAAAGTCGTTTAGAATCTCTGGACTGAACTTTAATATCTCTCTGAGGACCGTCTCTCTGACACACACACACACACACACACGGCATTTTCTATCTCACTTTTTCCTTCCGTATCATTTACTGTGGGACGAAGGCGTGGTTTTCCACGATTCTGTTTCATTTGCGGAGATAGTTTGAGAAGGTCGGCCTTTAAATGGATGGATGAGGAACATGACATACTTTCCTCCGATGTGTGAGGCTGTAGCTGAGCCAGGGTCCACGTGCCTGCAACACAAAAAGCCAAACTCTGACCGCGGGAGTTTGCGGCAAGGTCAGGCGCCAAGCAAGATGAACGGCAGCTCATGTTCCAAAAGCCCGAATCCCTGCAGTCTTTCAGGGAAGGGATTTAAAAGACAGTCTAGGGGGAGAGGGTCGCAGGGTGTGTGATCAGCTCATGGACCTTCTTCAGGTCGGTTGGTGGTGAGGCAGCAGGTAACGTTTTGGGAATCTCAACCTTGTGGTCCCAGCCGCTCCGGGGTCCACGCGCGTGTGGTCAGCACGTGGTTACCATCCTCCACCTGGGTGGGGCTCTCAGTTTCTAGAGCACAACTGAGAGATACGCATCAGTGTCTTGCCTCCGTCCCTTCAGAAGGACCCAGGAGGCCTGTGACTCTACTGTCCTATTAACTGCTGGATCCTCTCTTTGGAGCTCGGGGAAGGCCTAGGGGGCCAAAGCCTTTTTTTCTACAAACAAGTAACAGGGGACACGGAGGGGGTTTTGCACCCGCTTGGTTCCAACCCCCTCTTCTGTGACACTCCTCAACCCTGAGGGGAACAGGGCGGGACAGGAAAGGGACTAAAGCTTCGGATGGAGAGGTTCAACGTGAACTCGGGAGGGGACGCGGTCTACGGGGACGCCTCGTTTCCGTGGCTCAGTCTTCTCTGAGGTCTTTCATATCTTATAAGTGACTTGCTGAGCGGATTAGATCAGAAACCAGTGGGACAAACGCCTAATACTTTGGGCACCGGGCAGGACGACTGCGGGGGGAAGCCGGTGCCCGACGTGCAGGGTCCTTTCAGTGGCTGTAAATGGGCTGTTCCTGTTCCTGAGCAGTGCACGTGGAAACAGACACATGTCCACTAAACGTGGGCAGAGAGCGGATAACAGTGCCGTTCCTCTTCTTTACTGCCTTTGGCTCTGTTCTAGTTATTTGTCGAAAAGTTCCTTGGGCCCCGTAAAAGGTGTTACACTTAAATCAACAAATAACAAATCACCATCTTACTATGTTGAAAGTTCTGAAAATGTATCATCTGTACAACTTATTTTAGAAATAGGTTCTGTCCCTTCCTCCATTCAGAGCAACTAGAGATCTTAATTCTCCATGAGACTCTTGAAACTTAGATTCCTGAGTCAAGGGAATTTACGCATTCATCCATTCATCCCGCATTTACCGGCACCTGCCCCGGCTCCCGGCAGGCAAGGCTCTGGCGCGTCTCTGCAGGAGCGGAGTCTGGCTCTCCCCCAGCGGGGCTGGGTCTGCTCCTCGTGGCTTCTTCTCTAGTCTGTTTCCGCTTTCAGAAGGAGACAGATGGTCCCGCAGGGAGGTGCAGGTCCCTCTGCATCTCCCCAAATCTGGGGGCCTGAGAGAGGAGCTCACACCTGAAGGAGGGGTGGTGGACGTCGTTCAGCCCTGGGTAACTTCCAACAAAGGCAGACGGGGCGGGTGGGACGCGGGTGGCCAGCAGCCCCCAGCGGCTGGGCTTGGGTAGGAGGCAGCGGCTTGGCGCCCTGACCTGGCAGAGGAGGAGAGGAATAAATGCCAGGATTCAGGTTGCGGGTGGGAGGTGTCCTGGAAGGAACGATTCTTCAGGACGGGCTTGATGAGTCCAGGTCCCAGGCAGGAGCTGTACCGGCAAGAACCCATCTCTGGGCGAGTATGTGGGGTCACCTTCGCTGAAGCACTTTAAAGGGAGGATTCGTTTCCCCCGTCTGGGGCAGGTGAAATTGGTCCTTCCGAGGGGCAGGAAATGGATCCGAGCGATGGTCAAGGTCCTTCCTAGCTCCGTGATTCCTCGGTCTCGCCGCCACTTGAAGTAAGGAAGGTACAACTCCGAATGCATTTGGAAAACTGAAAAGTCTGGGCGGGCTTTGCCAGAGCTCGTATGTGATCTGTTTGCACGTGCGGAGGTGATTCAGATGAAGGAAAATGCTCTGTCTGGTCTCTTCTAGACACCGGTTTATGAGAACAGCCAAACTCTGTAGGTCATCCACACAGGTACTGGAGGTAGATGTACAACTCCAGCATCCTCTAGGACAAAGCACGTTAACTCCACTCTAGAAATGCCGGGAAAAGCTCAGACACTACAGCCCGAGGCACAGAGGAAGCATGAGAACTACTGAGAGAAGACCAGTGTCAGTCGTCACCTCTTGGGGAAAAGTAAGCTGGAAGGACAGAAATAGGAGGCCTTCAAGGGCAAGGCTGAATTCTGTAAAACTGTGAGGGCCAGAGGCAGAGGGAAAAGACTGACTGCTAAACCCAGAGCCCAGAACATGGATGGGGGAAGCCTCCTTTAACTTGGAAGAGACAAATTTACTACTTTTCAAAGAAGGCATTAATTTTTCACAATAAGTAAATTCATGGAACTCCCGACCCTATAGTTAACACTAGGAAGGCTTAGAAGGCTCAAAGAGATGAATTGGCGATCGAGACACACAGTTCCACGGAGGAAAGCAGGGTTTCCACCATCTGCTGGCAGCTGTGAGAACGCTGGCGTGGCCCACGACGTAGCCCTTGTGCCATGACTGCGAGGGCACGGCGCCCTGGGCGGGTGGACCCTGGGGTGCTGTGACGACGACTTTTAAGGGACCTCGTGGGGAGAGGCTGCCTGCTTCTCCAAGGAAACTGCATGCGTTTGAGGCAGATTGAAGGCCTTGTTGATTTGAAGAAATACAATTTTCAAGTTATTGGTTATTTGCCAAAGTAATGAAAATCAGACATCACTTCTGTCATCTCACGAGGACAAAATGAGGGGAAAAGCTGCCTTTTCTCAGGCTCCTGAAGCGCTTACATATGCTTCCTACTTGGCCCTCCCTCTAAATATTTATGATTCACGAACGGTCTTTCCCCTAAGTGCCTTTTGAATCAGCGTTCATTTATTTATTCATAGCAAATACTTATTGAAAGGCAATACGTCGGTATTGGGACACAAGTATTAATAAAGCGTGGCCTCTGCCCTCCAGGAGCTCCCGGTCCGATGGATGAGCCACACGTTGGGAGGTGAGGGTGCTGTGCAGAGGGCGGACTCAGCCCCCGCTCCCTCAGCCCTGCGCGGACCATTCCCGGCACCGGAGACCCCTTCCCGAGGGCTCCTCTGACGCCCAGAAGCACAACTCCACCCTGGAGCTGGCGGATGGGGGAATGAACATACTCTGTATACATAGGTCGTAAAAGCTAAACAAGGACAGAGGGTGAAAACCTGGGCAATCTACTCCTTAAGGGGTGGTTGACGGGGCAGGAACCACTGCAGGAGGCGAGAGAAGGGAGGCGTGAGCTCCACAGACTGGGGTGGGAGGACAGTCGTCCTGCCTCCAGGGAAAGGGACTAGTCCCACTGGGCGAGAACTGAACACGGCTGGTGACCTGGGCGACTAGGAGGTGATGCGGGACCCGGACCAGGGTGCCAGAGGACAGGAGGAGCTCTGGGGAAGCATCGCACGTGCGGACCCGCCCGTGACAAGCCGCCCTGAGGTCTGTCCGCGGGAGCGGTGGCTGCTACTCAGTGATTCAGCGTCTTAGCACCTGGAAAGCGTTTTGCGGTGATTGTACGGACTACTCCTCACAGCCCCGTGAGGTAGACCAGGCAGCTGTTCTTCTCCCCAGCTCCACAGAAGTGTCCACAGTGCAAAAGAGTGCTGAGTTTTAGAAAATTGCTATCATTTCAGTTGCATTTGGCATTTGCTTTCCCGGTGAAATATCAACCATGTGCCCAGACACGGCAGGGTGAGGTGAAGATGGTGTGACGTTAGAGGCTGGCTTCAGTCATCCTGGGGAGCTGTGGGCCTCTGATAGCTGCGGTGTCAGGGCTCAGGACTCGGGGTCAGGGCTGACATCTAGGGAGACCGCACGGCAGGTGCACACAGACCAGAGGCAGGCAGGCTCTTCTTTAGTGAAACAGGAGTCAGAGATTAAAAAGAAGGATTGAGACCGGAGGCGGTTAAGAGCAAAGCCCTGTGAAGAAGGAGAAGCAGGTGGCGCTGGGCCTCCGTGGAGGATGGGGCTCATCTCTGTGCTGTCCCAGCGGGGAGGCCGTGGCTGCACACAGAACACCCATCCTGGGCCCAGGCCCCAGAGATCCTGACGGGGTTTCAGAGAATTCTTCACGCAATTGCGCAGCTGGGATTGGGAACCACAGACGGTGTTCGCTAGCGTGTTCTCGGGCATTTCTGGGAAGGTGATTTACATCTACGTAAAGCACCTGCACTTGGTAGGCACACGGTGAATTCCGGTTTCCTCTTGTCTCTTTCACCTCTTTCTACATCATTTAAAAATATGACAACGGCTTTTCTTTTCAACCATCTCCCACGTATTCTACAAGGCTTGCAAGAAATGCGTCCTTGATTACAATGGTGTGACCTATGAGATCACTGCAGAAGAAAATCATTTTTTAACCATCATTTTATTTATTTTGCCAAAATTGCACTTTTGAGTCTGTTGTTGGCAGGGACCGCAGCACCATTTCTGAGAATTATCACACGGCCAACGCTGGCGAATGGAAACCTGATATAAAACACCCCTTCTATCCTGCTTTGATATTGATTTAATATCAGAGTACCATTTTCTCTTCATCTCTACCAGATGCTAAAAGGAACTTGAGGTGGATAGAAAGGACACTTCCTGAGTAAGGTAATGCTCATTAACTTAAAATAAAAGACATCTTTTTCCTGCCTTTGAAATATCTTGTCGCATTTTTTTTTATATATATAGAAAGGAGTTTAGCTGTGTGTTGAGACAGCAGGATTCTAAATGATAAAAATAAATCAGAAGGACATATTTTTGCCTCATTTTGCGTATCCTTCATTTTTTCCAGTTTTATTGAGCTATAATGATCAATAACACTGTGTAAGTTTAGGGCGTACAGCGTGATGAGATACATACATATATATATAAATGATTACCACATCAGGGTTAGTTAACACGTCCATCACGCCACACAGTTACCTTTTTTGTGTGTATGTGTGGCAAGAACAATGAAGATCTACTGTGTTAGCAAGTTCCAAATATCCAACACAGTATCGTTAACTTCAGTCCCCATGCCGTACATCAGATCCGCAGAACTTATTCCTCTTACAACCGAAAGCTTGTATCCTTTGAGCACCACCACCTTCCCACCCCGCTTCCCCTGTCCCCCTGTCCTGGGCAACTACCATTCTTCTCTCTGTTTCCATGAGCTGCACTTTTTTAGGTTCCACAAGTAAGTGAGATTACGCAATATATGTCTTTCTCTGTCTGACTTATTTCACTTAGCACAATGCCCTCAAGCTCCATCCATGTTGTTGGAAATGGCAGGATTTCCTTCTTTCTCTTGGCCGAAAAGCATCGTTTGTCCACTCATTCGTTGATGCAGACTTAGTCGTTTCCATGTCTTGGTTATTGTGAATAAGGCTGCATTGAACACGGGGTGCAGTGTCTCTTTGAGATCCTGATTTATATCCTTTAGATCCTTCGGATATATACCCAGAAGTGGGATCGCTGGATCACACGGTAGCTCTGTTTTTAATCGTTTAAGGAACCTCCATACTGTTCTCCATAGTGCCTGTACCAATTTGCATTCCCACCGACAGTGCACAAGGGTTCCCTTTTCTTCTACATACCTGGCAACACTTGTTATATCTTGTCTTTCTGATGACGGCCATTCTGACAGGCATGAGGTGGTCTCTCATTGTGGTGTTGACTTGCATCTCCCTGATCACTAGTGAGCAACTTTTCTTGTATTTGTTGGCCATTTGCATGTCTTCTTTGGAAAAACATCTATTCAGGTCCTTTGCCCACGTTAAAATCAGTTTTGTGTGTTTTTGCTATTGAGTTGTAGGAGCTCCTTATATATTCTGGATGACATTTGGTTGTACTGGGTTCACAAAACATGCCCTTCTCTGCCGTTTGCTAGAGGCAGTTGTGTAGCCATTTTTTAAATGTTTGGTGAAATTTTCTAGTGAAACCATCTGGATCTGAATATTACTTTTTCAGAACTTTCAGTGCAAGGTCAATTTTTTCTTGTTTTTTTTTTTTTATTTTGCGGTATGCGGGCCTCTCACTGTCGTGGCCTCTCCCGTTGCGGAGCACAGGCTCCGGACGCGCAGGCTCAGCGGCCACGGCTCACGGGCCCAGCCGCTCCGCGGCACGTGGGATCTTCCCGGACCGGGGCACGAACCCACGTCCCCTGCCTCGGCAGGCGGACTCCCAACCACTGCGCCACCAGGGAAGCCCTTTTTTCTTGTTTTTTTAAATTAAACTAAATTTCATTTTTTTTCAATTTTTAATAGAAGGTTATATACCTATTCACCTTATCTATTTCATCTTGGCTGAATTTTGGTAGTTTGTGGTTTTCGAGGAATTGGTCCGTCTCTTCTGAGTTGTCATATGTATGAGTGTATGTTGTTCATAGAATTCCCTTTTTATCCTTTAATAACCCCAGGATCTGTAGTTATATTTATCGTTTTATACCTGATATTGCTGATTTGTGTATTCTATTTATCTTTCTCAGACTTTCTAGAGGTTCATCAATTTTGTTGATTTTTTGGGGGAAAAACTGACTCTGTGTTTCATCGACTTTCTTGATGTTTTTATGTTCTTAATTGTATTGATTACTGCCTTTATCATTATTTTTCATTTTTCTTTCTTTGGATATATTTCGGCCTTCTTTTTCTAATTTCTTGAGTTGAGAACTTACGTTATTGGTTTGAAACTTTTCCTCTTTTCTGATTAAGCGCTTAGATGTCAGCACTGCTTTCGCTGCATTCCACACATTTTGATGTGCTGTAGGTTCATCTCCCTAGAGTTTACATATTTTCAACATTTCTTTTGAGACTTCCTTTTTGGTCCAAAGATTATGTATAAGTGTGTTGTTTAGCTTCCACATGTTGGAGATTTTCCTGTTGTCTTTCTGTTATTGATTTCTGGTTTGAATCCATTTGGTCAGAGAACACACTCTGTATGATTTCAATACTTTTAAATTTGTGACTTAGGTTAAGGTTATTGTTTATCTTGGTCCTTGAAAAACTGTGTATTCTGCTATTATTGGGTGCAGTGTTCTAAAAATGTTAGATTCTGTTGGTTGAATGTATTTAGTTTTTCTATATCCTCACTGATTTCCTGTCTAGAAATTCTATTTATATCACAGAATATGGTGTTGAATGAAGTCTCTAACTATAATTTTATTTTTTTTAATATTTCAGCTGACTTTTATTTTTATTTATTTATTTAAAATACATCTTTACTGGAGTATAATTGCTTCACAATGCTGTGCTAGTTTATATTGTACAACAAAGTGAATCAGCCATATGTATACTTATATCCCCATATCCCCTCCCTCTTGAGCCTCCCTCCCACCCTCCCTATCCCACCCCTCTAGGTCATCACAAAGCACCGAGCTGATCTCCCTGTGCTATGCAGCTGCTTCCCGCTAGCTATCTATTTCACATGTGGTAGTGTATACATGTCCATGCCACTCTCTCACTTCGTCCTAGCTTACCCTTCCCCCTCCCCGTGTCCTCAAGTCCATTCTCTACGTCTGCATCTTTATTCCTGTCCTGCCCCTAGGTTCATCAGAGCCATTTTTTTTTTAGATTCCACATATATGTGTTAGCATGTGGTATTTTTTTTTTCTCTTTCTGACTTACTTCACTCTGTATGACAGACTCTAGGTCCATCCACCTCACTACAAATATCTCAATTTCATTTCCTTTTATGGCTGAGTAATATTCCATTGTATATATGTGCCACATCTTTTTTATCCATTCATCTGTTGTTGGACACTTTAGGTTGCTTCCATGTCCTGGCTATTGTAAATAGAGCTGCAGTGAACATTTTGGTACATGACTCTTTTTGAATTATGGTTTTCTCAGGGTATATGCCCAGTAGTGGGATTGCTGGGTCATATGGTAGTTCTATTTTTAGTTTTTTAAGGAACTTCCATACTGTTCTCCATAGTGGCTGTATCATTTACATGCAGGATGGTTCCCTTTTCTCCATACCCTCTCCAGCATTTATTGTTTCTAGATTTTTTGATAATGGCCATTCTGACCAGTGTGAGGTGGTACCTCATTGTAGTTTTGATTTGCATTTCTCTAATAATTACTGATGTTGAGCATCTTTTCATGTGCCTCTTGGCCATCTGTATGTCCTCTTTGGTGAAATGTCTCTTTAGGTCTTCTGCCCATTTTTTAATTGGGTTGTTTGTGTTTTTGATATTGCGCCCAATGAGCTGTTTGTATATTTTGGAAATTAATCCTTTGTCTGTTGTTTCATTTGCAAATATTTTCGCCCATTCTGAGGGTTCTCTTTTCATCTTGTTTATGGTTTCCTTTGCTGTGCAAAAGCTTTTAAGTTTAGTTAGGTCTCATTTGTTTATTTGTCTTTATTTTCATTACTCTAGGAGGTGGTTCAAAAAAGATCTTGCTGTGGTTTATGTCAAAGAGTGTTTTTCCTATGTTTTCTTCTAAGAGTTTTATAGTGTCTTGTCTTACATTTAGGTCTTTAATCCATTTGGAGTTTATTTTGTGTATGGTGTTAGGGAGTTCTCTAATTTCATTCTTTTACATGTAGCTGTCTAGTTTTCCCAGCACCACTTATTGAAGAGGCTGTCTGTTCTCCATTGTATGTTCTTGCCTCCTCTGTCATAAATTAGGTGACTATATGTGCGTGGGTTTATCTCTGGGTTTTCTATCTTGTACCATTGATCTATATTTCTGTTTTTGTGCCAGTACCATACTGTCTTGATTACTATAGCTTTGTAGTATAGTTTGAAGTCAGGGAGCCTGATTCCTCCAGCTCCGTTTTTCTTTCTCTAGATTGCTTTGGCTATTTGGGATCTTTTGTGTTTCCATATGAATTGTAAAATTTTTTGTTCTAATTCTGTGAAGAATACTATTGGTAGTTTGATAGGAATTGCAGTGAATCTGTAGATTACTTTGGGTAGTATAGTCATTTTCACAATATTTGTTCTTCCAGTCCAAGAACATGGTATATCTCTCCATCTGTTTGTCATCTTTGATTTCTTTTTGTAATACATTTTATCACCTAATATTCTTTTTTAAAAATTTTTAATTTTTAAATAAATTTTATTTATTTATTTTTGGCTGCGTTGGTTCTTCGTTGATGTGCGAGGGCTTTTCATTGCGGTGGCTTCTCTTGTTGCGGAGCACGGGATCTAGGTGCATGGGTTTCAGTAGTTGTGGTGAGCAGGCTTCAGTAATTGTGGCACATGGGCTTCAGTAGTTGTGGCTCATGGGCTCTAGAGTGCAGGCTCAGTAGTTGTGATGCACGGGCTTAGTTGCTCCACGGCATGTGGGATCCTCCTGACCAGGGCTCAAACCCGTGTCCCCTGCACTGGCAGGTGGATTCTTAACCACTGTGTCACCAGGGAAGCCCCTTGTCTTTGATTTCTTTCATCAGTATCTTATCTTGATCCTATTCAAGTCTCCTATTTTATCAGGCAGTGCTTCTGGTTATGTTCCATGTGTAAGGCCTAGCCTGCTTCTGAGACCTGTAATTCCAGTGACAATGTAGTTTTCAGGGCCCTTTCAATGCTATTCTGGTCTGCTTATATTTCATCAAAGTTCAAAATTTTACTAAGCATGTATTCACTTTGTAATTAGAAAAGTGAAAATTCAAGGTGGACATGTATTTTCTACCCCATGTATTAGCATGGAAGACACCAAGTCCAAGTTAACAAAGAGTCAAAGGAATGGCCGAGAGTCATGGCCAGGAAAAGAGGAAGCAGATGAGAAGTTCTGGGGTTGGAGGAGAGAGGCCAGTTTGACTGTATCCCAGGGAGCAATGGTTTGCTGGGGTGAGGTCTCTGTGGTCGCTGGGTTAAGATGCGTCCATCTCAGAGATGCTCTCCAGCATCTGGGAGGGGTTTGCCCAGTGGCCAGACTCAGATTCAAAGTTAGGGCTTCAGGCTCTGAGGCCAGAATGCTTTCTTTCAGCAAGTAAGACGAAAGACAACACAATCTTAGGTAACTGACGGATGAGTTAATTTTCCACATTGAAAACATGGTTATAGGGATTCCGCCTCATATATGTGGTCTCATTTTTGTCTCATGTGGTTCAAGTGGACAGCAGTGCTCTTGACAGTGGCCAGTGTGCCAGGTAGATAAAGTCAATAATCTCTACAGAGCAGACCTTTGCTCACTGGTTACGACCATTGAGATCATGTTATATATTTAGGCCTCTGGCTACTTTCAAATTATCTTTGATTAATTTTTAATACATATGTGTAATGCTGAGTTAGTTTCATTTTTAAATAGATTCAATGTGATAAAAACGAATCTCTTTGTTGGTTCTTTTAATGTAATCTTGAAAAAATTCAAATACTGAAATCTACTAGTAGACATTCCATAACCTCCCTTACAAACTGTAATTTTCAAATGTTTACCAGGTTGGGGTTTTTTTTAGCATGAACTTGTTGAATCCTCTCAAAGTCTGGCAAGGTGAATATGTTCATTCTGTTTTGAAAATTAGAAAATTGAAGCTGGAAGAAATAAGTTGCTCGGAGTCACACGCCTGGTGGTAGGGTTTGAGCCGCAGTCTTCCTGAAGGACTCTGCGGTACACTTCGATGTCTCCCACTTTCTCTTACTGATGGCAGATGGAACAGTCTCAAGCATTCTGAAAATGAGACAGACTCTTCCAACACCATTTTTGAAGATAGCATTTAACTCGTTTGATGCAGAAAAAACACACTCCTGATTCGCTTTTTGCAGTAAGGCAAAGACTGTGGACCAGGATAGAAAAGTTAAGGATACAATGCTTACTAGGTTTATTCTCTAAAACCAGTTGATGGGATTAAGCTGCAATTCCCGGGTCTCAGGAGAGCAATTCGGCCCATCCGGCCAGCAGAGGGCAGCACCAGGCCGGCACTCGGAGGACGGTCCAGCAGTGACCAGCGTCACCTGGCCTCGCTCTCCTGATTGATTACCTGGGTATAGCCCATCCCAGGCCCCTTGCGGGGCACTGGTGACCTGGCGCTATTAAGTCGTGAAAGGCCTAATGGCAGAAGAGGGGATTCCTCTCTGGTCCTCTGTGGGTTTACAGAATGGAGAGAAGAGCTGAGAAAGTTCTAAACCAAATGCACATTTTCCCCACCTAGTGATCCTGTCAGATTTCTGCATCAAATGTATTGAATGCTATCTTCCAAAATATTTCTGATTGTACTTCTTGCAGCAAGAATTCCAAATGATTTCCCAGGAGCTAGATAACAAGATACAGAGAAGCTTAAATTTCCATGTAACCCACCAGGGAATTTTGGGAAGGAAACAGTGTTCACTGGGGGACAAAAAAACACGTTGCTTTTAAAAAGCGTACAGAGACAGCAGCTTTGACACGGTGGATGTCAACTGGCAAAGATTTTTTTTTTTTGGCCGCGCTGCACAGCTTGTGGGATTTTAGTTCCCTGACCAGGGATTGAACCTGGGCCACGGCAATGAAGGCACGGAGTCCTAACCACTGGACGGCCAGGGAAGTCCTGCAAAGGTTTTTTTAACACACGATGTTGTACTGAGTTTTTATCTCCAAATTTTTTTAAATAAATAAATATTTATTTATTTATTGTTGGCTGTGTTGGGTCTTTGTTGCTGTGTGTGGACTTCTCACTGCAGTTCCCCTAATTTTTAAATAGTGTTAAAATAAGAACTAATAATTCATTTTAGGGACTTCCCTGGTGGCCCAGTGGTTAAGACTCTGTGCTCTCAATGCAGGGGGCCCGGGTTTGATCCCTGGCCAGGGAACTAAATCCCACATGCATGCCTCAACTAAGAGCTCACATGCCACAACTAAGGAGCCTGCCTGCTGGAACTAAGACCTGGTGCAACCAAATAAATTTAAAAATTAAAAAAAAGAAGTATTAATGCATTTTATAGACCATCAATAATCAAATAGAGATTTAAAAACTACATTCTAATTGGTAATCCAAATTTCTATTACAAAGTTCCTATTAGGTAATGTGCTAATAGCAGAAGCAGCCTCAGCCTGGAAGAGACATGAATCCTAGTCCCTGCTTGGCCATTTACTGCTGTGTGAGCTTATGCAAAACACTCAACCTCTCTGAGCCTCAGCCTCCTTATTTCTAAAATAGGGATCATAACCTCCACTTCAGGGAGGCTTGGTGAGGCAAACTGTCTTATCTGTAGCTCCTGGTTGGGAGCATAGGTATAATGAGACATCGTTCCGTGTCACTAAGAGGCTCAGTTTGTGTAGCATTTCGCAGTATGTTTACCTTCGCAGTGTGCCTGCCTCCTCTGTACGGACCAGGAAGCCATGACTCGAGTGTGTCTGTGCCTTTGCGATGGCCGCATGGACGGTTGACAGCAGAGCCAGGATGGGAAGCTCTCGTCTGGCTCCAAATCCTGCTCCCTTTCTTCCTCGTGGCACTGCCTGGTCAAACCTGTGAAGGGCCAAGCGGAGGTGGAAAGGCCGGAATCCTTCCCAACTCGCTCTAACTTCTGATGAGATGGGCTAAGAGAACGTCACCCTCAAGGAAACAGCTCTGATGAAGACGTAGAGTGCTTGTCTGCTCCAAACGGATGGCTTTACAAACGGACTTCAGCCAGTGTTTGCGGTCCAAAGCTGTCTCTATTGGCTTTAATGTTCTTTGCCTATAATAACAAACCACGTGCAAACAAACAGGACATCCAGGATCATGAAGAGGGAGCTCAATCACATAAACTGTGACACATCCATGTGACGGGATATTATGGAGTCATTAATGGTCAGGCTGTAGGCTATTTGATGACGCAGAAAAACACAAGATGTGATACTGAGTGAAACTGGAGGTCACAAAATAGTACGTGTAGTACAACTGCATGTATATGGACGTGCACACACACAGAGGGAGACTGGGTGTATAGATGCTAAAACATTAATGGGGAAAAAAATTAATGGGGGCTGCCCCTATGGGTGCAATTCTGCCTGATTTTTATCCTTTAGGTATTTTTGTCGCTTCTCAATTTTTCCCATGTACATTTGTTATCTTGGGGGCAGAAAAAAGTTTATTTTTAAATAATTGTGTATATATAACACTGCCATTAAATAAAAACAATTTCGTAAGTTAATATATGAAGGCCATTTCCCCAACTAAAAGATGCCAAAAGAAAACCTTAGTAAGATAGAATGAATGCATAAATTGAAAATAAGAGGCCATAATGCCAAGACACTAAGGAAAATGGGGTAAAACTTGATAAGACCTGGTGGAAATTAGAACAAAGCATTTGAAATTGATTGGATTGCTTTCTCACAGGACAGTAAGAAATCCTATCACTTTACCACCAAAATGCTTTTGGGAATTCTGGAAATAGAGCTTAAGCAGTGACGTCTTTGCCCGGAAATCTGCTCTTAAGATCCCAGGGAGGAAACTGATCTGAATAGAGAAGGTGGACGGTTTAAGTTACAGTTACAGTTAAAACAAGAGAGTTGGAGTGTCGATTTGAAGCAGAGCCAGCATAACAAAATTCTGGATATAAAGTGAGCAAAGTCAATCTCTTGGGGCCTCTTTGGTGGCGCAGTGGTTAAGAGTCTGCCTGCCAACGCAGGGGACACGGGTTCAAGCCCTGGTCCAGGAAGATCCCACATGCCTCAGAGCAGCTAAGCCCGTGCGCCACAACTACTGAAACCCACGCACCTAGAGCCCGTGCTCCGCAACAAGAGAAGCCACCACCATGAGAAGCCTGCACACTGCAACGAAGAGTAGCCCCCGCTTGCCGCAACTAGAGAAAGCCCGCGTGCAGCAACGAAGACCCAAGGCAGCCAAAAATAAATAAATAATTTTTTAAGATCTCTTTCCTCTCCTCCTTTCTTTGCTTTCCTTCATGTACTTGTTACCTTTGACCCCATTTTATAAACCAAGGATAAAAAATTAAGCACGATACGTTTGTGGATGTTATTAACATTTAAGATTGTTATACTGAATTCTCAACGGCTTCTGAGTTTAAGAACAAAGCAAAACAAAGCTACCAAACATAGAGAATTAGTAATTAAATAAAATCACCCTCAAAGAAGAAAGACCCGGTTTTAGGGGGAGAAAATTCTGAAACAACCCCCTTATAACACAAAGACAGCCTTGAAAGCTACAAAGATACTGCAGCCATTCTTGGGATGCAATTTCTGCGAAGGCTGATGGGGGACCCTGAGGTGTCACGGTCAGGCAAGGCCAGCGTGTACGGGGTGTGATCCACTCCGTTCTTTGAACAAGAATCTGAAATTAATAAAATGCTGCCGCTTTTATTTTTCAGATCAGAAAGCAGGTAAGAAGAAGTTACACGATCCGCCCGCGTGAGGACCGGGGCCGTCAGATCACCCACCTCTGGTTTTGGTGTTGTTCCTCTGCTTTAGTAAGGCTGCTGCATTTTAAAAAAAAATTAATCAATTTTTTAATTGAAGTATAGTTGATGTACAATTTGTGTTAAGTCTGTTGCTCCTAAACTGTAAATTGAGGTTGTGCACAGGGAGACTTTAGAATGCAGACCTCGCCTTGGGAATATCTACACGGTAATTTTATATTTACATTACACACTGAATGTGAATGGCAGTGAGGGATTGTGGGAGAGTGTAATTGGTGTAAATTGAAGAGTTAATGTGTTAGCATAGGGAGATCAGCTCCGCTGCTTTGTGACCACCTAGAGGGGAGGGATAGGGAGGGTGGGAGGGAGACGCAAGAGGGAGGAGATATGGGGATATATGTGTACGTATAGCTGACTCACTTTGTTATACAGCAGAAACTAACACACCATTGTGAAGCAATTATACTCCAATAAAGATGTAAAAAAAAAGAGTTAATGTGTAAGACACAAGATGGGGGATTTTCTTGGCTTTGATTCTGTGCTTCATATTATACAGACTCGCCTCGTGTTGATATATTCCAGCTGTGTCTTTAAAAATATACTCAAGCAAATTTTATGTAAAACGAACAAACAGCGCTGGCTGTGCATGATGGATCATGGGTCCATCCCATTGTCGTCTGAGGCACAGCAAATATAAAAACGTGACAAACAGCAAATGTCTTTTTCCACGATGCAGAGATGAGCTGAATTCTGTCGCTGCCAAGGTAACACAGAATAGATATTTATAGAAATAAGCGAGCGGTCCAGTCATTCACGTGCTTCAAATCAATCCCTGAGCACAAAGCCCCGAGCCCGGCAGCAAGAGTGTTAGACCTCAGCGGCCACGACGGCTCCTTGAAGAGTTGGTGGCTCAAAGAGGCTCCCTGTCTGCCCATTGTTAACTCGGCGAAGCATTTGTTCAAGCAAACGGGGACGAAGTGCTCTAATCATCTGGAAAACTAATTAATTTCTTTTTTCAAAGGCGTTATCAGATTTCTCCTTGCAGCGTTCCTCAAATTCCTTAGCACCGAAGGGCTGAAGACCCCGGAGAGCAGCTCCGAAAGACCCCGGAGAGCAGCTCAGCAGTGATCACGAGTGTCTGGAGGAGAGGCTGAAACGCACCGTCTAGGGGTCCTGTGACCCAGATTTGAATCATGGGTCTGACCCTGGCCGTGAACCTGGACAAGGGATTGATAACTTCAGGTTGTAACGGGGAGAATCGGACTGGGCTTGTGATGATTAGAGATGGGCTAGTCCACACTGCACACAAAGAGCAGATCGCGGCAGCTCTGTAACCTAGCAATGCTGGGCCAGGTGGCCGTGGTGGCCTGGTGGACATCGTGACCCCCGCAGCCCCTGCGGATGGGCCCTGAGGGCCTGGGAGTGATGAATGGTCAAAGGCGGTCTGGGTCCCAGAAGCTTCACAGACTTTGGGGGCACAGGGTATATCCTGCCATGGAATCGAACACTGTACTAGGGCCAGCCTGGGCCGGCGAGGGCTTTAACCCAGGTTTCTCAGCCCCGGGAGGGGAGGAACCCTCAGCCCACCTCATGTGCCTGGGGTGGTGAGGGGCAGGCACAGGGCACGGAGGGACCCACGCAGGAGGCAGGCCAGCTGTCACCTTTAACCTGACTCGAAAAGGGCGTCCAGTCCCTAGTCCCGGAGGCAGGTTCTATCTTCCACAGATCCGACGCCAGCACCACACGCCGAGCACTGCAGACGCGACCCACCAGCTACGCGGACAGCCTGCCCCACTGTGCACCTTCTCTTTCTTTCCTCCTCACAATGGCTCTGCTTAGGCTTGAAGAGTCTCCAAAACTCTGTTCAGTCTTCTACCAAGAGAATCCACCTATTCCCAGCCACCCCCAGACAACAGCATAAGAACGTTCAACCAGATCGTGAGTAAACTGGGAAGGTAAAGTTGGTAAATCCACGGTCAGAGCGGAGAGATGAGGGCAGGACGGAAATACTAGCCACAGAATTCTGTACCCAAACAAGGATATTTCATCCCCATTATGAAAAGTCATTTGTATTCTTTTAAAATAGTGTTTTTAAAATTAATTTAAAATACTTTTAAAATCAAAGAAGCAACGTGCCGGTTGAACACCATACTAAAAAACGTGATATACTTCAAAACCTGTAAATATAGACCTGAGAAATAAGATAAAAGAACTCTGACAAAAACAATGCTAGAAAAGAGGGGCGTAGGGGCTCCTGCTTCCTAAGCCGGGGAGAAGGGCAAAGGTAATACTCAGTCCTGGTGGTATTTATAGTAAAGCTGCGTCAGATGTCAGCCTTTGAAAACTAATTACAATTTTTTAAAAGTATGAGAAGAAACACTACATACTCACAAAACAAGATAACAGAAAGGACAGTGGCTCAAAAGACTTCTTGACTTCTAAAGTAATTTATCCATCCACTTACTAGGGTTAAATGACATGTTCCTGAAATATATGAGTTTTCAAAGTCTAATTGGAGTTTCTTTCTGTTGATCTGATGTCAGAACAGTAAATTATTATGGTCTCAAAAAAGAAAAGTGAATATCAATTTAAAAATTCATTGTAATTTGAAAGACTGTTCACTAGTTTTCGTCAATCAATCATTACCGGTCTTTATAATCACTGAGTTGGGTACTGAAGGTCCTTAATCACAAAGCTTCCAATTGAGGCAACTTGAATGGTTTTTTTCCTACGATATCAAATGTGACATAAGAGATAGAATATGAAAGAATTTTAAATGTAGCCCATATCAAGGAGGAGTGAGACAGAGCAGCAGATCACACGGGGAAGGAGGGAATGCAAATACCCAGATGTGGAAACTCTCTGCCGTGGTATCCCACATGACTGCCTCACCGTTTTACAGAAAAGTTGAGACGGGGGCACCTGACCACAGAATTCGCTGTCTTACCACAATAACCCACCGCCCAGAAGTACTGGACTAACATAAACTACCGACTTTAGTTAATAACATCATGTCCATATTGGTTCATTAATTGTAGCAGATATACCACACTCATGCAAAATGTTAATAATAGGGGAAGCTGTGTTTGGGGTGGATGGGTCGATGAGCCTTTCTGTACTATTTACTTAACGTTCTATAAGTTTAAAATGATACTGGGCTTCCCTGGTGGCGCAGCGGTTAGGAATCCGCCTGCCAGTGCAGGGGATACGGGTTCGAGGCCTGGTCCAGAAAGATCCCACCTACGGCGGAGCAGCTAAGCCCGTGCACCACAACTACTGAGCCTGCACTCTAGAGCCCGTGTGCCTAGAGCCCATGCTCCGCAACGAGAAGCCACTGCAGTGAGAAGCCCACACACTGCAGCAAAGAGTAGTCCCCGCTCAGTGCAACTAGAGAAAGCCCACACGCAGCAACAAAGACCCAGTGCAGCCAAAAAAAAAAAAAAAAAAAAAAAAAAAAAGATACTAAAACCCATTAAGTCTATTCACTATTTTTAAAGAACTCATGGCCATGAGGGAGTGTCCAAGGAGCCAGCTGAAACAGCTCCCAAGAGCCAAGGCTGGAACAATTTGAGCAAGAAAATAAGTGATGCATTATTGGATTATGACCCAAAGTATAAAAATAAATACCCACAAATGCATACTGATATAAGTAAATTGTTGAAAAACAAGCAAATGGGGGAGAATAAACAAATCTCCATGCAGAAAAATTTTACATAAATCTGTGTAGGTACCCCACACTTAGGGAAGGGGACCATAACTACCCACTCCCTAGGTGTGGGCTGCACAGTGACATTCTTCCAAAGAGCAAGAAAGGAAAGAGAAAAGGAGTAACTGTACTAACACCACTGGAGGGCAGCTGACCAAGGTCCACACCAGCAGTGAGACATCCAGTCAATAGACTGCAGCCTCGATGGGATGTGAGTAGAATTGTTCTTCACCTCTGTGGACTTAGTGCGTTTATATTTAATGTAATTTGTGAGCTACTTTGGTTTCAACATACCATCTTAATAGGTTTTCTCTTGTCCCTCCTGTTCTATGTTCATTTTTATTTCTTTTTTTCTTTAAGTGGATGAAAATTTTTTATTGTTTTATATTCTACACTATCATCTATCTAGAGTGAGGGAAAGAGATTGAGTTCTTTTAAGGGATTGGCTCACATGAGTGTGGGAATGGCAGTTCCACAATCTGCAGGGTGAGCTGTCAGCTGGAGACCCAGGGAATAGCTGATGCTGCACCTCGAGTCTGAAGGCCGCCTGCTGGCAGAGCTCCCTCATCCTTGGGGAAGGTCAGTCTTTCGTTCTATTCAGGCCTTCAACTGATTGGGTGAGGCCCACCCACGCTACGGAGGGCAATCTGCTTTAACTCAAAGTCTACCATTTACATGTTACTCTCATCCCAAAACACACTCGCAGAGACACCTAGAACAATGTTTGACCACACATCTGGGCACCATGGCTAGTCAAGGTGACAAAAGTCACACTCGGCATTAAAATCCTGGCGGGGCTGCCACTTGTACCAAGTAGGCCCCCAACCTTGGGCTACTGTAGCTGGAGTGTCACCCTGTTCGTTTCCTACCAAGCCCCCTTTAGCTGGTGAGCCATGGCTTTTCACCTCCTGCCCCAAATTGAGCCCACCCCTTCTGGGACCAAAGCTGATGGTCAGGCAGCCACCGTGCACTGGGAGTACCAGGGCTCTCCTGGGTCAAGCTGTGTGTTGGGGACTGGAGCAGTCCTGGCAAGAAGACCACAGATGCACATTTTTCTCCCTAGAAGCTCCATCATTTTTTCAAGACTGAATGCTTTCCAATTTGTGGTCTATCTTTGGTTGATTTCCAGTGCCCTGGCTTGGTTCATCTTGGCAAATTGGTCCAGTTTTCTGCTTTTTTTTTGGTGAAAAGGAGTTGCTTGCATCCTCACCCATCATCTCTGAAGTCCCTCTGGCTTCATGTATTTTGAGGGTCTGTCATCAGGCACACGCGCATTTACAGTTGTGTCTTCCTAAGGAACTGACCCTTTTATCAGCACGAGATGTCCTTCTCTGTCTCTGGACACTCCCCGTCTCCGAGTCTATTTCACCTGATGTTAATGTGGCCACTCCAGCCTTGCTATCCTCACTGTTTTCTTGGTATATCTTTTCTCCACCCATTTACTGTCTACCAACTTTTTATATTAAAATATGTCTTAACCTGTAATTAGGTCCTGCTTTTTTCCTTCACTCATTCTGGCACTCTTGGCCTTTTAATGGAGCGTTTCATCCGTTAACACTTGTTGCCATCATTAGAGTGGTTGGATTTAGGCACACTGTTTCAAAAGTTTGTTTTCTGTTGTCCTCTTTGATTTTTTGTTTCTCTGTCCACTCTTTCACTCCTTCTTTAGGATGACTTGAGTCCTTTGGAATTCTGCTTCACTTGCTGCTGAGAAGAGCCAACCTGATTCTTCAGAAAATGGAGAAAAGGCCAGACTCTGCACACACACACACACACACACACACACACACACACACACACGAGGAGGGGTTTCCTGCTGTGTTTAAGAAGGTTCAGGTGACCTGGGTTTTCACGTTTTACCCAAACGTCTCCATCTCAAACCTCAGGGTCCACTTCTTCTCAATTAACCATCCACCCTTAACAGGAGAGACTTGGAAGGACTGTGTGTTGAACTTGCATCATAACTGGAGTCTGGTCCTCAGTTCTGATGACTTGGCAGGTACAAGAATAAGAGATTTCTTTTAGGGCTGTTATAGACGCCCTCTGGTTCTGCCTATGCCTGAGCCTCTAGCTAGAAATGCAAGGACCCTAGGTTTCCGCATGTACCCCAGCACAGTCCACCCTGTGCTCTCTGTAGCCATCATTACCCCTAACCGCAGCAGCTGCTTAATTTCCCCAAGTCTTGCCATCAGCCAGCCCCTTTCCCCAGGTAGCCACACGTGACCATGTAACACATTTTGGTGGTCGAGCCTGCCCCCTTCTCTCGCTCTTGTCTGACTGACTAGTTACCTGGGGCTGGGGGTGGGGAGGTGCCAAACAGCACTCTTATGAAAAGCTGGACAATGTGGCCGGTGTCGATGGTCAGCCACGTGTCGAAAATCATAAAACCCTTGTACTTCTATAAACAGACTTCTCCACCCAAAGTGTAAGTAGAACCAATGATCCTTTAAAAAAAATTATGGACTGTGAAAGCGCTGCAGGGCACCCTCCACTCTTACAGCAGGTCAGGGGCCGTCCTGAACCTCTGCTGAGGACGTCTGGGGGTCGGTGCCGTCCTGACCCTCGAGGACACCTGGGGACGTTTGTGGGTCTGAGCACCCCGAGCACCAGCGGCTGGGGCGCCTGGTTCCGGAAGTTTCCTGGCTGGGCCGCAGTCGTCGGGAGGAACCCTTAGGCAGGCGCACCTGCGGCCCCGAGCGCCCGGAAGAAGCGGGGCATTGTGGGAGGGGCCCGCGTTTCGGCGGGTTCCGTCAAAATGGCGCCCTTCTTGCCGGCGCTGTCCGCGAGCCCTTAGCCTGTGGGGGACCCGGGAGCCCGCGTGACGCGGGGCGGACGCGGGCGGCCGGGCCTCCGGAGCACGCCAGGCTCGGGGCGGGGTGGGCGAGCGCCGGGGCTTCGCGGGGCCCTCGCGGGCAGCCCCGGGCTAGGATGGCGACCCCGGACCAGAAGTCGCCGAACGTCCTGCTGCAGAACCTGTGCTGCCGGATCCTGGGCAGGAGTGAAGGTAGCGGGGCTGGCCGGGCGGCTGGGAGGCGTCCCCGGGGCTGGCGGGGTCGGGGCTGGCGGGCCTGCGGGCGCTGCAGCCCCCTGGGCGGGGGAAGGAGGCCGGTCCCGGGGCGGCTGAGTCACCGCTGCCCGGCGCGGTGCTGGGGTGCAGCCCGGAGGACGGTCAGCCGCCGCGCGTCCGCCTCCTCCGGCCGCAAGGCCCGGCGGGCGCTCCCGTGCTTATCCGGATGGAGAGTGCGGCGGGCTGGCCCGGGTCACACGCCCGTGACTGCGCGGGGGCGACGCCGCGGAGGGGGTCCGGGTGGTGGAGCCACACAGTTTCCCCTTAACGTTAGCAAAGGAGCGGATTTGAGGATCATGCAGAGGTGCCTATGACGGTTACCTGCCACGTTTTCCTTCGACGAAGGGCTGAGGGTTGGTTGCTTTTGATGTAAAACCATTTCTGCAGGGTTCACATGGCGAGTCCTGCTACCAGACCAGTCCCGTGCAGTAGGTCAAGCCATTGTGTAGTTCTGGAACCGTAGAACACGGCACAGTTTGTCGTCTCTCGATGTTTGTTTTGGCGGGAGGGAGGGGGGAAGAGGGGATGCACTACGAAGGGATCTTTTGGGTAATTGAAGCAACTGGGTTACTTACTCCTTGAGCACCATAATGTGGGAAAGAAAGTGTGCAGTTTTTGCAGGGAGACTTAAAACAAAATTAAAGAATGGAGACTACATTTTGACCTTTCATGATTAGCGTACATAATTTATTTGATGGTCTTAGGAGCAAAAAGATGAATTTTATTTGGTCAGTCTGCTAAATGACACTGACTTTACACGGTTCTTGCTCCAGTTTTTGAAGTTTCACTCTTTCTCTTTGTTCATCTAAGAAATCTTTGGGCTCCCCCCACCTCCAGGCACTGTGCTAGGCGCTGGTGATGCAGAGGTAGAGAGACAGGTAATTCCTCTCATAGATCCTACATTCTAGTGGAGGATATGTGATAAAATCAGTAAACTTAGGGGCTTCCCTGGCGGTGCAGTGGTTAAGACTCATGCTTCCAATGCAGGGGCGCAGGTTTGATCCCTGGTCGGGGAAACTAAGATCCCACATACCATGTGGCGCAGCCAAAAAGTTAAATAAATAAAAATTAAAAACAAGAAGGTTTTCTCTCATCGTTAGAGTGGAAGAAACGTTCCTTAGTAAACTTAGTAATCAGTAAACTTATAATGTTGTTTAGTGGTGCTGTGATGAAAAATAAAGTAGGGTAAAGGGATTTTTTTTTAATTTACAAGTTATTAGACTAGATTTAATCTTTTTTTAAAAATTAATTTATTTTTGGCTGCGTTGGGTCTTCATTCCTGCAAGCGGGGCTACTCTTTGTTACGGTGCACGTGCTTCTCATTGCAGTGGCTTCTCTTGTTGCAGAGCACGGGCTTCAGTAGTTGTGGCACATGGGCTTCAGTAGTTGCAGCACGCAGGCTCAGTAGTTGTGGCTCACGGGCTCTAGAGTGCAAGCTCAGTAGTTGTGGCTCACGGGCTTCAGTGGGCTCAGTAGTTGTGGCTCATGGGCTCTAGAACACAGGCTTAGTAGTTGTGGCGCATGGGCTTAGTTGATCCATGGCATGTGGGATCTTCCTGGACCAGGGATCAAACCCGTGTCCCCTGCATTGGCAGGCGGATTCTTAACCACTGTGCCACCAGGGAAGCCCAGGGTAAAGGTATATTGAGGGAAAGCTGAGGATACCTAAACAGAGACCTGGGTGGAGAGAGGGAGGGGCCCTGGAACACCTGTGCCAAGGTCTTGAGGAGGGCGGGGCCTGGCTGTTTTCTGGTTTTATCTCCAGCTCTTCTGTGTGTGTCTGAGTTGCCTTTCTGATTAGATGTTCCTGATCATAGGAGACACCAGGGAACTGATGTTGGTCATGATTCACTCATGTTAAAGTCAGGGTTTGCGTTACACCCGTGGGCCCTCAGTTTTCCTCTGGGGATAAACCACACATTCATCCGTTTCCATTGTCACAACTAGACTTTGAAGACCATTCATTCATTGCTAGGTGTCATCATGTTTCTCAAATTTTTTTTTTAACACTTGAGGCTCCTTTTGATTGACTTAGTTTCACCCATTCCAGGAGGTTGAAAAACTTTTCAGAAAGTTCTGCACCGTGTAGAATTGTGTCTAAATTAAGAGTAAATTGGCTCCCGTACACCTTAAACTTATACGGTGATGCATGTCAGTCATATCTCAATAAAACTGGAAGGAAAAAAAAGTAAATAAGCTGTCTGTGAGATCCTGAGGGGTCCTCTCAGAGTAGAATATATCGTAAAGCCCACTAAAACAATGCTCTCTTTATTCTGTCCTGGGCAGCTAGGATTGCCAGACAGTTGTTTTCGCAATTCCAAATTATGCTACTCCTTACTGAAGGATATATGTCTTTAATAGCTTGCCTTGGTCTGTTTTAATTTATTCTTCCTTAGTGAACAAGGGAGCAATGTTATTGCTGCCTTTACAGTGTTTGAGATTTAAAAAAATTTTTCTTTTCATTGGTGGGTATTTTATCTGTTAACTTAGTAGAACGTTTGATTAACTACATTTTCTAGTGAGCTTACAAACAGTTGGCCTTATGCTTTTATAATATTGCTTTTTTAATACTGTGAAATTGAGGCGTAATAGACACTTGTTACTTTTAATGTGAATTTCATATGAATCAGTTTTTCATAAAGTTTTTTTTTTAATTTGTAGTTAGCTTCAAGGGACCTTCAGAAGCAAAGCACCTAGCTATAATGATGCTTGACACTTTTATGAAGTTAGTATAACCATTATTTCCCCCCTTTTCCAGCTTATAACACTTGTGAATTTGTTTGAAACACACAGTGCCAGTCAGTGAGAGGAGAATTCTCTCTCCACATCCTTGAGCCTCTCCTGGAGAACATTTTACTCATTATTATATCTTCGGATAGTCATTATTTCTGTCTTTGGAAACAATGTACTTGATGTTATAGTGTTTCAGCTCTGCCAGAGGCCACATTCCTTTTCATACTTTGTAATCCTCTTTCAAACTAGAGATTAAGAAGAAATACAGGAGTTTTTGTTAGGTAAGTGTTTTAGCACAAACGCTGAGGTAGGACTACAGTAGCCCACATACTGAGGTCAGACGACGGCCCCGACTGGGAACGGCCACGTGAGGGCAGCGTGAGCCATGGTGCAGGCAGGGAAAGGATGTCGTCTTGGTTTGTGGACCACAAGTGGTGTTGCTGTGGGTTTTATGATTTTTGAAAATTGTGAAGAGTTCTTGGTGAAGTTCCAAACAAAGTGTAGTCTTTACCTTGGGAAAATCAATGTGTATTAAATATACACCAAAACATATTATGTGGGAAAAAAACCCTTATTATGTGTATGTTAAAATGTACTCTAAATGTTTATTAATGTGTATATTGAAATTTTAAAGGTTTAGGCTTCATTTGAAAATTGTACGTAATGGTTTATTATTGCTATTTTAAAATGAATTAGTATTTAAAAATGATCATGGTTTATGTTTCTAATACAGTAAGTATAGATTGATGTAACCCACATAAATAAAAGACTTTTAGGGGTCCTCAATCTTAAAAGTGTAAAGGGGCCTTGAGACCAAAAAGTTTGAGAACCACAAGCTAGAGCAATGGTTTTTATTTTGGTTTTGTTTAGAGCGTTGCTTTTCAACCAGCACTGTGATCAGAGTCATCTGTGATCTCACGAGAACCTGGTAACACTGGCTGCTTTTGGGAGAGGAGCTGGTGGCCAGACAGTAGTGGAGGGGGAAGACTTTACTGTATGCAGTGTTACGTCTTTTCACTTTGAATTCTCTAAATGTGGCACTTATTCACAACTAATATTGTGGGCCCCATCTCCAGAGATACTGGTCCTGGCGGTGTCTGTTGGAGCTTGGCGTCTGGAACACAGTCATTCCGACCTGTGTCTGGGGTGGGGATTGCTGGTTCAGGTTACTGACCTGTTGGCCTGTCCTTTACGAAAGCAATGTCACGTGCGCACAAGCCCACAGGTAGAAGAGGTGCAGGAAGGCAGGAGCTTACGACTTGGACAGTTTGTCCTCCGTCACTTTCTGAATCTCTGGGAAGCACACGACTGTAGAGTTTTTGTAATTCCTGGGGACTCGCTTATTTTTGTGCACCTTGAAGTTCAGTGGTTGTCTTTTACCTGAACGTGTGGATAATAACCCTTTCAGGATGCAGAGGCAGCTGTCTTCCATCTGAAACCTCCTGGGCCCACACCTGCGTGCTCTCTGGGCCTTTGCGTGTCGGATTGAGATCCTGTGGTCCCACGGTGTCGCGGCCCTGGCTTTGCACCTCCTCCCAGTTTCTCTCCCACCCTGCAGCCAGAGGGTCATTTCTATTGAAGGCTGATTTTGTTGCCTGTCTGTAACCTACAGGATGAAGACCCCATTATCTTGCTTAAAGTTAAAAACTAAGGGTGCTGTGTTGAGTTGTAGTTTTGATGGCTGTGCTAGACAAAATGTACATTTAAATGACATTTTCAGGTTAATAATAAGAAAGATAGCTAACGTTTGTTGAGTCCTTGCTGTGTGCCAGATGCTCTGCGCGCCCTCTGGGAGGTGGCAGTGGTTCCTAGTGGCCTCGTTTTAGAGCCGAGGTCCCTGAGACCTGGAGAGGTGAAGTACCGGCCCTCTGTCCTCCGGCTGCGGCGGGCAGGGCCACGCCGGGAGCCCAGGCCTCTGATCCTGGAGCGTCTTGTCTTGAACTCACTCATTCCTGCTCCTGCCGCTGAGTAGAGGCGGGAAAGCCGTGGCCCTGCCTGTGGGGTGGCCTCTCACCTGCTTGGCTGGAAGTGTGTGTGTCAGCAGCACTGCAGCGGCTCTCTGGCACTCGTCAGGCAGCATATAGTTGAATTCACTGGTGCCATTGCTTCTCACAGAAATGCCGTGGGAGGCTTGGCGGGGGGTGTACCTCCCCTTCCCCGCTCCTGAAAACCGCCCACCCCTGGCACATACCCAGAGCAGATTGGAGGCGAGAGTGCTCAGGTACTCTGTGGTCCAAAATTTGAATACTCCTATTTTTAGTCTTGGGTTAAGCCAGGTCATCACAGAGCTGCTGTGTGGGCCTCCTTGTCTGGGACTCTTGATGGAGTGCGTTTGGCTTTGATGATTTGGATTTTAGAATCCAGTCATTGGCCTCCTTGAGGAACAGTGTCCTGAGTAGCCCTGAATCCCACTACTGTGTCCTTTCCACCTGGGTCTCTGGCTTTTCACCTGGCAGGCTCCTGCCTGTCTTAAAGGTCGCTTCCTCGGAGGGGCCTTGCGTAGCCAGCCTGTGTCACGAAGTCTTCCCTGTTATTTGCCGTCGTAATGTCCTATTTCTTAGTAGCTCTTGTCACAGTCTGATTACCTTGTGTATTATTGGCCTCATTCTTTTGTATTCTCACAAAGGCTGCCTTGTTAGCCACTATTTCTTGTCTATTCTATTCTTAGGGCCTGTACTGTTTGGCACGTAGTAGGTGCTTTGCAATTATTCATTGAACTACTGATTGAGTTTACGTATACTTTAAAAATTGAATGCTGTTTTGGGGGTGTTAAAGGAGAAATTTGTGGTTGGCATTGTTTGACACTTTGCATTGTAATCTTTGATGATAGTCACTATTAAAGAGAGAATAACTGCCTCTGCTGACTTCCTTCACGGTCTGGATTCTGTGCGTCCACCTTTGAAGCACAAGATAGGTGGATTCGGTTTAAGAAATAGCGGATGGGTTTTTCAAATACTCTATCATCAACAAGAAAGATAGACTGGAAACTTGGCTGGCAGGCAGATAGGGAAACTGCAGTGTGGCTGCAGAGGCGGGAGGGATGTGGTAGACGTACAGAGGCGTGGAGAAGATGTGAAGACAAGGAAGAGGAGGGTGTCTGGTACTGAGGAGGTTTGAATTTTGGGTGGGAGAAAATTCAAAAGTTTATGAAACTTTCAGAGTGGGGATTTTTCTGTAATGTCCTCAAGTATGTTGTTAATGAACTGTTGTTTGTAGAACTCAGGATCATGGTAATCTAAAAATAATTTTTAACTAAAATAGTTATACAAACACTCCTTTTAAATAAGTGATGTTCAGTGACACTTAATATTTATAAAATTAATGTATACTTGGTGTAGAAAATTTTTAAAGTGGGAAAACGTGAGGAAGAAGGTCTCCCCTCTAATCCTGTGACTCCACAGAAACAGTGTGAGTTACTTCTGTTTGCTCCTTTCCCCCATGTATACACTCACCTTCTGTGTTGTGGTGCAGTGGTGTTTAAGGAAGACTCCGCACGTGCGTGTGTGTGTGTACATGTGTGCGTGTGTGCGTGTGTACGTGTGCTGGAGGTGGGAAGGCGGTCTGAGGAGCTAGGTGGGGGAGGGTGTGTCAGGGTTCTCAGCTGGACGTGAGTGAGGCGTCCTCAAGGAAGGGCAGGACCGCAGAGCATGGCTGGTGTGTCGTGAGCTGGGCCAGGAGAGGTGGCAGGTGGCAAGGGGCCCAGTGTTGTAGCCTTCCTCGGGATCAGCCTGACTGCGTGTGGGTAATTCACTCCAGGGGCAAAAGGAGGAGTAGGTCACCAGCTACTCAGGAGACTTGTTGAGATGGGCTAGTGGCTATGGAGTGATCATAGTGGGATCCACTTTTAGAAGTCGAGTCAGCAGGGTTTACTGATCTGCCTTGTTTTCTTTGCTCTTGTAGGTTTATGCCTTAGAAAAAACAAGATCCCCCTTTCTCAGTTTCATGGGGTTTTTGAAGGGCGTGGAGGCACGTGTCTGTGTTTAAGCCACCCTCTTTACCTGGAAGTGCACACATGGTTCATACGTTATTGCCCGTTTTGGTTGCTCGCGGCCAGTCCTGGTGTGTGTGTGCACGTGAGCCCTGGCTCCTCGTAGGCTCTGCTGAGCAGGTGCCATGGTTTGGGCTGGCGCTTTTCCTGCTCCTTTTTTTATGTTTATCAGTCCAGTCTGTTTTCTGTCTCCTAGGAGTTGTCAGACTTTGTGTTGCTGTCTCCCTCACTTTGTCTGTAAAACTGTCATTCTGCTCATTTAGTCATTCATTCTGCCTCTCTGTGGCTCTTACGTCCTCTCAGTTAAGCCCTGGGGAAGGTGGACGGTACATGCACATGCCCAGTGCGCTGTGTTGAACTGGAGCTTCAGGGGATCACAACGTAACGTGATGGTGGTAACTTGCATCCTTTTATTTGCCTTTCAGCCGACGTGGCCCAGCAGTTCCAGTATGCCGTGCGAGTTATTGGCAGCAACTTTGCCCCAACTGTTGAAAGAGATGAATTTCTAGTAGCTGAAAAAATCAAGAAAGAACGTACGTATTCTTCTTAAGTGTTATCGTGTGTTGCATTCTTAAACTTGTCAAAGCTTAAGTTTATACACACACACACTCACACACACAGAGATATATACTTGTGTATCTCTTTATATATATATGTATTTCTTTGTATGTATATATGTAGTTCCCAAGCACATTTTAATTATAGGTACTATTACAAATATATAAAAATATATATTAAAAATAAGGACAAGAACATAGTGGAAGGGGGTTGTTTTAAATACTATTATAACAACATAACCTGGGTTAAGAATGTGAGAAAGATAAAAGCACTTCATATAACTTGCTGCTTATCTTGTGATAAGATAAGTATTTACTCTTTGCACCCTTTGGCCAGATAACAGAGGGTCTTATCTTGGCCGTTAGAGCAACGCAGGGAGTAACTCGCAGTCCTTCAGAGCTTACTGTTGGATGTTTTAATTCTGAGATGGTCCTGAAAGCTTTCATACACAGTGTTTGTCACCTTAGAAAAGGAAGCTTTCCACGTATTAGCCCCCGACTGTGCGTCCCAGCAGTATCTGAGGGAGGGGCTCTGAGCACCAGGGCCCACCTGTGAGAGCCGCCCCTGTCCCCTGTTCTTCCCCAGGGGCTGGGTCCCCTTTCCTCACAGTTCTCCAGACTCAAGAGCCTGGCCCCAGCCACCTAAGCAGCAGCCTGGCACCTAAGAAAGCAGGTGCGTTCTCCCTGCAGGCCCGGCTTTCAAGCCGCCCAGGTGAAACGTGCTGTCCCAAGTGTTAATGCCACCTTCTCGGAGGTAGCTCCTCACGGCACCGTTTCCTGCCTCAGCTGTTGAATTATTAACTGTTTGGCCAGGGTTCTGGGTGGATGTCCTGTTTCAGAGCTGGGTACCTGAGCTGGGTGGTGTGGCAGCCGGGGGTAGGGTTGAGGCCCTGGCGTGTGAGCGGCTTGGTCTGGGGGAGGCTCGGTGAGCAGTGCAGGGCTGGGATGATTCAGATCTTGGGGTGACCTGGCATGTAGGTACTGTGTAAGGTGGGGGGGACGGACTATTTAGCATACTGTAGAGACTATTTTCCTTTCTTGTCTGTAAAACTGAGCCTGAGAACATTGTACTCGCTTCTTGATCCCTGATGATTGTTACGTTTTAGATTATTAGTGGGAACCCCAACTATTGGGTACTGCATTTAACAGACCATGCCCTTTATGGAGGTACAGATCCAGGCCCGCTGGTGAGAGCACTGCACATCCTTGGAGTAGCTGAAGATAGTTTGTCCTCAGTTACAGGACTGGCAGCCACGTTGTTGGGTGGGTCCTGAAGGGTCCTTTTTTAAGAAGAAAGCTGTAACCGTGTGCAGTTTGTTGTTCTGTGTTGTCTCTGTACCCTTGAAATGAGGCTTGCTGTGTAGACGCGGTGCGTCTCTTCTGCCCATTATCACCTGGTGTCCGCGGCTGCCCCTGGGCCTCCAGCCCGAGTCCCCATCCCTGACGTGGCCCAGCTGTGGTTGAGGTGTCAGTGGTGGTGCATGGAGTGGTCACCAGTGGTCTGTCATCTTTCATTCATTCTTAGACTTAGTTTTTGCATTTTAATATTTTTGAAATTTGGTGATTGTTTTTGGTGAATTAGATTAGCTGAGTTATGGTAGTTCTGCCGTCTAGAATAGCACAGAAATGCTAACTTGCCATTTTCTATAAAATTTTCTATAAAATGCTGGTATGTCTTATATTGGCACAAATCGCAAAACTCGTGTGTGACAAAATTTCACACCTGTCGGTGTCTTCATTTTTCACATTGGTAAGTGAGGTACATGGTAACTCCAGGCTTGTTTTGCTTTATTTAGCAGTCCATTAGATAAAATATCATTTTTGGGGTGAATATTCTGTGTTCATTTTTATTAATATCACTTACTATATTTTATTGTCCTGTGACTTTTATATCTGAGTTAGCATTAGTCCCATTCTGTAGAAATAACATGTAAAAGTAAATTATATTGAATTTTTAGCTGCATTCATTCTGTTGAATGCGTTTTGTAATAGTGCATTTTAAAGAGGGCGCTGCCGTTCTGCACAGGGAGACTTGGAGGTGCCGCTTGATCAGGGTGAAGCGACCTCTGGCATGTCCATGCGAGACATGCTGGGCCATACGGTCAGTACATGATGCGGGGACCCTTTCCTAGGTGATGAATGTGAAAAGGTACTGGCTGTCAAGTCGGTCATTGTCTTTCTAGAGGAGAATTCGAGCATTTAAACTAAGTGAGCTTGGCTGATGAGATTGTAAGAAAGCAGTCCTGCTACGCTGGGGTGAATAGACGTGGATTCCCGTGAGCCAGCTTCTGAGGGCGGTGCTTCTCTCTCGGCTGTAGCGGGATTCCTCGGAGAGGCATCTGTGCACAGGCGGTGCGTGCAGCGTGCTGGATGTGGGTGAGCGTCTCTTCCCAGGCCCACGTCCTCCTTCATGGAGCCGAGCGGCGAGTGAGCTTCTCGTTGGTTCCCTTGGCTTCTAGAGAATGTGCTGTGGCCGTGAGCCCTGGGGACACGCAGGCATGGAACGAATTCCTGGGTGAAGATTAGCCCCTTGGCTGTTTCAATTTCGATTTTGAAACAGTAACTGACTATTATATCTTACACCAAAGCAAGATGAAGCATTGCGTATATATTAACAAAAAAGCTTAGAAGGTGTGGTTTTAAGTCACACTGTCATGAATGGGGTACTTCTCTGTTATTGCCTTTTGCAGTTAGGATCCCAGAGATGTTTTCACTTCCCATCCCTCCCTCCAGGTGGCCTTTATTAACTAGCTGAACTCGTGGTACTTTGCCTCACTGGGCGGCGTGTTACTATTTATAGATAGGATCTAAAAAAATCCCATCATTTCTGTTACTTTAGCTAATTTTCACATAAACTCTTTGATTCCAGCCTAATTTTGTCCATATTTTACAAATCTCAGATCCAGTGACCTGACGAAATTTATGGAGTTGAAGTGACGTTGCCTGGTTATTTTGATTCTTAAGCTCAAGATTCGTTGCAGACGTCAGAGTTATCCATTACTGTGAATGGTGAAATAGTATCATAAGAGTAAACTTTGGTGTGTGTCATTAACATGCTCATTTTCTGACTTTCCAGTTACCCGACAGAGAAGAGAAGCAGATGCTGCATTATTTTCAGAACTCCACAGGAAACTTCACTCACAGGTATCACGCACGTGTCTGAAAGCTGCTCTGCCGTGGGCGAGGCAGTCAGTGTGCCTGGGAGCACGTGGTCACCTTCTCTGTGTTGGGTAGTGGCTTTCAACTCTAGATAGTGTTTGCTTTTCAAAGATGTTCGGTGTTAGAAGTAGCTTCTAGCTGGGTTGAATGTGAAATTGCTTATAAAGATGAATGAAGCTGCAGTGAGAAAGCGATCAGACTTCCTGGGCAGTGAGCGTGTCACCGAAGCCTTAGTTACGTCCCTGGGAGGAAGCACGTCAGCAGAAGCTCTGACTTGTCTACACACGACAGCAGAGGCTTAGCTTGTTGGTGCATCTCATTGTTCATCAGGTGCAATTCCTGCTGTTACTGTGAATGTTAACCTGCTGTTACCTGTTATTTTTATAAAAGACTCTGCTGGCCTTTACTCCAGTAAACTAACAATCCTAGGGGGAGATTTTTGTGATTCAGACTATAAAGGAAGCTGGACAGCTAGGTAGCCGTCTCCCTTCTCTTACAGAGAAGAGAGTGAAATCCTGAGAAGTTTACTGCTTTGCTCAAAAATCCCGGGTTAGTCTCACGATGGTGACATCACGGAGCAGTGCCTGACGCTGCCAGTGGTAGCACTCGTGCTTCTTTCAAGTCTTCCTCTCTGTTCGTCTGTTGTGCCCCTAAAAAGAAGCCTAACCTTATGTGCTGACCATTTTGATTCCTTAATTCAATTGGATTTACTTGGATTCACTGCTTTAAGTATGTTTTTCCATCTTTGATGATATTTATGAAGTTAAGAAATGACCTTGCAAGAGATATGATTAAAAAAAAACCTTTCAATATGAATATAATCTAACATTAAATTATAAAATCCAAAGAAAAAGAGGAACCTTTTTTGTACAGTCGTTTCCAGGCAGGTAGTTTCAAACTGCTGTATTATTTGGTTTTCTTAATCTTTCTCTATTTTTAAAAACAATTTCACTTGTGCATTGAATATTACCAAGATCTGCTTATCAGATGTCACATTCCCGAAATGCTGATTAGCCTTCCTGAGATCCCCAAAGGGAGATTTCATCAGTAAGAGCTGTTATGTCTGTTAACACTGGCCATTAGGTGAAAACATATTTAAGACGTTTCTAATTTAAATGGCTGTTTCCCACAGTTCAGTTTGGAACACCAAATGCTTATTCCTAAAGCGGCGATGTTTTACATAGTAGCCGGCTTCCTAGGGCTGGAGGCTGAAGCGTGGTGGAAGACGTTAGCGAGCGGCGGGAGCCGTCCCTTCTTGTTGCTGAAACGTCCGCTTCTTTGGAACCACAGCCGTGGTCGGTGTTTGGTCCTCCCTCCCACCCGTCAGGGCCTTCCAGCAGTGTGCCCGTGGGCACCAGGGCAGGTCCGAGGGGCCCTTTACCGTTTGCCATTGTGTCCTTAGACCCCAGGCAGGAGTCAGGGAGCAGAGGTGTGGGCAGGGTGTCCTGGGCTAGAAGCTGGACCGTGGCGGGCGGGGCAGAGCTGAAGACGAGGAGGGGCGGCGGGGGGGGGGGGGGGGGCGGGAAGCGGGGCTGTGCGAGAGGAGCCGGGGCCTCGGGAGGGGTGGGCCGGGGTGCGCGCCGCTCAAAGTAACTGCGCGCGCAACGCTTGTTCCCATGCTCCTCTAGGGCTTACGGGGCCCTGATACGCGCTTCCACATTTAGAATTCAGGATGTGCGCAGCGTTTAACGTTTTATGTGTGAATTGAGGTCCTTTCAGTTTCAAAGTCTAAGACAGCAGGGTCTGAAGTGGTTTAGAATCATCTGAAACGTGTGTGCTGCTGGAGTTGTTGATTCTGGTGGTCCCACCAGCTCTGTTCTCTCCCCCTTTCTGCTGCTTCGGGCTCCGGGGTGCTGACGGGTGTGGATCGCAGCCCCTAGGCTCCCTTGCTTCTGGTTGGCTTCCTCTGGAACAGGCAGGGTAGGGAAGAGTGAGCCCCTCCTGCCGCGCTGCAGGGACACACGTCTCTGTTTCTGAGAGATGCATGTCTCCTCGGGGGGTCCTTTTGTGAGCCTGGACCACTGAGCGATCCTCCTGTGTCTGGAAGGGTAGTTCATGATACCAAAGTGTATGCCCGAATGTCTGCTTACCACTGGGCTGAGGCCTCGGTCAGGGCTGGCCTCTTTCTTCCTTGCTGTTGTCCCAGCTGGGAAGTTGGCTGTTTCTGAAAAATTCTGTGTGAATCAATTAAATACCTGGAATGAGCTTATTCTTTAAAGAAACTTTCTAGGAATATTTTATACATATAATGAAGAACTTGTGCAACGTGAGTAACCGTCCCATAATTTGTTTTGTAAATAAAGTATTTATAGTTTCTAGCCTATGCATAGGAAAGGTAGGAACACAGGAATAGAGTGGAATGCACTGTAAATTTGGGGTAAAACGTATCGAGGGCGGGCTGCTTGCTGTTAACGGTTGTGAATCGGGGGGAGTGATACATGTTTGGAAATTAATGAAATCATATGATTACCTTGCATAGAAACCTAGGGGTAGTTATCCTGACACCTAAGTGCTTCAGAACCTTGAATTTCCCAAGAGTGCATGATGCCGAGACCTACGTCTTATACTTCGGAATTATTTTCTTTTTTCCTAATACTCTTTTTTTATGGCTTAAATTGGACTTAAGGCGGGGAAAGCATTCACACATTTTGTGATGGTATTATTCTTATAATCACTGTGTTTTGGAAGTTGGTTATTATAAGAATTATTTCAGGGAGGAAATACCGTTAGACAGGAATAGGGTAATTGAAAAAATGTTCACATTGGGACTTTGGAGTTAGATTTCAGGGGGTTAAATGTTCCAAGGGTCTTGACCTCTTGAGAACGTTCTCTTGCCTTCTCATGGATAGCACTGTGGTAGTGCCTGAAAAATCGACAAATTTAGGTTTGATGTTACCAGGTGAATTTTAAAATGCTTTTCTATTTTGGAAATAAGGGTAATTTAGGAGAGAGGAAGATAAAATTGGGAACTAGTACAAAGTTGTTCTTTTACTGTTTTCTTTCTAAACAGGGAGTTTTGAAAAATAAATGGTCAATTCTCTACCTCTTGCTAAGCCTTAGTGAAGATCCGCGCAAGCAGCCTAACAAGGTGAGAGGCTCTGTTTTCACAGCTCGACGCCTGTTTAAAGCACAGTGTCTTTTGCTGGGACAGTTACACCAAATTTTGATAGGAATTGGCTTCCATACTTAAGAAAATAGTAGGAGAAAAGCAAAAAAATTTTGTATAGTTTTCTGGGCAGTCACGAGGGTCAAGAGATTTCTTTTTCTTTCTTTCTTTTTGTTTTGTTTTTAAGGGCATTTTTAGTCAGTGTGCTGTGTTTCCTTAAGATGTTTCTTGAGAATCATGTTATTACTTCAAATATAACAATGTCTGGTTAAATAGAGTATAAACTATCAGTTTTCAGATTTTTATTCTGTGAAGTTATTAATATTAGCACAGCTTCATTATTCTTTGGGTTAGAAGACCTTTTAGCGTTTTCTTGGGCTTTCAGATATCATGATGAACATTAATTACTCTTATACCATGAAAAGTTTGTTGTCAGTGGGTTCAGTTTTTGACCCGTGTGGTGTTTGAAAGAGCTATTGGGCCGCCGCCCAGAGTCCCAGAGAGTCTGGTGTAATAAGATGCTCGACCACAGAAATTTGAGTGTTTAGAGAGTTGAAGAATGTGGGTGAAAGAGTCATATTGACCTTTAAAGCCTTAGTCTGAGTAATGAGCATTCTTTCATTGCATAATAATGCCAGACTTCTAAAAATATTTGAGTAATTATTTGAGTTTCAGTTTGCTTGGTTTCTGAGTAAAGTGTTTAGTTATCAGACCATGTGGGAGTTTTGAGATTCAGAAAACTTTCCAGAACTTTATCAGTTCAGGCATATTTCAAAACTATAATAACTGATTTATCGTTTAATAAATACAGGCACATCTCGTTTTATTGTGCTTCTCAGATACTGCATTTTTTACAAGTTGAAGGTGTGTGGCAACTTTACATTGTCAGACGATGGTTAGCATTTTTAAGCAATAAGGTATTTTTCAATTAAGGTGTGTATATTGCTTTTTAGACAAAATGCTATTGCATACTCAATAGACTACAGTATAGTGTACACATAACTCTTATATGCACTGGGAAGCCAGAAAATTTGTGTGACTTGCTTTGTGTCACTACTCCTTTTATTGCGGTGGTCTGGAACTGAACCCACAATGTCTCTGAGGTCTGCCTGCACAAAATCCAGTTACAAAAATAGAACCAAAGTCTGAATGTAAATTATCTTTGCGGGTGTGGGAAAGCGTTCTGTAATTTCGTACCCATATTCGTGCCGCCTTTTATTTTCAGGTTTCTAGCTATGCCACGTTGTTTGCTCAAGCGCTACCCCGAGACGCTCACTCCACGCCCTACTACTACGCCAGGCCTCAGACCCTGCCCCTGAACTACCAGGACCGCAGCGTCCCGCCGGCCCAGAGCTCTGGCAGCCTGGGCAGCAGCGGCGTCAGCAGCATCGGCGTGTGCGCCCTCAGCGGCCCGACCCCGACGCCTCAGCCTCTCCTCCCGGGGTAACCCAGCTCGCGCGCGGGAGTCCTCACACAGTAGGAGTGGGGCGTGCTCGGCCTTTAATCAGGCATTTCGTCTTCACCGAAACGACCTCCAGAGCCTCGTATGTGCCAGGGATGTTCTAGGCGCCGGGTCTGAGGTGCTCTATCTAGGATGTTCCCTTCCAAGCACTCCCTCCGTTTCAGACGGGAGCTCTTCCCGCGTTTAGTCCTAGCTGACTGTGAAGGGTTTGGGCCGACTCCCGCCTGTTAAGGCACAGGCCCGTTATAGCAGGGGGCCCGCTCACGCGACGGCGTGCAGAGCCCTCTCTGGCCGTAACTGAGCGACAGGCTCTTGCTGGGCTCTCATACTTCTCGCAGTGCATGTTGTCGCCTTCATAGGTGTGCTGTTCTCTTCCTCAGTTATTTAAGATGTCAGGAACATAAGATAAAGCTGTCTCGTCCTCAAGCGCTGAGCTCTTCAGACTGAGGAGTGTGGCACCTTACGGTGCTTTTATATCAACGTGCTGTCGCGTCCGGCCACACGCAGAGCTCATGGCTGAGAATAAAGCGAGCGCCAGTGCCGGAACGGACTTGGAGCGTTGCCCTCCTGCGTGCTTTTCCACACACGTTCCTAGAAATCCCGTTAGCGTAGACTGTGCTCCAAAATGTCAGAAAGTGGGTATTTTGCCAGGGGAGCAGTGACCAAGGGTTTACCGCCAAACGACGCCCCACATGAGCGCAGTACAGTTATAAGCCACTGTGCGACTTAATCAGATTTTGTTAGCGTTATCAGAAGACAGAGTGTGTGTACCACACGCGTGGGATGGGTGGAGCCCAGTATTTTAGACAGACAGCACAGTACATCCCCAGATTTCATCTTAAACTCATATTCTGGCTAAAAGAATAAACAGATGTTCATATTTTCACCTTTAAAATAAGTATTTGAAATAATTAGTGTCATGATATCGAAAAAGCTGTATAGACAACTTTGAACTGAAGTGGTCTTTTAGAATTTTTTCTTAAATTTAGGACTATTCAAAAACATAGTTTTAATTTAGTGTTGTTGATGACTTTTCCCCCCCGTCAAAAATAGGGAAAAGTCAGGGCCATTTCAGGTTTTTCTTTCCTCTCTTACTCGACCAGTTAAAACCAGAGCTCACCACTTGGAAGCAGTAGTGCCACTGAGATCCTCGTTTCTGTATTTTGCGGTCCCAGGAAGCGCTATTTTTGTTGCGGTTGTCAAAACATGTCATTAGAAATCAGCTGTCAGCTTCCTGCATCTTCAGGGAGCAGCTTTGACACGTTCTCCAAATTATTAGAAGCTGTCTTGACCTTGGAGGTGCCTTTGCCTTGTATTTTATGTTTGTGCATTTTTAAAACTAATTGCGGATTACGACATTTCTTTTCGTATCAAGTGCTGTGAAGACTGAGGGACAGGGAGGACGGAAGGGGGACAGCGTTTCAGATTTTTTTAACTCAACGAATGTTGACTGGATGAAAGATGTTAACTTTCAGGGTAAAACCAGTAGTGAATCTCAAAGTGGTTTTAGCTGGGTGGTGTGTGTTATGTATTTGCAAAGAAAAGTCCAGTAGGTTGTGACTTGTGTGTTGAGAAGTCTGTGGAGGTGGCAGGAAGAGCCCGAGAGCCCCTGCGGGAGCCCAGGAGGCCGTGGGCGTCGCTGGGCCACGGGGGCGTGGCGGTGGTGTGTCCTCGGCTGTCTCGGTGCCCTCCACGAAGAGCCGGGCATTGAAGACACAGACGGCCCCTTCCTCTTTCAGACAGTCTCACCCAGCTCCGGGCGCGGGAGATGGTCTTCGACAGCAGCTGAGCTCACGCCTTGCGTGGACTTTAACTGCAAACCAGCCTTCTTTACAAACCACTACCTCGAAAGGTGTCCCCAGCGCTGTTTCTCGCAATGTGACGAGGCCACGGAGAGAAGGGGATGCAGGTGGTGAGTAGGGATGCACCCCTTGTTTTAAACGCTCACAGCCTTGGCCTGGTTTCTCGTTCTGGTGACGGGGTTCAGGAGCCTCAGTCCTCCAGGCTGGCTTTGTCACCCTGTCACCCTGACTGTGCCTCCCCAGAGCCGCCCACCCCTCAGGTCCTTGCTGAGTGCTTTCCTGGGTCTGCTCTCCCTTCCCCAGTGACGATAGGCCCGGTTTGCTGCAATCCGATATTTATAGACCATTATCGCCACAACTGACTGCAGCCTGGAGTGGGAGCCTGACCCTACTGGGCTCTCGCTGTGTCTCCTCCCACTGAGACCTTGGATCTGTGGGCTTTGCCTCTTGTCATGACATTGGGTAACACCTAAATTCTGAGTTAGCTTTTGTTCCAAGGTTTGTGGAAATCATAAATCCGTTTCTGCTGTGTTAACTGCTTTCGTCATGGTGATGGAGATGGAACCAGGTTTGCGTGCTTGCTGTGTAGCCAGTTTTCTAAACGTCGTGTGAAATAATTATCCATCCTTTTGTGATTGATTTGTGCTGCTCCTTGATCATATGTTAAACTCCCACATACTGCTTTGTCTTTTTAAAAGACTTTTGGAAGAGAAATTATATGATCTCCATATCATTTTCAGGAAATCCTTTTTTCTTATAACTTCATATTCTTTCTCATCTTAAACTCATTTATTTAGTTTTTAAATTTTGTTCTGGTTGCAAATATATTACCTGGAGCGAATTGTGTTGTGCGATTTATTTCACCTTGTAAAAACCGTGTTACAGGTGCTGTGGAAGTTGCCGAGGCAGCCCTAGTCAGAGATATTCTGTACGTCTTCCAGGGCATAGACGGCAGAAATGTCAAGATGAGCAACGCTGACAACTGTTACAAAGTGGAGGGAAAGGTACAGTCACTGAAACCCCGTCTGAAGTGTTCAGAAGTCAAGACAGATGGCATCAGGACCAGGCAGCCACGGTTGGTTTGTGAGGCAGCACTAGGGTCACGAGGGCTGGCGTGCAGATTCGGGAGTCCTGGTCAGCCTGCACCACGGAACCCTGGTTTGCGCCCTGGTTTGATCCTCAGCGCGTTGCCCCCTTTCCTCCTGTGGCGGTGGTGCCCGAGTTACCTGACGGCCAAGTATCCTGGCATCTTTGCTTCTGTCTTCCAGAACCTGCCTTTCCCACAGTCCTTCTTGTTGACCCTCTGTCCTTTTGCGACTCTTAGCCGAGTCATGAGGCCACTGATGTCACAGACTGTCCCTGCCACGCCGGCACCCCGGCCAGTCACTCCTGGGGCGGTGGGACCCAGGCCTAACACTTGCTCAGAGGTGTCTTACTTCTCTGCCTGCTCTGTGACGCTTCTTGTTCCCTAGAGTCTCACTGCTTTCACTTGAGTGATGGTGTATTAGTTATCTTTAAGTTTGTTATGTTGAAGCATAAGAATTATAAAAGTACAAATGGTTAAAACAATAATAATAATTAAAATCCTAGTGTTAAAATTTTTTTATTTTAAACTCTGGATATATTTACTTTTTAGGCAAACCTAAATAAATCTTTGAGGGATACGACAGCCAGACTTGCTGAGTTGGGATGGTTACATAATAAAATCAGAAAATACACTGACCAGAGGAGCCTAGACCGTTCATTTGGACTTGTAGGCCAGGTATGTTCTTTGTTACGGAGACACGTGGGGTTTTGGGGTGACATTCACCTCGGGAAATGCTTAATCTCCTTAGAATCTTATAAGAAAGTCATTCTGAAGAGGGTTCTTTTTACATAAAGAAGGTTTGAAAATGGACTGTGTCAGTCATGGTCAACTCAAGAAAAGAGAAAACATAGTGGATAGTGACAAAGATAATCAAATATAGCGATTTTTAAAAATGTTTAATGAATACTTAGGAACACTGACCATGTATGAGTCACTTTACATATTTTAGTGTATTTTCCCTTTGACTTGATTCTCTCAATTAAAAAAACCTTTTTTTAATTGAAGGATAGTTGATTTACAGTGTTGTGTTTCAGGTGTATATCAGAGTGATTTGGTTATACGTATATATGTATGTATTTTTATTACCTTCCATTGTAGTTACAAATATTGAATATCGTTGCCTGTGCTATACAGTAAATTCCTGTTTCTCTATTTCACTATAGTAGTGTGCATCTGTAATCCCATACTCCCAATTTATCCCTCCCTCCCTTCCTTCTCTTTCTCCTTTGGTAACCATACGTTTGTTTTCTGTCTGTGAGTCTGTTTCTGTTTTGTAAATAGGTTCATTTGTATTATTTTTAGATTCCACATTGAAGTGGTATCATATGATATTTGTCTTTGGCTGACTTACTTCACTTTGTATGGTAATCTCTAGGTCCATCCATGCTTCTGCAAGTGGCATTATTTCATTCTTTTTTATAGCTGAGTAATATTCCATTGCATGTGTGTGTGTGTGTGTGTGTGTGTATGTACGCGCACACACACACCCACACCACATCTTCTTTATCCAGCCATCTGTTGATAGACACTTAATGTTTCTTTTATGTTCTCTAACGTGCTGCACTAGTGATATTTTTAAATTGGCAACTCCATGCCAGTTCCCCCCATTTTGGTGAGGGGAGTTGTACCATCCACATTATTAAAAACTGCCTTGTACCTTTTCAATCTTAAATTCTGAAAAGGTATCAGAAGGACCTTCACATACTCCTGTTCCTCTGGAATGAACTCTGGGCCTAAGCCTAGGGATTTGCAGGAGGAGAGCCTGCGACAGAACCTGCGAAGGACAGACAGGTTTCTCAAGGACACAGAGGACATACTCGTGGTTACCAAAGGGAAGGTGGTGGGAGGGATAAGTTAGGAGTTTGGAATTAGCAGATACACGGTACTGTGTATATATAAAATAGGTAAACAACAAGGACCTGCTGTATAGCACCGGGAACTATATTCAGTATCCTGTAATAAGCTATAACAGAAAAGAGTCCAAAAAAAAGAATATAGATGTATACATATATATGTATAACCGAATCACTTTGCTGTACACCTGAAACTAACAGAATATTGTAAATCAACTATACTTCAATGAAAAAAAATTAGAAGGGACGTAATCCGAAAATAAAGCATCAGTGTCTAAAGTGAATGCCCTTTAGCTTATGAAAAATGCACTGTGTTTCTCCACTTCCCTCCTGCAAAGCTCATGCTGAGGGACAGCCCTTTCCGGATGCTATTAGATGCGTATATCGTGGTGGGTACACCTGCGTGGGGACTGTGGACAGAAGCAGACTTCCGTTTCGCGGACACCCGAACTTTGTCTCAAGGCGTCGTCCTGCGAGGTCCCCGTGTGTTGCGGTGTAGTGACCGTCGTGTGCAGTGACCGTGTCCTACTTTAATTGTGCTCCGTCCTTTCTCCACAGAGCTTTTGTGCTGCGTTGCACCAGGAGCTCAAAGAATACTACCGCTTACTGTCTGTTCTACATTCCCAGGTAAATACCTCATTTTTAATTTCTTCAGGATTTGAAGTGTTAGGAAATGCCACTGTACAGAACTTTTAAGTTTCTTCATACATTACTTTTGAAAGATAAAAATCTGATAATCCTGTTGGGAGGGATTGGATATCTGTGAAGTTTCAGTGTGTCCTAGAGCCAGTTCATTGCTAATTTTCAGGGTCCTGTCTGCCATTGAAACAGACCTCCTTTGTAGCTTGAAGGACCTGTTGCTGTCTCAGAGGGACCTTCTGTTTCATTTTTATGAGGATAATCCTTTCCCCGTGTCTACTTCACATGGATTAAGACATGCTTGGCCTGTTTGGTGACCTATACTTACACATTCTGTCTTTCCTGTTTTTCAGCTACAGTTAGAAGATGATCAGGGTGTGAATTTGGGCCTTGAGAGTAGCTTAACGCTCCGGCGTCTCCTGGTTTGGACGTACGACCCCAAGATAAGACTGAAGACCCTGGCGGCGCTGGTGGACCACTGCCAAGGTCATTTTGCTTTATTTCAAAGCAGGTTATAGGGAATGTCACTGAGGTTTGTTTTTGTGCCTGCCCCTTTTGTATGCTTAACAGCCAGAAGGATGCTGATTAAATACAAATTAATAGACGTGAAATTATAGGGAGAATAACCAGCTGCCCTCATAGCCCAGTGTTTATGCTTTGGAGGCTCAGGACTTCCTTGAGGGGAAGGAGGCGGGGTCTAGTTTTCAGAGATTTCGCCTTTTCCTCTGGCCCACGGTGTTCCAGCTGCTTATCTCTGTTCCTCTTTTATTCGTCTTTCAATTAGCAGCCTCTCCTAGCGCTTCACTCACCCCCAGGTTCTGGCCCACGTCTGGGCTCAGCAGCTGCGTCACAAGTTCCCTTGTTTGCGCGTCTGGGTGGGGCCTCCCCTGGGCTCTCAGCCTGTGTTTCTAGTTGCTTCTCAGCATCTTTCTCACTGTGTGTGCTCCCTTGGCCAGGAAGCCCTTTGTCTCTCCTCATCTGTAACCGTGGGCACTGGGGATCCCTGCCCCCTCGGGGTGGGAGGGCCAGGTGAGATGTGGGGGCTGGTGACCACCCTGCCCTCCTGGCTGCGCGTGTGCTGCCCCCCTCCCGCGGGATGGTTCTCGGGGCCACTGACTCCAAGGGCACGGTGTGGGGGGCACCTTCCTCAAAAGAAGAAAGAAGTCGAATACAGTGAGTAAATGCCTCCTTTCTCTCCAGCTACCGGCAGCCCCCCAACTGTCTTCCTGCCGACCCCCATCCCTTTCTCGGTCCTGGCACCTCCAGCTCCTCCCTAGGCCCCCAGGCTTTGCCCTCCCTGGGGCGCTGGGGTCCCCGCTCCGGGCCTTCTTCATGCCCTGTCCTCATAACCTGCCAACTGGCTCTGTCTCTGTTTGTGCACACATGCCAAGAGGGATCTCACTAAAGTCAGAGTACATCAGTCCTTTCCTTAAAATCTGTCTGCAATCCGAAGACGCAGACGTAGAGAGAATGGACTTGAGGCCACGGGGAGGGGGAAGGGTAAGCTGGGACACAGTGAGGGAGTGGCATGGACATACATACACTCCCAAATGTAAAATAGATAGCTAGTGGGAAGCAGCCGCAAAGCACAGGGAGATCAGCTCGGTGCTTTGTGACCACCCAGAGGGGTGGGATAGGGAGGGTGGGAGGGAGGGAGATGCAAGAGGGAGGGGCTGTGGGGATATATGTATGTGTATAGCTGATTCACTTTGTTATACAGCAGTAACTAACACACCATTGTAAAGAAATTATAGTCCAATAAAGCTGTTAAAAAAAAAAAAAAAACTTTCTGCAATCTAATGAACTCCAGAATTATTCACATGGGAAACTCTTCGTGTGCTTATACTGTTGGATCTGGTTTTTGCCACTCCCAATATTTTATGCTGAGTTGTGCTCCTGGGACACCGGGCACTATTAACACAGGGCCATGTTTTCAAACTGTAGGGCCACCAGTTAGTTAATGGGTTATGACATCAGTTTAATGAGTTGAGACCAGTGTATTATTACCAAAAGAGAAAAAGGAAAAAATAAGAAAATCTTTTTCCTTAAAAAGGAAAAAACAGAAAATCTTAAAGTGTAAGTGTTGTTTGTAAAACTCTTGTTTTCTGTATATGCCTATTTGTGTACTGGATTGCGGTATGAAGTGTGAGTCTGGATGTGGGTCTCAGTCAGGAGAAGGTGAAGAATCGTGTTCTCGGTCGTATCTCGAGTCGCGTTTTCCATAGAGGTCGTGGAGAGTCACGTGAAGGCTCTGACTCACGTGAAGCCCAGGGAGAACCTCGGCCTCTGGGCTCCTGGTCCGTCACGTGCTGGCCGCTGCGTCTGCGTCCGGACGGTACTGAGAGAGCAGCCACGCTTCATCTCCGACTTGGCCGTTTGCGGTAGTGTTCAGTTGTTGGTTTCTGCCGTGAGTGTCCACGTGGATGTTTTGCTGTGTCCCCAGGAAGGAAGGGAGGTGAGCTGGCTTCAGCCGTCCACGCCTACACCAAGACGGGGGACCCCTCCATGAGGTCCCTGGTGCAGCACATCCTCAGCCTGGTGTCGCACCCCGTCCTGAGCTTCCTTTACCGGTGGATCTACGACGGCGAGCTCGAGGACACGTACCACGAAGTAAGGGACGCGGCCCCTTCTCAGGCGCGGCTTTGAGGAGCGTGAGAGCAGTTACCCTTTCTTGATTTTTTCCAGAAACGATTTCCTCCTCACGGCGGCGCCACCGCACCTCATTGGGCTGCTTGGCCTGCTTTGCCTCAGTCAGAGCTGCACTTGGCCAGTGAGAAATCATCACCCCCGTCTGAGCGGTGGGGACTCAGCAAGGGCAGATCGCTTGTCCCTGTTGAGCAGCAAGCTGGCGGCAAAGCTCGGACTAGGGGTCCCCAGTCTCAGTCCGGTTTTGCTGGCGGGGGGCGGGTATTACGTGTTCTCGTGCTTTGCACCATTACTGGGTGAATTGAACTCATCTGGTTAACTGTGGTGCTGACAATTTTAATGAGACAAGTTATCTGTATATGTGTATATGTACCTATTGAAATACAGCTAGTTCCCCCAGAATGTAACATATTTGTCCCTAAAAATCAGTGCTATGCAAAATCATATGGTAAAAACCAGACTCTGACAAAAAGTAGAGTGAGGGGCATCACACTCAAAAACCTTGTCATTATGTTACATTAAAAAAGGATAGGAATTAAGTGGAAGCTGTAGCACAGTTTCTAACACATATTAAACGGTTAAGGAATGGGCAAATTCTAGAGTAAATATGACATTGACCTTGAAAAAGCCCTGGTATTAGCTTGTGGGCCTGGGTGGAGGCAGGATGGGCGGTTGTGGCTGCTGGAACGCGTGGGTGAAGGCGGCAGGGCAGTTTCAGGTGCGTCTGTGGGGATGTTCGTGTGGCCCACGTGGCTGGGCTCCTGTTTGCACCTAGTTTTTCGCGGGTGAAATTGCACGTAAGCAATCAGGGAAGCAGATCTGACCGTAGGTGGTACTGTTTTGTGCTTTGGGGACACACACGGCATCCACATGTGCGTGTGTGCTGTGGAGGCCCCCAGGGTGCCCTGTGGGCCTCCTGTGCAGGGTTGGGCTTGTAACTGTTGCTGCCTGGACACGGCCCTTTTGCCTAACATGTTGCTCTCCTGTCCGAACAGATTATGTTCTTTTAGTTTTAAATCTTACCCACATTATTAAAGTGAACACCACTTCATGTGCCTCCCTGGGAGTGTTTATGAGCTTCTCTGAAGTCAGTCCTGGGAGATGGGCTGGCTCGGCTGTGGGGAGGGCACAGCTGTAGGTTTGACTCCGTCTCGAGCGCTGGGTGGCTTTCCCGGTCCCCACACTCCATGCGCCCCCTTCGGCTTATTCCTCCTTCCTGTGTGCACTTCATGTTACCCAACCTGAGTAAAAGTGCTTTTAATCTAATGTATGAGATGTGGCGTTTCCTATGGTATTTATGTATTTGTGTTTCACTGGTTACTAGTGAGATTGACCAGCTTTTCATGTGCATCGGTTATTTTTATTTGTCCTACTAATTGCTGTTTGTATTGTTTCCCCATTTGTCCTGTGGATTTGTCTGACTTTTTAAGAGTCGAATCATGGGATGGGTTTATACATTTGGATATCTTGTATCTGTAATTGCACTTTTTTCCTTTAATTATTTTTCTTCAACCATTTGTTTTCACATTATTTCAGACTTAGAGGTGTAAGAATAGTACCGAGAATCAGAGGCTTCACGGATGCTCTCCAGATGTTGGTTTTGCCATGTTTTATCTTATACTGAATTCCCGTTTACACCCGAGTCTGTTTCTGGATTATTTTTTTCGGTTTGCTATTTCTTTGTCAGTAATACTTAAGCGTAGCTTTAAAGTTTGATATCTGGTAGGAGCAGCTCTTTTCACAATCGTCCTTGTTGTTTCTGCACATTTCTACTTACATATAGATTTAGAATTAGCTTGTTCGTTCTGCCAGATAAAACCTGAGAGAGTTCGTAGAAACACAAACTATCAAACTGACTCATGGGAAATAGAAAATCTAAATAGACCTATAACAAGTAAAGAGAATAAATCAGTGCTCTAAAAAGCTTTCCAGAAAAGAAGAGTCCAGGGCCAGATGGCTTCACTGGCGGATGTGACCAGAGTGGGGCCGGGGCCATGTCTGCCCCTGTCTGCCTGGCGGGGCTCCTGGACCTGCTTTCTCTGGCCCACCGTCCACTCCTCCCCAGTAACTTCCCTGCGTGCAGCTCCTGTCAGTCTTTGTTGACGGCTCTGCAGAGCTCACTTCCTGTGTAACGTGGCTTCATCCTGTGGTCCTTCCAGGAAGCTCTTTGAAACGCCCATGTTTACCTGGTTCCTGGGAGGCTTTTCTCTCCCCCTCCTGCTGCAGAGCGACTCACAGTGTCCCACCTTGGCTGCCTCTGGGTTTGACTGACTTGCAGCCCAAGGATGAGTTTTCAGTCCTTTTATCTGAAAGAAAACTTCCAGGTGGCCTCTGAGCTTTGCTATTTCTGTGGCATCATTAAAACTGCCTCTGCGTCCACCAGTTGGAATTTTACTTTTATTTTATTTATTTATTTTAAATTACTTAATTAAGTTTTGGCTGCGTTGGGTCTTCGTTGCTGTGCGCGGGCTTTCTCTAGTTGCGGTGAATGGGGTCTACTCTTCATTGCGGTGCGTGGGCTTCTCATTGTGGTGGCTTCTCTTGTTGCAGAGCATGAGCTCTAGGGTGCGCGGGCTTCGGTAGTTGTGTCACATGGGCTCAGTAGTTGTGGCTTGTGGGCTCTAGAGTGCAGGCTCAGTAGTTGTGGCTCACAGGCTTAGTTGCTCTGCGGCATGTGGGATTTTCCTGGACCAGGGCTTGCATCCGTGTCCCCTGCATTGGCAGGTGGGTTCTTAACCACTGTGCCACCAGGGAAGACCGGACTTTTCTTTTAATTGTTAAAAAGATATGATCCTTTAGTCCAGTGGTGCAGGGATTAGTATCCAGCTTTTATTTTGTTTATCTTGTATTAGGATGAAGTGCAAAGGCAGGCAAGACTAGAGACCTGTAAGAATTTACAGATGTCCTCTGAATAGACATTTTTCCAAAGAAGACATACAGATGGCCAACAGACACATGGAAGGATGCTCAACATCACTAATTATTAGAGAAATGGAAATCAAAACCACAGTGAAATATCACCTCACACCTGTCAGAAATGGCCGTCATCAAAAAGAAGAAATAACAAACGTCGGCGAGGACGCGGAGGAAAGGGAGCCCCGGGCACTGTTGCTGGGAGTGTGAATTGGCGCAGCCACTGTGGAGGGCTCTCAAAATAATTAACAATAGAACTACCATAGGAGCCGGCAATTCCGCTCCTGGGTATATACCTGAAAAAACGTAAACACTGAATTGAAAAGATACATGCGCGCCGATGTTCATAGCAGCATTATTTCCAATTGCCAAGATATGGAAGCAACCTAAGTGTCCATCAACAGATGAATTAATAAAGAAGATGAGGTACATATACACACAATGGAACACGACTCCGCCATAAAAAGAATGGAATTTTGCCATTTGCAACAACGTGGATGGACTCGGAGGGCATTATGCCAAGTGAGATAAGTCAGAGGAAGACAAATAGTGTATGCTATCACTAATATGTGGAACTTAAAAAATACAACAAACTAGTGATGTAACAAAAGAGAAGCAGACTCAGATGTAGAGAACGAACTAGTGGTTACAAGTGGGGAGAGGGAAGGGCGAGGGGCAAGATAGAAGTGGATGATTAAGAGGAACAATTGGTCATGTATAAAACAAGCTACAAGGATATACTGTATAGCACAGGAACTATAGCCAGTATTTTATAATAAGTGTAAATGGACTTTTAATCATTGTGAATCAATATGTTGTACACCTGAACTTATAATGTACATCAACTATACCTCAGTTTAAAAAAAAGATTTTACAGACGCACTGAATGATTAGTGTAGAAAGTGCTTGCAGTGTCTGGGGAGAAGTTTCGAATTATTTTTGGTTCTTACAGAGTAGGACTGTAAAAGGAAACCAGAGTTTCTCATTTTGCTACAATGACTATCCAGGGAAGCTCTATCGTGAGACATTTAGTGGCTCACGTGGGATCCCCCCTGTAAACTGAGAGGTAAACAAATTACGCCAGTGTGTTCAAGGTAAGAACATGATAGCTCAATGCTAATTTGTTTTATATTTTTGCCTTTTGGATAAACCTGTCAGAGCTATAAAGGATTGGGGCCTTCAACTAGGAACAGGAAAATAAGGGAAAAGTTGAAAGTCAGCACTCTTGCTTTCCACTTGCTTCAAGTGTTAGCTGAAACGCTCTGCTGAGCCTCCCAAACCTGCATCCTCGGATCGGAAGGTCGGGGCACTAACTAGAGAGAATGCAGGGGCTGCTTTCTGGACTGTCTCTCTGGACGCCTTCAGCCCTCTCCTTACTTTGTTCCGCTTACACTTTTGCTGGGAATTACTGGATTTAAAGGTTGACCGTGTACCTGTCTTACGCTTCGGCACTTTGACGCCCGCCCCTGAAAGCTGTCGTCTGCCAGGCTGCCTGGTTGGCTCCAGGGCCTTCCCCTGGTCCAGAGCCTCCGGCTTCTCTCCGCGTGGCCAGAGGCGGGTCTCTTGGTGGCGGCCTGCCTGTTGACCTGTTGAAGTTGGGGTCCTTTGTGGTCTGAATGAATGTATCTGGTCTTAGAAGATAAGTCGCTTGCTGAGGAAATTACCCTCTTTATTTCTGTTCTTAGCAGGAAGACCTTGGCGTTCGTCCAGCACTTCATGAGAAATCATGGTTCAATTATGCTTTATTTTTCCCTCACTTCTTTCTGTGTTTGACATAGTGGTGAAAATTAAAGAACCTTAAGTGAAAGTGCATCAGTAAAATAAAAGCATATTGCAATTATATTCTGACCTTGATTCTTTTCCTCCGTAGCTATATTTTTCGCAAGATTAATTATATCCTAAAGTGTGCCCAGGTCTCTCGGTGTTTGCTTCTAGATGTTTGCCAGTAGGTGATTGAGGGCTACTTTGCCCTCGGATGAAGTGATGCTACTTCTAAAGGTGACTGAATGCCTGAGTTCTTTATCTTTTAAATTACATTTTCTTATTGTTCATACTGATAAAAATCCAGCTGTACTCCAACTATCAGGATAAATTAGTGTGTTGTCTGTAGAAACTAGCTCTTCTGTTTAAGTGAATAACAGATAAATAACAATTTATATGCAGTTAATCTAATCTGTTGAATGGCAAGCCACAGAGCGGACACACTGTGGTGACTGGGTAACCTCTTAGATTGTTCATGGTGAGCTTGTGACACTTCAGTTTCTATCAGGGCTGATTTGAGTTTATGTTAAAGTGGTGATAGCCTCATTATAATAGTACTGAAAGCAGTCATTAGTTATGTGTTTAAAATTAGAAAGGGAATATAAATTTAAAAACTGAAGAAAGGAATATCAATAAATACTTTCAGAATTTAAATTGATATCTAAAGATAAGAATATGAGTTGGAAATAAATGTAGCAGTCTCATCCTCATGATGATAAAAGTGTTGGCATTTGTTCAGATGCCTACTTAAAGGGAACTGGCTCCATACCATCTAGGATCAAATACAAGGATCAAATATAAGACCCTAACATCATTAGAAATTTTGTTTCCTTTAATAGTTACCCTTGGGAGTAGATTTCTGTGAACAGGAAAAAAAAGTCTTTTTTAGTTGATCGCCTTGGGAAAACAGTGTTTCTAAAAAAATTCTTACTTGTACCATATGTTCACTCATTGGCTTGAATTACTCAGTTCTTTTGAACAGTATTTTTTTCTGATTTAAAAATGTGCAATTAAAACGTTTCTGAGTATGTAAACACAGAGGGGAAAATTAAAATTTATTGAATCTCATCATGAACCTATAACCTCTGTTAATATTTTTGTATATCCCTTTTTTACAGTGTATTCTTATATATTTTTATGTGTGTGTATATCATACCACGCATAGTATTTTGTAAACTCTTTTTTTTTAAAATAAATTTATTTATTTTTGGCTGCGTTGGGTCTTCGTTGCTGCTCACGGGCTTTCTCTAGTTGCTGCGAGCGGGGGCTACTCTTCGTTGCAGTGCATGGGCTTCTCATTGCGGTGGCTTCTCTTGTTGCGGAGCATGGGCTCTAGGCACGTGGACTTCAGTAGGTTGCGGCACGTGGGCTCAGTAGTTGTGGCTTGGGGTCTCTAGAGCGCAGGCTTGGTAGTTGTGGCACATGGGCTTAGTTGCTCCACGGCATGTGGGATCTTCCGGACCAGGGCTCAAACCTGTGTCCCCTGCATTGGCAGGCGGATTCTTAACCACTGCACCACCAGGGAAGTCCTGTAACCTCTATTTTTATTTTAAGTAAATAAAGAAAATAATTTCATGCCATTAAACATATATTCTTCTATACCAAGACTTCATAAAATGTGATCTCTGAAACTCCTGAATAGCACAAAAAACTGTGTATTTTGTGGATATAAGCATTTTTTTCCTGGGAAGAAAATCTGTAGTTTTCATCAGATTCTCAGAATGGCTTCTGATAGTTAACAGACTTCATTTTAATTAATTAATTAATTTTTTTCCAGCCATGACACGTGGCTTGCGGGATCTTAGTTCCCCGACTAGGGATTGAGCCCAGGCCACGCAGTGAAAGTGCTGAGTCCTACCCACTGGACTGCCAGGGGATTCCCATACTTCATTTTTAATGACTACATGATAATATTCTGTAATTCATTTTTACACATTTAGTGTGTATTAGAAGTATGTGGTGCCCCAAAATACTTTATTCCAGTAACGCAAGGATAATGTTTCACTCAGAGTTTCTTCATCTGTATTCACAAAGGAAGGTGGTCTGTAGTTTCCATTTGGGGCATTATTTTTATCAGGATTAGCTCGTGTTAAACGAGATTCATTAAATAAACAGGTACCGCACATTCTTCTGTGGTCTAGAATAATATAAGAAAGATACCTTTTTTTACAGTTTAGTAGGCCCCATGTCTTAGTGATAGCAGTTTACATTTCTGATTTCTTCTACAGATACTGCTCTTTTTAGAGTCTTCTCTCTCCCTCCCTCCTCTGTTTCTCAAGTCCCTTCCTTAGGTTTATTTTGGTTATTTACTTTTTGCTAGGAAACTATTAATTTTGTATTGCTATATATTTGCTAAAAATATTTTAAAAATTCTTTAAATCCATTTTGTATCTGCAGACACACCTTTGTAGCCAGGGTTGTGTGTTATTCACCAATTGGTGATTTGGAATTTACGTAAAAATCAACAAAAAGGCATTTAGGTATGTTAGGACTTCAATGGATCTTACAGTCCAGTGGGAGGACCGAGCTGCCATGTGTAACGTGGCCATTGCTGCGTCTCAGACATCCAGCTGCTGACTTAAAGTACTGCCAAGTACTCAGACTGTGGTCCAAATGCCATTTCTCCCTAAAAGGGACTGGGGCTCCTTGGAGAAGCAGCTGATTCTAGTTCGGGGGAGAAATGAACGCTTAGGAACCTAGAGCCTGGATCAGGCCAGCAGCAGGGAAGGCACCTTGCGTGGAATCTGAAGGATGCAGCGTCAGCTCAAGGCACTCCGCCCTCCCAGGATGGGCAGCGGGACGCCGGGAGGGATGGTAACGGAGATGGATCGAAGCACCAGATGCGCTCCAGTCCATCTAACTAGTCGCCGTGGACGGGTGTAAACATACTATCAGACACTCCTCAGCGTCTCTTGGTGGAGTCAGTTTTTCCCCTTTTAATCTTTCGATGTAAGTGACTGTAATGATCGCTCCTGGTGAGGACGCTAGCTCAGAGGAAAGGGTGCTGGCCTGGCCAGTAAAGAGAAAATGCAGCCCAGAAGGAAACAGACCCCAGTGTGTACTGTGTGCAGGGATGGAAGATCTAAGGAACTAAAACAGTGCAGCGGGAATACAGCTGTCCCTCGGTATCCATGGGGCATTGTTTCCAGGACCCTCGCAGATAAACGTTTGCAGATGCTCAAGTCCCTTGTGTAAAGTGGTGTGGTGCCCACCCTACCCGCATCCCTGGGCTCTGCATCCGTGGATGCCCCCAGCCAGGGATACGGAGGGCCCAGTGTGCTTACTAGAATAGTGGAGAATCTTTCCGTAATCTAGGATGGGAGCTCTTAGGAAGACAGGAGACCCAGAAGCCATAAAGGAAGACAGTCACCAACATGACCCAGAAAGAAAAAGACAAAACATGGAGCAGACCATACACAGTGGCAGATCATTAACTTGGAAACATTTGTAATTCTTAATGATTCACAAATGGTCACTCGCCCTTATATAACAAAGAGCCTCTGTGTATTGGTAAGAAAAAGACAGTAGAAAGATGGGATGAAGATATAAAAAGACAATTCACAGGAGAAAATCATGTGGTAATCAGCATTATGAAAATGGGCCCAGCTTCCTTTGTTGTCAGTGAAAGAACAGGACAAGCAACCGTGATTTTGCCTGATTGGCAAAATTCAAACCGAGCAAGGATGCAGAAATGTAGAGCTTCCTGTGGTGGGAGGGTCAGTTGACAGGGCCGTTTGGAAGGGAGATCTGGCGTTGTTTATAAAAATTAGAAATTACTTTGACTCAGCAGTTCTGCTTTTAGAGATTGCGTTTATAGAAATAAAAGCACAGGTCTGTTAGGACTATGACTGAAAAAGGAGAGTGGCCTCAGTGTAGTAGCAAACGAGCTCGAAACCATAGCAGCTTAGTTTCCTCCTTAACACCTGTGCCCTTTGGGATGTCAGGGAACAGGCGGCGGGGCGGGGTTAGGGACGGGGAGGAAGTGAACAGGGGAAACTTCTGAGCGCAGTGGTTCTGGGGGAGGGCGCCACGCGAAGGTCGCTTCCTGCAGTGCTGCGGGTGGACCTGGGGCCTCTGCAGGCGGTGCACAGCGGCAGGAGGAGACGCTGCTGATTGGTGGAAGGAGGAGAGGAAGACTCTGAATTGGCTTGAATTGAATATTCAAACAGCCCCAGAGGCTTGTGTGCCTTTCCTAAGGTGGTGGGAAGAGTCCGTGTGGATTAGGCAGGCCTCGCACTCAGATCCATGATGTACACAGCAGAGGCTGTGATTGATATTATATTTACACGGGCGACCACATGTCTTTAAGAAAAAGCTTATCTTATTTTCACTATATTTTGGTTTTAAAAAGTGGGGAATAAGTGATTCCATTTAGAGAGATCTATCAAAATGCCTCTTAAAATAAGATTTATTGTATAAATGGTAAGCCTCCGAATATCTGGAGAATTTTGCTTCCTAGAATTACTTACTTCTTGATGTTGCTGTTAGCTAATATTTCGCCATAAATATCACTTTTTAATGTTTCACTGCCTCTTTCCTTTCAGTTTTTCGTAGCATCAGATCCAACAGTGAAGACAGACCGGCTGTGGCACGACAAGTACACCCTGAGGAAATCAATGATCCCATCCTTCATGACGATGGACCAGTCCAGGAAGGTAGGGTGGGGCTGCTGTGACTGTGATGTGCTAATGCTGTATTTACCTGCATCCGGTGACAAAAACCAGTCTTCAGTTACACACAGTTTTGTGGCATTTTAGGATTTACATTCTTGAGGTGAAGTATATGTTAATTGACTGCCTCAACGCATTAATATGTGTTTGTTAATAACAATTTTTTCAGTTCCTGGAATTCACTTGATACTATCCCAGATGTTCTTATTATTTAGTTTTTAGTCAATAGAATAATTTGTTGCTTATGAATATTTGTAGTGCTTGGATGTTTGATCGTTTTAATTTTGAATAAAGGTAACTAGAATATTTTCCTTTTTTTTAGGTCCTTTTGATAGGAAAATCAATAAATTTCCTGCACCAGGTTTGTCATGACCAGACGCCCACTACAAAGATGATAGCTGTGACCAAGTCTGCAGAATCACCCCAGGACGGTATGATGACGATGATGGTGGTGATAGGGATGGTGGTGATAATGTGATGGCACAATGGTGGTGATGATGGTGGTGGTGGTGATAGTGGTGATGTCGGGGTGACGTTGGTGATGGTGCTGGTGACAGTGCTATATATTGCTTGAAGTACGTTTCGTTCAATAGGACTGACAGATTTTCTGAATTATAATCCAGGATACCTTAATACACAGTGTGACACATATAAAATATCTATTACTGTGTAAATTTTGAATTTTCTTTCTTATACAGTTAAACAATAACTAAGTGTAGCTATTTTACTCTCCTTGGTAACTTGTGTTACTTTTTTTATGATGCAGTGACAGTATGCCAAAGTAAGGAAACACTTGCTAATGAACTCAGAGGCTTGTTCAGAAATCAGCGTGGATTCCCAGCGTTTATGTATTCAGAATGCCGCACCGTGTTAACCGCTCTGTGGTTTTCCCTCATTTACTACTGCCCTCTCTGCCATTTCCCCCATTTGCTGCCTGCCCCATCCTCAGCAATTTCATGTATTCTCTGTGTGGCTGACTTAACACGGACAGCTGTCGGGTCTTGGCTACATTTGTTCCTTATACTGTTGTCTTGACTCATTCAAGTTTATTTTGTGTGAGGCATTGTGGTAGCTATAGGGGAGATGGTATGAATTCACCATGATGATGCTTTTCATGAACTGTGATCTAGGAATGGAGATTAAACGTACAAAAAAGTGAAATAATCAATAAGTAGTAAATGGTAGAAAGTGATATATGAAATGAGGTGTACAGATAACGTGCTTGAAGCACAGAGTGCAGTACTGCTAGCTGTAGGCACTGTGCCATTTGGTATATACAGGTCTCCAGAGCTTATGCATCTTGTATAATCAAAACTCGGTACCCTTGGACCTTCACCGTCCTGTTTCCCCCTCTCCACCGTCCCTGGCAGCCACCATTCTACGCTCTGATTCTATGAGTTTGACTATTTTAGATTCCACATGTAAGTGAGATCATACAGTATTTCTTTTCTCTGTCTGGCTTACTTCACTCAGCATGATGTCATCCAGGTCCATCCACGTTGTCACCAATGGCTGAAGTACCTTCTTTTTTCAGGCTGAATTATGTTCCATTGGATATGTACACTGTATCTTCTTTATCCATTCATATGTCCGTGGACACTTTGGTGGTTGCCATGTCTTGGCTTTTGTCAGTAATGCTGCAGTGAACACGGAGTGCAGAGATTCCTTTGAGATCCTGACTTCATTTCCTTTTTGGATGTGAATTGCTGGGTTGTGTGGTAGTTCTGTTCTTAATTTTTTTGGGAACCGCCGTACTGTTCTCCACAGTGGCTGCACTGGGGCTCCCTTCTCTCCACGCCCCCATCAGCACTTGTGATTTCTTGACGTTTCGATGGTGGCCCTTCTGCGAGGCCTGAGGTGGCGTCTCATTGTGGTTTTGATTTGCATTTCCCTGATGATTAGTGATGCTGAGCACCTTCTTGTGTTCCTTTTGGCCCAGCTTGATTTTCAGCATCTGAGAGGACTCGCTAGGGGAGATTCCAGAATGTGCTGGAGTTGTACTGAAAATCCAGAGCAAGGTCAGGGCTGACGGGAGATGTGGTTGCAGCTGTGTCGCCATGCGGTTAAGGCCAGGGCCCCAGGGCTCCAGAGCGAGGCGGCGGCTGCAGCCACGGGCCACACACATCTCCCTCTCACCCCTCTGGCTCCCCGTCTCAGGTGTGTTTGACACGCACTATTCTGCGTAAACTTTTTAGGGATTCAGAGATGCCAGGTTAGTTCTTAGAATATGGAGATCCCCGTACAGAATTTTTGGAAACACCTGTGCTGAAGAGGTAGCAGAAGGAGGAAGAGCCAGGTGAAGAGTTGTTTTGATGCCTTTCGACGCTTCCCTAGTGGCCGGAGAAGATAGCACTTAGGGAGGACGAGTGCCGTGCCCTGCCTGCTGTGGAGACCCGCGGGGGAGGCCAGCACCGCCGAGCGCCCAGCGCCCAGCACGTGGCGGGTGTGCAGGAGACCGCTGGGCCTCCGTCGGCGACTCTTGCCCCCTCCACTGCTGCCCTCTGTGGAGGAAGGTTGTTTGGCTGTCAGTACCGCTGGGAGGATGGGAGATGCGGACTCGGGAGGGCTGCTGGTAATGATACAAAAAGCAGTGGGAAAAGTCACATTTATATTTCTCATATGTGAGAAATTTTGGAAATTTAAAAGTGAGCCTAGAGAGTTAAGGGTAAATGTTTTCCTGTGGGAGCCTATGGAACAGAGACTGGCCAGCAGGCTCTGGGTCGCGTGTCTTCTGACAGGCGCTTTGGCTGCCATTGGTTGGCATCAGACCTTTTCTTTGACGTGAAAACCCTTCATGAATCAAACGCTGGTACAGTAAGAACACTTCCGGGGGGAGATATTGACATTTTTAAAATGACGTAGATCAACAGAAATGTATGTTGCCCCTCCCCCTCCCCCATCCCTGCAATATGACCGTGGTCAGCTCGGCGCCTGGCGTCCTCACATTACTGCACCATCAGACCTCCGCTTCTACAGAAAACTACATTTTCCTCACTGTGGACACCTTAGTTTCTCTGCAGTAATGTATAACTAGAATAGCAGCAGTACTGAAATAGGTTTTTCTTAATGGGCCCGTTATTCTGAAGCACAAACAAGCCCTCCTGACCACGCCCTCGGCTGTCAGCGAAGCTGTGAGCGGGTGTAGTGACTCTGTGTGTGTGAGTCTCATTCCTCCTCGTAAGATGCAGATTATGTACGTATGTGTACTTTTCCCTTTTGTTCTTTACAGCTGCAGATTTTTTCACAGATTTGGAAAATGCATTTCAGGGGAAAATTGACGCGGCTTATTTTGAGACCAGCAAGTACCTACTGGATGTTCTGAATAAGAAGTACAGCCTGCTGGACCACATGCAGGCCATGCGGCGGTACTTGCTGCTGGGTCAAGGAGACTTCATCAGGCACTTAATGGACTTGCTCAAGTAAGAAGGCTCTTGAGGGTTTTTTGTAGGCGTGCAGTAGATTTCAGCACGATAAAGAGCTTTACAGTTTCTCTTTAAAAGAATAAGCGACATTAGAGGAAATGTGTCGAATCCTCACAGAACGTTGGGAAGGTGAAATCAAGGAGAGAAAATCGTCGCGTCATCAGGCCGATGTCCCTCTAGCTCTGCTGGTCCTGCGCTCCGCTCGCGGGGCTCGTGCGCTTCCTGAGCGCTGGCACCGACCAGCAGGGGCATGAGGGGTGCGTGGTGAGGTCGGTTAGCCTAGCTTCAGTTTGAGAGTAGTCTGAGAAATAAAATGTATGTTTCAAGATGGAACTTTTTCTTCCATGTTTTTAGTTTACATTATTTCTTGCTAAAAAAAAATAAAAAACAAAACAACTTCATGGAGCAAATACAACTGCTCCTTCCATTTAGTTCCATGACGTTCCTCCTGGCACCGTCCCTTCTAGAAGGAAGTGTGTGTCCCTCCTTCCTGCCATAGAGACAGGAGGGCCAGCTCTGTAGCAGACAGCCGGGCCCCGGGCAGCCGAGGGTGGGCACAGCGTGGACTTGGGCGCCTAGGACTGGACATGTGGCTTCTTGGCGCTGCCTTTGGGACACTTCAGTCATGCCTTTGTGAGTCCAGCAGTGTCTCAGGCCTTTGGTCCCCAGACTCCATGTGTGTCAGAATCCCCTCCAGGGATTGTTGGACTGGATGGCCGGGCCTGCCCGCAGAGCCCGGCTCCGTGGCTTTGGGCTGGAGCCAGGACGGTGCGTCCCTAGAGGGTCCCGGCCGAGGGGAAGCTGCTGGCATGGGGACTGCACTTGAGAAGCCGCTTCAGCCACGGAAACTCCGTAGTTCCACCTCTAACCAGAAGGCCGTCTTCAGTATGAAAGATGATTGAGTTTGGGGGGCACACATAGCAAGCAGGCTCAGGGGTAACCTTGTTTGAGGTGTTAGCTCATGAAAGAGTTGATGATCTGCTGAACATGAATTTTTGGTGGTTATACTTCCTGAAGGAGCCTTTCTGCTCTCTGTAAGGAAGGGGGTCACTGGTGACTTAGGTACTGGTCCCAGGGCAGCACCTGTGGGGAGTGGGTGGAGATGAGTTTTTAGGGGGAGATGTTCTTTCAGTGGCCCAGGGGGTGGGGGCCAAGTGTGCAGGTTTGGGGTGGAGGAGAGCAGGTGTTTCGTGAACGTTTAGAGGCCATGGCCGTGTTGCAGATCGCATCATTTAGCCGACTTACCCGTGTTTGCCTTATGCCGCGTTTTAATAATTAGAGTGTCTCATCCTTGATAGCAAATGAAAAATTTATTTCTTCTCAAGGCCTGTTTTAAGTTTCTAGTTTTAAAAGGGGAATGTCATCAGTCTCCAGCTTGCCTCAGCTTTATTTGAGCGACACTGACGTTGTTGGTCCTTTTTCACCCTGTGCACACCTGGGGCGGACCTCGGAAATGTTAGCTTCATATTTAGGAATGCAGATGTCAGTAACCCTTAAGTGTTTGCTGGTAACACGGTAGTTCTTAGCCTTTAGAATCATGGTGTCCACACAGCCAATTGTTTTGATTTAATCTAGTCCTTTCTGCCCATTGGATCTGTACAGGAAGTTACAGTAGTTCATGCTACTGTAGGCCAGGCTTAAGTTTGAAAACTGTATTTTTTAACATGCGTGGCTCACTTAAGATTTTCAATTTTAAGCTGAATCAAAATTAATTTTAAAGAAGTGTTTTGCTCCCCCAAATACTTGATGAAATCTTATTTATAGTTAATTCTGTAGCATTCAGATTTTACAGTCATTTTGTTGCCGTGTTGTATCGGTTCCATTTGTCCTGTTAGGTTTTGTCACTTGAACTCTATAGTCTGAAGTTTCAGGAAGCGCATTGAGAATCCAAGTAACATCCTCTTTTGCTTTTACCAAACTCTGTTAAGACCAGAGCTTGTCCGTCCGGCTACGACTTTGTACCAACACAACCTGACTGGAATTCTTGAAACAGCTGTCAGAGCCACCAACGCCCAGTTTGACAGCCCTGAGGCCCTCAGAAGACTGGATGTGAGGCTGCTGGAGGTACCGCAGCTCTGGTCCCACCCGGGGCTCCTCGCTGGCGCCCTCCGTGTGGCCTGAGGCCCCGCTGCTCCGCTCTGCTCTCTTCTCTACTCTTCTCTCTGCTCTTCTCTGCTCTGCTGTCTCTTCTCCCCTCCCCTCCCCTCCCCTCCCCTCCCCTCCCCTCCCCTCCCCTCCCCTCCCCTCCCCTCCCTTCGCTGCTCCATGCTGCTCCGCTCTGGTGGGGGGGAGCTGGCCACCGTGCTTTGGAATCCCTGTCCGGTGGCCTGGCGTGGTGTGGCCTCAGACGGGTCCCTGCACCTCAGTGTGTTCTCCTGACAGAGGGCCGCCAGGGCTGCGGGCAGGGGACGTGCAGCTCTGTCCTGGGGCCTGGCCAGGTGGGTGCTTAGTCACCTCCGCTGTTGCTGCTGGTGACGACACCGGGCACAGAGGTGACAGATCGCAGTAGCATTGATCACAAACAGAGGTGTTTAGTTTTAGTTGAGAGAAGATGGCTTTTTTAGGGGAATGAGCATTTCATAAACATAATACACTGTTTGCTTACTTATGATGAAGGACCATTAGCAGAACCTGTGGGTTTTTAAAAAATGTTTACTTTTATGGATTAGGAACACAAAAGGCAGTGGGTTTTTGTCATTTAAGAAAATGCTGATGAATGTTAAAACTGATTTTACAATTTCATTAAAAATATGCTCTTTATTCCAGAATATTTGCAGGGCAGCTCGTATGCGCCTGTCTGTCTAGATGCTGAGGGTACAGGAGTGGAAAAAAGATGCCCTCCTCTGCTCTCAGGCAGCTCCCGCTCAGAACTGCTGAGTGGTTTTTAAAAATTGGGCTTTATTTTAATGCCTTTCCTTTGAGGACTCGACAGCTTCACAGTGGTGGGAAGCCCTGCAGTTGTGTGTTTGTTTTTGCTCTCAGGTCTCTCCAGGTGACACCGGCTGGGACGTCTTCAGCCTGGACTACCACGTCGATGGGCCCATTGCAACCGTAAGATTCCGCTGGGCGCCGTCGTAGCTGTTTGGGTGGCTGCACGTCCCTGTTGCTTCAGAGTCGGTTTCTCTCTAGAGCTCCGCGTGAAGTGCTTGCTCGCATCCCCGATGCGTCCATTGAATGAATGCTCGAGCCAGAGTCGTGTGTGTGTGCGTGTGCATGTGTGTGTGCACCAGTCACTAATGAGTGCTGAAGTGCTGGATTATTTTAAGAATTCTTAATATCATTTGTTCTTATCATAGGTTTCAGCAAGTACTTAACAAATGGGTTATTCATTTTGTTCCATTATTCTTAGACTGTAGTGACTAATTTAGGATAATTTGAAGGGAACTATAAAGTATTTTAGTGGCGTTGTATTTTTACTACTTGGATAAAATTTGATATTTAGTATCCATTTGAGCTGATTAGAAAATAGCTGCGCAGTTGTTCACGCGCTCTTCCACTGTGTTTAAAGAAAAGTTCTGTTTCCTTGAATGGTTCCCAGGTCATAAAGGATTGACCAGCACAGCTCTCTTGTGTGTCTGCAATTAAAATGCCCTCTTTAGTGCTCAGTTTTTCTTTTTTCAGACTTGAACTCTCCTTGACCAAGGTATCTCTTTGAACTTATCTCAGTCATTTTCATATCTGAAATATTGAAGAAGGACATGCATTTCTTCTAATTCTTGGGAGAATATTCTGTTAAGAAGTAGTGTAGTTTGGCTCTACTGTGTCTCCCTAGCGGTCTCTGCAGAGTTGGCTGTCCATGGCTGTCCTTCCTCTCCAGGGGTGATGTGGGCCCATCTCCTGCTGGAGAGCCTGCACCGAAGCCGGCTCTCCTGCATTCCCTCTGGGCTGACAGCTTTGCTCTGCAGGGGGCCCTGCCTGTCTCCTGTGAGGCGGTAGCTGCTGGGGCAGGCTTTTCACACGGAAACTCCCATTGTTTAAACTTTACCAGATCAAAGCTACTACATCTTCAATATACAGCTGTGCTCAGACTTAATTTTTGGTCATATTCAAATTAGTTTTTTCTCCTTAGATGTACGTCATAAATAGTTTTAAGTAATTATAATGTACAAAACAGGATATTTTAACAAATTATTTATGTTAGAAACTTTCATATTCTCTACCTTGTTAATATTGCATATATTACATATTATTTTTTCGTAGAATAAATGATACCATAGTGAAGGCAGCTGCATCGATTATTTCACAAAATGTAGGTGCCTGGGGTGATAGATACACTGAGCATGGTCTATATACACGGTTACTTAATTGTATGATTTTGCACATCTTATGAGAGTATCGAAGTTATGCATTGCATACCTTGTGCATAAATAATTGATCACGCAATGTTATATTTTCAAGATTTTAGATTTTTGAAAGCTCTAGTAGAGTCAAGAAAATAAGTTTATATCATAGATGTATTTAAAAAGAAATTTAAGATAGATCCCTGCCTGTGGCTAATAGGTGTCAATTTCCTTGCTGACTCCAGTGGGTTGATGGTCCGACGGGAGAGGCTGGATTGGAAGGAGAAGAGGCCTTGTAATTGGTTGGTGGAGTCTGCCCAGGACTCACACAGGGAGTGGCCTCTTCCCTGTCCAGTCTTTGCCCTCCAGTCCCAGGGTCAGCATATGTCCTGGGTTGGCATGTTCTCAGTGGAGTGGCTGTACCTGTAACCATTTTATTAGACAGCTGCAGATAATCAGACTAGCGTTAGAAATTGAAATAATTTTTAACTATCACATTAAATTCTGTGCAGTTGGATACAGAAGTTACTAGAAAGATAAAAAGGGCTGTTTTATTTAAAAATTTATGGTTTTAGAATCAGATTTTAGAAGCAAGTGGATTTCCTGATTTTTCCCTGTTTAATTTACCATATTAATCTCTATTTCCTTTCTATTCTCATTGAGATTGTCATTTTTTGTATAGAATTTAATTAGAATGGGTACATATCTTAGTTATATAGTTACGTCTTCTATAACACAGCATTATTTTAGATTCTTACAAATTCTGTGAAGAAAGATTTGGAAGGACAGATGTCATTTTGACAGTGGGCAGGGTAAGATCCATGTATTTCTACCCTTGGTCTCCAGGGTGTTACATGAGGTGTCAGGAGCTTATTTGTTGAATGTTCCTCCGAACTTTATTCTGCAGTAAGTGATGGACTGAGGGACCACGTCCTGTGGGTGCTGTTTCCCTGTGTGAATGCAGTGGGATGTGAATGTCCCCCCTCAAGACAGGTTATAGTTGTAAGGAATTTCGGCCACACTGAACTTTTGTACATCAGGTCCGTTGAATGTGCTCTGACACATAAACGATCAGCGTGGTTGCTGTGTGATGACGCTTTCCTAAAGTGTGCTGTGTTCGTTGCTTACATACTACTTAGAACGTGTTAGAGTTGGTTGTGTGTTCTCTGACTTTTTGTTTAAGGAAAAAAAAAAAGACTGAGCCCTGCCCTGGGAGGACCCTCACCTCACAGGATCCTGTCAGCCTGTGTTCTGCTCTTTCCAGGTGTTCACTCGAGAGTGTATGAGCCACTACCTGAGAGTGTTTAACTTCCTTTGGAGGGCCAAGCGGATGGAGTACATCCTCACTGACATCCGGAAGGGGCACATGTGCAACGCCAAGCTCCTGAGAAATATGCCAGGTAAACCCTGGCAGAGGGCGTGTCCCCGCCTGGCCCCTGGTTTCTAGCAGCTTCGCAAAAACAAAAGTGTTCTTAACGTATTGAAAAGTGGTTTCTTGTGCTTTTGGATTTGTCTTTTGTGAAGAGGCTCATTTGTAATATGCTTATCTTGACTTCAGTGCAAATCAGGAAAAGAAATTGAGTCAAGTTAGGTTTTTTTAGACATTGAAGTTTCTTTTAGAATCATGTAGTGTTCATATATGTACTTTAATTTTTTAAAAAAATAATCTTTAAGGAAAGAAAGCTGTTTAATAAATCACTGGCTCATTTAAAATTCACTAAGTGTTTTAATTAAAGTCTGTTTGGGAATTGCTTTAATATTGTTTTGGTTCATAAACCAGGACATGGGAAGATTTTACAATATTTTACAGTTAAAAGCTGTAATAAAACTCTCATGTCATGTAGTCAAGTTCATTTTTGTGTTTGTTTGTTTGTTTTTGTTTTTTTTTGTGGTACGCGGGCCTCTCACTGTTGTGGCCTCTCCCGTTGCGGAGCACAGGCTCCGGACGCGCAGGCTCAGCAGCCGTGGCTCACGGGCCCAGCCACTCCGCGGCATGTGGGATCTTGCCGGACCGGGGCACGAACCCGTGTCCCCTGTGTCAGCAGGTGGACTCTCAACCACTGCACCACCAGGGAAGCCCCAAGTTCATTTTAATGTTATAAATATCGAGTGACTTGAATTATGAATAATTTTGAAATCTTTATATTGGAAGTGATTTGGTCAAAACGTTTGAGAAAGTATTTCAACAAATTATGTCTCCAGAGAAGAACCACACGGTCATACTGTTAATCCTTTGGTGAAAGCAGTTCCTAAAAGAGGAGCAGTTGTTTGCAGAAAGGCTGCATGAGCTCTGCTTGTTTACTAGGTCGAGGTTCCTCCCTGGGCAGCTCCCAGAGTTCCAGAACTGTGACACCCCAGAAGCTGGGGGCTGGTGGGTACCTGTCCACGTGGTAACACGCGGAATCACAGGTTTACTGGCGTCCAGGCTTTCTGTCTTCCCGGCGGGACTCGGCGAGTGGTCGTGATGCTCTTAGGCTCCTGGCCGAGCTTCCTCCAGACTCACTTCGAGACGATTAATGGTAGGGTCCCTCTGAAGTAGCTGAGAAGGACTCAAGAGGGGGCGTTTTCTTTGAAAGCCTCTCGTGGTTGTGGACGGTAAATACGCCTTCAGCGTCCATTTTCTAGTCGATGAGGGCGGAGGCGCTGGCTCCTGGCTCTGCCTCTGCCGACCTCCCCGGAAGTCACGCGGTCGGAAGTCACACGGTCGGTGCGCCTGCGAGGTGTCCACTGGGCCTGCCCTCTCTCCTTCCCTGCGAGCACAGGGGTCTCATCTTCCTCAGTGTCTGATCGAGATCATTTCAGCACAGTGCAGATATTTGTCATTGTATCACTCTTCTCCTTTCGAAATAAACAACTGTATTATTATTATTATTTTAATATAAATTTAGTTATTTATTTTTGGCTGTGTTGGGTCTTCGTTTCTGTGCGAGGGCTTTCTCCAGTTGCGGCGAGTGGGGACCACTCTTCGTTGCAGTGCGCGGGCCTCTCACTGTCACGGCCTCTTGTGTTGCGGAGCACAGGCTCCAGACGCACAGGCTCAGTAGTTGTGGCTCACCGGCTTAGTTGCTCCGCGGCATTTGGGATCTTCCAAGACCAGGGGTCGAACCCGTGTCCCCTGCATTGGCAGGCAGATTCTCAACCACTGCGCCACCAGGGAAGCCCAACAACTGTATTATTTTTAGCTGTGGGAAATCTGAGCTCTGTAACAGATCCAAGTATTAGCTGGTTCTGATACGTTTTTCTGATTTGGATATCAGCAGTGTCTATGCGAATTGGCTTTTCTCTTATTTTGAATAGTCAGCAATGAGTTTTGTTTTCTACTTGAAGATAACTAATGCATTTATTTGATCAGTTTTCTGTGTAATTTTAACATAACTTGATCCTATTGTATCGTGTTCAGTTTCAGCTTCTTTCACTGAGCCTTTTCCCTTGTCATTAAAACTTCTTCTAACATATTTTTAATAGCATAATATTGCCTCCTGTGGACATATCATTTTATCTCTCCTCTTCGGTTGGGCATATAGTTTTTTTGATTTTTTTTTTTACTATTTTTCCACTAATATAAATAATGCCATAAGCTGTGTGTAAATATATATTTATATGCCTCTGGATATTTCTTTAGAATAGGTGAATTGGAATTGCTGGGTTAACAGATACGAATCTTAGGTTTACTGTGCATTTACTAATACTTTTATTTCTTAGTATTTATATTTTAACTCTGTTGGTACATATTGTCAGATTACTTTTCAGGAAAGTTTGTACCTGAAAAGTTTGTACCAATTTAATTTACATCCCCGTAAGCACAGCTGTCACTGGTTGATAGTTGTTGGATATTATGTTCAAACAAACTGTCAGTTTGATAGGTGAAAATGGAAGTTCATTTTATTTGTTTGTTTTGTATGAATTAAAAAAATTTTTTTGACCACACCCCATGGCATGCGAGATCTAAGTTCTCTGATGAGGGATCGAACCCATGCCCCCTGCAGTGGAAGCGTGGAGTCCTAACCACTGGACCACCAGGGAGTTTCCCCACTGGACCACCAGGGAATTCCCTGGAAGTTCATTTTAATTCCTTTTAATGCTTTTTAAATTATCTTTGAATGTAAACACTTTCTTTCTTTCCTCAGGAAATTGTTTTTTTGCCCATGTTTCTGTTGGAGTGCAGCCTTCTTACCTTTAACTTATAAGGAAGTGTTTTAGTTATTAACGGCCAGGCAACTTGATGAACAGAGATCAACCAGGAAGTTAGTCTTTTTAACACAGCAGATATAGAAATTTCCCACCAACCATAAATCTGAGGCAAAAATACAGGAAGATTCCAGAAAATGCTTCTGAAAGCAGCCCGTGGAGTCCTTCACATATGCACGTGTGTGTTTGGTCATGTGCACAGTATCCATGATCATCATCCCAGATATAATTTTAATAATATTCATCAAAATAAGTTGTTTGGAGTAAATAGTTACACCTGAAAACGATTTGCTCAGAGCAAGAGAGTTTGATAATGGTATGCCAAGCCGATTAAACCCATTTTTATATATGTTTGCCATTTAGCTAGACAGAAAAGATTATTGATCTGAAATGGTTTACAGATTTTTTTCCTTTAAAAAGAAATGGAAGTTCTTTTGTTAGATTCAGTTAATCTAAAAACTTGCTATTAGTGGCAACTAAATGTGTATTTCAGATAACATTTAACCAGATGAAATAGACAAATACAGAACTACAGGGAAATGAGCTTCCTGCCTCTTTCTCAGCCTTTGTGTCCTGGGGGCAGGGAGTGCATGGAGCTTCCCCTCCCCAAAGAATGGTGTTAAAATAGTCTCCTTTTTGGTCTCCTTGGAAATAAAAGTGAAGGAGGAGGAGGTAGGGGAAGTGGTCGGCTCCCCTGCTGGCACGGGACTTGTTTTCCTTTCTTGGTGATTGATATGATAATGATCCATCTTACAGTTGGCGTTCTAGGCTTAGTGGAATGGTGGCTCAAAGATGAGTAGATGTTTTTCTCTTTGAAAGTTCCTTTTTGTGTCTGTCCACGTGGGTGAGTAGGTAGTCCTCAGTGATTACACGCCTGTGATGTGTTCTCTTCTTGTTTGCCAGACTGCTAGGTTGAGTGGTTAGCGCTCTGCCCGGATTCTGGGCTGTGGCCTCGGGCTGCCTGAGAGGCCTCGTCTGGGTGAGGGCTGGCTGGCAGCACTTGCCTTCAAGGCAAGGATGGAATCTGCGCAGCGCTCAGCCCAGTACCCCTCGGGGAGCCCCACGTGGACAGGTGTCCTCACACTTGGCCTGGTAGACAGAGGACGCCAGATGGTGTCTGCAGGAGGCCCTGACCGGTGACCAGAGGTCTTGTACCCAGGATACAGGAAAGACCCAGAGTCTTACCAATGTCCTTTGACTCCATAGCCTTGAGAAATGAATCTCATGGGTAATTTGGTGATATTTGGTGAATATCATCCCTTCAGCTGTAGATAAAAGTTGAAGGAGGTGATTTTGAAATTGTGAATAAATTGTTTTAGGGTATTTTTTGGAAAGAAACTTTTGTAATTTTTAACAACACTCAAGACTATTTCCAGTGCATCTCCAGTTGGGCAGAAGCTTCTGGGAAAGATGTCCACACCACACGGGTCAAGCCCGTGAGAGCTGCTGGTGTATTTTAAAGCCCAGAAGTCCCTCCCGCAGCCTTGAGGGGCAGTAGAGGATTACAGACAGGTCTAATGTCTCACACCTAAGTCTGCCGGAGGGGAGATGGTCATTCTTGGTGTCTGTGTAAAGCCGTCTGCCGCCACGTTAGTCCAGCGGGAGATGTACTGTATTTATGTATTTATTGGACCTCGGGGTGAATGTTGCTTTGCTTTTGGAAGTTTTAGAATTATATGGTTATTTGTGGTTCAATTATAAAAACACAAGTACTTATATTTTAAGTATGTTTTAAGTGTATTTTCAAGGTTCTGGGTAAAGAGATTCAAGGGCTGTTTCAGGTGTAAGTTGTATTTTTTAGGAGTTAAAGGACCAAAGTATACCTTGTGAATTCAGTCTCCGTATCAATTGGGTTCATAGTCGTTAGAGCCTTACCTGGGCAGTGAGCAGTTCCGAATCCGTCAGCTCAGAGCACTTGCTCTCTCCCGTGCGGAAGGGAAGCACTGTGGTGGTAGAGGGAGTGCAGGCTTTACCGCGTGAGTTATTTCACCAGATCCCTTTTCAGGAGGCAGTGCCCTCGGGCCCCTTCACTCTCAGAGGCTTTATCTTGGGAGGAGGGTGCATTAAAGATGCTGTCCTCCGTGCTCCCTTCAGACTGGAGAACAGATCATTTTTCTAGAGTGAAAATACATTTGGTAGTACTTGAAGACTATGAAGAAAATAACACATATTTTACCATTGTTGCCAAATTTGCCTTTGGTCACAGAAACCTTTTGAAAAGGATGTGAGTGAAATAGTCAAGACATAGATGATGCAGATTGTCTCCTTAAAGTTTGAGGATCGAAATGATTCATTCAGTAAATAACGATTGGCCTACTCGGTGCTGCCCGTTCTTGGTATCCAGTGGTGGATGTGACAGAAAGGTCCCTGTGGTCAGGAAGCGTCTTTGTCTCGCAGGCAAGCTGGACGTGTCAGCAGGCACTTAGAGCGCTTTGATCGTCGTTTGAAGTGGGGAAGACCAGGTGCTGTGGGAGTACGGGAGGGAGACCCCCACCAGGTGGTGTCATAGGACGGAGGGGCTCCCGGGCTGGCATCTGGAGGTGAGTGCGTTAGACGGGAAGAGTGGGGTGTGGGGGAGGGCCGGGGGCCGGCAGAAGAGCGTGTTCAGAAGGAGGGCTGGGCCAGGTGCAAGGGCCTCGAGGCCCAGTGAGCTGGTGTGACTTCAGTGCAGCAGGGGCCAGGGAGGCTCCGCCCCGAGGGCTGAGCTTGGAGGCCAGCAGACTGGCCCACCATGACGGTGTGCAAGCGTTATGCAGCCCGGGGAGCCTGCAGCCTCGGGGCTGAGAGCCGTGGGGTGGGAGGTGTGGCCAGGGTGGACCCCTGGGCCTCTGCTTCCGGGCATTACGGGAGGAGCGGGGCCGGGCTGCCAGGTCAGGCTCACCTGTGTGAGATGTTTTTAAGGGTAAATGGATCTGCAGCCCAAGACAGATCTGGGCAGGAGGAAAAGACTTCAGCTTAGGTGATAGTTAGAGGAGACCCAGACTGCACAGAGCAGTGAAACCTGGAGTCACACTTCTTCCCTGATGTGTGCAAGATTGTCCTGGAGCCGGAGGCTGGCAAGTGGCCGCAGATGTGCTCTTGCCTCTGCACTGACCCAGGCCCCCGGGCAGCGCTCAGCGTTCTCAGGTCATCCGCCGGGAGACCTACCGTTCTGCCTGCGATCTTAAACTTTCTTTGGTGGGAAAATGTCAGGCTGGGTTAGTGTAAACTGCAGACCCGTCTCACGAGGCTGGGAAACAGGCTGCCCCCGTTTGCTGTGAGTGCGGGCAGAGCCGTGCCCTCGGAAGTGGTGAGGTTGTGCTGGACGAGGCCTCAGAGACGCTGGGCTTCCGGGAAAGTTCCACCCGAGGTCTGTGATGACATGAAGAACAGTAAAGAAACAGACCCTTCCACACGGGGTTTCTAGACTATTTCATATCACAGACCGTTTCATGGAACTTTGCCGCTCTATGAAGAAATCCCATCACACTGAGAAAGATCTGGAGAATCGGACTGGCACGCGCCCACATGCCTGTGGGATGTTTGAATGTACACGGACGGCTCTCCAGGGGGACTGCCTGGCGTCGGGGGCGGGGGGGACAGCCCGCCGTTCCAGCTCTGGTTAAACCCCAGATGGAGTTGCACACTGGGGTTACTTCTCTGAGAAGCTTACCTAAACCATAATGCAGATGAATATGGCTTAAAACAGCATGTTCTTATGCCTTTTTACATTGAAAAGTCATTTTAGTTAAATAGACTTTGAGTGCTAGACTAGAAGTCTTAGCCCCTCTGATGGTTTTAGTAGGAGAAGTACATCCTTCACTCTGGACTTACAAATGAAATAGGAAGCTTATAGCTGTCTTTCAGAAGAACGTTTACCATATTCATGGATTGCAGATTCCTGATGGTACGGGGGACGGCAGGCTTTGGAGCCTGTGCCGATCTTCTGAGGTGACCGTGCTGTTTCTTCCCTGGCCGAGGAGGGCCTGTTAGACAAGCCAGAATCCCCACAAGTGTCTCTTAGTCCTCAGCTTGTAGAAAGCAGTAGTTTTTCAAGTATACAGCACCACTGTTGTTTTTTTCACACCTGTTTATACGTCGCTCCGTCATTACTCTTTGAGGAAGGGACAAGAATGATTTCTCAGATAACCGCATGCGACAAGTGAGTTATCCAGGTAGCTAATTGAAGGCCCTTGGAGCGGTAACAGAAATATGTCCAGGCTGACCCATATTAAAGTCATTCCCCCAATGGAGCCTTCAGGGACAGTAGTATCCCATAATAGTACAGCGGAGTCTCTGAACAAAAATGAAAAGTCCAAGCAGAGAATGCTGCTCCCTGGTGACCCTCCAGCCTTTTCCTGGTTTTATAATCTCACAAAGAACAGGAGTGGAGTCTGGGCCCTGCCCACCCCCTCCAAGTTCATGCTTCTCTCAGGTGACAAGGTCACATGCGGTACTTAAGGAAATGTCATTTTTGTCGCCAAATAGCTAGGGAATAGTAAAAGTCTCACGCACAGTAGGCAGACTGACTGTAAAGAAACCATAAAATTGAGCTTATATTTATTCAAATTCTGTAAAACAGAATTTCTCTACTCTTCAAATACAGTTATTTCATTTTATGCCATTTCTTGTTAGATCCTTATATTCCGTAAAGTAATCTGTCACTGCGTGATTGGGTGGCTAAGTACGTGTTTACATAGCACAGAGATGGACTCTGGAAAGGCGGGTTCCTGCTTTAGGGATCGAGAGTGAAAGTGAGGGAGTTTGGGGGAAGACAGCTTGCAGGTGGCCAGGAGGGCAGGCTGTGCTGGTGTCCGACGGCGGTGTCCGGCTCTCTTGCAGAATTCTCTGGGGTGCTGCACCACTGTCACATTCTGGCTTCCGAGATGGTCCATTTCATCCATCAGATGCAGTATTACATTACATTTGAGGTACGTTCGAATCAGCCCTCGATTCTGGTTGAGATCATCCTGTCTCAGGCCGTCGTGCTGTGCTTCGTAGAAGGTGCTGTGCCAGCGTGGCGTCAGCGCCTCCCTCAGGCTCTCGTCATTTCCAGGTGCTTGAGTGCTCTTGGGATGAACTTTGGAACAAAGTGCAGCAGGCCCAGGACCTGGACCACATCATCGCCGCGCACGAGGCCTTCCTGGACACCGTCATCTCCCGCTGTCTGCTGGACGCCGACTCCAGGGTAAGACGAGAACAGACGGTCAGCCAGTCCTTCCCTTGGGCTCGTCCCCTGGTGCGGCCACAGCCCTGGTAGCCGGGACAGTCTTGCTGTTAGTGTGATGTTTCCCCTCAGGGTTGGAGCAGTAGTGCTCAGGTGAGAACGTGCCTTGAACTGGGCATGAAAGGATGAAGACTGGTGGCGCCCATCCACCTCCTGGGGTGGCAGCGATGTCCTCGCGTGCTGCTCAGGGGGGAGTCGTCCTGAGGGATGGCAGTGCGAGAACAAGCATTCAGAGCCCATCCCTCAGTTCAGGGGGTATGGGCGGAGGCCAGGCCTTCCGGAGCCTCTGGCGGCAGAGTCAGGACAGGCTGTCTGGATAAACCCCTGCTTGTTTGGGACACTCCTTCCTGTAGGCCCTGCTGAAAGTTGCATGTTCCATGTGGCAAGTCTTCCCGGAGCTTAGATTTTATTCAGAGATCTGGGAAAATAAGGAACACTTTGCTTTCACTTGAGACAAATGTGAAGTAGGAAGCAAAATTTCAAGTACATTTTTGACGTTAAATGTGCGACTTTAAAGACGTTTCAGGATTGCAGAGGGCTGCTTCCCACTAAACCTCCACCCGCTGCAGGGGTCCTTCTGTGGGAACACGCTGTTCCGTCTGATTTCTTTTTTAGTAGACGCTTTAGTAGATATTTGCCAGAAGCGTGTGTGCGTTTGCACTCCCAGCAGCAGGTGCGTGAGAGTCCGTTTTCCTGCAGCCTCGCCAACAGAACATGTTGTCATACTTTTAAATTTTTGCCAGTGTTATAGATAGGTGAGAAATTGTATCTTAGTGCTGTTTTTTTATCATTTTTTATAACATCTTTATTGGAGTATAATTGCTTTACAATGGTATGTTAGTTTCTGCTGTATAACAAAGTGAATCAGCTGTACTTGTCTGATTTTTTTAGTATATCTGGTTAGCCATCCATGGCTGGGAAAACAGGTATTTTGATATGCCAGATTTCATTATTAGAGAATTATTGATCATGTGTGCTTCTTTATAGATGCTTCAGATCAAAGATGCTTCTATATAGAATGTTTTATAAACATATTGAAACAGTGGCACAGGAGTAATTTAAAATACTTGGAGCGTAAGGAGAACTTAGGAAGCGCACACCTCAGGGCTTTCAGCCTCGATCACTGCACCTCGTCTGTATCAGGCTGGCGCTGTGGGCAGGTCCTGTCAGGGGTCTGCCTCCTGACACGCTCATGTTCAGTCCGGGTAGATGAGTGTCCAGGGCCCGACCTGAGGGGCTGCGGGCGTTCGCTGCCAGCATGTCCTTGTCCACTCGCACAGCGCGGGGCACTGCGGGCAGGTGGACCGAAGGCTCCGTCCTACTTCTCAGCTTTTGACCCCGGCGTTCCCGTGTTTTGAAAGGGCACGACACCCCTCTCTCTTCCCTACATTTGTGAGAATTAAATTGTGTGCTGCTCATAAGCCGTCACCATAGTGCCTGGCACATGTGAGTTGCTACTGTTTTTAAACAATTAAAAGTCATCTTGTGTGTGTGTGTTTTGCAGGGAGATTTACAATCGTTAGATCTAATGCTTTTTAGAAAACGTGTGAAGGGCTGGGGGTTGTCCCCAAGCTGGCGAATCAGGAACACACGCACCTGCCAGTGGCGGTGTCTCTGCCCCTTTGCACATGTGGAAGTTCCATTGTAAACAGCTAGAGGCCACGCTGCTCACTGCTAAAGATGTCTACGGGGATGAACAGGATCCAAGCGAGAAAATATTTTCGCCTGTAACGTGATTTTCTCATGATAGTAGATGTTTACGTGTGAGTTGGTCCTGGCTAAATTCATGGAAGGAGTCGTGTGCTGAAGGCGTTAATGATCTTTTCTGAAATGGTCCCTCTGCTGAGGGTTTTACTTTTAATTTGATGGTTTATTTAAAGTAATCACTAGAGGGTTTTTTGTTTTTTAAGAAACCCAATATATAAAACAAATTAAGGCAGTCTGTTATTGACATAAATTAAATGTATTTTTCTTACGTCACTTAGTAAGAAAAACAAGGCTGTTTGATACACGTAATTTTGAAGTTGGAGGTTGTGACAGGTGTGTGTGTACATTTTCGTAATTTCTGCTTGTGCATTCTTGAGAGAAATCCTGAGTCACACTGTAAATTGTCGCAAACCGGTGTCAGCACAGAAGGCACTTCCGTCGCCGCCCTGTCTGAACAGATTGCTGACAGCAGAAGCACATGTTGCACTCTTAGCTTGGAGTAAACAGCAGTAAGTCACCCCAGCTCCAAAAATAGTCAATTTTATTTGACTACAATAAAGAAACAAACTAGAGGAAATAAATCCTTGTTAAAAAGTCATCTCCAGCTTTTGTTTTGATTTTGTGTTACGGCTGAGGCCCCACCAGGAACAGGCAGCTCTGAGCCGAGCTCACTGCTTGCTGTCCACGAAAGACCCCGTGGGTGTTGGCTCTCATGTTACCTTTCAGCCCCCTGCCCCTTCCCCTCCGCCGGTGTCGTGGTGCTCGCCGTACAGCCTTGGGTTAGGATGTGTATGGTGCGTGGATATCGTTTGGTGTACATACAAGACTGTGCTGTGGTCTCCTTTCCGTGCCGCACTAGAGAAAGAATGCATGACCTGCGGTAGGTGTGTGCCCTGAGGGACCCTGTGAATTAGGGAGACGCACTGTCGCCCTTGGTTTAAAACCATCCTTTCATTCCTGGTGTAAAGCATGATACCTTTTTCTAAAAAACCTTGCAGGATTTGTTTTTTATACTTTTTCAAGAATTTCCTCTCTCATATTCTCCATGTCTGGTTTTGGTATGTGCCACCAAAAAAAAAAAAAAAGTGTTTCCATCCCTTCCCCTCGCTTTCTGATCCTCGAGCAGTCCCGCTGCGGGCGCAGCTGCGCGCTCCACACTGTGGAGTCGGGCAGCACCTTGGGTTGCCGGGTCTCAGTGAGGATGGGAGGTGATTCAGCGAGAGCCTGGGCTCTGACTGCTTGCTGTTGCTATGGTGATTCAGAATTCGCGTATTTGCCAGGACCGGGTGTTCAGTCAGTGTCTGCTGATGCATGAATGAACAGCTAAAGAGCGCCTTGAGAATTTCACTAAGTGTCAATATTTTATTTGAAAAACTTAGTAATAAGCGTGTTGGGGGCTCTGTTCATGAAAAGAAAAAACTTGTCCTCTCTCCCCAGGCACTTTTAAACCAGCTGAGGGCCGTGTTTGATCAAATCATCGAGCTTCAGAACACTCAAGATGCCATCTACAGAGCCGCCCTGGAGGAGCTGCAGAGGCGCCTGCAGTTCGAGGAGAAGAAGCAGCAGCGTGGAGCCGAGGTATGGTTCTGGTGCTGGTGGGCTTGGGCTCATCCGCTTAGACGGTGAGCTGTTGCCGCAGTGATTCCCAGCGCAGCAGACTCTGCCGCTGAAATGTCGCTGAGGCTGTGGTCGTAGCCGCGTCCGGCTGGGGTCCTGAGCGGCTCTGGACTCTTTTACAGGGAGTGGGCACCGTCACTGTCCTCAGCTTTCAAAATCAGGGAGGGCAGAGTTCACGGGAAGCTCTGGTCTCTTGCCAGCGTTCCTCAGTCAAGTGTCGAGACGTTCGTCTGCATCGGTGTCTCCGCTGGGTGGTGCCCGACTCTGCGTCGCTCTCATGTGGAGCTGGCGGGCACATGTGTACCCATGGGAACCGGGTTTGTGCACGTTGGCTATTTTCAGTCACCTTACTGAGTGGTTCATGTCCTTCATGACCTTGAAGTACAAAGATTTATTGAATGAGTTTGAGTCTTTATGGGATGTCTTGTATTGGATATAATCTGTACAGTCTTTCACTTTTTCAAGATGCTTATTCTTGGGGTGGTGACAGACTGCTCAGTTGATGCGGTTGGATTAGTTTTATTTTTGAGTATTCCCTTACAGTCTGCGTTAGAGGATCGTTAACTTGGAAGGGACACAGAGCATGCGTGTCGTGCCTTCAGGGTGTTCTAGGGATGGGTGTACTGCTCACTTTGTTTGCATTGCCGGGAGCAGGGGTTTGTGGCTGAAATGTCAGAGTTGGCGACCCCCTGCCCCCGGGGCCTCCCGGCCGGGCCCGCCCAGGAAGCCTGCGCACCAGGCGGACTGAAGGCCCACGACCCCGTCACCAGCTTTGTGCCTTTGCTGACTTGACCTCTCTGAGACCAGTTTCCTGGTTTGTAGAACGGGAGTGATAATAAACAAACAGACTCCCCTGGAGCTCCTTACTTTCATGTGCTGGTGTATGTCAGCTGTTAAGTGTCCAGTGAATCCCGCCATGGCCGTGGTTTCTCAAACTGCCCACTTGCCCAGAGCTCTGCCCTTCTGGGGAATCGCTGAGCTGGGAGTCTGCGCTCTGGGGGCGCCCAGGCTCACTCCCCAGACTGTTACCCGTCAGCACCTCGGAGCAGATCTGCCTGATAAGGCAGGTTATTCAGTGTGTTTGTTCAGACGTGCTCAGGATACGCGGGAGAGGCGAGATCTGCGAGTGTACCCGAGGAGTGGTTAACGTTCGCGAGGCAGGGTGATCTGCGCACTGTCATCAGACCTGAGGCCCCTGCAGGCTGGAGGGGCTGTGCAGGACGGCTCGGAGGGCCCAGGGCGCCTGGTCGGGGGCCTCTGCCCGCCCCTGCCGCAGCGTTCCGCACTGCTGCTGCTAGGCAAGGGCTCCCAGGCGCCTCTTCCTCCTTCAGTCCCTGCCCTCAGTTTTCTGCTTTCTTCCCACTTCTCAAAACCGTGTGTGATAATATGTCCAATTCAAATTTAGGGCTAAAGGCCTTTTCTTTCTTCTTTTTTCTGTCTCACAATTGGAAATCTTGTTTTCTAGCAGGAGCTCACCCAGCTCTTTGTTCTCTGACTCCACCTGCCCCCCCCACACCTGTACACACCTGTACACACCACTCTCTCAGAACAGGCATCTTGACCCTCCCCCCACAGTGCAGCAGCCATGCGATTTCCCAGCCACGTGTCCGCTCCTGCAGGGTGACCTCCCTGAAATAGCTATTCCCGTAAGGTTTTGCCACCAGCTCAGTACCCAGTTAGATTAATTGGTTTCATTTTTGCTTTTAATTATTAGCAATAGCTTTTATTTATAAAACAAAATTGAATTTAACTATGTAAAATCGTTACCTGGCTGCAAGTACAAGACAAAGTGTTTGGACGCAGCTGCTGTGCTGCTGACGTGAACGTGCATGTCAGCCCAGCTGTGACGCGTATGCCGCATTGTGACACTGCATCATGCTATCCACTTAGAATTCTTGTGCTTTTTTATATGTATATACTACAGTAAAATAGAATATTTAAAAATGGTGTTCGAAAAGACAAAAGGTGGTAGGGAAAGGGTAGAAAGTAATACAAGTTTAGTAATTACTTCATCTTTTAAAACCCAGCATCAAGAGGTATTTTTTAAAGCTCATGAAGTAAGTAAGACAGGTGTACATACATTAAAGATACAGACGTGGAAATAACGTCTCCTAAAATCAGGCCGCAAGAAGGGGCGCTCATCGTTCGCCCTCAGGCTGGTTAACGCTGTCTGAAGAAATGGAGCACAGGGACGGCCCGCTGTGTGAAGCTGTCCTTTTAAAGGCAGCCGCTGAACAGACTTAGAAGCCTCCTGGTTGTCAGAAGAAACACAGACCATGTGGTAAAAGAGGACCACCGTCAGGGAGACCGGAAAGCGTCTTGCTGGTGAGATGACAGTGGGACCAGACGTGTCTGTCCTGTCAACAGAGGCAGCGGGGCTAAGCCCACCGCATGAAAGGAGAGGCCTCTGGGTAACCTCTGGGCTGGGGCTGCCCTCTGGACCCGTCGCCTGCTCGCCGTCTGGGCAGACCTGCTTGGTCGGGAGGTTCTGAGACAGAAGAGACAGGACAGAGTGGAAAGGACGGACGACGCACCGGGCACTGAAGTTGTCCAGAGGGAAGCAGCTTGCCGTCGAGGGCACAAGGCAGTAGAGAGGACAGGGCCAGCTTGTGATGGAAGATGGGGTTGCGGTGAGGTCCCGCCACGGAGAGAGGGCCGGAGGGGCGCTAGAGGTGGCCCGTGTCTCTCAGGCTGCGGAGCCCCAGGACGCGATTCTGAAAATGCGCAACCCTCATGCCGACGGAAATAAACGGGGAGAGAGCCACCCAGACGCCCGCTGAAGCCGCTGGGGAAGCAGCGAAACCCGGAGGCGGCCGGGCAGCAGGAGGTGGGCCCCGGTGAGATGAGGGTGAGCGTGGACGGAGGGCGTCCCCGGCCCAGGGGGAGCAGAACAAGCCGGGCACCTCCTGGGAGGCCGTGGGGGGAAGACAGACACACCGAGGCGGTGCAGAAATGCCGCCTGCTGTCTGGCTCGGACCCGTGAAGTCAGCCTGCACACGGGAGGGAGATGAAGGGCTTTCTCTGGACAGAGGGCAAATTCTAGGCAGAGCAGTGGCTCAGCAAGGAGCAAAGTTGCTTATCAGCAGCTCTGCCACAGGAAAGGGAGCGGCCGGACCTCGGCGGCGTGGAGAGCGCTGTGCTCGTGCGCCAGTTCAGTCACAGGGAGGGAAGTGTCCAGAGCCTGCTTGGGAAGCTCTGTGAAGTTGACACCAGATGCGAGAATCTTTATCCCAGACCTGGGTTGTACATGTTGATGGAAGAAGTCTTACAGAAAATACAGGGGAAACATTTAACAGAATATTGAGAGAATAATTCACCAAGACTGGGGTTTATTTAAGGAATGCAGGGGTTCAAGAGGTCTATTCATGTAATTTGCCATGTTAATTGATAAGAAATGATCCTGTGATAATTCCTGCGTGTGCTGGCTGGAAAGCAGCTAGTCAGCTTCACCAGTGATCGAGAACTGTCTTTACATGCATCACGGCTACGGGAAATGGTAAGAACCGTTCCCGTTCAAGTCAGGAGTGAATGCAGCGTGTGAGGGTGCCAGTGCTTTGAACCATCGGGTTCAGTTTACAGACACGTAAAGTATCTGCACTGAAATACGTCCAAAATGACAGACAGGTACAGGCCGTGTATTATAGCATTGTTTCTACTAGCAGACTGGCGAGCTGTGGGGAATCGTCTGAATTGTGGGATGTCACAATGTTAACACTGGGGCTGATGAACATTACTAAGAACAGTGAGGGGGTTCACGGGTACTCGCGTGTTGATGTAAAATACTTCCGAGGCATGTGATTAACCGAGACATGTAAGCTAGAGAGCAGTTTGGCATCAGAGGAAGGTCATGGACGTTTCCAGCGGCACAGAGGGGTGGGAGTCAGCGCCCCGCCCCCCAGCGTCTTCCATCCGGAGTCTAACCCGGCTGCTTCTCTCTCCCTCTCAGGGCCAGTGGGGGGTGACGGCCGCAGAAGAAGAGCAGGAGAACCAGAGGGTCCGGGAGTTCCAGGAGTCGATACCAAGGCTGTGCTCGCAGCTGCGCATACTGACACATTTCTACCAGGTGCGTGTCCAGCGACGGTGCCGCCCACGTCACGGCAACTGACGCTCGACGCCAGATGACGGAAGGGGCGTCGTTCCAGCCGGTCCAGCCTCTGCCGCTGGGTGGGAGTCTTGCCCTCGGTGCTGTCCGACCTCTGGTGGCCCTTCCTTCCCGTGGCTGCTCTGGTGGGTGCGGCTCTGCGGCCCCCTCCTCTGCGGACGTGCGGGGAGCGTGCGGGGAGCGTGTGGGGAGCGTGCGGGACGGGCCTCAGGCTGCTGGGCCGCGGAGGCCACACGCTCTGCTCTGCTTTGTCTCTTTTGAGGGTTTGGTTTCTGATTTCATGTTTCTCAAGGTGATGTTAGTGCTGGAAATAGAGATGAAAAGATTTTATGAACCCCAGACCTTGAAAACTTATGTTTCTGTGCCATGTATTCATTGGTTCATTGGTTCAGAATTCTGACTGAAACGCCACAACCCTGTTCCGTAGGCATCTAGTTTGCTTCCCAAGGTCCTCACACTTTTAGTTTTGAATTTCTCTTCTGCATAACTAAGGGGTAGATTTGTCCCTTTTGTAAGTGGGCTCACTTTGGCATTGGCCTCCTGTTACCTTTCTGTTGAAAACACGTTTCATAAATGGTGGTAATGACTGGTTTATGTCCAATGCAAAAATGTATCTATTGGGCAGGTGTTTTGATGATGAAGCGCTGTCTTGACCCAGGTCCTGTATGTGGTGTGGGTTCATAATTCTCAGAAATGGGTGCCTCGTGGTTACGTTCGTGCTGTTAATTAAGATGGTCGCCCAGCTGCAGAGGAGTACTCAGTAGCTTAAAATGTGTCCAAGTGCTGATTTCTAAAAGGACAGTGGTGGTTACATGTTTTCCCGGTAGAGTTAATACAGTTTTTAAAAAGTAACCTTAATGTAATCCCAGCATTACTTAACATTACAGCCTTGTAAATCACTGCCGTTCAGACTTCTTTTCCTGATCACGTAAGTCCTTTGCTGTCGTCTTTGTGTCGGTGGCTGAAGCACTATAGAGTCTTAACAGCCATCCGTGCTTTGCTGCTTGTGAGCGGCCCTGGGCCCGGCCCCGCGGGAAGGCATGTCCTCACGTGTCCAGGTGGAGGCGTCCTTCGTCGGCATGTTTCAGTTTCGCGCTCGCGAGAAGCCCTGGCGGTGTTTTGAGCAGCGTGGTTCCTTAGGGACTTTCTCCCAAGTCCTCCTTACCCAGAGAGATGGTGACATGCGCACACACACGCAGGCAGTGTGTTCGCTCAGTGTAAAGTGACTAGTGTCGCATACACGCGTCTGCACGCGTCCCAGCTCCCAGGAGCTCCACCAGAAGCAAGGGTGGGGGGCAGTGTCCACCTCGAGAGTTCGGGAAGGATGGACAAGGGTGTGTCGGTGACCTTTTCTCTGCCTATCAGAGCTTTCCCGAGAGCTTCCCCTGGGCAGGTGACGGTCAGCTGACGTGAGACAGGCGGGGGGGGGGGGGGGGGGGTGGTGTGTGTGTGTGGCAGGGATGGGAGGTGTCCTCAGTGACTCAGCGCGGACAGAAGCAGTTGGGAATTCTGTTCTGTTAAAATTGACTAAACGTCTCTCACACCCTGTCGTCGTCTTTGCAAACCCCCCAATGAGGAGGTGATGTGGCCGCACTGTCCGCCCTCGGGGGCAGACGCAGCCCGACACCCCCAAAGGCACCGGGTCCCCTAGCCATGGTTTACATCACGTGTCTGTTCTTGGTGTTCTCAATTTGTCCTCCCATCAGGGCTGTATGATTAAATACTCTTTCATAACTCATGTGAAATATGAAGTGTCACACTGAAGTTATCTATTCAAAATTTAAAAAATAGGATGTTTTTCCACCAGTTGCTTTGCTGTTTTGCTCATTCTTGTAGAACTTAAGGGCAGAAAGGAAAAATCTGTTGGTTAGTTCTTTTCCATGAAATTACTGTTGTGAATTTGCATTTGTGGAAATGGGCATCTCTTCCCCGTGGGGCTGCCCTTGACTAGGTGAACTCTTGTCCCAGGAACAGCCGCTAGGGTGGGTGTTGGTGGAAATAACCCCGGAGGGGGTTAAAGGCGGGGCGGTTGTGTGGGCAGCTCCTTCCTGGACCTGAGATGGGCGTGTGTCCCCTGCGTCTCTCCAGGGCATCGTGCAGCAGTTCCTGGTGTTGCTGACGACCAGCCCTGATGAGAGCCTGCGCTTCCTGAGCTTCAGGCTGGATTTCAATGAGCATTACCGCGCCCGGGAGCCGCGGCTCCGCGTGTCCCTGGGCGCCAGGGGCCGGCGCAGCTCCCACACGTGAGGCCCCGGCCCTGCCTCAGGGCGGCAGGTACCGCTGGAGGCGTCGTCATGGAAACACTCGCATCGCATCCTCGGGGACCGCCTGCTGCCCTCGATCCTGGCAACCTCGACAGCCCGGCGTCGGGCGGCGGCAGAGTCGTGCTTTCCTACGTTGGAGTTGAATATATTCGTAATATCACTACGTTAAAGAGGCTGGCTTGCACTATTCAAATTTATTTTTCAAAGTCTTCATATTTAAAAGATACCACACTTTGTAGAGGCTTTTAAGCTCTCCGTGATATAATTCATATTTGTCACTTTTTGAAAAAAACCACAGTTTCTTTTAGAGAAAATTAGGGTGATGGATATTCATCAGTTAGGATGGTAACATCGTTGCTGTTTCCTTGGCATCCTCTTCAGAGGCAATTTTTGTTAATGTCATCAAATTACATTGAAACCAAATGTCCCTACTAAAGAAATATAGAGAGCATTTTATTTTGGTTTTTAGTGTTGTAAAATATTAACCTCTGTAAGGACCTTTCTATCAGTGCATTTACACGTGTTCTTTTTTTCTCTTCCTTCAAAGTTTACATTTTTATATTTAATTTACTCTCAGATAACTTGGAAAATAGTGTAGAAAAAGAGCAGGAGTGACGTAGAACAAAACATCCTTAAGCCTAGATTTCTTGAACCATCAGCTGAATCACCATGTAAATATGGATGACTAAGAAAGGTAATGAAGTATTTTATTTTCAAGATTCTGAGAAGCATTGGAAAGAAATTGTCTTGAACCATGAAGATTTCCTTTTTCCTTGCCTATTTTTTCATTGTAAATATTTATATACTACTGCCCAGATGCTGGGGGGACATTTTTTGTAAAAATGTCATATCGAGTCGCATATATCTGCCTTTATCATGTTGCGTAAGTGAAAACTTAGAAAATTAAAAGCGATTATCTTTCCGATGTGTTGGTTCTTTCCTGATTGTCTATGAAGAGACATAGTTCACTTGCCAGGTTCGGGGGCTGGGGTTTGGCAGAGTTCGTGCTTCAGTATATGAATTATTGAATCAGTGAAACCAAGACATCAGACCGTGTGCAACTTCCGGTGCAGATCCAGAGGGAACGCCCCCCTCGCCGCTTGCGTGATGTGTCCTCTCAGTTTTTACCCACGGCCGATTCCTTTGGGTGCAGAGTCCCTGTAGAAGAAAAGGGGCATCAGGGGCGCTGGCTGTGCAGAGATGGACCCAGGGCGAAGGTCGGAACTTCTTAGGATATACGTTTAACTTGAGTTTAAAGATTCATACGATCAGAATTTTGAAGCAGGTTTCTGTACTGCAGAGCTTCCCAGAAATGACGATGTATCGTGTATCTCCCGGAGAAACTGCCCGAAGCTTTTTGACCTTGGAGCCTGCTTTTAATTTATCTGAAGCGTTTCTCCAGAGGTGACTCCTCAGTAGAAGCCACTCTAGAAAACGCCACTCTAGATTTGGGGACAGAAATGCCCTTTGACTTAGGAGCCATCAGGTAATCAGGCCGAGTCGTGGGTTGTGGAGTCGCTTCCGACAGGAGCCCGGACCGGGCCGGGTCGAGGGGCTCACTCAGGAGGGGCTGTGGGCCTGGAAGATGGGGGCGCTGACTGCGGAGGGTCAGGCAGCCTGTCACCCCCGAGCAGGGTCTCACCAACGAGAGTCGGCAGCGGCTTCGGGGAGCGGGGGGCTCCATGCTGGGGTGGGGAGGGGAGAGCCCACTGCAGGCTGAGCCATCTCTGGAGGCAGGTGCCCCGCGCGGCCCCGGGAGGGCAGGGCCGCCGTTTCACCCAGAAGGTGGTAATCATTCTGAGCTTTAGGTAGCCGCGGCTGGGGAGCTGCGTGCAGGGCCCGGTGCACGAGGTTCGCGGGCCTGCGGCCGTGCACTCAGTGGAGAGAAGCCCCTGCCCGGACCCCCGCAGGCCCAGCCCTCCCCCCGCGCAGGAGGCCACTTGCCGAGGCTGAAGGCCGAAGGCCGTCCTCAGGCTCGCAGGACCTGCCACCCTCCCGCCTGCTGGCTTAGCCTTGGACCATGTCGCCAGCAGAATTCCCAGCGTGTGATTCTCTCTCGCTAGGGAGGATGCGTCCTGCAGGCTTTGCAGGGCAGAAGGGCACAGCCAAGCTGAAAATCCCACTTGTTGGGAAAAGAGCCCTTTGATCAAATAGCCACGGTCACACTCAAGTTGGGTCACGAGGCACCACAGCCACGTGAGGGGCGAGCGCGACAGAAACCGCAGCGGCAGCAGGGGTGTGGGGCAGGAAGGCTGGGACGGACCCCGGGGCTCCCGGGCAGCGCCCGCGCTTCGCTTTCCCTCCCCTCCAGCCGCCCCAGAGGTGTTTCCATTGCTGTGGTTTTGCGGGGTGACCCAGGTTCAGGGGCTGAGGTGGCTGAGGTCGCCAGGCCCGGCCAGAGCGGGCCGCCAGGTGCTAAAGCTGTGCACTGGGACCTGGGCCCCCGGGAACACTGGGTCAGATCCTGCCGCCTGCCTGGAGAAGGCGCTCGGGGCCAGAGCCCTGCCGCCGCAGCCTCCCCGCCGGCCTCGCCCAGCTCCGCGGGGGCTTGGGGCGCAGGGGGGCGTGAATCACACACGGCTCTGCGCTGAAAATATGCCTCTGCTTTCCAGAAAACTGAGTCAAATGGTGTGAAGTTTGACTGACTGATCATCGTTCTGTGGACGTGTTGCCAGGTGTCTCTTCAAGAAGAGAAATAAATTTGTATCTCTCTGCCTTTATTCCGGTTTAAGGTTTTAATAAAAATGCAGCCAGGGAAAATCGCGTAGCAACTTGCGTGGAGCCCAGATTCATGCTGCCGACAAGCACTTTCGACTGGCTTTCTCACACATTCTCTGGTTTCCACCGGAAATCTAACCCCCCCCCCCGGGGGACGCCAGAGAGCCCGACAGCCTGCATCTGTCCCCACCGGACGTGCGCACCAGCCTCTGCCGTCAGAGCAGCCCTCAGCTCATCCCTCTCTCGCAAAGCTGGGCTCGTGTCGTTGCAGGGCCTGCGGGTCCGCTGCCCGCGGGGATGCTTGGACCAGGGGTGGCCTGTCTCAGCCTCCGCCCACACCTGACGGGCCGCCCTGTCCTGCAGCCTGTGCTGCCCACCCTACCTGGCGGAGAGCTGCGGTCCTTCCCTTAGATGCCCTGACGTGAAGGGTGGGGCTGGGGAAGGCCGCTCTGTTTTGCGGACTGCAGGCCTGGGCTGGCTGGGGTCACCCCACCAGGCTGGGCGCCCAGAGCAGCTGCGCCTGACCCCTGGGCCCCTCAAGGGAGCACCAGGCCCTTTGAGGGCATCCTGAAGCCTGACGTGGTCCACCCAAGGCTCCAGCCCTGGGGGCCCCGGTGACCCCGGCACCACAGGCGGGAGCGGGGAGCCCCTGACGGGGCCGGAGGGGTCACAGCCTGGGGCTGCGGAGGAGGAGGAGGGACGCTTAGAAACACGGGAATGCAAAGCTTTCCGAACCCTGAGGGCACGGCCGGAGGGCGCGGCACGATGCCGCCCGTGTGCCGGGGACGCCAGCCGTACGTGGGGGAAGGGGTCCCCGCGGACAAGCCTCCGCCCTGCGGTCGGCGGGCGAGGGGGCCTGCTTCCTGCGTGTCCCCAGCAGGGGCACAGAGGACCGCACACACCGGCCCCCAGGGGAGTGAGGGGCCCAGCGTTTCTCTTGGGGTCTCCAGGCCGCTCTTCCTGCGTCTCAGCTGCCCCGCGGGGGTCTGCGGGGCACGGCTCCTCCGGGACCACAGGCCTCGCATCGTCTCGCATGTGCCCCCTCCTCGCTGCCCCCCTTCCCAGGACATCACAGCACATGGGCCCCTGCGACGGCCCTGCCTGGGAAGGAGCTGGGCTGCCCCCGTTTCCGCTTGACCTTCGCAGCCCAAGCGGAAGCAGAAGCGTCAGTTTATCCTTTAAGTAGTGGAATCTTCACAGTATTTTGCCAGGAGACGGGAGGAGGCCCTGAAAGTCCTCTGTGATGCCCTGTAACCTCAGGGCTGAGCCTTCGCACAGTCAGATGTTCGATTTTACTGAAGAATAAATGTCCAATTTTCAGGTCTTCCCTTGAGGAGAAGTGGCCGCTGAGCAAACATTTCCAACAGCGTTCAGACGCGCACCCGGCCGCGAGGGGAACCTCTCGAGTGACAAGTGAGGAAGCAGCTACTTTTCCAAAGAAATGTGTCTTATATAACATCGTATAACGAGGCGGCGTCCTCGCGTTGCTGGTGGAAGACGCAGAGGCTGAGGGTCTCCAGCTGGAGGGGGAGGGGGTCCTGGGAGGGCTGTTGGATCGCGGGTGTTCAGGCTGAAGGCGTGGGAGGAAGAGGGCATCTTTGTCGCGGCTCTGGCCAGGCTCCCGGCCGCCCGTGCTGAGCTGGGTGCCCGTCAGTGTGACCGTTCTGCAGAGAAAACATTTTGAAAATGAACGTTCAGAAATGTTACGTAATCGTTACGGGATTTTATTGTGAAGAATGATATGTATCCCTTATTTTTTTGTAAGTTGGGCTTAAACACTTAAAAAACTTGGGAATCCACTTTTTTTTTTTTTTTGCGGTACACGGGCCTCTCACTGTTGCGGCCTCTCCCGCTGCGGAGCACAGGCTCCAGACATGCAGGCTCAGCGGCCATGGCTCACGGGCCCAGCCGCTCCGCGGCATGTGGGATCTTCCCGGACCGAGGCACGAACCCGTATCCCCGGCATCGGCAGGTGGACTCTCAACCACTGCGCCACCAGGGCAGCCCCGGGAATCCACTTTTAAACTTGTTTTAAGATACTCCAAGCGGAGGGTTTCGGTTGGTGGGGCCTATTTATTAGAGTTGTCAAAAGGCAACACGTTCTAAGTGGTCTGGAGCAGCAACTGAGGGTCACGGAGCACAGAGATTTACTGCCCGGACTTTAACCAAATCCCCTGCAGAACCGGTCGACAGCTTGGACTAACCCCCAACGCGATGAAGAAGTCCAGCCAGTGATGCGCTTCTCATTCTGATCTACGTGTCCTGGTGAGGAATCTTTTCCAGACGTGATAGTCGTCAAAACCAAGTATCAAGGCTTCCCTGGTGGTGCAGTGGTTAGGAATCCGCCTGCCAGTGCGGGGGACACGGGTTTGAGCCCTGGTCCGGGAGGATCCCACATGCCGCGGAGCAACTAAGCCCGTGCACCACAACTACTGAGCCTGAGTTCTAGAGCCCGCGAGCCACAACTACTGAGCCCAAGTGCCACAACTACTGAGCCCGTGCGCCTAGAGCCCGTGCTCCGCAACAAGAGAAGCCACCGCAATGAGAAGCCCGCGCACCGCAACGAAGAGTAGCCCCCGCTCGCCGCAACTAGAGAAAGCCCGCGCGCAGCAACGAAGACCCAACACAGCCAAGAATAAATAAATAAAAATAAATTTATAAAAAGCAGTGGGGTTTTAGAACCAGCACCAACCCATTGCCAGGTCTGCACCTCGGAACGAAGTCCTCTCTCCGTGGTTATTTCTAAGGCAGGATTCACGACCTTCTCCAGATCCGCCTTTCTGGAGAAATGGGACAACCCCACTTTGTCCTGAGGAACTCTTTCCACAAGTCAGGCAGAGGTACAACCTGCCCACAGTCCGAATGGGTGTGGATAAAAAAAACCTGCCGAAAGCTGTGCTCTAGTCGCCTCGCCAAGAAAGCACTATAGGTCGGAAACCCCACTTGGAGCACGGCTTCACCTCCCACACCAGAGAGACCCAGTTTGCATTTCCCCAGCACGGCAAACGCGAGGACACAGTGGCATCGGGTGTGCGTGCACGTCTGTGTGTGTGTCTACGTGCATGTTGTACACGCGTGTGCACTTTGCTGCCTGTTCTTCCTGGGAAAGAGGACGGCCTCGCTGGGCTCAGCGGGAAGGGAGGCGACGCCCGCAGGTGGCCCGGGACTCCTGCAACGCGCACGTGGTGGGCCAGGAGACCCCTGCACGCCCACACTGGTGCCCCCGGGACGGCGCCGCCTGCTCCTCCAGAGCTGCTCTCAGGGCACGCGGGGCCCTCGAGTGGACGCCTCATGTCCCTTCTCACCAGGGAAGAGAATCCCTATTAGAGCCAAACGGTTGTTCCCATTTACCTGGAGATTTTCCAGTGTTTTGAAGGATTGTGTCCGGAACCGATTGTTTCACATGTTGATCATTGTCTGAGTTCTTCTTTCCTGGAGGAGAAATAAGTATAACGATCAAGGTTTGGTGAAGAGTTCAGGCAGGATTCCAAACGTCTTTTCAGCTTTAGACAACCACGAGCTCTGAGAACGCAGTATTTCGCAGAGCACGTGACGTGACATGGCCTCGGGTGAGGCTGTTGAAACATCCCTCCTTGCGGAGCCCAGAGCCGAGAGTGCGTGCTGGGCACTCGGGCACGGGGTGGAGGCCACGTCTTCTTGCTTCGCGTGCGCCTCTCCTTGCTCTGAGCACACGCTAGCGCCATCTGTGTCGTCTACTGTGCGTGCTGGGCACTCGGGCACGGGGTGGAGGCCACGTCTTCTTGCTTCCCGTGCGCCTCTCCTCGCTCTGAGCACACGGTAGCGCCATCTGTGTCGTCTACTGGGCGCGCTGGCACTGCTTCCTTCTATGGACGATGCTCCTGACTGCTTGGCTGCTGTCCTTGGTCCTGGACGCACATTTTATAAGATGCTTCACCCCTCCAAAGGGCGATTCTCCACCCTCCCTCCTGTCCACCCCTTTGCACGCAAAATTGCATGGGACTCGCTGGTCCCGCTGCCAAAAAAGGGGAGCAGCGTGAGGGGTGGGGGCCACTTCAGGCAGCTTTTGCCCACGAGGGTCCCTGTTGCCGGGGGACGAGCTCCCCTGCAGGAAGCTGCCCTTCCCACCTGCCCTACTCACAAAGCTCACCAAGAAGACCTGCCTCCGTTCGGTTTTCCCAAAACCCCATATAAGTACAGCCTGGAACACTTAAGAAAAACCTTCAGGTTTAGACGTTTATATTTGTTGAACCCATGAGAAATAACTAGTTGTTGGCTACCCTGTGGGTTGTTGGAAAAGAACCCCTTGTTCTGAGCAGATGCTCAGTAGATAGTTACTGAGTGAGTGAATGAATCTTTTGTTAAAGCTAATGTTAATAGGAAAGTAATGATTATGGCATAAAATTATATCTATCCCGTGGGACACTTGGATCTCAACAGAGCCCCAAGTCTAAACTGGGCATTTAGGCACAGTCAGGATGTCAGGAACAGTGTCGGGGACCAAGAAGACTTTTCAGACACCCCGGAAATCACAGAGGCAGAGCTGGCTGCGCTGGCAACAAGGAAGGGAAGATGTCTGCAGTTCCAGTATCCTTCAAGATGCTTCAGGCTTTAAAAATACTAAGCTAAGGGCTTCCCTGGTGGCGCAGTGGTTGAGAGTCCGCCTGCCGATGCAGGGGACGCAGGTTCGCGCCCCGGTCCGGGAAGATCCCACATGCCGCGGAGCAGCTGGGCCCGTGAGCCATGGCTGCTGAGCCTGCGCGTCCGGAGCCTGTGCTCCGCAACGGGAGAGGCCACAGCAGCGAGAGGCCCGCGTACTGCAAAAAAAAAAAAAAAAAAACTAAGCTAAATTTTATTAAGTACCACATTTGTATTTTTAATGGTACAATTTTTAAATTGAAAAAGTCTGTCCGTGATAAGTCAGGCCATTCCAATCACTGACTCTAGTTTCCTCTTGGAGCCACAGCTGTCATGCCCTCCCTGTCCCTGTGTGTTGTCCTTCCAGGGATTTTCCACATCGTAGAGATTATTACCAACATCATCCTCTCACTGAATATTTAAAACCACACCTGTATTTTTAAGAGGAAATCGTATAGGAAATTTTGACAGATAATTCAGGCTGGGAATTTACGGAAAAACATACAATTCATCAATAAATATAAAAATTTACATCTTAAATTTGCTTATTTGTGGAGTTGGGAGTCCCAAGGGAGCACATATCATGACAACATTCACATGGTCCCTATGCAGGTGGGGTTCCATTTGACCATCAGTGCACCTGCCGAAGCTCGGGAATGATGTTTACTTTCCTTTTACAGGTGAGACCCCAGAGAGGCAGATTTTGCTTAAGGTCACTGGGGCCGCAGGTGACCTAGCTGGGAAGGAACCCAGGGGGCTGGGCTCTCTGCCCTCTGCTCTCACAGGCCACCTGAATCTTCTCTCTGGGCTAAAATGCAGAGATTTTCATAGCTACAGGATTCCCAATGGAACCACATCAATATATCCTAGTATTTGAATTTTCATGCCTGGAAAAGATGGAATAACAAGGAACAGATTTATCCTCCCAAGGTAATTTAAAAACTAGAAAAATAAATACGAAATAATGATTTCGCATACACCAGACGGGCAGCAAAGGATAGAAATCCCTGAGAGGGGAAACTAATGAAGGGTTTCCTGTGGTTCCTCCAGTTTACTGCCTGGAGACTTTCCAGGCCAGACAGTGATGGGGGACACAGCGGAGCCCAGAGGTCTCAATGTGCGAAGGAGATGGGGTTGGGGGCAGGGAGAGGCCAAAGCAGCTGGGGTTCAAAGATGGGGTCCGAAGAGAATTCCAGAGGGGTGTGTGTGTGTGTACACCAGACATTTTAGGTAGAAATAATTTCCATTTCCTAGAGACATATCAAGAAGAGGGAACACTTCTCAACTCATTCTAGGAGGCCACTATTACCTTGAAACCAAAGCTAGACAAAAACATCAGAAGGAGAAAAATCCAGAGGCCAATATCACTCATGATCATAGATGCAAGAATTGTTAAGTAAATTTTAGCAAATTGAATCTCAAAAATATAGAAAAGAAACTATGTCATGACCAAATGGGTTTATCCTGGGACTACAGGACTGGTTCAGCACTCAAAATCAATCACATGTGACTCACCATATGAACAGGATTAAAAAAACCCAGCTGATGATTTCAAAAGATCAGGGTTGGCAAACCATGGCTTATGGGCCATAAGATATAGGATCAACACCTGTTTTAGTAAATAAAGTTTTATTGACATACAGCCACACCCATTCTTTTATGTATTGTCCCTGGCTGCTCCTGTGCTACAATGGCAGAGTTAAGTAGTTACAACGGGGACCATATTGCCCTCAAAGACTAAAATATTTACTATCTGACTTTTTACCAAAAAGTTCACTATGCCTGCAATAGATAACAGAAAAAAACTTTGTCAAATTTCAACATCTATTCCTGATCAAAAGGCTCAGCGAACTAGGAGTAGAAAGAAGGTAACTCCTTCAACCTAATAAAAGGATTCTATTAAAAATGCCCACAACTAACATCAGCTTTTAGTAGAAGCACCCTTAATGTTTTCACCCTAAGCTATGAAAGGATGTCTGTTCTAACCACTCCTATTTGACATTCAGCATTGTGTCAGAGCTGGTGAAATAAGGCAAGAAAAATAAATAGAAGGTGTATATACTGGAAAGGAAAAACAAAACTGTTCACAGATAATATAATTTTGTAGAAAATCCTGAAGAATCCACAGGAAGACTGCTGGAACTGAAGGCAGGTTGATCAGGGTGGTGGGTTACAGAGTCAGTGTGTGAAACAATCACATTTCGATATGCTAGAAACAGACAGTTGGAAATTAAAATAAGTACCATTTGTAGTAGCACCAAGAAATGGGAAATATTTATGTATAATCTAATTATGCAGGGTTTTGTTGCTGATGAGGGGAGTCACAGGAGACCTAAAGAGATGAAATCATTGCAAGGTCAGAAGACTGGATATGTCAAGATGTCAGCGTCTTGCAAAGTGATCTACAGATCTGTAGCAACCCCAATCAAAATCCCGCCCAGTTTTCTTTTGTTGAAATTCACAAGCTGTTTCTTCAATTTATATGGGAAGACAAAGGAACCAGAATAGCTAAATCAATTTAGAAAATCAAGACCACAGTGGGAGGATTCATGCTACCTGATTTCAAATCTTGTTGTAAACATACAGTGACCAACACAATGTGAAATCTGAAAAAGAATAGATCTTACGTCAGTGGAACAAAAGAAAGAATCCAGAAATAGCCCCACACATATGTGATCAACTGATTGTCACCATCTGGCAATTCAAAGAGCAAAGTGTCAGCAAAAGCAACGCAACAGAGAAAGCTGAGTTTGTTTAACAAATGGTGTTGAAACAATGGAGCATCAGGACATGCAAGAAATCAAACCAAAACAAAATATCTACCTTTCATCACGGACACAGATTAACGCGACATAAATCATAGTCCTAAGTGTAAAATCTACAACTGTAAAATTTCCAGAAAAGAACATAGAAAATATTTGTGACTTGGAACTAGGCAAAGATTTCTGATATTCGACACCACAAGCATGATCGATAAAATGAAAATGGATAAATTGGACTTGATCGATATTAAGAATTCCTGATCTTTGAAAAACCACGTTATGCAAATGAAAAAGCAAACCACAGACCGGTAGAAAATATTGTCCAATCACATACCTGGTGAAGGACTTGTATCCAAAATGTACAAATACCTCTCAAAATGCAATAATAAGAAAACAAACTAATAAATCATGGGCAAAATGTCTGAACAGACATCTGACCAAAGAAGATACACAGGTGGCAAATGAACAGGACGGGACGCGCAACATTACTAGTTACTAGGGAAATGCAAATTAACAGTACAATAACATACCGCTGCAGGCTCATTAGATTGGTTAAACGATAGAAAATATCAAATGTTGAGGAGGACCCAGGGCAACTCGAATCCTTCTAGTCAATGCAAAAATCTGTCTTGACAGTTTCTTATAAAGTAAAACATAGTTACCGTATCTCTAGATATTTACCTAAGTGAAACGAAAATCTGTATCCATCCCAAAACTACTACGCAGATGGTTACCGTGGCTTTATTTGTAGTTCCCAAACCTGGAAACAGGTTGGATGTCATTCTGCTGGTGAGGAATGAACAAACTGTGGTTCCAGTGGAGCATCACTCACTGAGAAGGGGGCGATGGCGGATACACACATGACACGGCAATTGGCCGACGGAGGAAACCAGACTCAGGGTCTACACAGCGAACGACACCGCGTGGACGGCATTCCGGAAAGGGCAGCGCTAGAGGCACAGGAAACAGGTCCGTCCTTTTTAGGGCTGGGGGTGGTGGAAGGAATTGTCTACAATGGAGGCGTGGAATTTGGGGTGATGGACCTGTTTTGTCTTGTTCGTTGCAATGGCGACATGACCCTATGTATTTGTCAAAACTTGCAGGACTGGACAGTAAAAAGGATGGATTTCACTGTGTGTAAATTATACCTTAATAAAACCCAAAAAGTCTTGTAATAACGCCTGACATTTCTTACAAACCAGACTCTGTCTGCCCCAAGTTGTCTACCTCTGTCAATTCGTTTAATCCTCACAGTAACTCCATAGCTTACAGACGATGAAACAGGTTCAGAGAGGTGAAGTCACTTAACCAAGGTTGCACAGCTAATAAGAGGCAGAGCCAGGATCTGACCAGCTCTTGGCCTCTACCCTGCACTGTTTCCCACGCCCCCATGTCCCACAGAAACGTTTCCATTTCCGCTCCTGTTCAGCAGAGAAAGACGGAGGGTAGGTTGGATTCCTCTGGACTATGACAGATACCAATAAGAATCTAAGACTAGGCTAACATGATCAACGTCAGGGAAAGGTGATATATTACATGGTCAGTGGCACCACGCCCCTTAGTGGTGAGGAGCCTCTTCCAGCCCGGGAAGGGAAGTGAGAGCAGCTCCCCTGCCGCGGAGCCTGGACTCCACGTCAGCGAGTCGTCCCTGGGAGTCCTCCTCGAGAACCGCTTTGCCTCGTGACTCCGAGGTCTGGCTCATGAGGACGATGTTACGAAGCCTGTACGTTTGTGACTCTGGGGGGTCAGTGGTGGGTTCAGTGTAGCCCCGAACAGTGAGTCTGGGAAGCGTGGGGTTGCTCTGCTCGTGGAAGAAATGAACACGCCCCCAGAGGGTGTGAGGCAGCCTGTGTGCTAGGGGTTGTGTGTCTGTCTGGAGAGGAGGCCGTCGAGCAAAGGGAAGGCTCTGCCTGTGGTGACAGGGTCAGGAGGCCCGGCATCTGCTCAGCAGAGCGTGGGTGCCTGGGGGACCGAGGATGGAGAGAGGAGGGTGCGCCTCCCTGTGGGGACCCCGAGGGGCGGGAGCCCTCCCTGGAGCGGGGGCCTGGAAGGCGCCAGGGACTGGGTGGGATCGGTGACGCTGCAGGTATTGGACCATGTTTGATCTGCACAAACAGGAATTTCCAACGGCTCAACCTAACACGTGGTCCTCAGGAGACGTTATAATCGACCCATTCCTTCCTATTTTGAGGCTCCAAGTCCCCCAAACAGAGACACGTTTGGCGACTGTCTTCTAGGTGATTATTTGCCTACAGAGAATATGGGGTTGATCTCTGACCTAGTTCAGACGAATCACTGCAAACTCTGGGGTCTTAGACGATGCAAGAACAGAAGTCGGTCTTGTGCGCAAATCAGTGCTGAGCACCCAGGCGGCCTCCCGTGAGCAGAAACGAGAGCAGCACTTCCGTGGAGGTGAGTTTATCTTCGGCAGCAGGAGAAGGTTCTAGATAAATCTGCCCACACAACCTGGGGGATGGATCCTGCCTGTTCCGGGGGAGCCGGGGCTCGGGGTCCCCTCGGTGTCACGAGGGGCAGGCAGGGGGCGCTGGCCGCCGGCTTCTAGATGGACGGGGGCTCTACAGTGAACACGCACCCGGAAGGCAGACCCGCCGCGTTGTTCTCCGTGGCGACGCTTCCCGCTCTCAGTCTGCATGTCTGAGTTCCCACGGAGCAGGCACCTCTGGGAGCTGCTCTCTCTGCTGCACTGTTCTAGAACAGAGGACAGCCCCGGTGGCCTCGTACCCGAGCGGTCAGGGCTGCCGCCAGCCTGCTTCTTAAACAACTTCCTGTTCCGCAGAAGGCACACGCGCCCACCCGTGAGCTTGCGGGAAGACAGCATAGGGGATGCACGAGGCCACGCCAGCCCCGTCCACACGTGGCCCAAGAGCGGTCCCGGGACCCACGGATTGGTGGGGCTGCGTCTGTCAGTAGGAGGTGCTGAAGGGCTGACGTCGTCGTCCTATTACTTCCATTCCTGGCAATCTCGCGCTGGGTGAATTTCTGTCCACGTTCCTGCCCAGGACAGCCAGGCTCAAGGCAGAGACAAACTCTGAGCCCACAGATGAGAAAAGCAAACGCTCTTGGTGTGGCCCACGGGCAACCTGAGCACACGTCAGTCGAGGCTCACACGTGGGAGAATCTGAGTCGTGGCTTCTCACCCGGGCCACAGCCTCTTCGGAGGGTGCTCGGGGCTGGACTTGATATTTGAATGGGCTTGATCACCCCAAACCGCCTTCCAGTCGTCCCGGCGGGCCTGTCCTGAGCAGCCCTGGGAGCCCCCCTTGCAGTCTCCTTGGAGACATGGGCGCCATCCCCACGTGCCTGGGACCCAGGCATCACGGGAGGAAATAACACAGGGAAGAAGACAGGGCTCCCAAAGCCTCACTCCGCTTCTTAACCAGAATACAATGGCGAAGTATTTATTTTTACTTTGTAAAAAAGGCAGTCAACGTTCAGCGGGGAAACTCCTCTTGGCTTGACAATTTCCTGGGCGCTGGATGGGAGGTCTTTGCCGGCAGGTGGGGTCAGGGGTCGCCCTGAAGTTCACGTGTTGGGGTCCTGACCCCAGTGCCTCTGACGGTGACCTAGTTAGAATAGGGTCGCTGCAGACGGGACTAGTTAAGGTGAGGCCCCACTGGAGCAAGGTAGCCCTGATCCAACAACATGACTGGTGTCCTTATGAAAAGGGGAAATTTAGCCGCAGACACAGACGTGCACGGGGACGGAGGCCAGGTGACGGCAGGGGCAGAGATGCAGTGATGTCTCTACAAGCCGAGGACTGTGCAAACCACCAGAACCGGGGTCAGGGGGCACGGAGCAGATTAAGGGCCCAGCCCCCCTTGGTCTGGACTCTGCCTGCATAGCCGACAGGCGGGTGGTTCCTAGTGTTTCGGCGCCAGGTCTGCGGTATTTTGTTCCGGACACAGGCGGATGGACTGGCCGCAGGTGCCGGCGATGGGCCTCGTCCTCGCTCAGGATGAGAAGCTGAAAGCAAGCAGTTCTCTCAAGCACCGACGTCTGCCGGGGAAGGGGGGCCCGAGTGTAGGCGGAATGCGCCCGCAGGCCCCCCAGCAGGAGGTGGGTCCTGGCTCCAACCAGGGCAGCGAGGAGACCCGTGATGCACACACGGCCCAGATCTCAGACTCACAGAAGGGTGAGCGTATCCCGGAAGCTGCGGCTTTCAGTCTTTGAATCTTCCCACACAGCTAGGAAGGCGCTTTGTCCCGTGACCAGTGACCACCTCCTGTCTCTCGAAACAAAACACGTGCATTGTTTTTATTCTGTTTTTCTCTTCTAGATGTTGGTGCCAACCCAATGAATTGATTTCAGGACCCACTCAGTGGCTTGGAAACCACTGGCCTGGTGGAGCCCCGCTTCCCGTGGAAAGGTGTCAGCCCACCAGGCGGGGCTGAAGGGACCGGCTGTGTCCTAACCCCCAGCACGGAGACGGGTTCCTCTCCAGCTATAGCCGTGCTGTTGTCTGATCTTCCCTCTGTTTCTGCCAGACCTTTTCTTTGCCCTTTGCCTTCAGCGAACACGGAGGAGTACTCCTTTAACTTGCTCGCCCCTGTTTTTCCAGTCCAGTTCCTCCGTGACCACAGGATCTCTCTCTGGCAGTTTCCTGGCCTGATCCCGACAGGTCAGTGAGCACCTCGGCGAGGCCCTCGGTGGATTTGCCTGCGGACCCCAGAACCCGCCCCTTCGGCCACAGCAGAAACTCTTGTCAGGTTGCATCTGAGCTGCTTGTGAAGTTACTAGATCACGATGGGACTTCGCCTCTTCTCCGTGTTAATAAAACACATGCCTGTAGAAGCCGGTCCTCTGCTCAGATGAGCTCCAGGGCTCAGTGTTCCCTTCCAGCTGGGACACTTCAGTCATTCATCTGCCCGTTCATTCATTCAGAGTCTGCAGACACCTACCCTGCAGGTGTGGGCTTCACGACGCCGTTTCCCTTTAATTAAATGGGCTGAACCTCTAACAGGATGTCACCAGCCACCGACTGGCTGTGTAGCCCTTCTGCCGATCCATTCTTTCCTGGAAACTAGCAGGTCCTGGTGGGTCATCCCGACCCCTCCTGGCCCTGGTATCCCATCATCCTAGATGCCCTGAAAAATCAAAAATGGATGCCTGCAGAGCAAAAGGAGGGGGAATCAATGCCTGATCAGGAAATGGGAAACGTTACATTCGTGCAGCGAAAAAGACTGAACAAGTATCAACGTGGTGGCGGTGGAGATGGGGGAGTATTTCCCGCCAACTCCTCATCAGGCAGAGGCAGTGAAACTTGCCTGGATGGTTTGGCTGGGGAGGAGGAACGTCTGTTTGAGGCTGGGGGGCGACCAGCACCTGCAAGAGGGGTCACCAGCACTCACGGCTGCATGACGATGATGAGGCAGGAATTGCTTCATGATTGTTGTTTCACCCAGGGATCCTTGTTTGGATTTACCCCATAGTTATCAGTTTGTTTTAAAACAAAATTCTATCAGTGTGAAACTCTTAGGATTTTACAGTGTATGTAGGCTTAACTCATGCATTAAATTTTTTTCTTTTTGGCAATACTCCTTAGAAAGCAAGATCCGAGTATATGTAGTATGCTGTATACTTAAAGTGATGCTGAATGATTGAAAATAAAGGAAAGGAGGTGAGAGACATATGTTGAGCACTATGAAACATTGATAAAGGAAACTGAAGCTGATTCAAAGAAATGGAAAGATATCGCATACTCTCGGATTGGAAGAATTAATATAGTTAAAATGGACATACTACCCAAAGCAATCTACAGATTTAACTCAATCCCTGCCAAATTACCCATGACATTTTTTCACAAAACTAGAACAAATAACCCTAAAATTTATATGGAACCACAAAAGACCCAGAATTGCCAAAGCAATCCTGAGGAAAAAGAACAAAGCTGGAGGCATAATCCTCCCAGACTTCAGACTATACTACAAAGCTACAGTAATCAAAGCAGTATGGTATTCGCATGAAAACAGGCACATAGATCAATGGAAGAGAGGACAAAGCCCAGAAATAAACCCTCACACCTATGGTCAGTTGATCTACAACAGAGCAGGCAAGAATACACAATGGAGAAAAGACAGTGTCTTTAATAAGTGGTGCTGGGAAAACTGGACAGCTACATGGAAAAGAATGAAATTAGAACATTCTCTCACTGTCAGGATTTAAACACCTAGATCCTTGCTTCTCCTGGGCACTTACTTTACATGAATGCCAGCAGGGGTTATTGAGGATGACGACTACCTGTAGAAGTATTGCCAACCTGGAGGCATTCCAATCCAAAGGTTTATAAATATTACAGCAGCCACTGTGGAGAATAGTGTGGAGGTTCTTTGAAAAACTAAAAATAGAGCTACCAAATGATCCAGCAATCCCACACCTGGGCATATATTTGGAGAAAACTCCAGTTTGAGAAGGCACACGCACCCCTATATTCATTGCAGCACTATTGACAATAGCCAAGACATGGCAGCAACCTAAATGTCCACTGGACAGAGGAATGGATAAAGAAGATGTGGTACATATATACATGGAATATTACTCAGCCATAAAAAAGAATGAAATAATGCCATTTGCAGCAACATGGATGGACCTCGAAATTATCATACTGAGTGAAGTAAGTCAGAGAAAAATATCATATGATATCGCTTGTATGTGGAATCTAAAAAAATGATACAAACGAACTTATTTACAAAACAGAAACAGACTCCCAGACATAGAAAACAAACTTACGGTTAACAAAGGGGAAAGGGAGGGGGAGGGATAAATAAGGAGTTTGTGATTAACAGATACGCACCACTGTGTATAAAATAGATAAATAACAAGGACCTACTGTATAGCACAGGGAACTATATTCAATATCTTGTAATAACCTATAATGGAAAATAATCTGAAAACGAATATATATATATGTATATATATTTAGTTATTTAGTTAGCTAGCTAGCTAGCTAGCTAGCTATCTAAATGAATCACTTTGCTGTACACCATAAACTAACACAACATTGTAAATCAACTATACTTCAATAATAAGAAAAAAGAAATAGTTGAGGAAGATTAAGAGGTAGAAACTTCCAGTTGCAAACTAAATGAGTAATAGCTATGAAATGTACAGTGTGGGGAATATAGTCAACGATTATGTAATACCTTCGTGTGGCGACAGATCGTAACTAGACTTATTGTGACGATCACTTTGAAAGGTATAGAAATACTGATTCACTGTGTTGTGTAACAGGAACTAACGTAGTGTTGCAGGTCAATTATAGTTCAAAAACAAACAAACAAACTCATAGATAAAGAGATCAGACCTGTGGTTACCAGGGCTAAGGAGGAGGGGAATGGGGTGAAGGTGGTCAAATGGTAAAAACTTTCAGTCATAAGCTAAATTAGGACTAGGGATGTAATGTACGACATGATAAATGTAATTAACCCTGCTGCAAGTTATGTATGAAAGTTGTGAAGACAGTAAGTCCTGAGTCCTCATCGCAAGGAAAATTATATTTTCCTATTTCTTTAATTCTGTATCTAAATGAGATGATGTTCAGTGAAAGTATTGTGATCACTATTTCATGCTGTATGAAAGTCAAATCATCATGCGCACACCTGAAACGCACACAGTGCTGCGCATCAATTCTATCTCAATAGAACTGGAAGAAAAAAAGAAAATCATTATCATCTGACATAAAGAAGCAAGGTACAGAATTTATATTGTACGTTTCCAACTATATTTTAAAAATAAGCCTTGAAAAAAGACTGAAGGGAAAGGATAAAAGGAAAGATTTTGAAATGATAAAAGAAACGGCCTTTAAAATATGAGATGTTCAGACTCACTCATAATTAGAAAATTGCAAATTAAAACAAGACAGAAACACCCTCCTCCCCCATCAGATTGGTGATAATTTACAAGTGTGAGCACACACTGAGGGTGAGGCTGCTGTCCCAGCCATGCTCGATGCCCACGCCCCGTCCCTCCACTGCACGCGGATGCCGGCCGGGGCAGTCACCAGGTGACATTTACCATTGTTGGGAGACCTGTCTTCAAGGCCAGAGGAGAGCTGTGGTCCATGGTAAACCTCGGGACGACAGACTTGGTAACTCTCACCAATTTGGGGTTCTTGGATGAAGAACATAGAAAACATGGGGGAGCATTTGATTACATACTTATGAACATTTCAGCTCACACTTTATTTTAAAAGGCTGGGTTGAAACACTCATGTTATTTTCAAATTTTATTGGAAAGCATTTTGGAAAGTTATTGTGTAAATATAGAATTATCTGACTATTCAGATTACATAGTCACTCATTTTTTGATCCCGCCATCCCAGTTCTAAGAATTTACCCTGGAGGGGCTTCCCTGGTGGCGCAGTGGTTGAGGGTCCGCCTGCTGATGCAGGGGACACGGGTTCGTGCCCCGGTCCGGGAGGATCCCACATGCCGCGGAGCGGCTGGGCCCGTGAGCCATGGCCGCTGAGCTTGCGGGTCCGGAGTCTGTGCTCCGCAACGGGAGAGGCCACAACAGTGAGAGGCCCGCGTACCACAAAAAACAGAAAAAAGAAAAAAAAAAAAAAAGAATTTACCCTGGTGATACATCTCCAACAATAGGAAAATACTTATGCACTAGGCTGTTCATTGCAGCAGTGTTTGTAACTGCAGAAGGTTGGAACCAAGTGAAAACACTGTACACAGATAGCAGGGCGCTAAGTATGGTTTACACACGTTGTGGAATATTTTGCAGCTGGGAAAAATAGAGGGAGATCTGTATTAACGGATGTGGACTGATTTTCAGTTTTCATTGTTAAGTGGAAAAAAAGACTAGAGGAGATTTATGGTGTGTACCCCTCATGCAACAAAGGAGGGATACATGAATATCTCTCATCTCCTCATTTGTGCAAAAGGAGACACAGGAAGATGGAAGTAAGGAGACTGGTCCCCTATACAGGTGGGATGATGGGCTGGGGGGGTTTTCTGTGTTCCTTTTTCTAGAGTGTGACTTTCAAAACCATAGTGATGCTTCAGGGTCAGATGTAAATAAGTATTTATAATTAACAGGCTGAGGGAACTGACAAGGGAAAGCAAACAGTAACAAGGAGCCTTACGTATTAGAAATGAGCCACATGCAGGGTGCCCGGTGGGCAGGATGGATGGCCCTGGCGACACCGGAAAACAATGACACTTAGAGATGAAAGGACCGATGAAAAATATTGTTCTCTTGTGGGGTGACTGGATTTTCTCAGGGGCAGGGATAGCAATTCTGAACTCCAGGACTACGCAGTTAAATCTGTGTGGAAAGTGGGAGCCAGTTCCTAACAAAGTGGTACCGAGAAGGAGCTTCGAGAAGAGCCCCTGAAATTGATACTGGAGTGGAACCAGAGGTGCCCGTGTGAACTCATGGTTTATACAGAGAAACAAAGGAAGCAGGGAGGGAGGCTGAGAAGTCAGCACAGAGGTGTCTGTGCGTGTCTGCGTGCACGTGTGCATCTGTGTGTGTGTGTGCATGTGTCTCAGTCTGCATCTGCATGTGTGTTTGTGTGTCTTCATATGTTTTCCAGCTCTGTCTGCCGAGAGGGACTGGAAGCAATGCTATTCCACTGAATTTACCTGGCAGCCACCTTTGGTTTCTAAGTTCAGTTCTCCAGTAAAAGAAACCAGATTCTTAGGCTGGGGCAGGTGCAGTACTTGTGGTGCCAGAACGTAAGGAAGTGCTCCGAAGGGATGAGGCATTAGAAGGACAGAAGAACCAAATGGAAGGATTCCCCAAAGCAAATTTGGGGCAATTTGGACACGACAGTAATGACATTAGCGTGCTAAACTCGATAGAATAAATATTTGTGAGTGCGAATGGATATGAATAAACATTTAAATATGCACATACCTACATATTTATAAAGGGCAAGCGCTTCCTTAAACCAGAATCTCAATTAATAGCAGAGAAGGATGACAGAAATAAAAAGTTGCCTTTCAGCAAACACCACACTGGCCATTGGGCAATTTGCACAGGTCAATGTGTGGGATGCACCCAGAGGCGTTAGAAATATTAACTGTAACTGCAGCCCTATTCCTGTTCAATCTTCCAAACACCAGACGCCCGCCGGCTCACTGGAAAGACTGTTTGGGGAATGGGCTGAAATGCAGATTCCCGGGCGCCACCTGCAGAGACGTTCGATGGGCCCGGGAATGTGTCTTTGAGTCACCTCTTGTCTTCTCCGTGCCCAGGAGGGAGGAAATCTGCCTGACCAGGGAGGTGTCACGGTGGCGGAAGCGGCATCGTTCTCCAACCCTCCAACCACGCTGTTCCTCCCCCACGAAGGAGGCGTCTCTGCCTACATCCTCCTGTCCTCCCACCTCGTCTGAGCTCGGGCTGGGACCTGCCCGGCTGCATTTACCGTTATTGAGAATTTCGTCCTCAGGGTCCGGAGATAATGATGAAATACCTGAGAGCTCACGGTAACCCTCAGGACCACCAACTTGATAGCTCTCATCAAGGTCTGCATCTTTGATGAAAAGCATGGAAAAAAATGAGGGAAAACATAAATGTACACTCCCGCGAACGTTTTCATCCATACTGTACTTTAAAGCATTAGCTCGGGATGCTAACACAGTTTTCAACTTCTACTGAAAACGCGCTCTGGCCACCTAGTATGTAAACAGTCAGGCTTCATCTGACCTCCTTGAACCCAGCTGTTTAGCAGATGTTCCATGAGCTATTGGAACTTCCATCTGGATGTAAAATTTCAAGAAAATGCTGAACGTCCCTGCCGCTGAATGCGTTTTCACGCGCTGCGTGTAGATTTCTGCCATGCTGCTCTCTCCTGAGCGAGGGTCAAATGCTCCGTCTTGGGTCTCAGGGTGCTATTTGACTTATCTGTATGCATTTGGACCACAGGAAGCTGCACTTTGGGAAAGCACATTGTTTTGTTCACTACTAGCTCTGGGGCCTCGGGCCAGTCCTCTTCCAGACCTTACTTTTATCCCCTGGCGGATGGGGTCGTAGTCACTGCCCTGCTCTCAGAGGTTTAGGTGAGCATCAAACGTGCTGGGTGGTCGAAAGCTCCTATTTCCGTACGCCCCGGGTTCCCGCAGTGGCTAAACCCCTCCTGCATCCCAAGCACGAGGCCCTTCTTGCACGTGCACCCAGAGACCAGCCGGGATAAAGGGACTTGTCTCTGCCTGTCTAGGTGTGACCTCCCCAGTCTAGGGGAGATTACAGCAGATGTTTGGGACGACTGTTTCATCCACATCTCCATCTGCTTTTGCCCCAGAAGTAGCTGGCCTCAAAGAATGCGACCATGATGGGATTGTGCATATGTACCACAGACCTCTAGGAACACATGTAATTAGGCTTTAAGAAATGTGTACTTGCTTTTTTTCTTTGTCGGAGTCTTTGTCGATGTTGGTGGGAGTCTTTGTGTTTGAAGAAATGATGATTTATTTGGCTCCAACATCTCTCGGACCAGAATTTCATCTTGGAAAAAGCACACAAGGACAGTTAAACCAGCAATGCAAGACCCTACGTACATGCTTCTGCTCTACGCAGACCTAAGGCAGGCGGCGAATGCTGGACTGGACCAGGGACTCAAGGAGCTCCGTGGAGATGGACCTGGTTTCTAAAGAACCTTGTCTCGGTGGGGAGACCACCGCCTCCCTAAATAAGTTCTGAAAACCTGAGATCATCCAGGTACCCTGGACAAGAAACATGCCCCCGGAGATACGATGCTGGAAACCCGGCCCGGGCGGCGTCGTAATTCTCCTTCCTGCCCCTGCTGCCGTCTGTCCCCTCTCTGAGTCTCCTCCCTCTAGCCATCCCCCAGCAGGCAGGCACGAGCATCTTTCCTGATTTCTGCCTGATGCGCAGGGTTTCCTTCCTGTACATCCTCTGACCTCTGCCAGGGAGCTTCTAACATAGGCGTCCTGGACTGTGTGTCGGGCAGCCCCGGACCGCACTCTGGTTCTGCTCTCACTGGCTGTGCTCTTACACATGTTTCTCTTGAACCTTGGGTTTTCACGCCTGTAAAATGGGGTCTGTGCTTATCTCATCGGGACTTTTACGAGGTTCAAATGAAGCAGGGCATGTAGGGAGCACTTAACATGGACTGGGATGGGGTTGGGGCTAAATGAATACATGGCAGCACTGAGCCCCAGCTGTGAGCCCGGTGGTCACGTGACCGGCCATCCACGCGCTGGGTTTGTATTGACTCGAGCCCTGATTTTCCTGGTTCAGCGTGAAAGTCCCAAGTCCCGGGAGCCCCTCAGTCCCAGCCAAGTTGAAGCTGTCAGCTGGTGCCCCGGTTCCAGCTCACGTGGAGACACACGGAAAGGGGAGAAGCCCGCAAGCACCACAGGAAGCAGAGACTTCGCCCCACACACGGGGCCAGGCTCTCCCAGTTCTGTGGCTCCCTCCCCAGAGAGCCTGAGCCTGGCCAGGGCCTGGCTGTGTGCACCCAGGGGCGCTCTGAGACCCCTGCAGCCGGGGTGGGGGGTACAGGATGTGCGGAGCGTCTGGACCTGCAGCCCTGCTTCTTTCCGACGACCTGGCGGCGGCCCTGATGTCTGGAGCTGTGGACGCCCCCCGGGACCCCGGGGCACAAGCTGGAGGGCCGGCCAGGGCGACCTGAGGGGCGCGGCCTCGTGGTGGGGCTGCTGGGGACACAGGAAAGGACCCCGCGGGGCGGGGTTGGGTTCCCCACCCCCCATCCCCCCACACCCGGGCTCTGCTCGAGCGGACGCTGCAGCTGCTCCGCAGTACCTCCCCCACCTCGAGCCGGCCTCGGCCCCTTTGCTGGGAGCTACTGTGCAGAAGGACCACCGCTAAGTCCCGAAAACGTCATGGCGTCAGGCTAGACCGGGGGTCACGGGGAAGAGTGGACACTCAAGGGAACCACAAGCATTTACTGAGCACCTACTGTGTACCAGACACGGTCCAGGTGCTGGAGGGTCAGGGACGGCCCAGCCCTGGTCCCTGGTCTCTGTCGCGAGGCATCCAGCCGTCTGTGAGGGCAGGATGAGGTGTGCACAGACCTCCGGCTGTCACAGGGCCCCTACCCGGGGCTGGCGCGGCGGCCAGGCAGGGGACAGGGCTCGGCCGACCAGCGCAGAGAAGCGAGGCCTCCTGCGGTCAGTGTGACGCGCAGGACGCTGGGGTGGCCTCCGGGGACACCGCGCCATGACCCGCAGACATCCTGAGAGGTCCCCGGAGAGGGTGGTGACAGCCCAGCTGCAGCAGGACACACTCCCTGCCGGCGGGCAGGGACAACCTCGGGTGAGAGGGGCCGAAGTCGCCCTCAGGGCTGGGGGCTGGGGACGCCCCAAAGGTGGGCAAACCAAGACCAAAAGCTGCCGGAAACTTCCACACCTCTGTAAGTTGTGCGTATAATCATAGCTGGAAGAACCCTCAGGTAGACATGAGCCGACCAGGTGTGCAAGGTGAGAAAGCTCTGTGGTTTTAAACCTTGTCCTTTTCTACTTAAAATTTTCCTTTTTGAGAAATGAGATATTGAACATGCAATCGGACGATGACCTACATAACATAGAAAACACTCTGGCCGCTGCGTGAGCGCCCTGCAGGGCAGCCAGCTGGCCACCCAGACATCACAGGAAGCTGACGCTGGAGGCCAAACACCCGCCCGCAGGGATCGGCGCCCCCCTGACGGCCGGCCGGGCCTCATCAGTGACTGATGGCTTCCCATGCTCCTCCCTGCTTCCAACTCAGGATGCGAGAGAGTCAGACGTGCTCCCCTAACCCATCACACGGAGCCGCTTCTGGTCAGCACCTCCCCCAGGACACCCCTGAGCTGTCCCCCCAGCCCCTCCCCCAGGACACCCCTGAGCTATCCCCCCAGCCCCTCCCCCAGGACACCCCTGAGCTGTCCCCCCAGCCCCTCCCCCAGGACACCCCTGAGCTGTCCCCCCAGCACATCCCCCAGGACACCCCTGAGCTGTCCCCCCAGCACCTCCCCCAGGACACCCCTGAGCTGTCCCCCCAGCACCTCCCCCAGGACACCCTGAGCTGTCCCCCCAGCACCTCCCCCAGGACACCCCTGAGCTGTCCCCCCAGCACCTCCCCCAGGACACCCCTGAGCTGTCCCCCCAGCACCTCCCCCAGGACACCCCTGAGCTGTCCCCCCAGCACCTCCCCCAGGACACCCCTGAGCTGTCCCCCCAGCACCTCCCCCAGAACACCCCTGAGCTGTCCCCCCAGCACATCTCCCAGGACACCCCTGAGCTGTCCCCCCAGCACCTCCCCCAGGACACCCCTGAGCTGTCCCCCCAGCACCTCCCCAGAACACCCCTGAGCTGTCCCCCAGGCACCTCCCCCAGGACACCCCTGAGCTGTCCCCCCAGCACCTCCCCCAGGACACCCCTGAGCTGTCCCCCCAGCACCTCCCCCAGGACACCCCTGAGCTGTCCCCCAGGCACCTCCCCCAGGACACCCCTGAGCTGTCCACCCAGCACCTCCCCCAGGACACCCCTGAGCTGTCCCCCATCCCCTCCCCCTGGACACCCCTGAACCCCCTTTCCCACCATGAGCTCTCCCCTCCCCATCTGCCTGAGTCTCTGCCACACGCCAGTGACGGTGGCTGACGCTGCGCAGCGAGCTCTGAACCAGCACCTCTGCTGTTCTCATGTGGGTCCCTTGGTTTATTTCCAGACACAAGGATTTCTCACTTCCAAGGCTCTCCACTTTCTGCCTGGGATGTGAGGGCGGGGCAGGGGCTGCAGTTCCCCTGCAGGGTTAGCTTGCTGAGCCCAGAAAGTCATCAGAAATCCCGGTGACTCCATTGTTTCTGACCTTTTCCCAAAGGTTGTCTGGGGCTCTGGGTGGTGGGCCGCCCGGACGGAGCGGGTGCTGGTGTCGGACTCTAATTCTCCGCTACAGTAACTGTCAGACCCGCCGGGCAAGTGTGAGTCCTCGTCCCAGCCACTCCCTGACCTGGTGGAGCCGGATTCTCCCCGAGAGCTCAGCTGACCACCATCCGGCCCCAGAGCTGCGCGTCCTAACCAGCAGCATCCTGAAGGGGGTCTCACTCCGCCCAGCTCAGGCCTGCGCGGGCCGTGGGAACGTGATCCTAGCCTCAAACCAAGTCACCTGGCTCCACCTTGCGCGGCTGCCCCAGCTTATCTGGGACACACCCACCGACGGTCACCCACCCTCCAGGCATGGACTGGATGTGTGATAAGAGGAGCCTCCTTACCAAATCCTGTATCCACATCGTCATCCAGATTTCTTAAATCTGCTGGCTGTTCAGTGCCTGAAACTGGGGGGAAAAAACCCAATAGTTTAACAACGTTCCCTGAATTTGCACCGACTTGTCCGTCGGCCGACTGGCTTTTGCGGGGCCGACCACCTGCTCGAGGGGGAGGGGCCCTGCACGGGGCTCCTGGGACTCGGGGCCCGCCGGGAGGGAGGGGTGAGGACGGGTGGCGCGCCGGGCGCTGGAGGTGACACCCGCGCTCCCGGGCCGCGCTCACTGGCGCCGCCCCTCGCGGGGGGAAGGAGCGCCGGGCGGGTGAAGAGGGACCAGCACGTCCTTCCGTAAAAAGCCCACGCGGCTCCCGTATGACCGGCGGGCTGAGGATGTGACGTGCGGAAGGGACACCGTCACGGCCACCTGCCCTGTGCCTCTCTGGACGGGGGGGCAGAGGCACTGGCCCCGCCGGCTCCTCTTCCGTAAGCGAGCGATTCCGGGCGGTCCGAGTCCCCTGGGGGAGCTGACCGCCGGCAGCCAGTCCTCCGTGGGGCCCCCGGGCTCCTGGCCGCCGGCTTCCCCGGCCTGGCCGACCTGAAGCAGCCTCGCGGGCCGGGCAGTGGGCGGGGACTCTGAGTGCCGGCCCCCCCGCAGCACCGCCCAGGGCTCCTCCCCCTCTTCTTAGGGCTGGGTGTCCGGCTCCAGGTCCTCCATTCAAGGTCAGGGTCAGCCCCTTCCTCCAGCCCCTGCGGAGAGCAGAGAGCAGGCAGCCGCCCCCAGGGGCCGGCCGGGCAGGGCCCCCGTCCCCTCGGGGCGCACAGAGCGTTCAGGTGGCGCCTGCAGGCGCTCAAGTTCCAGCACTAAAGCAGTGACGACGCTGATTTTCCAAGTTTTAATGATGGGCAATCTGCATACCGATCGGCTCATCTGCGCGCCCGCGGCTTCGAACAACACAGGAAACCGGCATAAAGAGGGCCGTGCTGTGATGACAATGGCTTCCCAGTGTGCTGACCTCCGTAAACGCAGCAAACAAAAGTACAGTCCTCTTTGGCTGCGACACTAACGAGTCATTACGAACGGGTACAGCTGCTCGTGCAAGCACTTTGTTAAAAATATTCTTCTCATTTTGTGTCTGTCCCCAATTATAGCGGAGCCATTGTGCCAGCCAGCCAGCGAGTGCAAGCAGAAGAATATTTACGTTCTGTGGTCTCGGCCGGTTTGCGGAGCGCACTGTCAAGTGTAGCCGCCTCGCCGTGTTGTGCCTGTTGACGCCTCCTCCCCTGACATTCTCAGTTTCCCACCCGCCCTGTGCCCGCGTTAGGATAACCGAGCTGGGAAGCCCTTGACGGTCACCTGCGGACGTCTCTGTCTGCACGAGGAGACGGACCGACTTGGGGCTGCGTCAGGAGCGCTTGGGTCAAGCCTGTGTGGGAGCAGCTCCCGCGGGCACCGGGGGCCCGACAGTCGTGAAAGGAACGGGCAGCCGGGGGAACCCAGTGGTGTGGGGTGACCGCACGTCCCCACCTGTCACAGACCCTTCGACACCCCAGCACCCAGAGGATGCCGTCCTTGGTCGGCGCCTCAAAACTCAAAGTTTCTTGCAGGAAAGCAGCTGGAAGCAGTAGCTTCTTCGTGACGAGGTCAGGCAGGGGGACCTCCAGACCCAGGCTGGGCTGGGCCGCCCCCCTGGTAACTCTGGGCCCGGCCTGGTCCACGTCCTGCTCTCAGGGGAGCTGCATGGGCCCTGTGCTGACTCTCCAGGGCCTGCTCGTCCGGCCTGGGAGCTGGGCCGGGGGTCTGTCGGGACCCCTTTCCTCGAGCTCGCCCTTGGTGACCTCTGAGGGGGGCAGGAAGGGGAGGGGGGAGCAGGGGGCCCGGGTTGCAGCCTCCTGCCAGGAAGAGGGGGTCGGGGGGCCCCGCCCCTGTCTGCACCTGCGGCCTCCTCGGCCAGCGAGTCACATCCCAGCAAGGGGGGGCGCGGCCACTGTCCCCTTCCTCAACTCAGAGGTCAGGACACAGCAGCCGGAGCCAGGTGGGGCCTGCTTGGGTGGGGTTCGAACCAGCCGCCTGTAAAGGACATTCTGAGGCCTGGGGGGAGGCCTGAGTGTGGGCCAGTACTAGCCCCGCACGGGGGTTTTGTTAATTTCGTTAGTGTTTCAATGACACTGTAGGTATGTAAGAGAAAAATGCCTTTATCTTAGCAAGAAGGCGTTTGCATAAAATCATAAGACATCTTGGACGATGCTAAAATGCTCCAGTAACAACTAAAGTGTGTGTGTGTGTGTGTGTGTGTGTGTGTGTGTAAAACAAGATGGCAAAACGTATACGATTGAAACCGGGTGATGGAGTTTCCACGATTCCCCCACTTTTGGGTGAGCTAGAAATTTTCCATAATTAAAAGTTAAAATATATAATGTATGCTACTCTCCCATGGAGTATCGGATCTGAAAAAAGCTTCAAATATAGAACAACGCTCCAACTTGCTCCATTCCCCCAGCAATAAACGGTAAATCTGGGGAGGCATGAAGGGGAGGGACCCCAGGAGAAGGCCATGGCCCGCCTGACTCAGCCCAGGGAGGCACCCGTGTTCTCCCACCCACAGCAACGCCCCGTGACTGTACCCATGGTCATGTTTATCGGCCGGAACTCAGCTCCCTGCCCGCAGCAAAGCAGCAGGACGAAGACGGCCACTCCTGTATTAGCCGCCATGTTCCTCCAGCTGCGGAAGGAGGACGCTCTCCTGAGGTCCCCTCAGATTCTCCCGCGTGGTCTCCAGGACACTGTGGAATGTCCAGGGTGTGTGACCTCACGGCAGGAAGCGAACAGCGTCCTGCCTGTGTGGGTGGCAGAGACAGGAAGATGCGGGAGACCCTTGGGGCCTTGGGGGACGGGGATCCCCTCTCCTTACTTCTGTTGCCCGTTCCCGTCCTCCCTCAGTCCTGCAGACCCTGAGACCTGGCAGAACCCAACAAAGCCAGCTTCGGGGGAAAGAGGCGCATTGGGAAAAGGCTGGGAGCTCACTGAGTTACAGAGCAGGTGCTGGAGCCAGCAGGGGGGCCGGGGCTGACGCCTGTCTCCCCACCATCACCAGTCCCCGCTCCATCTCAGCAGGAGCAAGGCTGCTTGTCCCCCCGCACCACCTCCCAGCTCCACCCCTCCGAGATTCTTGCTCCATTCACACCAGTGAGCAAATCCCACAGGATTTTGGTTGGCTTGCCTGGGCCATATCGCATCCCATATCCCAATCCCGGACCGATTCCTATGTCTGGGGCTCAGAATGGGGTAGCTGGTCCACCCCAGGGCAGGGCTGGGTCCCAGGTGGACAGTCCTCCAACCACAGGGGGGTGGTCCTGGATGCACAACAACGGTGCCCCCTAAACCCGGGGAGGACCCAAAGGTGGCAGGCCCACCAGGGATCTTTTGGCTTTTTTATGTTTTTATTGCTGTTATGGGGAACTAATGCAGGTGCTTTAAGGATTTTCTTTGGGTAGATGTGGAAAGCAGTCTACCTTGAGGGGTAGCCACGGAGGAGACTGCAAACGTTTGCAGTGTCCATGGACATGTTGGATTTAAGCACAGCTTACATTTGCAGGGAGCATGTTGGGGTCCGTGTCCCATTTGAGTTAATTAATGGTCTGATGACACACAGACCAGTGGTCTGGACACTTTCCACTCAAGTGCGGTCCTTTGACCAGCAGCCTCAAATGGAAAACAGCACCATGAAGGGTTGTAGAACTTCGACCCACAGTCTGCAGTGACCAGCCCGGGCAGGGAAACCAGTGTCCGTGGTGACCATCCAGGAGCAAAGAGTGCCAACCACAGGAACCGTCCAGGTAGGTCCAGGAAGGTAAACAACAGCCCCTGCCGGGATCTGATCAGTAGCTGACAGTTTCCTAATTTTTGTCTCCACTTCCAATTTAGACCAAGCAGAGAGAGCTGGGCTCTCACGAATGACGCTCTGGACGTTTCCCTGTAAGGGTGTGGACAGCAAAGCCGGAGAGACCCACCCTGGGCAGGTGTGTCCTCCACGCTCACTTCAAACAATATAAACTTATAATCTTCCTGGTTCTGGAGACCAGAAGCCCCAGCCGGGCATCGCTGGCCTAAAATCGTGGTGTCAGCAGTGCCGTGTGGCTTCTGGAAGCTGCGTGGAATTTGTTTCCTTGCCTCTTCCCACTCCCAGGAGCCACCAATTCTTGGACTGTGGCTCTTCTCCTCCATCTTCAAAGCCTGTCCTGTCTCTGACTCTCTGCTGCGACATCTATAGACCCCTGTGATTACAATGGCCGCTCTGGCTGGGCCACAGTACCTACATGTACTGAATCCTATCCTGGCTGTGTTTCTGTGAGGGTGTCTTGAGTGAGATTAGGTTTAAATTGGTGGGCTTTGCAGTCACGATAAGACAAATACTGTCTGATTGCACTTATACGAGATCCTTAGAGTTGTCAAAATCACAGAGATAGAAAGTGGATGGGTAGGTGCAAGGAGCAGAGTGAAGGCAGAGTGTATAGACCTTATGTTTCACAAGATAAAAAGAGTCATGGGACTATCTCTGTAAAATTGTGTAACTAGATTGTGTAAAATAACTTCATTGCTTAATATGAAATCATAAAGTTAAAGCTTGGGGAAAATGGGCTTTTTAGAAGCAAACAATTCTAAGTATATTCTGTTCTTTGAATAAATGTCTTTTTTTTTTCTAAAAAAGATTTATGGGGATAGATGGGGGTGATGATTGAACAACAATATGAATGCCTTTAATACCACTGAACTATACCCTTAACAATTGTTACAATGGTAAATTTTATGTTATGTTGGTTTTCAAATTGGGAGGGAAAAAATATAAAAAATGTAAAGTGCGTGGAAGAGTCCGTGGCATGTATTAAGTACTCAGTAAATGTTAGTTATCAAAGGAAATAAAAAAAAATTGGTGGGCTTTGAGTAAAGCAGATTGTGGGTGGGCCTCATCCAATCAGTTGAAAGCCTGGATAGAAAGAAAAGACTGGCGTCCCCTGGGCAAGAGGAACTTGTGCCAGCAGATGGTAGGACCACCTGTTCCCTGGGATTCCAGCCCTCCCGCCTGCCCTGCTGATTTGGGCTCTGCCGGTCACCACGATTGTGTGAGCCAATTCCTTAAAATAAATCTCTCTATATATATACCTACACCACCTACACCTGTATATATACCTACACCACCTACACCTATATATATACCTACACCACCTACACCTATATATATACCTACACCACCTACACCTATATGTATATACCTACACCACCTACACCTATATATATACCTACACCACCTACACCTATATATATATACCTACACCACCTCCACCTATATATATACCTACATCCCCTACTACATCCGCTCTGCTTCCTGGAGAACCCTAACACAGCCCATGTGGATGACCCAGGATAATCTCTGTCCTCAAATTCAGTTTACTAGCGTCTTAACTCCATCTGCAATCTTAGTTATCCTTTGCCATAAAACTCAAGATATCCTCAGGTTCTAGAGATTACAGGCCTGAGAAGATGGGTATCTTTGGGGAACCATTATTCTGCAGACAACATCTTCTGCCCATTTTCCAACTGGATTGTTTGGGGGTTTTCACCGTTACATCTTGAGAGCTCTTTATGCATTCTTAACTATGAGTGCTCTGTTAGACACTTGGTCTGCAAAACATTTCTCTCAGTCCATAGTTTGTCTTTTAATCTTCTTTACAAAGGCTTCTGTAGGACGACAGCTGTTTTTAATTGTGCTAAGCCCAATGTATTGCTGTTTTCCTTTTATGGACTGTGCTTTTGGTGTCACGTCTGAGAACTCTTCACCAAGCCTTAGGTCCTGAAGCTTCTCTCCTGTCTTCTAAAAATTTTATAATTTTACGTTTAAATTTATGATCGACTTTGAGTTACTTTTTGATAAGTTGTGGGTTTTGTTCAAGGTTCATTATTTTGCCTTAAGATTTAAAATTGCTCTAGCACCATTTTTTGAAATGGCTATTCTTCTTCCACTGAATTGCTTTTGCCTTTTTTTTTAGAGAATCAGTTGGCCGTCATTATGTGGGGCTCTTTCCGGGTTCTCTATTCTGTTTCTTTTGTATTATTGATCTATGTGTTTATGCCCCAACCAATACCACACTGCCCTGATTATTGAAGCTACATAAAAAGTCTGGAAAACAGGTAGAGTAATTCCACTTTAGTTTTCTTTTTCAAAATTGTTTTAGCTATTCTAGTTCCTTTGCCTTTCCATATAGATTTTAGGATAATCTTGTCTATGTCTGCAAAATATTTTGCTTGGATTTTGATGGAATTTGTGTGAAACCTGTACATCAATTTGAGGAGAATCGTTAAATATTTTTTCTGCATGAATTGATATGATTGTGTGACTCTTCATCAGCTTGCTAAGATGGTCAGTGACACCGAGGAATGTCTATTGTTTTATCTTTTTTCACTGTTTTTTTTCTGTTTCTTCCATTTTGCCGTTGAGCCAACCTTGTGGGTCAGACACAATATTTGTATCTGACACTGTTTCATATACAATAGTCGTTAGTTCTGAAACGTCTAGATGGTTCTGCTTTGTATTTTCTATTTATTTGCTGAAAGCTTCATGTCTTTGTTGAGACTTGCTGTTTCTTCATTTGTTTCAGGTGTACTTGTAAATGCTTGCGAAGCATCCTTACCGTCACTGCTTTCACGTCCTCATCAGATAACCCTACCGTCTGTTATTTCAGTGTTGGCCTCTACTGAGCGTCTTTTCTTGTTCCATAGGACATTTTCCTGGTTCTTGGTGTGGCGGATGGTCTTTGATGGAAACGTGGGTGGTGTGTGTGTTATAAGACTCTGGATCTCATTTAAACCTGTCCTCGAGCAGGCAGGCTCCTGACCCCGTGCTGGTGCACCGTGATATTGTCGGCTGGGGTGGAAGCCCGTGTTCCCCACACAGCCTGCTCCACCACAACCCCAAACATGGCCCGGCCGCCTCTTTTCAGCCCCACGATGGTGCGGGTGTCGACTCGCCACTGAACTTCTGCTGGAAGGCTGGGGACAGGGCCTGAATTTCCTCTGTGCTATTTGGCTGGGGTGGAACCATTACTGTGGAAGCACTGCGGGTCTTGGGAGGCCGACTGGTCTCCCGGTCCTTAGGCTGGAGAGCAGCCTTTCTCGTATGGATCTGTGGGTGTTTCCAGATCTGCCAAGTTTCTCCAGCACCTGGTGGGAGGCATAAGCCAAACCACGAACTAGGGGCTCCCGGCCAGCCTGGGCCTCGTGATCCTTGTACCTCTGCTGCCTCTGCACCTTCCAGAGGCTTCCCATGTTTGCTTTGTCCGTGACGACCAGGGCTTTTCGTGGTGCTTAGTGGGAAGAACAGGGGAAAAGATGTCTGCTCCAATTTTCATGCAGTAGAAGAGCGTGCAGGCTCTCTGTGAAACGTGGGGGCACGTGTCCAGCTGGGGCAAGTTTGCAGCAGCCATGGGCACCAGGGTTAAGAGGTCAGCTCCAGTCGCAGGGGCTGGTTGACTTCCCAGCGTAGCCACGTGCTGGGTGGTGACCTCAGACAAGCCTCTTACACTGATCCCACTAGGACGGCCCTCCCCGGGGGGCTGGGTCACTCGTCTCTGGCTAATGCTGAGATCACTGGGCTGGGTCTGGCCTCGGGGGTCATGTCCCAACCCCCCTTCCCACCCGCCCTCTACCCCCCACTGGCGGTGCCGTTTCCTGTCCCTGAAGGAGCTCCTCAAGGCCCTGCGCTCATCCCGGGGGCATTTGGTCTCTGGGCCTCTGCTGTTTGCTGCCGCACCTTGGCTTCTGAGATGTTTAGGACTTGGGAAGATTCCTTGCTGGCCGGGTGCTGAGTCGGTGGGGTTGGCAGGATTTTGAGGTTCCGGGAAGATTTGTTTGAGGCACTTTCGGCCACAGAATGAACGCGTGGAGTCACCAGCATGTGGCCCTCCGATGCAGTGTGACAGTCTGCAAGAGCTGGGGTCTGCGGGCAGAGACCCCAGGGCGGGGGGCAGGGGCTGTAGCTCACGGGCTTCCCGCTGCCAAGTCCACAGACCTCTGCTCCCAGAAAACTTGAGAGGAAAGAGATGTTTCAACCCCCGGGAGGCCTCGGAATAGGGGCACCAGGACCCTTAGGCCATGCCTCTGTGTGTCACCAGACACCCTATTTAAAGGTCATTTTCAAAGCACATTTGCAGTTGTTTTCACTTATGAAAATGTCCAGTGGGTCCATAATTTGGCAACAGCCATATAATCAATTGTTTTAAAACAGAAGTGATGCTGGCTATTATAATGTAAACTGTCCTCTAAATGAAAGAATTAAAGGACTGCAGTTGGAGAAGTGCACGAGCAGCGGTTAACACGCTGCTTCTGGCAAAGACGTGTCCCAGCTTACAGCCTTCTTCCGGGTGTGTGTTGCTGGGTTTAATCAGGCGCGTGCGTGCGCTCAGGTGCTGGGCCGTCGTCCTATCAGCTGGGACGCTGCCCTGTTAACTGCTGAGCTGTGCACTTTCCACTGTGGTTGTGTCTCTCCGAGCTTCTCTTTCTCCTGCTCTTTCTCTGGTCTCCGCAATCTGTGTAATTGTCTTCTTACTTTTGTCCTCAGAAAGCTTTAAACAGAGTTGCTGGGAAAGATGAACTGTGTCAGTCGCCAAGTTCTGATGCTTCACGGATTAACTGTAGGGACTGGTTATGTGGATGCTGTAAAGGCAGGAAGGGACCTGGGTCTCGCACAGAGGCCACGTGGGCCGTGGCCAGTGGCCCTTCCTCCCTGGGGAGGGTCCACGGGAGGCGAGTCCGAGCAGACCAGCCCTGCGACTGCCCAGCCCGAGGCTGCTGGTGGTGCCGGGCGCTGCGTTTGGGGACCCCAACCTTGACCTCAATGGGCCAAAATAGCTCTGCATTCCCAGGACCCCTCTACAGGGAATTCTAAGCGTGGGAGAGAAAAGTGAAATGCCACTTCTGCTGAGGAAGCAGCAGGGAGGATTTGCCTGAGTAAGGGGACCCCTGAGAACACCGCTGTATTCATTCATCAATTTATCCATTCATCTCTTCATTCATCCATCCAACCATCTTTTCATCCATTCATCTGTTCGTTCATTCATCCTCTTTGTCTCCGCATGGGCTGTGTTTTCTGAGAAGACTGTGTTTCAGTGTTGCTGTTACAGGAAATCAGATTATTTACACATTTCTACACGTAATAAAATGGCTGGTCAGTGTAGCCGCTTAGCTGTGAGCGCCTCAGGATGGCAAAGACAGACCTAGAACATCTGGGCAGACGTGCTCCCTGAGACCACTTCCATTTTCGGGTTCTGTTTTGTATCATTCTCTTGAATTCAGATAAAGAATCCAATATTGCTTTAAGAAATAATTTTGGCAAAATCCAATATATTATACAAAACACACTGTTGTTTGAGGATGGGCTTACCTTACAATTAAAGGGGGAAAAAAGTTGCTTACATAGAATTAAGTATTAACTGGAAAATTCAAAGAAAAAGCCATCAGGGCTTAGATATAAAATTGTGCTAGAAAAGTTTATCCAGACCCACTCCTTGCAAAACATACCACTATGGAGTAGGACCTCTGTTAGCTCAGCTTAAATGCAGGGTTTTTCCCCCCAAAGGACATCATTAACTAGAGAGAGACAAAAAGGGAAACAGGGTAAAGAAACTTTAAAGATGCTTTTAAACCAGCAACACCCCCACTAATGCGCGTGCTGCAGCCCCGCTGCCGTTCTTCCCCATCACTGTGGAAAAGCAGACGACGGTTCATCCCCCTGGGTGCGTTCACAAATCCACAGTTGTCAGTCCTACGATTGTTGGGATCAAGTGACTAAGAATTAAAACGGGCATCCTATAGGTCTGGGTCTCATGACCGCCTTCAAGGTTCTAAAATCATGACTTGAAATAAAGTCACTCTGTTCCCACCCACGGCTCTAACTGCCGTGCGGACTGAGCAGCAGGGAAAGAACTTTTTTCTGCTGCTTGACCATTTCAGTGACTCATCGCTGTGACCAACAGACCTGAGGGGTGAACGTCTAAGATTGTGGCAATGGAAATAAAGTCCAGAGGGCCCGACATGAACAGAGCTGAAGCAGGGCTTGCTCTGGGCATCTCATCACCAAGAGGCTTGCTCCATAAAAGCGGGGGGAGCGTTGGCCCATGACAGAGAAGAGAAAATTGGTGCCGCAGCCCGTAGTTAATGTGACAACACGCAGCTAATGAGACTTAATTGTCCCCAGTCTGTTCATTTTTGTCACCCATTTGAGAATGTCACTTGTTTTATACTTAGCCCCACGGTGTAGGATTAGCTTCACGCTAAAGTGAATTAGTCAAGGTTCTTTAAAAATCAGAACAAAAGTACCAGAAAATGTGTACAGATATGAAGAGACTGAACGTGTATACACTTGTTCAGATAATGTATAATTAACTTAAAGGAACTTTTGGCTGAATGTGTGAACTGGCAGTAAAATTTTACATTTGGTGAGAACTTCACCTTAACATGGGACATATTTTTTTAACCTGAAATCACTCTTGGAGAAAAATATCAAAGGTCATCAATCACCGCTCATTGTCTGGGTACTGAAGGAACCTCACTTTCAAAATAGAATTGAGTTCTATCTCAAAACATGCAGATCCCATCAGCTATTTATTTATTACATGCATATATAGATATACACACACACACATTCACTTTTTTTTCTTTTTTAGCACCAATTTTTCATGTTTTGTTTCCATTCTCCCAAGTTTTCCCATAGAAATTCTCTCTTCTATTCTTCCTGTCGGTAAGTGCATCCCAGAACTCAGAGATTCTAGAAAAGAGGTAGAATTTGTCAGTTTAAAAAAAGTGCAGAGATCTCTTTCTGTCATTCTAGTGTTCTACAGGGAAGATCAACTTTAGCAGAGAAGTTCATTCTGCCTGCTGTTAAATTTTGCAGTGAATGGGTGAAAATAGTTTTCTCATTTGCTGATTTTCTTTTTTTTTTTTAACATCTTTATTGGAGTGTAATTGCTTTACAAGGGTGAGTTAGTTTCTGCTTATAACAAAGTGAATCAGCTATACATATACATATGTCCCCATATCCCCTCCCTCTTGCGTCTCCGTCCCACCCTCCCTATCCCACCCCTCTAGGTGGTCACAAACCACCGAGCTGACCTCCCTGTGCTATGCGGCTGCTTCCCACTAGCTATCTATTTTACGTTTGGTAGTGTGTATATGTCCATGCCACTCTCTCACTTCGTCCCAGCTTACCCTTCCCCCTCCCCATATCCTCAAGTCCATTCTCTAGTAGGTCTGTGTCTTTATTCCCGTCTTGCCCCTAGGTTCTTCATGACCTTTTTTTTTTTTTTCTTAGATTCCATATATATGTGTTAGCATACGGTATTTGTTTTTCTCTTTCTGACTTACTTCACTCTGTATGACAGACTCTAGGTGCTGGTTTTCTTAAGATAACACCACAGCCTTGAAGCAGCTGGGTCTGCTGTCTCTTTTCACCCTGAAATCACACATCCCAACACCCGTTCGTCAGAGTTTACGCTTCATTGTGAGTAAGAACTCATGTTTCTTATAACAATGCAGAATAAATAAAAGTTTCCATGCTTTGGAACTAGAAGGAAGGGTGGAAGTGACATGGTTCTCTTTTGACTAATAAAGGTTCAGAATAGAACAGTTAGTTCTGCTATCTTTTATGGCTCGGTTGCCCACTGTGGAAATACAACAGGGATCTGCAGTTCACAGATCCAACCATAGATGGCGACACAGTACGCAGCTCCTTCAGACCATGAAGACACAAACTTGTCTTCTCATTGGCTCAGGTGGTTGGATTTTTACCATTAGAGAGTTCTTCCTTCACTTAAAATATTATGTTATTGGGGGGTACCACGTGAGATGAAATACTTTTGGAAGGGATAACATGTTAATAATTGACCAGCCATTGGTAGCCAAGAGCTGATTAGCTTGGAAAATGACTTTCCTAATGTGATAAAGAGTTGGCAAGTCTGAAGGCACAGGACCAGGGTGGACCAGCAGAGACGGATGAATGTCCCTACCTGGTGTGCCCTGCTGGAGAACGACCAGAGCTCTTGGGGAGGTTGTCTTGGAGGGAGGATGATAACTTCCTCTCAATTCTAAATGAGCCTGAGGGGCTTCCTTATACCTCCCCCTGTTGAATCCAGGAAACGATGCATCTTAAATTCACGAGAGCGTGAAATTCTGTGGAAATCTGAGTCAGGAACCATGCAGAGGCCGCTGAAACCCTTGCAAATGCATCGTCCCTTTCAATTTGGAATCAAACACTTGGAATTCTGAGTTTTCTAATTTTGTTGTCTAGCAGCTCTTGGAGGTGAATGAGCCAGGTATATAATCCCATTTTAATGGGCCTTGTCATTAATGTCTGCTCATAAAATAGCTTCATTACATCAGTGGCCTGAAGCGGGGACGCAGCGTTGTTCTGGAGTCTCCAGGTGGCCCCGAGGTTCAATGCAAAGTTGTTTTGCGCAAAGCGAGCTGCAAAACTAATTCTGGCCTTTTAGTTTTGATTTCCTTTCTATTGATTTACGCTCGGTACATCTAATTCCAAATCTTATGGATGGCCAACTTGGCCATTCAATTGAGGCTTTGTAGTGAAGGAGCCATTAAGAAAGTGGAGAGGGAAGGCCATACAATTTCCACTGGAATGGGGAATCGAGGGCTAATTTTATTCTGAGATCAAATTCATGCCAAACGCTTAGCTGGTCACAGGCCAGTGCCGTGGCTGAAGTACAGAAAATCTTGCGGTTGGGGCACGAGTAGGTGAACGCAGCCTCTGAATATTCGTGGGGCGCACACAACTAAGGAAGCATAATTCTGTGGACAGCAGGAGGTGGGTTTGGGAGATTCCTGCCCAAAGCACTGTCCTGATCTATCACAAGTTCAACGACCAGTGATGTTGTTGGCACGTCTCTTCAGATTTTTATCTGAAATAATTGAGGGAGATTTTAAAAATTCATGTTGATCTTAAAAAGAAAGATGCCTTTCCCTTAGCCTGGGAAGCCAAATGGACCAAACCTGGCCCTGGCCCAGTGGCCGCTCTGCTTCAGAGCCACGTCCCTTCATGTGTGGGGACACCGGGCTGGATGCTTACAGGTTCTTTTCTTAAGAGAGTATTTATTTATTTTATTTGGTTGCATTGGGTCTTCGTTGCAGCAGGCGGGCTCCTTAGTTGAGGCTCGAGGCTTCCTTAGTTGGGGCATGTGAACTCTTAGTTGCGGCCTGCATGTGGGATCTGGTTGACTGACCGGGAATCGAACCCAGGTCCCCTGCCTTGGGAGCACGGAGTCTTAACCACTGTGCCACCAGGGAAGTCCCTACAGGTTCTTTCTTTGCAAATGATCGCTTTATGGACTCAGTGGGTAGGTGGCGCCAGAGGGGGAAAACCTTGACTGAGCAGAACGAGGCAATGTCTACATTAAAAACCTGAACAGCAGGGTTGTTTTGAACTTGAACATTTCAAATTTTATCTCACTCTGAAGGGAAGGAAGTCAAAGCTGGGTCTTATGTGTTCGGATGCATTTCTCTGCAGCCAAATTTCCCATCAGGACACAGCGTCAAGGGTGGTTGCTAAGGTGCCCTATGGCCCCGGGGGCCCAGGGCTGCCGTGCTGAGCCCGCTGGCTTTGGGGGACCTCTGAGTCGCCATGCCAGCTTCGGGGGCCGGGGGTTTCTTGTGCACCTGGGACCTGAGGCCGGGCCATTCCCACCCCCAGAGGGCCAGCCCTGCTCTAGGCCCGTCAGCTGCCTTGTCCAGGGGTGGGCTCCCCTCTCTGGTGCAGCAGGAGGTGGAGGTAGGAGAGATGGCAGGAGGGGACCTGAGTGTTAGCTTGGGTGTTGCTGCCGGGTGGCCGAGTGGTAGGGGCAATGGAGGGGTCAGAGGTCATGGTCACTTCCCCAGGTGCCATTCTTGGAAGCTCTGGAAGCTCACCAAGGCCCCTCCGAGGTGGGTGCCCGGCACCGCTCCCCCCGGGGTTTTGGGGTCAGGGTCCAACTCTGCCAGCCCCTCCGCCCCTCCACCACAGTCCTCACCGACCCTGGGCTCCAGTGGGGTCCCGCAGTGGTTGGCTTCCCACCCCTCCCCTGCCGGGCCCAGCAGGACGGGCTCCTTCAGGTGGATGACCTCCTCCTGGCCCCGCTCCCAGCGCCTCCTGACTCTGGAGGGTTCAGAGCCGTGGAAGGGCGATGCCACCTGCTTCTCGGTCTCAAGAGAGCCGGTGTGCCCCCCACTGGCACAGCAGCCGTCGCCCCGCCAAGTACTTCAAAGGCTTCTGGTCATTCGGTGACCTGTCCATGCTACTGGGATTTAACTGAACTCGTCTCTCCTTCACCCACTGTCCTCACTCTCCTCTCGGCCTCTCGTTTTATTCCAGCCTGTTGCCCACTGATTGGACTTCGGGAAGCGTTTTAAGATTTCCTCTTCTGAAAACACCACCCGGAATCCACCCACTGTAGCCAGGCACGGTCCCTGGCTCCTTGGGAGTGTCTGAGAGACTGAAAGTCAAGGGGAGTTTCTGAGATGGAGTGTCCTCAAGGGATGAGGCTAATGAGAAACTTCTGAAGTAACTTTGGTTGTCATTTGGTCGAAAACAGTGAATGCTGTGGGGGTTAAGCAAGAAGCTGGATCGTCCTTGGTCAGCTCTCCCCACGAACAGCTGGCAGATCCCTCGTTCCGAGGACGAGAGCCACCGGGGCCGGCTTGGCTACGAGGCTCCAAGAGCTCCTTGTTCTGAAAGAGCTGGGCTCCAGTTGTTTGCTGGCCTTGTGCGGTTGGGTCAGAATGCAAGACCTCTGGTGGATTTATGACTCTAGCAGCTTCTGGGTACGGGCAGAGGCAGACTGTAGACGGCCTTCTTGCTTTACCAAAAGGGTTACTTATTTATTTATCATAGAAAGCGAGTGTGTTTTCCACTGAGCGCCTACAGAGCCGCCTGCCTGAGCCCAGTCTATCAGCTGGTGATTTGAATGTGCTCCCAAGGAGGCCTCACGTCCACACCCGCAGTTTACGACCCCATCAAACCAATGCCACCATTCTTATAACAAACAGGTTGTAACCTCCCTTTCCCGGGAATGAGAGTCTTCGCTAATATAGTAATCTATGCGCCTGAAAAACAATATCGTGCTTAATGGGAAATTAATCAAAACAAACTGTAATAAAAGGAAATTAGTTTATAATAGTTTCTATTTCAACATGTAAATCCCGGAGCAAAATGAAAGGGACCAAGATTTGCACTTCTTTCGAATGAGTCCGTTTGAGTTTAAGAAGTGAAGCGACATGGAGATTGTTCTGGGTGAAAGCCTGTGGCCCCAGGTGCTGCCGAGGAGATGCAGAGTTTGTAGAGGCTCATCCCCCTGAAGTGGGCGGGATGAACCCTGCTCCCTCCAGAACTGTGAGAACATTCACGACCACGGACAACCATATACCACCACTGCAGCCGCTCACAGCAATATACAACTGTCCACAAACAAAGACAACAATTCACAACCATGGGCAGCCATCTCTAACCATGGACAACCTCCCACAGACATTGCAACCATCCAGAACCTTTCACAACCATATACAACCATCCACACCATTGCAACCTTCCACAACCATGTACAACCATCTACAACCACATAGAACCATCCGCAACCATCCATGACCATATAGAACCGTCCACGACCATACAGAACCATCCACAATCAAGGACCACCATCTACAACCGTCCACAACTATATAGAACCATCCACAATCAAGGACCACCGTCCACAACCGTCCATGACCACATAGAACCATCCATGACCATACAGAACCATCCACAATCAAGGACCACCGTCCACAACCACGCACAACACCTGAGCACAGAGCTGTGCGGGCACTGCTATTGAGCCACATGTGACGGTGCTGCCACCTGTGGTGAAAGGGACTGGGAAACAGTGAGACGGTGACAGCGTCTCATGATAGAATGTAGGTGCCGGAGGTTTTTGGAGCTTCTCACCTGCAGATTTGAGGCCCTTACAGCTGGTGGTCCTCCCTCAGTTCCGGCGGCGTCATGGGACAGCTGGGTGGGTGCTTCCTGCCCCTGGGCATTGAGCTGGCCTGGCCCGCGGGTGGGAGCCACACGGAAGAGGGAGTTCTGCACGTGGGGCGGCTGTGAGGGGCAGGTGGGCAGCCCATCAGGAAAGCCGGCCCTGCCCTCGGGGGCCCGTGAAGCTGTGCTGAGTCGCAGGGGCCCGACGGGGGGCCAGAGACAAGGGGGCCACAGGCTCCCTCCGCAGCCAGCAGACGGGCTCAGGTGCGGCGGTGGGCAGACGGGGGCTGAGGGGCTGGGTCCCCGCGTCGGGTTCCAGCAGGGGTGAGCACCGAGGCTTTGCTGACGTGAATAATCCGAACCTCCCTCTGGTTTGTCCTCACGTGGGGCCCACGGAGCATGTCGTCCTGGGTCGTCCTGAATTCAGTAATGTTAGAAAGACGGGGCAGGAACAGAACAGCGTTGGTGACAGACAGCCCCAGTCCTGCTCCAGTGTGCGTGCACCAGCGAGACGAGCACACGTGGCCTCGGCCTGTGGCCTCTGGGCTGGGCTGCACGTGGGTGACAAGCTGTCCAGGCTCTCTGGGCCCATGGCCACCTTTCCTGGCATCTTCCATACGACGCACTAGGAAACATGCAAACTCGGGGCCCAGACGGAGGCTTCCGAGGGCCTGTGATTCAGGTTCCTCTCTGCCCCTGAGCACAGCTCTCAGCGGCATGGGTGCCAGGCTCGTGCAGGTGACATGAAACACTTCTCAGCCCTGTCCGGCGAGGGGAGCTCGGTCCTCTGGAAACCTGGTGAATGAAAGTTCCAGGTGTTATTCAGTCCCCAGGGCAGTGGCCAGCTGAAAGGCGGGAATTGCTAATTCTAGCCAGTTTCCTTAATTTCAGCCCACCACACCCCCGTCTGAGATTTCTGGAGTAGGTGCAGCTCACTTTTTTTATTCATCTGAGTGTAGGTTTAATTAATTTGCTTAAAAAGCATCAGGCCCAGCGCTGTCGCTACTCACCACCTCCCTCTCAGCCACCACCTGTACCGACTGAGCACCCAGAGGGCCTGTCCGTGGTGTCTTAACCTTCCAAGCGCTCACATGGGCCCGGGGACCCCGGCACGAAGCAGGCTCTGACCCAGCGGATCCCAGCAGGGGCCTGAGGTGGCGCTTCTAGCACGTGGTGGCCGTGCCGCCGGCCCTCGGGCCGCACTTTGAAGAGCAGGTGCTAACGGCCACGGTCTCTGCCCGCTGAAGCCCACCTGGGCTTGGAGAGACACACAGAGCAGAGGGTCCGGCGGGAGACGCCCACCCTGGGTGCTTCGTGAGTCCGGGGCCAGGCAGGGAGGGCGGGGTGGGTGCTGATGTGCTCTGAGCAGAGGCCCTGGTGATGCCGGGGGGCCTGCGGACTTGTAGCTCCGCGTGGTCGGGCCCGATGTTTGAGAGAGGCTTTGCAGCTGCATTTTACGTAGAAGTTGCCACCTTAAGTACTTAGCAGGCCCAACAGAACAAGCCAACGGCCCCCTCAGCTCCTGTGGCCACCCTCGAGGGCTGAGAAGCTTCTCGAAGTTTGGGTGTCAACGTCATGCTCGTCTCTGCATCGGAGCTGTCAACTGAAAAAAATGCACAACATAAAAGTTGATAAAATTATGTTTTATTTGGCAAACAAAACTGAGGACTTAAGCCTGGGACGCAGCCTCTCAGAAGGCTCGGAGGGACTCCCCTGAAGAGGTCGGGGGGAGCCAGGGTATACAGGAGCTTCTGCAACAAAGACCAGGTAGTCGGAACATCAAAAGATTACTGTTAATGAAAGAAAACCCGACATCTCCAGTTAAGGAATGTAGCGCTTCTCTCTGTGCGGTGAGGTACGGGAGTCTGGGCTCACCGGAATCGTTCCTTTGACGTGCACCTCAGCTCTCTGGGGCCGCGTCCTGTGCTTTCCCAGACGGAGTCCCCTCAGGGGCGCCGTGGGGGCAGCTGCAGTGGCTGCAGGCTTGGGGGCCGCAACACCCTCGATTTACTGATACGGCAGCAGCATTTTTCATTCACAGAAACCAAGAACGACCATCAAGGGCCCCGTGTGCCCACGGGCACTCCAGTGGCCAGGAGGGGGGAGCAAGAACCAGGAGAGCAGGGTGCCCGGGAGCAGGACAGCAAACCTGTGCCCTGTCTGTGCCCTCCAGCAGCAGAGCCCGCAGCCGGGCAGGCGGGGTCTCCATGCCAGTGCACCGCCACTGACCTCCCCAGAAGGAAGGCACCTGCTCGCCTGCAAGCTGAAACCATGCCCGTTTACTTAGTTCAAAAATTAGGGTCCAATTTAACAAAAGAATGCGTGCACCTCCAGAAAAGTCATGGAAATTCGATAGGTCAGAGTGTGTCCTTTGTTTCCCACATAAATGGCAAATGGCAGGTCCGTGGATTGTTTTTCTGAATTAGATTTTTTAGGCAAATGATTCAGATTCTTTAATAATCCCGGGGGCTTCCCTGGTGGCGCAGTGGTTAAGAATCCTCCTGCCAATGCAGGGGACACGGGTTCGAGCCCTGGTCCGGGATGATCCCACACGCCGCGGAGCAACTAAGCCCGTGCGCCACAACTACTGAGCCTGCGCTCTAGAGCCCGCGAGCCACAGCTACTGAAGCCCACGCGCCTAGAGCCCGTGCTCCGCAACAAGAGAAGCCACCACCATGAGAAATCCGCTCACCGCAGCGAAGACCCTATGCAACCAAAAATAAATAAAATTTAAAATTAAAAAAATAAAACTTTATTAACTAAAATTTAATTAAAAATTTAAACGAATGATCCCATTTCATAAGTTATGGAAACAGACTATTGTCTGACATTTCTGGTCAAGGTCCTTGCAGATCACCTGAGTAAAGATACAGTTAAAGTATGTAAAATATGTAAAATAAAAGTATGATTTGTACTTGTTGTCCCTGTTAATGTAAATCGTACAGTTCCGCTGGATAGAAATGTTCTGTGAACACCTTGTCCTGGAGCCAGAGAAAATGACGCAAATTGCGGGTCTGCTCACGTAAGATCTGCAGGCCTCGAATCTGCTTGGAACTCCTCGCGTGGCAGAGAGAGAGCGAGGGCTACAGAATGCTGGTCCCACGATAAAGAGAGAAAAAGCGCGTTTCCCTCGAACACCTATAGTAAAATACAATTGTGTTCCGTAAGAGAGAAAGTGTACCTAGATAGCGGCGGCTTACTCTTAAAGTTCTTAGTTTCGTAACATTAGGAGCCAGAGCAGCACCTATTATACAATAATTATATCCGCGGGTGCTGTTCTGCATTACTTCCAGCTGAATAAGAACGAAAGAGTGCTTTTTACTATGTCAACACATTTTACATCATGACATATTACCTTTAATTCTCCCATTTGAATTTAAAGTTTTCTTTTGATCAACACTGATTTGTCACTTATTTCTACATGCAACTTTTACTAAAATATACAGCAATTTCTGAAATCGCTTCCCGACCCCAGCTTAGCTGTCACCGGTGTCATACCTGTCAGTAACGTCCAGGAAATGCACGGGGTCTGTCTTTGCACCTCAGTTTTATTTATAAATTCCACTTCATTATGGCAACAAGACACCGCGGGCAGTCCATTTGTATGGAGTTCCTGCCCCCGTTTATGGTTAAAGTGTCTGAGCCTTTAGCCCCAGAGCACATAATGCACCCTGATGAGCTCAGCCGTCACCAGAACTGCACTGCACGCTGGGACTTCCGCCTACCGTTTAGTTACTGGCATCATTTTAGGGGAAAAGGGCCATAATGAAGATTATGTGCAGGACAAAAAAAAACAACTCCTAAAAGAATTAACTGTGAAATAATGTAATTGCCCACAGGGTCTTGAACTTCTGTTTTTCATTTGCAGGAACATTTAACCAGGTATTTTTATCTAATTGCCTGTGCTCCCTCAGGAGATATTAAACACTAACTTTGAGCGCATTTTGGCTTGTTGCATTGTAGCGACCTGGGGCTAATTTCTTAAAAGGGTTAAGCTGGCATGTCCCGCATTGAATTACCACTGTCACTCAATTCATTAGAAGAGTTTACGGACTTACAATATGTCTGTAATTTATAGCCTGCTTAGTGACAAAGCCTAATGCTAACATATGCCTGATTTGCCAAGGTTATCTCAAGTTCCATTCATCTCCCCACTAACAATACGCCTCTGATTCCCTGCTTCATGGATGGGGTACATGCGGTTTCATATTTAGCGCTATCAATCTCAGGGAATTGCCTCCCTCCCCACTCCGTGCAAAGTGATTTTCCCGCAGCCTCTGATGAGCGATGACAGGGCAGCTGGGCCAGCAGAGGGTGTTGTCCTCCAGCGTCCCCGGAGGGGACCCTGGCCTGTCGAGAGCCCTGGACTGGTCTGAGCCTGAGGCTGCTGGCGTCTACCCCCCAGAGCCCCTAGAGGGGACGGCTGAGGCCAGGTGACCCCAGGATGGCACGGAGGAGGTCCGGCCCCAGATGGCAACTGGCCCGTACACATTTCGCTCCGGGACGCCGGGTGCCCGTTCCCGGCGCAGGTGGGTTTCCAGAGGCCTGTGTGTGAGGTTTTGGCCCCGCTAGCCTTCCTGCTGCGTGCGAATGCCTCTGCTGGGGACACTGGCCTGAGTGGTACTGGGCGTCCACCTAGAGCACCGCTCCCCTGGCCTCGGGCTTTCCCTTCAGGAGCGACCTTGTCACAGTGTCCCATTACCTTGAGGGTTTCTTGGTGAGAAGATCAATGGCTCCGTGTGAGAGCCACACAATGAACACGGTTGTTGGGTTCTTGGTGTGTGGAAAGGACACGAAACGGCATCGCGTGAGCTCCACAAAGAGACAAGTCTGTGGTGTAAGTTGCGGATGTGCCGGGACATTTGGGTCCCCTCCCTGGTGGCCGGCTGTGCCCGTGCTGGGACTGAGGGCCACCTCCACCGCAGAGGCAGGGTCACAGGCAGGGGCGTGGGCTTGCGAACTTGATTCCTCAAATGCCAAAGGTTTAAACTGTCCCCTGGGGCCGGCGAGTGCTGGGGAGCAATCCACCCGCAGAAGCAGAGGGTTCTAGCAAGTTTCAGAACTGCCGGGGACAGCAACGTAACCTCACGGAGGGCGAGATTCGCAAGGATTGGCACCTTTCATGCAGGAGGTCAGCAACAACAGTCATGAAAGACAGGTGCACGGGGGCAGAAGCTCTCAGGTCCGGGAAGCCGCGCGCGTCGGTCACACAGCTATGGCTCCGACGTCACGCAGACCCCGGGACCTGGCGCGGGGCCTCCCCCCATTCCAGAGACACCCTCGATCTTTCTCACGGCCCCCAGTTCCTTTGGTCAGAATTTCCTTTCTTTCCGTATTTTTTCTATCAGATCCTTGTTGATAGTTTTAAAAGCCGAAAGCTGATGTGTGGCCAGGGCTGGTGGGAGGGAAGGGGGAGATGCTCTGGGAAGAGGATGAGGAGGTCCCATGTCAGCCTGTGCAGAGCTGACAGTGCTTAGCCATGGGAAGAGTGGTACATGGCTTGGTGTGTGTTTCACCGCAATTAAAAAACAAGCAAACCAACCAGCCTGAAGCTTTGGTTATCAAACCGCAGGATGCGTTTATGACGTCATGGCAACGACTCTCTCCAGAAGACAAATGCTTTGCAGTCTGTTATCTTCAGGATCCTGTGTTGTGAGCGTGGCCCTCCTGCAGCACCTTGCTCTGGGTGGGCCCCGGGACACCTCTTCTCTTGGTCACAGAAGGCACAGCCCAGCCCAACCCTCTCCAATGAGCAGCTCATCCCTGGAGAGCTTAATGAGCGCGGGACCCTGAATACGCACTGGCGGTGTCACCTTACACTTCTCTAACAGGATGCTGAGAAACGGTCTCCTGTTGTACATGTGTTTGCCGGGGACAGCAGAGGGGCAGGTGTCCTTAAGGACCCTCTGATTCTTGATGAGACCTGGTCCAGGGCTCTTGTCCCTGGAAGCAAGAATGGAGAAGGTTCATGCGTGTCTTGTCTTGCCCATGTTATGGATGTCTTAGGATCTAAAGAAAAGAAGAGAAAAAAAGGAATGCTTTGCAGGTGGCCTGTGTGGCAACAGAGGTCCCATTCTCTCGGAATCCTAAACTAGAGACATTTTTAGTAAAATGTGTAAAATAAAAACGCACATTCAGCAAGAAGGAAAACTACGGCAAGTTGCATGGGAGAAAGGAATCCTTTAGAAAGTTTACTCCTATTAACCCATGTACAAATTCAATAGCTTTCGAGATAGATGATAAATAGATAGATAATAGACAGATAGATAGATGCCTAGGTGTATGTCCAGATACTGTATTCGTCAAGGTTCTCCAGAGAAAGAGAACTGGTAGGATATACAGAGATGTACAGAAAAAGATTCGTTAACGAGGAATCGGCTGGCATGATTATGGAGGCTGAGAAGTCCCTCCAACTGCCGTCTGCAAGCTGGAGGCCCAGGAAAGTCGGTTCCGGTCCAGTCCCGAAGGCCTGAGAACCAGTGATGTGGGTGCCAGTCGGACTCCAAGGCTGGAGGACGCCTGCCGGCCCTGCGAGGGCGATCTTCACGCAGTGCGCAGATTCAAATGCGCGTCACCTCCAGAAGCTCCCTCGCGGAAGCACCCAGAATGACGTTTTACCAGCCGTCTGGGGGGCTGGGCACCCGTTAGCCCGGTCAAGCTGACACAGAAAATTAACCATCACAGGTGTGGATACAGTTATTGATTTGTTCGTGCCCGCCCCTGCCCCGCCCCCACGAACACACACACGCGGAGCTCTTCGTCACAGCGCTGTGATCAATATCGTGGTTCTAATCACGAGGGAAACGGACCAGTTTTCATGTCTTCTGCCTCGTCACCGGATTCAGGGCCAGAGAATCCCAGATGATCTCATCTGAGATCCTTGGTCACATGTGCAAAGACCCCTTTCCAGACAAGGTCACTGTCACAGGTTCCGGGCGCTGGGATGTGGACACACCTTCCTGGGCACCACCATCCACCCCCTCACGGGTTTCACCCTGACAAGCACCGAGCGAGGCTTGGACCACCTCCATCCTGCAGGCGAGGCAACAAGACTCCACAAGGTCCAGAAACTGGCTCAGGAGCACCGACGCGCGGCAGCCGGGGTTGACGCCAGGCCTCCGTGCCCACGTCCTCTGGCCGTGTCACCTGCTGTTTCTTTGACTTCCGGTCAACAGTGAGATTTTAAAAGATTCTTGAATTCAGAAAACTAGATGAAGGTCCAGTACTCACTCCAGAGCATCGGTCGCCTGGCTGCACGCTGGAGTGAAATGTGACATTAGATTTCAGACAGACTGACAGACGGACAGATGCCTGGACCCGGGGAGCCTGCGGCCGGTACTGTCCAGGCAGCAGGAATTTCAGGAAGCCCTGGGGGTTCTCACCTGCAACCACACTTGAGAACAAGAACCCAGGAAACCACCAAAGAGTAGATTTCCCAGCCCTCCGTCTGCACATCACTATAGTTCTTTAAAAGTGTTAAACCTCCCTCACGTCTCAGGACGGGAAGAAAACCTACCGGCTTTGAGTATTTCTTACATCTTAGTAAGCAGAGAGGCTGTGCAGAACCATTGGATTGGAGCAGATACACTGCATTTGGCTTTTGGATTCTTTTTTTTTACAAAACAAATGTTTATTAACGGGCAAATAGTTGAATAACTAGTGGTTCATGCATACTGTAAAACACTCTGCAGCCAGGAGAAATAATTATACACGTGCACATTAGAAAGATGTCCACTTTATACTGTTAAATAAAGAAGCAAGTTGCAGAATACTATACAAAGTGTGATTACCTATTAGCCTATTATATATATATATATAACATATATTTATGTTTCTATAGGCAGAGAAAAGAGTACACAGCAAACTGTTAATGGTGTTACTTCATCAATGAAAAGAGGAAGGGGAAACTATCATTTTTAATATACATACTTTCTTATTTTAAAAAATTTTACTTCTTTTGTTTGTATGCAATTTTTTCCATGTTTTTAATTTTTTTTAATTTTTGTTTTATATTGGAGTAGAGTTGATTTACAATGTTGTGTTAGTTTCAGGTGTACAGCAAAGTGATTCAGTTATACATTTACATATATCTCTTCTTTTTCAGATTCTTTTTCCATATAGGTCATTACACAGTATTGAGTAGAGTTCCCTGTGCTATATAATATGTTTATCTATTTTATATATAGTGGTGTGTATATATTCATCCCAAACTCTGAATTTATCCCTCCCCCTCACCTTTCCCCTTTGGTAACCATCAGTTTGCTTTCTAACCAGTGAGTCTGTTTCTGTTTCATAAATAAGTTCATTTGTGTCATATTTTAGATTTCACATACAACTGACATCACATGGTATTTGTGTTTCTCTGTCTGACTGGCTTCACTTAGTGTGATCATCTCTAGGTCCATCCGTGTTGCTGCAAATGGCACTGTTTCGTTCCTTTTTATGGCTGAGTAGTGTTCCATGGTATACATGTGCCACATCTTTATCCACTCATCTGTCAATGGACATTTAGGTTGCTTCCTTGTCTTATCTGTTGTAAATACTGATGCTATGAGCATTGGGGTGCATGTATCTTTTCAAATTAGAGTTTTCTCCAGACATATACCCAGTAGAGGGATTTCTGGGTCATACGTTAGCTCTGTTTTTAGGTTTTTAAGGAACCTCCATTCTGTTCTCCATGGTGGCTGTACCAATTTACATTCCCACCAACAGTGCAGGAGGGCTCCCTTTTCTCCACACCCTCTCCAGCATTTATTGTTGGCTTTCGAATTCTTACTCCACTTTACAAGGGGCTGTGGAGGTTGCCTGATTGTCTCACTGTGTGCAGGGCAGGAGGTGGCATCTCCTCAGCTGGCTTCCGCAGGGCTCAGAAGGATGTGTCCTTCCCCCACCTGTCCTACTCCCAGCTGACGTCCCAGGGGCCACCCTGTGAGTTCCCCCTTCCATTCTCAGTGAGTTTTCTCTTTTGAAATTTTCTGCAATCCGTGAATTATTTCATGTTTTATTTGATACAATTCTTTTATGCATTTTGCTTTGGTGTCATTTTACCAGTTCAAGTGAAGTATAGGAACTTTCTGTAGGTCTCTCTATCCTCCTCCGTTTGAGCTTTCCTCCACAAACATTGAAAACCACAGTGTTGTCATTTTCGCTTCAGCCGACAAAGACGGGTCGCACGACTCGGGAGGAGAAGGAAAGTCTATTGTATTTACCCTTATTTTCATTCTTTCTGTTCTTCCTTTCTGATGTTCCAAGATTCCTTCTTTCAACACTTCTTGTCTGTTTAGAGAACTCCCTCTGTCTATTCTTCTGAGGGCAATAGATTTTTTCATTTTCCCTGAGAGTGTCTTGATTTCCCCTCAATTCCTGAAGAAATAAGATCCTAGGTTGATGGTTCTTTTCTTTCAGCACTTGTGACACTTCCTTCTGGTCTCCAGTGTTTTGGATGAGAAATTTGCTTTCTTTTTTTTTTTTGCGGTATGGGGGCCTCTCACTGCTGTGGCCTCTCCCGTTGCGGAGCACAGGCTCCGGACGCGCAGGCTCAGAGGCCATGGTTCATGGGCCCAGCCGCTCCGCGGCATGTGGGATCTTCCCGGACCGGGGCACGAACCCGTGTCCCCTGCATCGGCAGGTGGACTCTCAACCACTGCGCCACCAGGGAAGCCCAGAAATTTGCTGTCTTTGCCTTGTGTCTTTCTCCTTGTAAATGGCATCGTTTCTCTCTGGCTGTTTCAAGACTTAGTCTTTGGGCTTCCCTGGTGGCACAGTGGTTGAGAGTCCGCCTGCCGATGCAGGGGACACGGGTTCGTGCCCCGATCTGGGAAGATCCCACATGCCGCGGAGCGGCTGCTCCCGTGAGCCATGGCCGCTGAGCCTGCGCGTCCGGAGCCTGTGCTCCGCAACGGGAGAGGCCACAACAGTGAGAGGCCCGCGTACCGCAAAAAAAAAAAAAAAAAAAAAAGACTTAGTCTTTGCCTCCAGTTTTCTGAAGGTTGACTACTGTGTGGACTTCTTTGCATTTATCCTGTTTGCACTTTCCTTGGCTTCTTGATTCTGAAGATTTCTTCATTTATCACCAGATTTCAGTCATTATTTCTTGAAATACTGTCAGCCTTCTCCTCCTCCTTGTCTTCTGAGGCTCCAGTGACAGAAACATTAGATTTTTGTTTCGGGCCCATGGAAGGCTTTGCTCCTCCTCTTTTCAGCCTCTCTCTGCCGCTCAGATTTGGTGATTTCCACTGCTCTGTCTTCACTGATTCTTTCCTCATCATCTATATTCTGCTCTGGAGCCCACCCTGTGAGTGTTTGATTTGCTTATCCTGTTTCTGAGCTCTAAAATTTCCATCTGGTTCCCTTTATGTCTTCTGTCTCTTTGCTGATACTTTCTATTCCTGCATCTGGTTCCCTTTATGTCTTCTGTCTCTTTGCTGATACTTTCTATTCCTGCATTTGTTTCCAGTGTGTTGGCGATTACCTGCCAAAGCATTGTTATGATGGTGGCACTGGAATCCTTGTCAGGTGGTCCCAGCATCCATATCAGGTTTGTGCTGGTGTCTTTTGCTTGTCTTTTCTCACTTAAGTTGAGGTTTTCTGCATCTTGTTATGAGGAGTGGTTTTCAGTTGTGTCCTGGACATCTTATGCTACAAGACTCTGGTTCTTATTTTAATCTTCTGTTTTAGCAGCCCTCCTCTGAGGCTGTTGCTTTGTGCTGTTGATTGAGGGGAAAGTTCAGTGTTCTCACTGGGTCTCCATCAACATCTGGGGTTGGGGAGAGGGGACCTCATGAGTCAGGGCGGGGCTGGGAGTTCAGGCTCCCCAAAGGCCTCCGCTGACACCACCCCCTCAGGGGTTGGGGAACTTCATTCCTCCAGGTTGGGGGTATTGTCCAGTCTCCCCGCTTGGCCTCTGCTGGTGCTTGGCTGGAGGAGGCTGTTGTTCTCTAAAGGTTTTCTGTCTTGTTAGGTGACCCCTTTCCTGATCCTTTGGTTAGAGAGAACTGGCTTTTCTTGGCACTTTTTTTGTCCGTGGCCATTGGTATTTCTGGTTTTCTCAGCTGGGATGTACAAAGCAAAGAGAACATGCCGTGTTATTCCTCAAGTCCTGATGTCCACAGCCTGCCTGTCTTCTTCTCTCCACCTGTCCCCACGGTTCCATGTTTGTTTGATATATAATCCATACATCAGTGGGAGGATTAGAGAGAAGCGTGTCTACTTCATCTTGTCCAGAACTGGAAGTCCCTTAACACGGTTCATGGTTAACATGAAAGAAGTCATTTACCTCCTGCAGATGCGTCCAGATCACCCAGGCCACATCTGGAGGCCCTTGTGGGCTTTGGTGCCACTCAACTCTTGCAGGGGAGCTGCTGTATCATCCTTCAGGAAGCCGGGCCTATGTGTCCAAGAGGACAGAAGCTTGGCTTTTCACTGTGGGGTTGAAATGACAGACAGAAAAGACAATGCTTGTCTGTCTGCTTCCTGGATGGAGTGGGTCTGCTTCTGCCACATGGCGGGGTTTCCAATCTATTTTACTGACATGCAGCTGACTTACAGTGCTGCGTTCATTCCTGCTGTACAGCGGAGTGACCCAGTTATACACATACAAACTCTTTTCCATGACACTTTACCCCAGGATATTGAATACAGTCCCCTGTGCTCTACAGTAGGACCTGTGTTCTACAGTTGTTTATCTATTCTGTATATAATGGTTTGCATCAGCTAACACCAAACTCCCAATCCTTCCCTCCCCTGCTCCCCCTCTCCCTTGGCAACCACGAGTCTGTTCCTTTTGCCTGTGAGTCTGTTCCTGTTTCATAGATACATCCATTTGTGCCACGTGGTGGTTTGGCGGTGCTGACACAGTGGGAAGAGCAGCAGTTCTCAAATGGTTCAGCCTCTGGGCAGCTTTACGCTCTTAACAGTTACTGAGATGCCAAACAGCATTTGTTTGCATGAGTTACATCTACCTATGGTTACAGTAATAGATATTAAAACTGAATGATTTAAAATACGTATTTATTTAATAATAAATCATATAAAATAAATATAAGTAAACATAGATAGCATATTTTTATGAAAAGTGGTATTTTCCAAACCAACATAAAATTTAATGAGAAGGATGGTCTTGGTTTACATGTTTGCAAATCTTTTTAATGTGTGGCTTAGATAGAAGGGTGTTGAATTCTCATCTCTTTCTTCAGTATGTTGTTCTGGGTGTCGTATAAGACAATGCAGCTTCCCTCCAACACACAGTCGGAAAAAGGATGAGCATTTTTCTCAGGTGAGTGTGGATAATCTGCTCTGATGTTACACCACAACGCGACACGTGGTAGTTTCTTAAAAAGTTAGCTACAATGTGAACCTACAGCTACACTGAGGACCTGCTCACACTCTTACATTAAGACCCACTGGACCTTGGACAGACCTTCTGCCCGTGCACTGACTTACAAAGAGCTTGCAAATGTGGACACGTTTCATAATGCAATATCAAAAAGTCACATTCATTAATATCACCACTGACCTCATCAGAAAAGCCTTTAGGCAAGAAGAATCTTTGAAGCTCAGGGTGATAGACCCGTTTTGGGGAATTTTTGCTTGAAACCTCAAATTTTATCACTGAGAACAAAACTGTCAGTTACTTTCTTTAAAGTGACAGGCTTACACTGTCCTTTTTTTTGGAGAAGATGTCTGCCAGATCACCGTGTCTGAATAAGCAGCTGATCTGCCAGGAAGTGATCTTTCACATAAACGTGATATTCCATGAGCAGGTGGCCAGTTTAGCTTGCAACCCAAGCAACCCCACCAGCTCCTTCCCGAGTCGACCACCTGAGACCGCTATGTAGCAGGACTGTAGGCACACGTCTAATCTAATTTCATCAAAAAGAATATTAAAGAAAGGCCTTGATTCAGGACCAGCTACAGAATTAGCGGAGCCCAGGGCAAAAGGAAAACACAGGGCCCCTTGTTAAATAGTTATCGAGAATTTCAAGATGGCGACAGTGGAGCCTTCAGCCACGTGCAGGCCCTTCAGAGAAAGGAGCCCAGGGCAAAGGTCTGCTGCCCCAGAAGCCCCCCTGCCTGTGCTCACGGTCAGCACTTAACAAACATAATAATTTGTGCTGCCTCATTGGCACATTCTTAAGCGAAACTGGCGTTCTCCCTCCCGCCCTGAGAGTGTGGGGCACTAGCGCGGTGAGATGCACAGCTGGTGCCCTGCCCTGGTTCACGCTCAGGCGCCCGCAGTCTGCCCCCATCTCTCTGAGGCCGTCACCGCCTGTGTCCACCCAGTGGAAAAGGCAAGGTGCGTCTTAGCGTTGTGACGGAAAGAGCTTTGACCTCACTGACTCCCTGAAAGGGTGTTGGAGGCCCTGGGGGTCTGACGGCCACATTTTGGGGACGGTGGGTGTGGAGCTCGGCTGTGACAGGACAGGGACGCTGGAAAGAGGGTGGAGGTGAGGTCGTTGGGGAGAGGACAGGTCAGGAGCCACAGGCTTGTGAGGTCTAGGGCAGAAAAGTTGGGGGACAGGAGAATAGACAGACACATCAAGTCTGAGAAGGATAAAGGCTTGGGAAGAAAACGCAGGGCCCCAGCTACCTGAGGAGTCAGGCAGAGGCCGGGGGCATCAGGAGACAGGCCCTGTCCTGCATCCACTCTGCGAGCATCTACTGAGCATCTCCTAACCTCCAGGCACGGGGACACCACGGTAACTGGACCACGTCTGCCCCTGGAGCATCCAGTCGCATCGGCTCTGGACAAGGGTCGACAGGGGTGTGGGTTTTGTCTGGTTCCAGGGCCTGTGGGAGACGCCACCCCTCCCATCACCCTCTGCAGGGACTCAGAGTCCAGGCCGGCCCCTGAGCAGGAACTCAGCAGAGGAAAGCGGGGACGTGGAAGGAACCCCCATCTCCTGCTTCCCACAAGCTCTTCGCATATTGAGTTCCAGAACCAGCCGTACCCTCCACGGAACGCGTGGAAACCAGACCTGAATGATGACTCTGTGGCTTCCGGAAGATCCTGGCCACCCCAGCTCCTTCTCCGCTTGTTAGAGCAGCCCTGGGTAGAATAGCCCTGCTGATGCCAGATGCCCGGTCACCCTGGGCTCCAGGGAGAGGGAGGCTAAGAGAAGGGCAAGCGGGGACGAAAGCAGGCAAGGCAAAGCGTCTGATTTGATTGGTTTTATTTTTATGCTTCCCTCAGAATCCTTGTTTTTAAGTTTATGACATTTGATTTCACTTTATTTTTTCATAAAGGACCAGCGGAAGATGTGGAGAATGATTTCCTCGTCAGCACCCTCGGCTGGAATGAAATTACTCGTCTTCTCCTTTGCAGGCTGCCTGGTGATGGAGTCTGAGATCACAGCACCCGCACTGCAGCTCCATCCAAATTTCCATCTTGTACTGTTTTTATATCCAAAGCAGTTGAGGCCACTCTGAGCACGTATTTCTAACACGGGACCACTTCATCCTTAAGCGGCAAGGAGAACAGTGATGAATGGGGAGGCGGGTTCTCGGGAGGTGATGTTAGGAAGCCTGGCGCGGGCTGTGCTGATACCAGGAGGCTCGGAAGCCACATCTTGGGGGCTTGAACTGGTTAAGGACTTTCCCAGCAGCAGATCACAGCGTCTGGCCTGTGAGCCCTTCAACCCAGCAACGACCTCTAAGAACGACGGAGGAAAACCCCAACCTCCCCACCGAAGAAAAGCCTACCCAACCTCTCCCACTTGTGCTGGAGCAGGGGGAAGCTTCATTAAAAAGAAAAGAAGAAAAAAAAAAGCCGCATCCAGTGCCTTTGTCCAAGCGCCTTTCAGGACAAAAGGCGCCTGGCGTTTCTCTCCCCCGGGGGTTGGGACCCAGTGGAGGCCTGGAGGCCGGCTGCTGGGCACGGCTGCCAACTTTGCAGAAATACAGCCGCTTAATTACCGCTGGATTTCCCTGCTCGGCGGCGCGTTCTTTGGCAGCCCTGCGAGGCACCTGTGCTCTCAGACCTGGGGCCCGGACGCCCCCGCAGATGTCACGGCTCTTTTGTTGATTTCCTATTAGTGGCACTTAATAGGCAGGGCCAGAGGCTTGGCTAAGCACCCGGCGATGGACAGCAAACATTGTTCCCGCCGTGGGCAAAGGGTCAAACAGTTTCTCCAGCCTCTGAAGCCCAGCCAGAAATTTGCTGGTGATTAGCAATTTTAATTACCAGGTGCGGGGGTCAGGACCCCTCCTGTAATTGGGCAGGTCGTTACCCGTCCCCACGATGTGCCCCGGGAGGCTGTTTACCAATATGCTGCGGGTTTTTTAAAGTTAATTAAATTAAAGCAACTAAAATCGCCAGAGGTGGCCTGGAATCTGATGAGCCAGATAGGACAAGTTTTTGGTTCGACTCGTGCTGTGAATGAGTCCGACACAGCACTGCGCAGCAGCTCGGAAGGGCCTGGAAGCCCCGCGTCTGGCGTGAGTGGCCTCGGTGGCTGTTGGGGGGGCGGGGATGACGAGCGCTCTTCCTGTTGCCTGGGTCCTGATGGAACGGCTCACTGGGGTGTTTTTTGTTTTGGCCGCACTGTGCATCACGCGGGATCTTAGTTCCTGAACCAGGGATCAAACCCGCGCCCCCTGCAGCGGAAGCACGGAGTCTTAACCACTGGACTACCAGGGACGTCCCTCTTGCCGGTTTCTGTCACCGACTCTTAGGGGGTTCACAGGGCCATGCCGAGAAGAACACGAACGTCTCCTTGTCCAGCCATGGAAAGTGGACGTGGTCTCACAGCCCCCGAGGGCCCCTTCCTGCCACGGGGCCCATGGTCCCGTCAACGCCCAACCGAAGCCAGTGTCTACCTGGGGTTGATAAACGTCCCCAGGTCCCTTTGCAGAGGGCTCGAAGCCTGTCAATGTTTCAGAGTCTCTCACTAAGAACCAGAAGAGCCGGCTGCAGTTTTCCGGGGTCACCTTGGCCCCAAACGCCACCTGAAGCGCACGCCCCTCTCCGGGGACACCAGGCCTTGAAGGGGGAGGGGAAGCTGCAGCCGCACAGGTGCTCAGGGTGACCGTGGGCCGAGCAGCTCCTCCACGCTGGGGTCTGGGCAGGTGGCGCCCCAGGTCAAGGCAAGTCCTGAGTGAAGATCCCAACAGGCAGCCAGTCGTCAACAGCCTTACTTTAGCTTTTAACTTTCATTCTGAGACAATGCGGACTTTCCAAAGGAGCCACCACAATACCTTTGGGTGGTCCCGCCGTCAAATGCAGCATCTTGCAGAATCGCAGTGAGAATCGACCTCAGACTGTTGACACCAGTACGTTGATCAGTGATCGCATGTCACCTTCCCACAATGTCCTTCCTCTGGTCCGAGAGCCAATCTCAGACCCCCCCGTTGCAGCTCGCTGCGCCGGGGGCGGTTCCTCACCGTGCGCTCCTCTAGTGCCCTTGGCGGTTTGCGGGCTGGAACTCTCTAGAACGCCTCTCCGCTGGGGTTCGCCGGGGGCTTCCCCATGAATAAGCTGAGGTTAGGCATTTTCGGTGAGAATGCCGCGGAAGTGGTGCTGGGCCCTTCCCAGGCCCCCGGGGGTCACGTCCCGTCACTCCTGGGGAAGGCGGCTGTGGCCCGTCGTCAGGGTCCCACCCACCAGCCCCTCTGCTGCGAGCTGGTGGCTTTTCCTTTTGAAATTCCTAAGTGTTTCATCGGAAGATACTTGGAGAGGCCTAGATGGCCTGTTTCTCGTCATGTTCTCACCGATCTTAGCACCCCTGGCAGTACAGCCTTCGACAGTCATCACTGCTGCTTTGCCAGTGGGGCTTCTGTTTCTGTCCTTCCTTCCGCGTTTACTCATTGGAATTCTACTGTAAGAAAGCGCTCCTTTCCCCTTCATTTATGCAATGATTTATCTGTACCGGTATAAGCTCTTGGGTGTTTGTTTGCTCCCACGGGATATAATACACCATTACTGTTATTATTAGTTTGCATTGTCCGGGATTTGGCCATAGGGTGCTCCGTCAGGTTGAGACCCCTATACTTAAAGTCACATGTTGTAGATATTCATCCTGAATCAGATTTCCTAACCTCCCACAGCGATGGTTGAGGCTGTGGAAACGCCCCAGGCGGCGGGGGCGGCCCTGCTCAGCGGCTGTACAGTCTCATCTGTTCTCTTTGGATGTGACCCCGGCCTCCCCGCCCCGCACTTCAGGAGCCAGTAGAGGGCGTTGCGTGTCAGTCACTGGCAGAAGGAGCTCATGAGTGGACCCCCTTTCCGGCTGCCACCCCACGTGCAGCCCTGTCCCCGGGCCCCGCAGCCCTGTCCCGTGGGTGGACAGCCTGCAAGTGGCCAGGGGGCAGCCCCTGTGAGTACACGCCTTGGAGACAACCCAAGGGAGCTTGCACTTCAAAGAGAGAAAAAGCTCCAAGTGGGTGGACGCCATGCGTGGGGATGGAGGGGTGGGAGGGAGTGCGGGGTTCAGAGGGCATCTCCCCTGCCCCTGGAGTCACATCGCAGAACGAAAGCAGACCCAGGGCTGGGCGGGTCCGAGCGCCGTCCGCCTCGCCCCGGCCGCTCTGGAGAGGGGTACCCCCGGGGCCCCATCACGGGCGGAACCCGCCGCGCACTTGTCCTGAATCACAGTCTGTGCCCTCGAGCAGAGGAGTCAGGCAGAACAGTCCGTGGGAGCCGCAGATGGCCTCTGTGCGTGCAAACACAGCCTGAGCCCCTGGCCGCTGTCCCACGGGGCAGAGGATGGTCTCCAAGGTTTAAGTAGAGTGTAGCTTTTACGTCTTTCTTCGCACATTACGCCGAGTTCCCTTCGTACGAGGAGCACACTGGTTCATTTGCACAGCACAGGAAGGTCCTGCAAGGAATTAAACTTTGGCACCAAGAAGAAGGAATTGTCCTGAAGAAGCGGGAGCCCAGCCGGCCAGTGACGTCACGGGTCTGGATGGGCCCAGAGGGGCGTGGCCAGCGGGCACTGCCTAGAAGGTACTGTGCGGTCACGTCGGCACCCAGCATCGAGCAGGCACCTGCAAGGGGGTCTGCAGGGACCCTGAGGCCCTGCTGACTCTGCGTGCGGGTGGGATCCAGGCCCAGAGAGCCCACCCAGAGCCACCAGCGGCAACAAGATGTAGACACCGGGCCGGGCAGGTCCACTCACAGCCGGTGTGGACGTCGGAGCGAGACCCCAGACGGTCAGGGCGCTGGACATGGCAGGGGACCTGGACCCTTGGAAGCGAGCTGAAAACCAGAGCCCACATTCCCAGGGGTTTCTGAATCGCTTGGAGTGATGGAAACACACACCCTGACCCACCTCTGAGCCTCAACCCCTCTGCACCCCAACCCCAGGAGGAGGCCGGGTCCTCAGAGGGTGCGGGGCCAGAGGTCGGCTCGGGTAGGTGAGAAATGGTCAGAGTGCGGAGGGCAGGCTGGAGCCGTAGCACGGGGAACACCTAGAAGTGCTCGGGTGTTGGGGGTGACGGCACTGGTGCAGACAGTGCCGGGCGTGAGGCTCGCCGCTTGCCCCCTGGTCAGTCCTCACCCACCGGGGGTGCCAGGCCCGGGACGGTCGCACAGAGACTTGGGATGGAGCTGCGTCCAGACCATCTGGTCCCTAAGGGGTCCAGGCCCTGCCACGTCCGGCGATGCTGCGTCGCCAGCCCTGGGCCCCCAGGGATCAGGCGAGTGGTTGCTGGGCCCCACCAAGGCCCCAGCCGTGCCACCCCACGGGCTGTCTGGGGGCTTGGAGTCACCACCCTGCGGCTCTGGGTGACCCGCACCCACCTGCTCGTGGGCCAAGCCCCATGGCCGTGATCCCCGTGGCACTGGCCCCGAGGCAGGCGGTGGGTTTGAGGCTTGGCCTGGTGCCAGGCTGGGTGGGGTCCATGTGCCGTCACCCTCAGGACCGAGACGGTCTTTTCAGGGGACATTGTAATCACTTACATATCTGAAAATAGTGTCTTGCTGTCCTAAAGCCAAACCCAAACTCTCATAACCTTCCTCTGCGCAGAGACCTGGGTCGTGGCCTTCTCTGGTTGACGCCCTGGGTCTGCCACCTGTCACCTCAGTGGCCCTGTGTGGTCCAGGTCAGGATTAGCTCACACCCGTGCGCGTGAACACAGCGCTCTTTTTGCTCTGAAAGTCAGCTGTGCAAACTCGAACCCGTAAAATGTTCTGTATTTAGGGTCTGCTCTTGACTCATTGAAGGAAACTCTGCATATAGTTTAAGTTCTAGAGCCAGACTCTGGAAGCCAAATTAGACACGACATTTACATTCAAATTATACGTATATTCAGTACCTTCAGAAGTGAGCTGAAATACTGTGAAGTATTGCTTTCCTTGAGTGTGATTGAGGTCGATTCTATTTTGTTATAAGATTGTTTCTGGAACAGAGAGCATCGCCAGGCAGAGAGACCTGGGCACAGAGAAGGCCAATGAGGAGGGGAGGGGGTGTCAGGTCATGGGCAGGCAGCCAGGACGCGTGGGGTGAGAGCTGCAGAGAGGGACAGGGTGTTACACGGAGGTGCCCGCGCCTGGTCACCGTCCTACTCAGGTCACCGCTGGTGGAGCGGCCTCTGCCCCTAACCCAGTCCTGGGCTTTCTGTGGTGGAGCCTTGGGCGTCGGGAGGAGATGCAGGGTATGTCCCCACATGGCAGCTTCTCCCCGAGACGTGAGGTGGTTTAGGGAGACTTGGCCTTAGCTCTGCTTCTCAGCACTTTTGTGGGTTGCAGTTTGACCCTTTCTCTGTTGTTGGAACTCGAATCTGAGTTACTTTATTGACATTAGTCACCTGCTGTGCCTCTGAGCACCTGCTCGCTTCCTTGCTGGGCTCTGAAAATGCAGGTTTTGTGCACCTGAGTTAGAATCTTGCTATGATAATACGCCTGTATTGCTTCAACAAAATGAGTTGTCTATTTTGTTTTCGCTTTGACATCTCTAAGAAGGAAAGGCTGACAATCAGGGACATAAATATTTTGGACTTTGCATCTTGTGGCATGAAGATTTTTTTAAAAAGTGGAATAATTGCAAAATAAAATTTTACCAGGAAATTCAGTCTATTCGAACCTGGAGGATGAACTTCTCACAAAAGCACTTATTCCAGAGCAGTGTTAAAATGTTACAATCACCTGAGCACCTAAAAGGCAGAAAATAAATATGCAGAAAGCGCCGTCTGGGGTCGGGATTGTCTCTATGCTTTATTTAAAGTTCACAAAAGGTTTGTTTCCATACTGCTTTATTCTGCAGATTGCCTTTGGGCTCCGAGGGGCTTCTCCCCTGTACTCGGTTCTGTTTTGAGTGATACCACTGGAGGGATCGCGGAGGATTCCAACCCCACATTTTACACCAGTTTGATGTTTTCTTATGTGTTTGAGTTCATTTAAAGGGCTTGGTTTTGGTTGGATTTCAGTGCTTAATCACAATTACTGTATGTCACTGAACATTTTGATAAAATAACCTCATTGACCACGTCCGTTTCCATTTTTGCAGAAAATAAGTGTTTTTGTAAACAAATAGGAAGATAGTTTTCTTCAAAAAGAATATGACCGGGCCTCCCTGGTGGCGCAGTGGTTGGGAGCCCGCCTGCCGATGCAGGGGACGCGGGTTCGTGCCCCGGTCCGGGAAGATCCCACATGCCGCGGAGCGGCTGGGCCCGTGAGCCGTGGCCGCTGAGCCTGTGCGTCCGGAGCCTGTGCTCCGCAACGGGAGAGGCCACAGCAGTGAGAGGCCTGCGTACTGCAAAAAAACAAAAAAAAAGACCATTTTCCTAACCCATGAGGCCCCATTGCTGGTTTGAATCGTGCTTTAGCAGCCCAGGTTTTTATTAATCCCGAGACCGTTTGGGTTGGAATTGCAGATTTTTTTTAACCTCTGGTGATCGTGGTCCGATGGCTTTTGCTTAGTAGACCAGGAGCAGTGAAGCACACAGACCACTTGGGTGGCGTTTCGGGGCGGGTGACAACACCCGTGTCCACTCCTTTTGACAACAGAACCCAGCCTCCCTCTGTGAAGCCATCGCTCTTCCCGGCCAGCCATGTGGGTTGGTGAGGCTGACCCCCATGCAGGCTCTGGGGAGGACGGGCGGAAGGCCGGCAGGACCCTGCACGCAGGGGGTGGGAGGAACATCAACTCCTGCCGCCCTCGAGCCTTGCCGGGCGCTTGGAGCTGTTGGGGAAGAGGCAGCTTTAAAATCGTCTCGGTCTCACTGAAAATTCGCAAGAGGGGTGCAAGCTAGTCCAGAAACGTTTCACCCAGACCACCCGGATTCCCAGGTGACTCGGCCACGTTCTCCTGGTCTTTCTCCCGCCCCTTCTCACGTTTATACACCATGTGACACACACACGTGTGTCCTGGGATCCCCAGCGTCCAGCCTTGAGCAGAAAGGACGTTTCACAGCTCGTGAGTCCGTGTGTGTTTCCCGGACAAGCAACTGCAACACGCCCATCCCCACCATGACCCAGCACGGAGACCTTCACAAGATGCATTCCAGGGCTTTCCTCGCTACTAAGACATTTGGAAGAGGCAGGAATCATCTTCCGGACAGGTATGATTGGCTCCCCCGCCTCCGGGCCGGCTCACCTGACACACCAGCAAGAGCGCCACCCACCCACGCCCTGCTTTCTGCTCCTGATCACAGCCGGGGTGCTGCCCATGGGCGGGGACCGGCCTTGTCTCACTGCAGACCCCCTCCCCGAGGCCCCACGAGGGGGGGAAGGTGGCTCTGGCAGCGTCCCCTTCCGGAGGCCACGCTGCAGTGGGTGGCGAGGGCATCTCGTCTGGGTGGAAGGGGTGACACCACGCATCCAGACACACCCGACTTCGCTGTTTAATTTCTAAGCAATTGCTACACTTCTGCAATTTCCCTGCGTGAGGTCACACCCCCACTGTAGTTCATCCAAAACATGGACTATTTAAGAAGGGTAGAAGGGAAAAGAGAAAGACAAGGTCTCCAGCTCCAAAATGGAAAATGCTATATTTATCCTTTAAGGAAGCTTTGAAACTGGAGATCTGTAAACTCTGCGGGCTCTCGTGGCGGTGACCACCCCGTTCCCCCAGCGTGAGTGGTCGCCTCGTCGGTCACTCCACAGCTCGGGGATGGATGTCCACTCACACGTGCCTGTGTACAGATGCCGTGGCTAAGATGGAATGAGGAAGAAATGCTGGAAACCACAAGACAGGGGGCTTCCAGCGGCCGGATCCTTGGGTGGAGACTGGTTTACGATCTGCGTCCTCTCTGTCCTCGCCCGCATCCCTGCAAGGTGACAAGCAGGCACTCACCCTGCAGAGGCTCTCGCTGAACATCTTCCTGGCCTCTGCTCGCTCTTCCACAGGCTGGCCCTCTGCTGTCTAGTTGTGCCGTCGGCTCCAGGCACCTCCGCTGTTCTGGGAGACGGAGCTTCTCCACCTTTTCCTGTTGAGAACCGCCGAAGAGAATGTGGTTCACCGTGTTTCTCCATCTTGGCTTTGATGGTGGTTCCTGCCTCTTCTTTGTGAGAAGAGCCCACGACACAGCTAATTCTCAGGCGCAGATCATGTCTAACTCAAGGCTTTCAGTGAATTAACAGCTAAGACACGAGCCAATAGTTTTGATGTGTTTGTTGTTTCGGTGTTTTTTATTTTTATTTTTTCTGGAGAAAGGGGGTTATTTGGGACAAGAACACATTGGCTGGTCCAGTCAGTGGACAGAATAAGGAGTGTGAACCCTTTGGTTGAAGCACCATCTGTGTGTGTGTGAGTGTGTGTGCAGTGTGTATATGTGAGTGTGTGTGTGTGCAGCCCAGGCCTTCAGTAAGCGACGAAAAGTCGGGCAGGTGTGTTAAAGGTGAGTTAAGGGTTGGAGGCGTGCAGGCCCCGCCCCCCAGATACCCCCTCCCCCCACAACGCGATGCACATCTTTGAAAAGAAAAAGATGTTTCTGGGTCTACAGAAATGGAAACAACGCCGAAATGTATGTGTAGGAGCTTCCTAAAGACTAGCCTGGACGTGCTAAAGGGATAAAATTCCTTTAGATACTTTTTTGTTTCTTGCATTTTAATGAAAAGATTGATTTCTAGTCATTATTTATCTATTGTCAAATTTTCACAAACAGCTGTAGTGACAATTGCTGAATTTCTACTCTATGTTTAGAGGAAACTGTCAATTCACAAACATGGAATTGTGCTATTATCTATGTCGAAGGCGTTTTTCTGTAAATATACAGATTTAGTGCTGGTTTTCAATAAATATACAAAGATGCTAATTATCACTAGAACTATTTGTTAACACTCAAAAATACATAAAAAATAAATAAAAGAAATGCCATTTTTCCATTAGAAATTCAAAAATATTTGTCTTGAGGCTGCTTCTCACATAATATTTGGAAATTGTGCCGTCATTACGCTGTTAACTTCACCTTTTGTTTTCCAGTCCTTCCCAGCGATTTCTTCACCCGGCCTCTCTGGGACGTTCTTCTCACTTTCTCGGGGGGATTTCTCTCTGCCGGCGGGGCTCTCCCAAGCCTGCCCACGTCTCTGGAGGAAGGCAGAGGGCCCCTCCAGAGGGCCCCTCTGTGGGCCCCACGTGCCCAGTGGACTTGAAGCTCTCCAGATGCACGAACATTGTAATCAACTTCTCAGCAGCCTTCCGACCAGGACTCAGCTGGAGGAAATGCTGAATTCCTCAACATCATGCGGGTTTGCCCCCGGGCGGCGGGCAGGGTCCCCCTGGTCAGGATGGGCGGCTGGGCTGAGAGAGGGCTCAGGAAGTGAAGGTGACATTTTTTACGGGTTTACATCTTTTCCTTGTCTCTGCCATGTCACCAGAGCTAGTCCACCTGGGCGTGTGGGCCACGAGCGCTTTGCGTGGCTCCATCCCACGGGGTGGCCCATGCTTACCTGAAGGCTCATCTGGGGAGGCAAGTGGCTGGTCCTCTGGGGCTCTTTGCCATGGGCTCCTCTGAGCTCATGACTGAGGTGTTAATGCATCCGTTGCTTGGCTGGTTGAGGATATGAGCTTGACCATGAAGGACAGTTTCTGCACTTTGTACTTAGATTCTAGTGGGGGACCCAAGTCTGTATTCGTCAGGATTCTCCGGAGAAACAGAACTGATATATATATATACATGGGGAGAGAGAGAGGGAGAGAAAGACTGATTTATTAGAAGGAATTGGCTCACATGCTTATGGAGGCTGGCAAGTCCCCAGATGTGCAGGGTGACCCCGCTGGAGACCCAGGAGAGCTGATGGTGCAGTTTGACCCCAAAGGCAGGAAAAAGCCAATGTCCCAGTTCAGGCAGGAGGAGTTACCTCTTTCTCATGGAAAGTTCAGCCTTTTTGTTCTATTCATGCCTTCAACTAATTGGACGAGGCCCACCCACACTGGGTAGGGCAATCTGCTTTAGTCAGCCCACTGATTTAGATGTTGGACTCACCCAGAATCATCTGCACAGAAACACCCAGAATAATGTTTGAGCAAATACCTGGGCATCCCTTGGCCCCGTCAAGTTGACACATAAAATTAACCACCGTAAGTCCACCCCTTATCAACTCAGCATCCACACACACCTGCTTAAACCATCTTTAACCACCAAGTAAAGACAGGAACGAGGCCATAAGTCTGCCTAACACGATTCTGCAGCCTGCATACAACTGAAAACACATGGTCCCTTTCTCCAGAAGACACGTATAATGCTCTGTTTGATATCCTGTAGTTTAAATACTATGATGTAAAGTTAGCAATACTTAAACACTGTGATATAAAGTCAATACATCTTATGTTACGTGATAAGAGGATAAGAAAAGGGGACAAAATAAAGACATTTGCTATATATAATATATAAAACACAAATGTATGATTTATTTATATATACAAGTATATTCATAAAGTAAGGAGGAAATACTCATGACAATTACAGCCCCCGTTTCTGTAACTGCCCCCCTAGAAACAAACACAGAAGATAATTTCAGGTAACAATCAGAGCCGTGGAGACAGGAAGCAGGTTAAAGGGATGTAATGAGCTGGTTGCTGTTTCACCAGCAGGACAGAGACTCGGGGCCTCACAGGGTCCCTTCAAAGGCCAGGAAGCGGGGTCTTGACCCTGAACCTTCTGCCCATGGGCACAATAGCTCCTCTGGCTCCCAGCGTTCCAGGGTGCCCCATGCACAGGCTGAGTGAGTCCTCCTGGCCTTGGAAGAAGTCCAGAGGCAGAGAAGTGGAGACTGTGAGCTGGGCACTTGGGGTAGGATCCTGGCAGCAAATGGAGAAATTGTCCACTGGACCCGCAACTAAGACTCGAGGGGACGAGGATATGGGGCACGGGGCTCACAAGACACCTATGCCCTCAGTTACCCGGACAACAGCAAGGCACAGGGGTTATCCCCACTTTACAGATGAAGGGACTGAGACACAGGAGCTCAATTACTTGCTGAAGTTCACAGAGGAGTAAATGGAGGAGCCAGGTTTTGAACAAGGGAAGTGTTACCATGGGGGATTTAAATGTTCTACTTCATATGCTTCTATCATTAAAAACTGTACCAAGTGAACACGTAGCACTTTAACAAGAAAACAGTGTATGGATTTGGAGATTTCCTCTGCTTTCACTCTGGTCCTTGACACTATGCATTGATATTTAAATTGATCCATACTTTTGTGTTAACGATTATTTGTCCTTTTCAATAGAGGATAAAAGAGCTTCAACTGTATTTCAGGGAGGAAAAGATTAAGTGATATAAGTCCCAATATTTTTCCTGTCAAGAAAGAAATGAATACATACCGCGCACACACACACACACACCCTTCAGCATCTGAGTATAAATAAGAGGGCTTTTTCTTTTTTTAATCCAAATGTTGTGATAGAGACATAGCAACGTCTCATGCACTGGACTTCACATTTTATTGGTAAAGTTTTTACCACTTTATTGAAAACTATATTTATAGGTGAGTTTTGACCTATACCTTAAACCCTACCTGAGGTTTAAGGTAGTCTCGCCAAAGACTGATTTCAGTAACTATAGTCAGGTGACCCTGTGTCCTTACAAGTGTCCTTACAAGTTTGTGAGTGGAAATTACAAAATTTCCACCCAAGGAACAACACAGGCCAGAAGCTGTTGACGCAGAGCTGAGAGCATTTTCTCTGAGATCAGGAACAAGACAAGGATGCCCACTCTCACCATTTTTATTCAACATAGTATTGGAAGTCCTAGCCAGAGCAATCAGATATGAAAAAGAAATGAAAGGAATCCAAACTGGAAAGGAAGAGGTAAAACTACCACTGTTTGCAGATGACATGATACTATACATAGAAAATCCTGAAGACACCACCAAAAACTATTAGAGCTCATCGATAAATTTGGTAAAGCTGCAGGATTGCAGCTTTGTTACACAGAAATCTGTTGCATTTCTATACAGCAACAATGAAAGAGAAAGAAAAATTAAGAAAACAGTCCCATTTACAATTGCATGAAAAAGAATAAAATACCTAGAAATAAATCAACCAAGGAGGTAAGAGACTTGTACTCAGAAAACTATAAGACATTGATGAAAGAAATTGAAGACAACACAAACAGATGGAAAGATATGCTGTATTCAGATTGGAAGAATTAATATTGTTAAAATGACCATACTCCCCGAGGCAATCTACAGAATTAATTCAATCCCTATCAAAATACCAACGACATTTTTCACAGAACTAGAACAAAGAATTCTAAAGTTTCTATGGAAGCACAGAGGTCAAAACCATCTTGAGAAAGAAGAACAAAGCTGGAGGTATACACGCCCTGATTTCAAACTATACTACAAAGCTACAGTAATCAAAACAGTATGACACGGGCACAAAAACAGATACATAAATCAATGGAACAGAATAGAGAACGCAGATATAAACCCACACTTATATGGGCAATTAAACTGCAAGAAGGAGGCAAGAATACACAATGGGGAAAAAGTAGTCTCTTCAAAAAATGGTACTGGGAAAACTTGGTAGCTACATGCAAAAGAATCAAACTTGACTACTCTCTCACATCATGCACAAAAATAAACTCAAAATAGTTTAAAGACTTAAATATAAGGCCTGAAACCATAAAGCTCCTAGAAAAAAAACAGAAGCAGTATGATCTTTGACATCAGTCTTAGCAGTATATTTTTTTGGATATGTCTCCTCAGACAAGGGAAACAAAACCAAAACTAAACAAATGAGACTACTTCAGACGAAAAAGCTTTTACACAGCGAGGAAAACTATTAACAAAATGAAAAGGCAGCCAACTGAATGGGAGAAGATATATATATATATATATATATATATATATATATATATATATATATAATGGAATCCTACGATATAATGGAATACACACACACACACACACACACACACACACACACACACATATATATATTATATTCACCACATCTTCTTTATCCATTCGTCTGTTGATGGGCACCTAAGTTGCTTCCATATCTTGGCTATTGTAAATAATGGTGAAGTAAACATAGGGGTGCATGTATTTCCAATTAGTGTTTTTGCTTTCTTTGGAAAAACATCCAGGAGTAGAATTGCTGGTCCACATGGTAACTCTATATTTAATTGTTTGAGGAACCTCCATACTGTTTCCATAAGTGGCTGTACCAATTTACACTCCCACCAACAGTGCACAAGGGCTGCCTTTTCTCCACACCCTTGCCAACACTTGTTGTTTTTTGTCTTTTAGATGATAGTCATTCTGACAGGTGTGAGGTGATATATCTTTGTGGTTTTGATTTGCATTTCCTGATGATTAGTGATGTTGAGCATCTTTTCGTGTGCCTGTTGGCCATTTGTCTTCTTTGGAAAAATGTCCATTCTGGCACTCTGCCCATTTTCAACCAGGTTGTTTGTTTTTTTTATGTTGAGTTGTATGAGTTCTTTGTGTATTTTGGATATTAACCCCTTATGAGATATACATTTTGCCATTTGTGACAACACGGATGGACCTGGGGGTTATTATGCGAAGTGAAATGTCAGACAGAGGAAGACAAACACTGTATGGTATCACTTACATGTGAAGTCTAAAAAAAATAACAAATCAACAAACAGAATAAAACATGAAACTGACTCATGACACAGAGAAGCACTGGTAGTTGCCAGAGAGGAGGGAGTGGGGGGTGAGTGCAACAGGTGAGGGAGAAACTTCCAGTTACAAAAGAAATGAGTCACCAGGATGAAAGGTACTGCAGGGAATACAGTTAAATAGGGAATAGTTACCATATAGTATGATAACTTTTTATGGTGACAGATGGTAACTGACTTATTGTACTGATAACTTTATAATGTATAGGAAGTGTATAATATGTTGTCTACCTGAAACTAATACAGTATTGTATGTCAATTATACTTCAATTAACAAAGGAAAAACATTTAGAAAAAGAAAAGAAGAAAATCTTATAATAAAAACTGGTCATTTAATGTGGAAGACATAGCAGTCGTAAGTGTATATTCGCTAAGACTAGAGCTTCAAAATACAAGAAGAAAACATTGACAGGAGTAATGAAACAGGAAATTCCACAACCATAGTAGGAGATTTTAAACCCCTGTGTTAGCAATTTATAGAAGAACTATACAAAAGTCAACAACAACAACAAAAGACCTAAACAACATTATCAACCTACATGAGTTTACTGATAACTTACTGAACATCCAACAATAGCAGAATACAAATTCTTTTCAAGGACGTAAGCTACTCTAGCATTTGCCACGTGCTGGAGCCTAAAATGAGCCTCAGTAGATTTAAGATTGAAATCATAAAGGGTATGTTCTCTGATCACAATGAAATTAAGTTAGAAAGATGTATGAGAAATCTAACTAGGATATACCTCAAATATTTGGAAATTAAACAGTGCAGTGGACAGTGTGAGGTGCTGCCCCCCCCCAATCCCGGGCTGTCGAGAGCCCACAGCTGGGTCCCCTCCCCAGGACGCACGCGCCTTTGGTTGAAGGGAGCCTCCCCCCACTCCCGGGGCAGCGGCAGGACACGGGGGGCCAGTTGCTGGGAGGAGCCCAGGTAGGAGGCAGGGCTGAGGTCGGGAGCGAGCACCTTCTCCTGCAGCGTCAGCCCGCTCTGCAGCCACGCCCGTCACCTTCGCAGCAGCCCCTCCTGCCCTTCGGAGTGGCCGAGGGGTGACAGGGCTCAGAAGGGAGGTCCTGGGCTACCGCAGATGCTTTTCTTCAAGCCAACTTGCCCTCCATGAGTTCTGGGAGCTCAGCGTCCTCATCTGTAAAAGGAGGTCTCACGAGGCAGTGAAGGTGAGCGGTGACGCACACGTGGTTCTGAGCGCAGCGTCCAGCTCATGATGAGATTAGATGAATCATTGTCATCACCACCATCATCACCACGCATCGACTTCCATCCAGAAAGCTGGAGGGCTCAGAGCAAAAGAGAACCCTGTGCGGCCCCCGAGTTCATCCAGAAGCGTCTCTGCAGAGCTGACGGGAGCAGGGCCAAGCCGCGTTAGTAACTGATGAGCCGCGGGCTCCGCCTGAACTTGGAGTAACAGCAGACACCGAGGCCAAGAGTTTATGCAGATGGCGGCCAGGTCCCCGACACAAGGAAGCTGTATCCCTGCACAGACCGGCTTAAGACAAGATTAGTGTGAGCACAGGAGAAGCCAGGGGCTCTGCGCCTGGCAGATAAGAAATCTGGACCCGGCCAGGAAAGAGCTGGGCAGCGTGTACGGTTGTCGCCTGTGACGCGCTAGAGTCATCTGTAACGAAAGTGCGCGGGAACCACTGCTGCACTCGATCGATCCAAGCCCGTTTTTGCTGCCCAGAGGAGGCGGAGCAGACACGTGGACCTCTGCTTCTCCCTTGTCTCCGTCGAGGGGCCTCGGTGCCTCCCCCTCTCCTCTGCCTTTGCCCCACGGAGGGCCTCCCCGCACCCCTTCCCCCCATGGCTGCTCATCATTGTGTCTGCCTTGCTTACTCGGCCGCCGCTCCGTCTTCCCGACAGTTTTCCTCTCCTGCTCTGGCTGTGAGAAATGTCCGCAATGTGGCTGGAATGCAAAGGATGCTGGTCATGTCCTGCGTTGAGGACAAGGAAGGCCACACGTCCACAAGGGACTGGGCTCCAAAATGTTCACATTTCGGTGCAGATGAAAATATAGCGTCCCTGGTGGAAATCACAGGCCGACTTCGTACATGTGCGCAGGGCACGGGTCCTGGACAAAACCCCAAACTGGACACATTGCCTACGTGAAAGGTCGCACCCAGTGCGGTTTCTCTGAAGTTGGATCAACATCAGAAAATCCTATTCATTTAGTTTACCAGCCTTCCAGGTTAAGCGAGAAAAACCATGCGATCTTCTCAAAACTGGCAGAGTAGCATTTGGTAAAGATGAAATGGAAGAAATTGTCCTTAAGTAGAGAAATCTCTAAAATAACAGCAAAAAGAAAAAAAGAAGAAAAAGACAGAAAAAGAACAAACTACAGCAAAACTCATTGTTAATAGTAAAACATTTTAGAATTTTTCCCACAAAACCAAGATCAAGTCCAGAATGCAGACCATCACCATTTCTATTCAACACTGAATTAGCATAAAAGACAATAAAATGTAGACGTTATAAATATTAAGAAGAAAAAAGTGTCATCCTTTTGATGACTAGATTATAGATTGACATCACGCCCCATGAATACTTAGAAGCTTTTTTAGAATCCATAGGACATCTGTCAATGTTGAGCAACGTGTATTGATTTTAAAAACCAAACGGCATTTCTTCTACCAGAAACATTTAGAAAATTTAATTTATAAGACAAACTGGTTGAAATCTACTGGTCAAGACAGATAAACAGGGCCTGAATTTACTCTCCTTCCCCAAACAACTAAAAAAAGAGATAAAACATATGAAACGTGTTCAGAACCCTGGGCTTAGCCATTGCATCAGCTTTGCAAGTGCATCACTGATAGATATTTAGACGCGACGATAACTTTTGCTGTTTGTTCAACATCACGTTTTTCTGTATTTCATGTTAAGTTCTTTATTCTAATTCATTTTTCACTTGTGTGGAGTGCCTGCTTCAGTAATTCTTTAGAAATGAGTTTATGGTTTCCGAGTCCTTGCACACCCCATACAGATTTATTTGCCCTAATATTTGAACCGTAATTGAATAATCCCATAATTCCTCATCCTTTACCTGTAACTCTGTGAATATGGCTTTACTGCTATTTTGCGTTTAGTGTTGCAGTTGAAAGATCAAGTGACAACCTGAATATCCTTCCTTTATAGGTAATTTATACGATTATAAAAATGTATCCCGCTTTTTATTGCAGTTTCCATTTTTTTCTCTTTATTCTTGGAAATTAACATCGTATTCAGGAAATGCAAGGATATGATCTAACCATGATCCTGACTGTCTGAGGGCCACTTTGAAGAACAAAACTCTTTTCTGAACCCAGCTTGGGGGTCTCACCGGTAACATAGATGGCAGGGGGGCATGGGCAACCTTCCTCCTCATATCTGCCTGGAAAGGTAGGCGGCTGTGGGATTGGAGTATGGCAGACACGTGGCTTCTCATCTCCCAGGGGGTGTTCAATGCGTCTCTCTCCTTCTCTTCTCCCCGAATCACCTCCCCTAAATCCTCCAGGCCCTGAACACGTGGGTCGGTCCCGCACAGAAAGAACGAGTTCTGATTGGGCCACATGAAACATTTGGGGGATGAGGAGGGATTGTTTATCTAAGTTGTAGGAGTGAAATACCTACATTGTTCGTGCCACCTTGCAGTGAGCAGCAACAGTCTCATCTGGGGGCATTTTTGTTGGGAATTTGGAAAAGGGCTGAACTAAGCAAATACAAAATGCAGTTACGTTGCCATTTTAGCCTCATTCCCCCAAAGAAGCCTTGGTTCCCATCAAGTTTGCAAATATATAAAGAGGATGCTGCTTAAAATATATATTTGGACTGTTCGGGGGGGATTTTTTTGAAGAGATGCTTTTAGACCTGCTTAAGTTAAATAGAGGTTCCTTTGTTTCAAGGGAATCCCTGAAAGTGCCCCCCCTTCCCCGGGAATTGTGTATTATGAAGCGTTGGTGCAGGTCATCATTTACAACCAAACAATGTCCGTAACGGCAGATCACAGACTTTGCACACAGGTGTGTAATTGCCTTAATTTTACAATTCTCCTTCAGTCACTGCATTCTTTGGGTTCAGGTGAGACTCTAATTGGAGGTATTCTGGAGTGCTGATTTTTGAGAAAATAAACTTAATTTTCAGCTATAGAAATATAGAGACATTCTTTCAGAATTTCCCTAACCTCTCACCTGAAAGAACCCCAAATCTTTGCCTCGAAACTCCCTAGATGTGAAAAGTGATTTTAAAACCCTTAATAAGTTAAATAACTCCTTCTATTTTATTACTTACTATTAGGATAAAGTAATATATTTAATAAGAAGAAAATGAGATAATCAGGGAAATTATTGTATTTGTTCTTTGGACTAAGGAAAACTTTTTTCCTAGTATTCGTACATTTATGAAAAAGAAAATGGTGTCATTTGTGGGATAAAGTTTCAGTTAGGTCTTTAAGAAGGTCTTAAAATACAGGGGCTCAAGTACTCTCTCAAAAAACTCTACTGAGTTCAGTATAAAACATTTGCAGATTTTCAATCAATCAAAATTTTCTACAGCCTGAAACCTGTATTTTTTTTTAAATAGAGAGCTCCCTGTACCATTCAGATAACCCACCACAGATTATTTCAAGGAACTGACCCAGGACAGAGACATTGTCTACAACAACTGGATGTTAAAGCAGATGCATGCTTCGTTATTTGTTTCGAGCAGAAGGTCACAGGCTGGGGAAGCTGGACTCTCACTCCAGTGCAGGGATTTGTAGTTTCATAGAAATGGAGGATTGCGCCAGATAGCTCATCACAGAAGTTCTGGTTTGGAAAGTCCTTTATGTCCCTTGCACAGAACATAGAAAGGAGAGCTTACTTGCTAGGTGGCCTTCCTTCCTCTTGGTTTTCCCAGGGCAGGTCAATTCTAAGACTGTCCAGGGTGGGTGGGTAGGAGCAGGTCGGTGCAAGAACTGTGTGTGCTGCGGTAGACCATTTAAGAGGGTCCAGCCAACCAGCCCAGAGGACCCTGGGGTTTGGGGCCATGCTTGGACATCTGAAACTCTCAGAGACATGTGCTAGCCCTGGGCAACTTTTCCAGGGTTAGGTGATGAGTTAGGGTTTCTTCACGCCCGTTCAGCTCTCTACATGCCGTAAGGTGTTCAACACACTGGTTCTTCCTCAAAATACTGACACCACCTCACTGCTCTATGCTTCAGAGAGAAAGCAGACAGTAGCTTGACCTCCTGCAGCCTTGGAGCTGCAGAGAGAGGTTTGTCCTTCAAAGGGTTTCACCCACGGAGCCCCCGCAGGCCACCGGACACATCAAACGGGGTCGAGACCTTAAGCTCCCGATGCCCTCGAGGCTTAATGGGCTCACAGATCCTGTTACCCTGTTTTCCTTTCTTCTCCAACATCAGAGCAGCTCCTTTGAAGCAGTAACAAAGAATGTCACCTTTTCTGGAAATTTTCACCATATACCTATTAGACACTGACTCAAGCTACACTTGCTGGGATATTGTGTGCAGAGGTATATAATTTTGGTCTATACTGTACTTTTGCATTATCTAGGCATTAGCATGCAGAAACGTGATACCTGAAATCACGTGTCAACACAGGGAAAAACGCTCCCGATTTCCAGGAGTGAGTCTGCTCCATGTTACAAAGTGCAGCTACCGCTGACGTCGTGAAGCTGTCAGGGACGAACCTTTGATCGCTCACAAGCTTGGCGCAGAAGGAGGAATCCTGGACACCTAAGGACACGTCAAAGATTCTGGAGCTGTTCTGAGGTCAGCTGATGGGTAACACCTGCCTGCAGCTCACCAGCCCAGGTGAGGAGTTTACAGATGGCTACTTCTCATGGCAAAGACACTTTCAACATCACCGATATGTGTCTAGTTTACTTTTTAAACATCTAGAACTTTTCAAGGAAGCGATTTCCCTCAGGCCTTGACACGGAGTTGCCTAAACACATGGATGTGTTTCATCCTGGGCCGGCGGGCCTGCACCTCAAAGCCAAACAGCTGTGTCCAGGGCCCAGCCCTCAGGGCAGCGCAGGGCGCAGTGCTGAGTCCTGAGCCTCAGGGGCCTCTGGGGGCAGTTTGGGGGTGGTGAGGGAGTGGGGTCTGGAATGAAGAGTAATAAAGGCCGCTCCATGGAGGCTCATGTGTGCCTGGCACTCTCTGAGGTGAGCGCTGTGGACGAGGAAAATCAGGCCAGCGGGTGGTGAACCCAGGTCACTCGGACGAGACTTGGCTGGGATGTGGGAGCTGGCAGGGGACGCCACAGCTCGCCTTGTGCCCTGGGGCTGCCACTGAGCCTCCTCCAGGGCTGGGAAAGCCACTGTGCGCCTGGTCGGCTGGAGGGGAGTGCATCTGGGGGCCGTGTGCCTGTGTGCACATGCCTGTGTGCACATGCCTGTGTGCATGTGCGTGTGCATGTGTACTGCAAGCTGTGTGCATACCTGTTAACCAGTTCCACCAGGGCAGGGACATCATCTAAGAAACCCAGGCTCAATGTCTTCAGGAATAACACGAGGACGTGGACTTGAGTCACCCCTGAACTGGCCCCACAGGGGGGTCCCTCTGGGGGCCGCTTCCCGGCTTCCCCCCCCTCCACCCCTGGCTGGAAGGAGATGGGAGGGGAGGCAGGAAGCCCAGCATCTCGGTGCCCTAGGCAGCGTTCCTGGAGGGGTGTCTCCCGCATGTCCGGCCCGCGCCCTGCCAGTGCCCCCACCGTTCGCCTGGACCTGGTGTGCTGCCTGCTGCCACCTCGCCTGCTTTTTCGGGCTTCTGAGTGCCTCCGTCACCCATGTGACATTCCCTGTGTTAAGCCGTAAGTGGTTCTGTTTTCCTGGGACCCCAAGTGGTCCCTAGCCTTCCCCATCTGGTCCTCTCTTCACCCACAGTGCTGTGCAGATGAGCTTCCTGTGAGCAGATCACTGCTCGTCCTCGTGGCCCGTGTGCTCGAGGACGTGGCCCCGGGAGAGGTGAGCAGCGTGGGAGGGAGACGGGTCCTGCTGGCATGTCTACAGGAACTCAGGAAGCAACAAGGGCAGCCCTTGAGCAGAGCCTGAGTGAGGCCGGGGTCACTGAGCGCAAGGCGCAACCCCCTCAGTCAGTCTGCTCCACCCGCTGACTGACGAGGAGACCGAGTGTCAGGGTGGGCCAGAGCCTGCTCCAGGGCACACGGGGGAGGGACGCAGAGCGGCTGGGCTGTGTCCTGGTCTTTGTTCACGGCGGCTTTCCCACGCATCGCGCATCACGGCAACCTGCCCAGGGGCCTTCCGGCAGCACCTGTGTCTCCATGCGGATGCCCATCGAGTTGGTCCCTCGGCCCCCCACCCAGCCATATCTCATGCCCTCCCAGAACGGCCTTCCTCTCTCAAACGCTCACCTTTTCTGTAGAACCGAGGGTCACAGGCTCTCAGCCTCTGTGTGGAGTAGACTGTCCTGCGTGTCCCCGGGAACATTTTCACATCCTTGGCCTCGTGGCCAAGTACTGTGCTGTTACACATCACACGTGTGTGCACACACGTGCATCTCCCACACAGAGTGGTGAGCTCCTAGAGGCTGTGAGGCCAGACCTGGGAGCCAGGCGTGGCCCCGAGCTGTCACTGTGTAGGTGCGCGGGAAACGCCGGCAGAGGGATGGATGGATGAGTAAGTGCCCGTTCAGCTGGAGGCTGCGTAGCTCACAGATTATCCCTTAGGCCTGGCTGGCAGGACGCTGGTGCCACATCAGGGGCCCACAGCAGATGAAAGATGATTCCCAGGTGGGCCCATGGAGAAGTCCCCCAAGTTGTAATGAGCCTGGGTGTCGCTGACACAGGTCTGGTGTTCGGACCACGGGCTCCACCGGCACCCCTAGCCAGCAGCCTCCACGGTGACTGGCATGATTAGGCAGGAGCAAAGGGCCCCATTATCCAGGACTGACATTTTGAGAACATGGACCAAAGCAACCAAAAGTAAGATTTCTTAAAATGCACGTTGGCCCCCCTGACAGTCAGCCTGTGGACCAGCCTGACGGCAGTCAGCTGTGGTGTGCGGCCTCCAGATGGAAGATTACAGGGTTAGGGACATGCAGCCAATCAAGGGGCCTGATTGGCCAGGTGGCCCTGAGTGCTTTACAATTGTGTTTCGGAGGACTGTGGTTTAATGCCAGCCAAGGTTCCCTACTTTAAACTGTGTCACACGATTTAAAGGACTGCCTTGCGCCCTCCTCCTGAACTCTCACATTATGTAAATTGTTGAGCCTGTTGTCTTGGGAGTTTGCCTTAGTTGCTGGCTGTTTTAAAATTCCGTTTCTAAAAAAAAGGAGGGGAGGGAGAAAGAAAAGGAAAAGACCACCCCTCCTCCCCACGACGGTCAGCAGCCTCAGGTTTGCAGAGACAGCAGCACGGCAGCTGGAGGGGCTCTGGAACATTCCAAGCAGCACACCACAGCTCCTCCCTGCAGGTTTGTTCACCTGGCCGGGGAGGTGGGCTGGTGGCTTCCCCCTCCCAGCCCCTGGTCTCTCAGCACATTTTAATGGGTTCCCAAAATATCAGGATTTGTGGCTGCACAGAAGCCCGTTCGGCCTTTTTCTCTGGAGCGGAGATTTGTAGCCAAGCAATTAAGAAATGTGGAGCGACCACCCCCGAGAAGGGAGAAGAGAGCTCTCCTGCTGGGGCCTTCCTGGGGATCAGAGGGACACTGCAGTGACGCCCGGGCAGCTCGGGGGCAGCTGACCACACCCCCGACCACACCCCGACCACACCCCCGACCACACCCCCTGACCACACCCCGGCCACACCCCCGTGCCCGCTCTGTCTGCTGACAGCTGCCCTTGCCTGTTTGCGTCCACGCTTCCGTCCCGATTTTCCTTGGGGGACCCTCCCTCCTCTCTTGGTCCACGAAGTTCTCGAGAGGCAGACTGCCTCCCAGGTAGGATGAGGCCGGGGACCCTCGTCTCTGGGCCAGTCTGATGGGTCCGGCCTTGGTCCTGGGCCTGTACCTGTGCGGGTGCAGCACCTGGGGGTCAGGGTGGGACCTGCCCCTCCTGGCGGTCCTTCACAGCCAGGCGCAAGCCTGTGCTCCTGGGGTGGGCCCGGATGCCTCCCGCTGACTGCGTGGATGTGCGTCTCAGTCCTAGACCGTGGGGCTGGGCTGCTGTCACCTGAGGCCCAGAGCCCCATAATTCTATGCAGCTCTCCTTTCATCTTCGCTGATGGGATCGACCTTTGGCCCCAGGGTCTCCGATTTCAGAAACTCACTTCCTAAATACTGAGGGCCAGGGGAGGAGAGAAATACCACCAACACCTTAAGGGTCGGTTCTGAGGAAATCGAATCGCAGGTGCAGACGAGGCCGCGTCCTCCCGCTTCTCTGCCCCGTGGGCCCTGCCACATGGGAACACGCGGGGGCGGGATTTGATCTGCACCTCAAGGTTTGCGACAGGAGTAGGCTCAGAGCCGGGGGACCTAGAGACAGAGCAGGATGCCGATGCCACAGCTGGGGCGGCCCCGGCCCTGGCGCCGGAGGAGGCTGGCGTCAGGAGAGCTGTCGCCCCTCTGCGCCCGGTTCCCCAGTGGCCCCTCGCTCGGAGCTGGTGCTTCTGGCTCCCCGAGGGGGCCCCGCGAATGGGGGGGGTCCTGTGCAGTGGGCAGTGTCTGCAGCCTCTGGCCTCATCCATCTTCAGGGAGAAGCCCTCACGTCCCTCCGAAGCCTCTGGCCGCTGATGGGATCTCTGCAGACTTCCTCTGGGACAGTGTCCCGAGCACAGCACCCATCTCCTCTTTGTCTTCCGGTCCATCCGTCCATCGCTCACACATTTTCACTTCAAGGGCGGCTCTGGCCTGGACTTGGGGGTCGGATGGCAGTGTGGTCCGGGTGATCTCAGACCTGGATGGCAGGGGGTCTCCTGCTGGCCACACCGACAAAGGCTGCAGTTGAAGATCTGAGGTTTGGGGACAGAGGAGGAAGACGGTTGTCCTGATGTGCAGGAGGCCCCTTGTCCTTGGGGAGCTGCCCAGGCCCCCTGCACGGCGGCCCCTGTCCTTCCCAGGCCACCTGCGCAGCGGCCCCCTGCTCTTCCCTGGCTCCGGCCGCCGCATCTCCTTCGGTCTGGAAGCTGAACCGGGGAGTCCTGGGTTTCAGTCAGTGGCTGCTTCCAACCCACCCGACTCTTCTGTTGCTGATTTCTAATGTCGCCTGGGCGCTGGCTTGTTTGATAACACCTGTGGATTCAGTTAAGAAACATTCCCGAGGGCCGTACCCGGGCGCGATCTGGGGTGTAGGAACGTGTCAGAAAGTGGCACGCAGGTTCCACCCCAAGCGCCTGGTACTTTATCGAGGGCAGACCCCCGACCCTGATCCCGTGAGGTCACCCTTCCCTTGGCTCCAGTGGAATCGCGCGTTGGCTGGGAGGATGCTTCCTCCCCCTGCCCCAGGCTCGGTCTGCAGCTCTGCCTCTGCCCGTGTCCTCCCAGCCCGTCTGCGTGGCCCCGCGAGGGTGTTGGGAATCTCGTTATCACCTGACTGGTGCCCCCTCCCTCTGCCTTTGGGGTACTCAGTCTGCAGGGTGACTGTCACCTGTCCTGGGGGACCCACCGTCCACCAAGGAGGAGGGAAGTTCACACCTCCCCGTCCTGCTCTCGCCAGCACTGACCACCCCAATAGTCTCTGATTATTTTACCTGTGCATTTGTCTGTCTGTCCTCTCTTGCCCAACTGTCAGCCAATATCAGGGCCCTGCTGACCACTGTGCTGGGAGCTGGGTGCCACGTGTGGTGCTTCATGCAGCCGGGTGATGGGCTCCCGCCAGGTGCAGGGATCTCGGTCCTGGACGTGGAGGCCCACGTGCAGAATATGCAGACGTCAGGGCTGTTAAGTTGCATCTGCTCCGTGCACCTACCCAGCCCTCCGAGGTCCACTCTGCTGCCTGGGTTCTGAGTGAGGCTGGGCAGAGCACTGGTGACAGCAGTGTCGGGTGGCTGGGCTGCAGTGCCCAGGTAGCGCCCAGGTAGTCCATCAAACACCTGTGCGTCGCTGGAAGGTATTTGCAGATGCAGTAACGCCCACGATCGGCTGTCTCCACGTGAAGCTGGCGACTCTCCATCATGTGGGTGGGCCTCTCCTGGTCAGCTGAGGCCTCGAGGGCAAACTGAGGCTCCTTCGAGAAGGAGGAATGCTGCCTCAAAAAGCCACTGTGGGGCCTCCCTGGTGGCGCAGTGGTTAGGACTCCACCTGCCGATGCAGGGGCACGGGTTCAAGCCCTGGTCCGGGAAGATCCCACATGCCGTAGAGCAACTAAGCCCGTGCGCCACAACTACTGAGCCTGGGCTCTGGAGCCCGCGAGCCACAGCTACTGAGCCCGTGAGCCACAACTACTGAAGCCCGCGTGCCTAGAGCCCGTGCTCCACAACAAGAGAAGCCACCGCGATGAGAAGCCTGCGCACCACAACAAAGAGTAGCCCCCGCTCGCCGCAACTAGAGAAAGCCGGTGTGCAGCAAGGAAGACCCAACGCAGCCATAAATAAATAAATAAATTTTTTTAAACAAAGAAACCACTGTGACATCAAGTCCTCCCTGAAGCTCCAGCCCACGGTCTGCCCTGTGGGTTTCAGACTTGCCAGCCCCCAGCATGATTGGTGAGATCAATCTTTAGATAAAGAAAGGAACGAGTGAATATAGGTGACGTAGATAAGATACATGGACACGTTCGCTTGCTAATTTGTTTGTTTATTTGTCGGCAGGATCCACTGGAGCACCTTGACTGACACGGGGTTTAACCTCTGTCTCCCCATCTGTGTGATGGTAATAATGTCCACCTCATGGGATTAAGAATTCAAGGATGGATTATATCACACGCACGATTATGGGATGCTGCCGGCTGCAAAGTGATTCGTCAAAGCCGGTGAAATCCGTGTTTCGGTGGGTGTGGGTAAGGGATTGTCCCCAGCTGTGGGGTGGTTGGAGGCCCAGGTGATGCTGGGGCTGAGGGTGGCTGGGGGCTAGGGTCGAGTACTGCCGCGTGTCTGCAGAGACCTTCCCCGGGCACAGGAAGGAGGCAATGAACATCGCTGGGCTGACCAGTTCTTATCAGATCTCTTCCTCCTTTGAATGATCACCTTCTTCTGTTTGTTCTTTTACAATAAGAAATAACCCTCTCTTACTCCTAATCTGCTCCGGACGGGTCTGAAGTTAACTTCCAGGGAAGCAGCGAGCAGTCTTTAAGGAGAGGTCCAGGGAAATGCACTTGGGAGCCAGGAGGGAAACTGAGGCCTGGCCCGGTGGGGCCGGTTTCCCAGGAAAGCCAGTGAGGAAGAGGGTGCAGGGGGTCAAAGGCTCCCCTTCTTCTGCCAGGGAGCCCAGCGCCCAGGCGGCAGGACACAGGGTGGGAGGGCTGTCCCTGCGGAGCCCAGGCATCGCTTGGGGATGGTTCTATTGGACCTTGGTGCTTTTCTGCTCTATGACTTTAGCCACCAAGTGTCACTTGCGTGGACTCACAGTCAACACCTCGGAACAGGAAATTGCTTTATTATTATGCTAAACGGGCACTGTGCTTGGATAGAGGAATGGTTAATGAAAATGATTGCACTAACATGCAAGATAAAGTGCTAAAAAATGCCGTGAGAGTCAACAGCCGACGTAATTTGTGCTGTTATTAGGGACAATTTGTGACTTTTTAAAAGTCGAGTGGGTCCAAATGTCAAATGGGGAAAACATTAGTTAAAACGCCCAGGAGTAATGAATGATTTAGAGAAGAAAGAAATCCAGTGAGATTTAAACCTTTCGGTTTTAATTCACTACTTAAAAACGTGCACAACTTCCATCCCACATTAAGTACACATGTCCTGCCCCCTCCTGATGCTGCCTGCCTTTCTCCATGGACGTGTCGCCTGGAAGACGTGAGACTTTCTCCACAAATAAAGATTTTCCAGAAAAGTCATCACTTTCTCCCCCAGTCCCTTCATTCTCATCTCCCAGCCCTTTTGAGCAAAATAGTCCTTGAAAGTCCTGGCTGGTGTCACGTGAGATGAAGGTCTCCCGCTGGACGTGTAAGACTTAAGGATGAGGGAGAATTATCTGACAGCCGTTTATGGCGTCTTCATGGTTTCAACAAAAACCTCCACCCGTGGAATCTGGGAGGTGTCATGTCGCTGAAACCTTGTAAATGCAGAAGGTGGAGGGACTGAGTCGTTCGTTTGTTCACTCATTCATTCACTCAGTGAGGACCTAACAGGCCAAACTCTCAGGATACAAAATGAACAAGAAGAGATACGATCCTTTATGGTGACTTTAGTGTTGTACTGATTTTTTTCCCAGTGCTCAGGCCAAGAGAAACCGTGAACAGGCCTGTGTGTTCAGTAGTTGGGTCCAAACAACGAGAATTTATGGAAATGAAAGAAAACAACAATACTTTGATTTCATTTTCCAATCACCAAAATTCCTCATCAAGGGGATGTGAGTGTCCACTGGGCGCTGAACGACCTAGGGACACCTGTCATCACACTGGGCTCTGTCACAGTCCTTTCCTGTTCAACGTAGACCTTCACACCATACTTGCTTTTTATCTCAGCAACTGTCGAGCGGCAGGCTTTACAAGCATGATGTTATTGGAGGGAATGGAGAACAGCCTGATACTAAAAACCGTGAAATCCCTGGAGCCGACGGCCAGTCTGTGGTGGGCCAGCTGGACCACTGAAGCTGAGGGTCTAGGCCTTTCCCGTGAAAATGCAAACTCTCTTGCAGTGTCCTGTGGGTTCGCTATGACACCCCGGGGCGCCCGGGCGCGCACCTTGGGCACCGCAGTCTAGGCAATGTGATGCAACGTCTGGCTTCGGATGGTTTGATTCCCCAGGGTGCTTGCTGGTCCACGTTAACGCAGAAATGGAGAGAAAGCTTAGAAAGCTTTTCCGTCGCTTGACACAGGGTGTTGCTTCTGATTAAGGCTTGCACTTTGCCTGTGTTTCCTTTTTATTTTTTCTAGCAATTTATTTTCATTTAATTTTGCAAAGGAGTGTCTTTAATGGATTGGAATTAAAAAGCAAACTGGGGGGGCTTCCCTGGTGGCGCAGTGGTAGAGAGTCCGCCTGCCGATGCAGGGGGTGCGGGTTCGTGTCCCGGTCCGGGAGGATCCCACATGCCGCGGAGCGGCTGGGCCCGTGAGCCATGGCCGCTGAGCCTGCGCGTCCGGAGCCTGTGCTCCGCGACGGGAGAGGCCACGGCAGTGAGAGGCCTGCGCACCGCAAAAAAAACAAAAAACAAAAAACCCCGCAAACTGGTGCTTCCCCACAGATAGCTTGCGAAGCACTCTTCTGGGGGGTTCTAACAGGAAAAACAGACATAAAAAAGGATGCTTCCAAAATCTGAAAATAAAAACTAGGCATTATTATTAAATTATCACAACTAAATGCAGCAATTGTAAACCCTTTAAAGGCCCGGTTAATAAGAAACTGCTGATTTGTTTTTGCAAGGTCCTGGAATATTTATTTAGCTAAAAGATATTTTTGCAAATATAGTAAAAAGTTTTTGCACCGCCAGATGAAGCATCAGTTTTATTGTACAAAATAGTTTAAGTTGGAGCTGACCGGCTTTCTAAAGCCTAATTAGAAGTCCCCGGCCACCCTTCCTCCCCCGCCCTCCCCCACTTTCCTTCCTCCCTCCCCTCCCCACCCCTTGCTCTCTTCCCCATCACAGAAATGTTCTGGGTAGAAACTCAGCCTTACCCTTGAGAGCACTGAGATTCTGTAATACCACGTCCTAGTGGTAAAGGTTTATCATTTGGTCACCTGTCCTTAAAATCACTTGAGTGAGACATCACTATACTAATTATTTAATAAATGCTTTTTGTTTGGAATCAGGGAGATGGACTCTTTGAATGTGCTTCAAAGAACGTAAAAGAAGGAAAAAGGAAAACAGAGCATCATCCAGTGTGCTGTAGTACAATGAGTTTTTCCTACATTTGCTAATTGGAACATTATAGCTAGAGAAACTGTTATAAATTAGAAACGTTCACAGAATTTAGAGCCAAAAACAATGACACAGAAGTGTAATTAATTTATCCTCCGGGTTTTGGTGACTCACTTCTAACACTTCTAACATTGTCTTGCGTTGACAAGCGACGTGCGGTTAGGCAGAGAAACGTTTAGTAAATACGAAGTGCATCGCGCTGTCCAGCGGGTGCTCGCAAGGTAAACGTGCCTGGGTCGTTCTAAAGCTGTTTTCTGGGAGTGAAGTGTGTGATGGCGGCAGGGTGGGGCTTGGGGACAGCGGGCGGAGCCTCTTCCTGGGGAGGGCGCCTCGGAGTCTGGGGTCTCACTCTCAGAAGGAGGTGCTGTCACCTCACAGCTCCTGCAAGTGGGTCTGTAAAGACTCATCGGCACTTTAAGGGGAGAAAGTGTATTCTCCCGTCTGCTCTTCTACCCATTGACTATTTTGTCTTTTTGTTGGTTCGTAGCTTTTGATGTTAAAAATAGGATGGATAATATTTGTAATGCCTAAGAGCGGCTTCTGTCTTCTCTTCAGCAGAGAGGGAGTTTCAACTTCTGAATTTTAAAAGTCTTTTGCTTGGAAAAAGCTTTCCAAGATGCAGGAGAGCAAACAGGGCTGCCGTCAAGAGATTCAATGTGGAGAGCGATGTACATTCCTCCACACATCCACGCCACTCCTCAACCTTCCAGTTCCAAGAAGATTCCAATACTGCCCCAAATATTTGATCCTTAAAAAAAAAAGATTCCAAGTGTATGTCAAATGAAATCAAATTTAGCTCTAAGGACACCGACTTCATTTACATTCTGATTTTGTAAGTGCTACCCGGTATGTAGAAAGCTTTTTACCCCCATTTTATAAACCTCTAAAAATCAGGGCATTGAATCTTGCCGTCAATAGAAGGGATTAAGGGTCAAAGGTCAAGTTCATTTCAAACCAGATTAAAACAGTTAGATTCTGAAGTTGGCACGATGAATTTTTTGCACACTACATGAGGTGAAATGTTTCCTTTTTCTTTTTAGATGGGCGATCCTGTTTGTGAGTGTCTTTAAAGTGGAAAATCAAAAGTTTGTACTACAACTCCTTGGTTTTAGAATTCTTCACACAGGATTCAAGTTACAACGTCCACATTTCAGTCCTAAAAGAAATATATTTTTTTCGGTCAGAAGGTGATTCAAAGGAGCTATCATTGAAAATTTCCGGGGAGTCCAGTGGTTAGGACTCCAGACTTCCACTGCAGGGTGACACGGGTTCGATCCCTGGTTGGGGAACTAAGATTCCCACAAGTCACGCAGCATGGGCAAAAAAAAAAAAAAGAAGAAGCTATCATATACAAACACCAGGAGAATATGAATTCTCTAGTCCAAAATGGAATTATTTTCAATAAGAGACACTGTTAGTTATTTACACACCAAGAAGGAACTTGACCATTTAAAAAAGAAATGTACTAATCGTTTTGCAAATCAGAAAAGAGGAAGGCAGAAAAATGCACATACCCCACCGGCCCTCTGGTCTTCGCACGGTCTAAGGTCTGGGTGTCATTCCTTTAGAAGGTCCTCACTGCGTGTCTCCCGGGTGCCGATTCTCCAGGTAGTTTCCTCCTGACCTGTACCCACTGTCGGGGGCTGAGTGTCTAGGCGCCAAAGGCTGCATTTGTTAGGGGCTGTTTGCACGAAGGGCTTGGACCCCAGTCTCAGCGGCTCCTGAACAGCTTCGTGTTGACTTTGGTCAGAACTGACTCACTGTGTTTTATACCGGAAGCTTCCAGGTGTGTCCAGGAAGGGTGTGGGACCGCCACGCTCCTTGTAGGAAGGTCCTCGGGGAGGAGGTATAGTAGGGCTGGCATTTGAAATCTGAGGCGCCCCAGAGATCGTCTCCCCCCTCACTTTGGAAATGGAGAAATTAAGGCTCAGGGGACCAGGAAGTGACTCCCCGCAGCCACAGTGAGTCATTTAATCTGGAGTATATTTTCCTCAGTAATGAAGGCATTTATACTTAAACCGTCTCTTACTAATCATCGTGTTCTTGTCGTGTGTAGGGGTTTCCTCCCTGACGATCTGTTATTAAATTGATGCTGAGTCTTGTAATTAATGATGCCTCAGGCCATACGAGCCGTGAGTATAACGTCCACATCTGTTTTATTCGCCAAAGTGTATCCAGTGCTTCGACCACTGCAACACATGTAAAAACTGGGTACAAAATATTAGCAACTCGAATCCTGCTGTACGTGTTAAAAGAATAATCTATCTTGACCAAGCTGGGTTTAACTCAGGGATTCAAGGGTGCTATTGGGAAAATACATGCAGGTAACTGGTCCCATTTATAGACTAAAGGAGAGTAAATATACAATTATTGCAATAAAGAAAGAAAAGTATTTGATAATCGTCAACATTCAGTAACGCTAAACTTTTAATAAACTAGCAATAGAAAGAATCTTTCTTAACCCACTTGAGGGTATATACCAGCAGCCTTCAATAATGGTCATTCTTAATGGTAAATAATTTCAAAGTGCTATCTCTAAAATCAGGGATAAAGAAGGATGCCAGCCATCAACAATTCTATGTAATCCTGTACTTAAAATTTTATTCATCCAAGAAAAGAGATAAAAGTTTAAGGACTGATAAGGAAAATTATAAAAATAACACTGTCAGAATTTGCAAACAATATGATTATCCACATGAAAAAACCTAGCAAAATGCACACACATTTATATTTAATAAGAGAGCTAAGCAAAGTATGCCCATGTCACAATACAAAAGTCAGTAATAATTTTATTCATCAGCAAACTATAGGTAGCAAATACAGGTTTCAAAAAAAAAAGACCACTTAAAATTGTAACAACAACAACAAAATAATGAACTTGAAGTAGCCATTGATGACATTCACCATTTATTTCCAATTCTTTTCCCAAGCTTGGAGGACGGTCCCTCCCACCCTATGGAGTTTAGCTGTGGCCATGTGAGCAGAAGTGACCCATGCTGAGTGGTCACCACATGTTCGGTACGGCAGCTGCTCCTTCAGCCTGGACAGAATCACCAGCTGGTCTCTATATCCAAGGAACAAGGATGTGAAAAACATCATTGTTGTTTTAGGCCTCTGAGGTTTGGGAATTGTTTGTTACTGCAGTGAAATCCACCTTTATCCTGTCTAGTCTAGAAACTAGTACCAGAAGTGAGGTGCTATGCAAAACCAAAATCCTACAACAATGATGTTTCGAAGTAGGTTCATCCACTGTAACAAACGTACGAACTGGTGGGGGACTTTGATGAGGGGAGGCTGTGCACGGCGGAGCAGGGGGCATATGGAAATCTCTGTGCCTGCCACGCAATTTTGCTCTGAATCTAAAAAAATAAAATCTATTAAAAAATCCGAAATATGTGGCATTGTCAGGGTAGTTAGGCGTTGAGAAGAAGGGAAACTTCCTGAAGGCTGAAAGGCGTCCATCCGTGTCAGGCTGGATAAAGCCCTGGGTGAGAAAGGTCCGTCTTGGGTGCCCAGGGAACTCGGCTCAGGTGTGACAGGTGTGCCTGTGGGTGTGTTAGTGGCCCGGGGCTGCCGTAACAAAAATATCGTAAGCCGGGTGGCTTGAAACAACAGAAATGTATCCTCTCACAGTTTGGAGGCCAAAAGTGAGACATCAAGGTGTGGGCATGGGTGGCCGTGCTCCCTCTGAAGGGTCTGGGGTGGGGTTCCTTCCTTGCCTCTCCCAGCTCCTGGTGGCTCCCGGGAACCTGGTGTTTCTCAGTTCTCAGCTGCATCGCTCTGGTCTCTGCCCCCCTCTTCACTCGGCCCCCTCCCTGTGTGACTCTGGCTGTGTCTTCACATGGCATCCTCCCTGACGGTCCTCTTCCAAGGACTCCAGGGATTAGATTTAGAGCCTATTTAATCCACTGTGACCTCACCTTGATCTCACCTGCAAAGACCCTATTCCAGACGCGGTCACATCCACAGGCACCACTAAGGATGACGACTTCAACGTCTCTTTTTGGGGATGGGGGGGCACACAGTTCAAGCCACAGCAGCTGATGTCTGCATTTGGCAAAGCATTGCATACAGCGTCAGGCTCACAGAAGAGCTGGCTAACTTACAAGCAGGAGTTGAGGGGAAGAGCCTACAAATTCATGGACCTGCAAGATTAGAAAAGACGGCAGCTTCTCCACTCCTAACGGTGAAGAATAAACTCGGACATGCTGTGAACCACTGAGACTGTTCTACATCAGACTAAGACAGCATCAAGGGTGCGGTCATGATACCCGTTGTTAAAACTTCTTCATAGTTGAAGCTGTAAGGGACCCCCTTGGTCAGAGACTCCTTTAGGGTAAATGGAACGGCTCGCGGCAGAGGCTGGGTGAGGCTCCCCCAGCAGGCAGGTCAACGGAGAAAAATGCTGGGGCAGAAAAAGCAGGGAGATAGAGCAAATCGAAGAGGAAGGTCTGGATAAGAACCAAGCGTTCAGCTCTCGGCACCCGGAGCTCAGCAAAATCAAACAGATAAAAACTAAGCTTCATGCACATTTTACTGCCCAGAGAGGCACCAGCCGCGGCTGAAAGAGGCAAAGAGGCTGCGATTTTAGGGACTTAAATGACCTCTGGGTCCCACTGCCCAGAAACAAGAAGGAGACTGGGAAGGGGTTTACATCTCTGATGCTTGTATCGAATGTGACCAAAGGGGGTGATGGAAGAGGAGGAAACTTCTAGAAGGAAGGGCAAGTGGCAGGGAGAACCGTGAGCAAGAAGCCACACCCAGGAGCGGAATCAGGACCTACTTGAGGGATGTCGCCCACCCTGGGAGCAGGGGACCCCACCCTGGGAGCAGGGGACCCCGCCCTGGGAGCAGGGTCTACACATCCGCTCAGCAGCGTTTTGGAAATGTCTCCATTCAATTTAAGAAGTTCTTCTGAGTCCAAAGTTACCAAAGAGGGCAAAACCACAAGCCAGAAATTGGGAAAAGATGTTTGAAACACAAAGAAAACAGCGAAAGTTCGTTATCTAAAATACGTAAAGAAGCCTTAGAAATCGGTGAGAAAGAGATCAGACGACAATAAAATGAGCAACAAATAGAGATGGTCACAAGCAAGCAAGTCTGAATGGTGTAAAATAGGAAAAGACCTTCACTGAGCTCAGTGGAAAGCCAGCTAAGGCAGCGGTGAGAGGATTTCACAGGGCAGAGTCGAAGGGGTCCAAGAGCACCCAGTGCAGGTGAGCACGCGGGGCTACGGAGCTTCCCGCACCCTCTGCTGGGTGTGTAAGTCGCTACAACAAACACTCCGAACTGGCCGACTATTGGCTGTCTTAATCCACCTTTGTTCTTCTAGAATTAAGGTGAAAACACGATCTCCTGGCCGCATCCACTACAATTAAACGTCCACCTGCTTGTGGGATGGTTTATGCTTCATGTAGATGCCACGTGTCCAAAAGTGCATCTGAGGGACAGTAGAGCCGTGAGACGGTCCCCCGCAAGATTTCGTTGTCACATCGCTGCAGTCGCTCTTTCCACGCCTGTCTTTTTCTTTTTTTTTTTTTTTTCCAGTACGTGGGCCTCTCACGGCTGTGGCCTCTCCTGTTGCAGAGCACAGGCTCCGGACGCACAGGCTCAGGGCCATGGCTCACGGGCCCAGCCGCTCCGCGGCATGTGGGATCCTCCTGGACTGGGGCACGAACCCGCGTCCCCTGCATCGGCAGGCGGACTCTCAACCACTGCGCCACCAGGGAAGCCCTCCACGCCTCTCTTAAACGCTCTATATGTTAAGGTGAAAGGTCTTTGAGAAGCTCTGCATTTAAACAGCCAAGCTCCCACATAAACAAAGAAAATGACCTTCCTTCCAACACGTGACCCACGATCCCCGACTGTATTTGACTACGGATAGGAGACAGAGGCACGGCCCCTGCCCTCTGGGGAGCATTCTTCTTCCCGGACACCTGCGATCTATGAGGCTTTCTTTCTCTTAAGCAACAAAGTCTCGATTCTAAATGAGCAGATCCTCCAAACTAGTCGTATCTTTTCCTCATCGCCTGAGCAGCCTTTATCGAAGCCCTTGCAGTTACAGGGTCGCGTGCGGGAGTGAACACTGTCGCGTGTGAGAACGACCACCGATGGACCCGCCGCCTGTGAGAGCAGCGTCCGCTGAGCACCCTCCCCACCGAGGGATGGAATTCTTCACTCTACCATCGTCACGTCCGTACACTTTGGGTCAGTCTCCGCTGACCATCAGATACAGGGCAAACACAATGCAAACTGAGGAGGAAAATGGAAAACCTTGGATTTGGAAAAGATGGAGAATTTTTTGAGATGAACGAGTTATCGGCCAATGAGGATCCGGGCAGAGACGAATTGACCAGAAGAAGATGGACCCGCGGGCTGTCCTGACGGCCCCTCGAAGGGAGTGACGGGAATTCAGGAGCGAGGGAGGCCCTCGGGGACCTTGCTGAGGCCCTTCAGCACTTCGGCAACATGGACCTTTTCGATCGTGAGGCAAAAATCACAAGTAAAAGATATTCTATGTGGTTGTTATACAATTTTACCAGAAACAACTTCACACAGAAAAGTGCGCATAAGATGGAATTTTGGCCGGATTCCTCCGTAGCCGCAGTTGCAGCCCACATTTTGTCAGAGTGCCATAAAGTAAACCTTTAAAAGACACAATGTTTCCTCTTAACAACTTAAAAATCTCAAGCCAGGTGTTTTCAGAGCTCACTGTGAAGTTTTGGCCTCCATGCTGGCTGGCTGTCCCAGCACCGGTTATCAGTCTTATTGTGGGGAGTCAGGCGGCCCCGGCCAAGCTCTCTTCGCAGAAACTGGTGGCATCCTCGGTTCGTGTGCCTGGCGGAGCCTGACCCCGTCTCCCGTCTCCTGGGGACTTCAGCACGCGGCCAGGTCTGCACTGGGGCTCACCGCGCCTGGGCTCTGCCGTGGCTGCAGGATGTGCACCTCCCTGCGTCTCTCTCCTGGGGGCCCCAAGTCTGCAGGGCTCCTGGGAGAGTGGTGCCTCGTGGGGCTGCCTTCCTCTAAGGTCAGTATCAGTGGAGAGCGCGTTTTTGCCCCGTTCTCTGGGGAAAGTCTCTTCTGCTTAGAACGAGGGCTGGGATCGGCTCGTGCACAGAGGCACTGGCCAGGAGGCCCCCTAAGCCCCCTCTGCTGCAGCAGCTCCAGGCACACAGTGTCGCCTCCTGTGGGTGACAGTGAGATTACTGGTCGTATTCTTACCGGGAGGGCCTGGGGTGACCGCAGGCTGGCCTTTTGGTGCTCAGCTCTGTCTGCTCTGCCCCAGGCTCTCAGCTGCTGCCAGTCTTCTCAGGGGTGTGGGCTGCTTGGACCAGACAGGCGGGCAGGGCCAGGGCGCCGTGGGCAGGCAGGCTGGACCGCAGGGTGAGGAGGGTTTGAGCTTCGTTCTGAGCAGCTGAGTTTCTGGGGGTTTGGAGAAGGACATGCAGTGACAAACTAAGAAGTTACTCGATCTTCTGATTTAACTCCGTTGCCCCCGGAAAGCCCAACCTGGGCACCTTCCCTAGTCATAGTTCAGGTCTCCGCCCTTCTCCGACTTCCTATTCAGTACAGTGATGGCTTCGACAGAGGGCCGTGCAGCCTGCGTGTGGGGTAAGAAGGTCCCCGGAGGGTCACGTGTGGGCACCTGCTGACCTATGACTCATGGGCGCAGGTGACTGGCCACCACCGAGGCAGGTTTTGCCAAGATGATCACAGCCTCCTGCTGGCCTGCGAGCCCACCCTGATCTCTTCTTGTGACATCGAGTCGCTTCAGGAGACAATATGTCTAGAAAACTGTCCAAGCTCCCGCCTGGCAAAGAGACCGTGGCCAACGCTGGGGTCTGCGGGGACGTGCGCGCATGGCCAGCAGAAACGTGCAGACACGCTCGCCCCCGGCGTCGCCCCCGCCGGCCCACGTGGACGGCAGCCTCCTCGCCGCCACAGTGACGAAGCGACTCAGGCTCAGCCCGCTGTGTTTCCCCCAAGCTACCCCGATGTGCTGTCACGACAGAGCTGGCAAGGCCTCAGCCCCTGCACTGGCCCCTCTAAGGGTGCTTCCCACCCCTCCAGCAAGGGCGGCGCAAGACCAGACGGAAGGCAACGGCTTCCAAGCAGGAGGCGTGGCTAGTCTTCCAGTAGGCATCTGGGCAAAGCTGTCGAGAAGCTTCACTTCGGAGGATCGTCTCAGTGAGACAAGTTCCCTCCAAAAACGTACGGAGTGGTAAGGACCTCGCCCCTGAGGTCTCGAGAGTCCCTAAGCAGCACAGTCAGCACCTGGGCCCTGGGTCGTCCAAGGTCTTTTCTCAGGGTCCTCATTTTATTCATCTCATTCGCACCCAGCTCAGGGCCATGGAAAAGGTCTCAGCAAATACGTGTTGGTTGACTATTTGGTTTTTCAATTTTTTGCCATCGTGGGAGATCACTTGGCTGTTTCCGAGCTCAGGTGATTAATCACGAGAAGGACAGTAGCTGATATTCTGAGCAATCGCTGTGTACGCAGCACGTGCGGAGCACTTTGTATTACAGTATCTCCCTAATCCCATTATTGGTCTCATTGTACAGAGGAGGGAATTGAGACCTTAAATACACTCCCGTGTCACACTGTGTGCAAGCGTATTTAGGTCTAGTTACAAAGATCACGTTTTTCTTCCGTCATATTTATCCAAACACGAAATGTACAAATTTTCAGGATTGCAAAACTCATTTCCAACAATGCAATTAGAACCGTGCAGCACTCGGCACTTTATGAGGCATTTTAAGTGTATTCTCTCATTTATCAGTAGTTAGAAATCATCCCAAGAGGCGGGCAGGGTAGCACTTGATGGAAAGAGGAAGCTCGAGGGAGGACGATTCCTCAGGGTCACGTTGGGGTCCAGCCTGGGTCCCGTCTCGTGTCTCTGAGACTCTGTCGTTCATCAGAACCGGCAGCAACGCCCCAGAGTGTGAGGGGCCATGAGGTAACCAGGGTTTGAAGCGCGTCTGTGCTGTGCATGTGAGGCAAGACACACAGCTCAGTGACACTGGGGACACACACACTCAGGAGCAGGACCCGCGACGCCGATGGGACGTCTTTGAATTACAGAGGTGAAATAGTTTGTAGGAGGGAGAGGCAGATTCTAAGAGTTCTTTACATCGGCGAAATCTGGCCACTGGATTCAACGAGATGCACGGAATTGTATTTATTTGTTTTCCTTCCGAGCTGTGGCCGACCGTGTGGGCACTGACCCCACGTTAATGCAAAGAAGAACCTCATCTGTTTTCACCAACAGGTTGGGGGTGGGGGTGGGTTGAGGGTCATATTTAAAGTATCGTCTTTGGGTGTAAAACTGATGCACCATGGCGGGGGCAGATCAGGAGCTGAGAGCTGAGCTTCCCGCAGTTCTGCGGGAGGAGAACGCAAAGTCAAAAATACAGAGCTTCCCTGGTGGCGCAGTGGCTGAGAGCCCGCCTGCCGATGCAGGGGACACGGGTTCGTGCCCCGGTCCAGGAAGATCCCACGTGCCGCGGAGCGGCTGGGCCCGTGAGCCATGGCCGCTGAGCCTGCGCGTCCGGAGCCTGTTCTCTGCAACGGGAGAGGCCACAACAGGGAGAGGCCCGCGTACCGCAAAAAAAAAAAAAAAAAAAAAAAAAACACAAAGTTAGGGATCAGCGTGAAGATTTGTTTCGAATGATGAGAAATCACAGCAAAGTACGAATGTTAATACACTGATCAGTTCCTCAGATGTCGTAAAATCTGGGGAAAACGGTGTTACCCGCCTGGCCCTCCTCTGTGAGAACTTTCCTCCATGGTCTGCCTGCCTGCTCTGGCATTTCCCACAGAGAGAAGAGAAATACAGTTCAGTCTTTACTCTTCCAGGTCAATGCGAATTTGTTTTCAATTATTGATCATTTAGAAAATGTTGTTTTAAAACCAGCTTTTTTTTTTTCTTCTTGGCCACACCGTGTGGCCTGTGGGATGTTGGTTCCCTGACCAGGGATCGAACCCGGGCCCTGGGCAGTGAAGGCTCAGAGTCCTAAGCATGCGACCGCCAGGGAAAGTCCCACAGCAGCTTCTCATACACTACCTCAAATTATTTTTATTACATACATGTCAATTTTTTATTGAAGTAAGTTGATTTATGATATATTGGTTTCAGGTGTACATCATAGTGGTTTTTATAGATTATACTCCATTTAAACTTGTAAAAATGTTGGCTGTATTCCCTATGGAGTACAACATATCCTTGTAGATTATGTACGTTATATAGAGTCGTTTGTACTTCTTAATCCCCTGCCCCGTCTTGCCCCTCCCCCCTCCTTCTCCCCACTGGTCACCACGAGTTTATTCTCCGTATCTGTGAGCCTGTTTCTGTTTCCTTATATTCAGTTATTGGTTTTGTTTTTTAGATTTCACATATGTGATAACATACACCACCTCAAATTTTAAAAGATTGTTAGCAAATTTGGGGAAAACCTATCAAGTTTCTTTCCTGTAGGAGCTGTAAGATTTCAATTAATTTAAAATTTTCTTGTCCTGTGAAGAATTCCGATTATTCCTGAGTTGACGGCCCTCACTTCCCAGCCCGGGGTCACAGTCCCCCTTGCACTAAGGAGCCTGTGTGAACCACACAGAAATGTCAACTAATCCAAGCATCATGGGTCCCTAACACCTTGGCCAGGCCCCAGAAAGGCCAGCGGTCACTTGGTCCCAGCACCTCGTACGGGGAAGTGACGCAGGGTGAGGGGCAGTGGTGAGGAGAGACAGGATCTGATGGATTAACGCACCTTCCTTCTGCGAGCTGTGCAAACACGGGCGACCCTGCGAGCCCCAGCCGGGCCCCCAGGATCTCCACTCCCAGGTGTGGGCGGGTGACGGTGGAGGCAGGTCAACGCCAGGCAAGTTCTTTATGGGCAGCACCCTTCACACATCCACAGGGTTTATCCCGTCACTCCCTGAAGACTGAGCCAGGGAACAGGACCGGCTCTGCAGGGCCTCGCACAGCCACAGAGCAAGGAAAAGAGGTCGGAAAAGCCGGACGCAGAAGCATGGCTAAGAGAGACATGAGCAGCCCCTGTGTAGTGGGTTCCGTTGGGCTCGGGCTCAGCTCACGCGGTCCCGCCCCACGGGCTTCCCCCTTTGCCCCCTGACAAGTGAGGTGGTGGCGGCTTCACGGGGTGGATTTCTCAGGCGTTTTCCTTGTACCTAAGATGCTGTCCCCGGGGCTTAGCAGCAGCTGGATTTCAAAAACAACTAGTCGTTTGAGTGGACCTTAAGCAGTCAGTGATGGCCAGGAACGCCACACTGCAGAAAAGAGGGGACCCACGGGCCAGGGGTGTAAAAGGTCAGGATCGCTGACCTGGAATGCTTGGCGTAGCCCCGGGCTGCTCCCAGCGGGCAGGTCTGGAGCCGTGGAGGTGGATGACCGAGAGGTTCCACGCCTTCTGCTGGTTTCCAACAGCGCCAGCTGGTGTTCCTCGCCTCCACCCTACCAGGCTGGACCTCGAGCCAGCGGCGAACCTGACTTGACATTGACAGAATGTGAAGCAACCACGGTAACAGGCACAGGGGAAAAAAGCAGAGAGAAAAGAAGATGTAAAAAGTAACCGTCATTTATATTAATTTCTCTGCAGCCGCCGAGGCTTGGGATAAGAAAAATTGCATCAGGAATAAAATTCTAAGCCTGAAACAGTGGTTAATTTTGCAGTCATTGGAGCAGAAGGCATGCAAAAAAAAATATCATGAACATTTCAGGGGACTATTTTCCTCGTAGAAAGCTTATTCTTATAATATTACCGCATTTCAAAAAATACAATTTTAGAGGAAAAAAAAATGAACTCTAGCTCTTTGCCGTGATAGGCGACAGGTCAGAAAAGCATTTCAGAATAATTTTACACCTTTTAACCTTAAAAAATACTTTGCTGACAATTGAGAAAGGGCCTTAAAAGAACCTCTGATAGGCATTCTCACAGCGGGGTTGCCGCGTCCCATCACCGCGGGCGCTTCTGCATAATGTCTCCTGTAATAAGGAGTGAGCTGCACATCACAGAGGCTGGAGAGCGGTGTTAAGAGCGCAATCCTTGGCAAGAGCCGCTATTAGTCATGACACTGGAAGTTTGTTATGTGAAACTCTTGGGAAGACATAAAGGAAGTAAACTGTTTAAAATTTTGATCTGAGCTGGGAAATAACGACTTTGTCCTAGGATATTGTCTGCATTTAAATGCATACTCAGCCTTCTCTGTTTTTCCTTTCTGTTCATAGTTGGACAGTCTTGTTAAACAAAAACCCTACACGGTGTGGTTACGTGCATGACGCTCTCCCCAATTCTGTGGCTGGAAGAGGTCATTGTCAGAAAACTATGGTAACAATTACTGGTGACGATTACGCGGATATGATCAAGGATGGGGCCACGTTCCCCAGCTGCAAGTCCTATTCAAACTTGGGGAAAACTCGACAGTATTTCACTGTAACAGACACAGAAATCCACCCATCAAGGAAAGATACTCCAGGATTGACATCTGTGCCTATTGCAGCAGGGATGACCCAGAATCACAGGGAGCTCAGACTCGGGAGGGGGAAGGGAGGGGGCCGGGGGACAATGGATTTCTTGTGGTTTTCAACAAAGATATTACTAGAGAAAAGGAGAGGGGGAGGAGGTGGGAGAGACGTGTTTCTCAGCAAGGTTTTCTTCTTTCCCACTGAGAGACCCTCTCAAGGAGGTGGTGGTCCCGGGGTCGCTCTCAGAAAGGAATGTTCTGCCCCTTCCTGCTTGCGGTCCATTTCATGGGAATGGAACTGACCTCGGGATTGGATTTGACTAACTGCTCAGAGACGGAGACCTTCGTCGTGTTATGGGTACTCAGAGATGCAATGTGTGACCAGCCGTGGCTGCGATCCTGTCTGAAGCCTTCTTGGGAGATGCAGAGAGGGGGTCAGCTGATGCCCTTTGCTTTTATTTTATTGTTTTCTTTCTTTTGTTTTTTCCTTCTTTTTAACTTTCTCTTACTGTTTGGATGACAATGTCTCTTTCAAGTCATGCAGGACTTTTTCGAAATTTCCTTCCTCCAGCTCCAGGGCCCACTCTTGGGAGTGCCCGTGGGCATGCTGGGTTTCCTTCTCACTGCAGAGGCCCACAGGGCTCGGAACCGGCGGCAGCACCCTCAGCTGTATCTCAGGAACAGGGGCTTTGCTTTTCTTGGGCAACTAACTCAGTTTACAGGGGGCTCCGTATCTCGTAAACCCGGAGGAACGGCCTGGAGTGGGAGGGATGTGCTCATGGTGTGTGTGTGTGTGTGTGTGTTGGGGGGGGAGGTGGCAGCTGGAGTGGGAGGGATGTGCTCATGGTGTGTGTGTGTGTGTTGGGGGTGGGGGTGGGGGTGTGAGTATGTTGGGGGGGGTGGCTGCTGGCTGTTTGTGCTGCCCGGAGAGGGGCTTCCTAACCATCGTCTGGTTTTGCTGCTAAGAGAAGAATGTCGCAGAGTAAGATCTGGGGTCTCACAAAATCATAGGAAATTGTTCTAAGTTTTTAATTATAGTTTAATAAGTCACGGATAGGCTGTTTTTCCATTTTTTAGTCCTCAAATGACTCTATCCCACCCCAAAACATCGATTGCACGTGATTACATTTGAATATTCTATTTTATGGTGAAATGTGGAGCCTTGTTTGGGACTGAGACACAGTCAGGTAAGTGACTTGTCCCAGGGCTGTGAGCCGTGTGGGGCCCCGGTGTGACTACCCTGCACCCCGACCAGGTGAGGCTGTGACCCACAAGATCAAGGACAACGACACCGGAGCCCCACAGGGCCGGCTCCACAGTCAGTGCCCAGGTCACGCTGGTGTCTGTGGAAATTCCTGCTTGTCAGGAGTAATCTGTCCGTTTCTCTAGTGTTGTTAGGGAGCCTGATACACAGAGGTGCGCACACACCCCCGATAGGAAACTCTTTCAGGACCTACCAGAGACTGCCATTTCACCTCTTCCTCGTGAAGCGTCTCGTGCTGCCTTTCCGGGGGGTGAAATGGCAGCTGAATCAGTTGGTTCTTTCCTAAGACGTCTATTCTTTAAAGAAATGAAAATGATGCTTTGCTCTTGGTACATATTCTTCGAGATTCCCAAATGCTGGAAAATACAACTCTGCCCTCCCCGGTTTTCTTGTCGTGGCTGGTGTGCACCTAGGTAGCCCCGTGTCAGGAATGGACACACCAATCGTACTTAAACTGAGTAACTGATGAATGACCGGGGAGGAGAGAAAAGTCCCCACTTCCCGGACACCCTTCTGTTCACCCTGCTTCCAGCGTGGCTTGGGAAGCTTAACATCTCACGTTCTGAGCACCTCCTCACCGCGTCTAAAGAAATGGCAGGTGAGAAAATGACTGGGCTCCTTTCTCAGCTCAAGACACAAGATTTGCGGTCTACACACAGATTTAGAAAGGTCAGTGCCATGGCAGATGGAGAAATAAATTTCAGTTATTTTAAAACCGTTAATTTTCAGCAAATGGAGTTCTTTGCAGAGACTTCCTGAGGACACTGGCGTTTAGAGGGAACAGATCTCTGCTCCGTGTAAACTTAACTGTATCCTCTGTGCCCGACTCGGTAGCAATGCGATTAAGTTAAAGTCTGCGAACACTTGGGTCTCTATCGAGAGCATCCGGTTAAGCAGAGCCGCTGGGAAGGCCAAGATGTGGGCAAAGTGACCGGTCTTTGGGTTAAGCGGGAGGCACTCAGGACCTGAGCCACTCGAGTGGGGATCCTGGCCCCTCCTCGTGGACCACCCCCCCCAGTCTCAGTGTCCTGGGCTGCGACAGCAGGAGGAGAGGTGAGGCCCCGCCGGTGACGGTGCCGCCAGCACAGCCCCGCGGCGCAGGCCGAGGCTGCCGTGAGCGCCCAGCTTCCCTCCGCATGTCCCTGTGGAGCTGAAGAGGAAATGCCGTGGCCGCCTTTTTATTGGAGTAGAAATACCACGAGCAGCCTTCACCCTCCATACAAAGACAAGCAGATAAACAAGGGGGTCAGACTGCCCGCCTCCCCCTGGTCTGGGCGGAGAGCCTGGCTGGGCATCGGCCCTGCGATCCCCATGTCCCCTTGTCCCCGCGGCACGTCCGCCGCAGGACCTGCGTGAGGGTCCCGCGGGGGAGGCTGCAGAGGGAGCTGTGGGCGGGGCAGGGGGATGAAAGCCAGCATCCTGGGGGGACGATGCCACACCTGGAGGGGAGCAGTGACTGACGGGGCACGAACACTTTGTGTCAAGACCTGATCACGTCGTTCATTTGCAATCACATTCTAATCAATGCTATTTACACATATCACTCACCGCTATGGAGCGATGTGTCAGCACCTTCACACGGGGCCGCCTGGTGACAAGGCCTAATTATTGGTAGGAAATGTCATCCTTTCAAAGCAGCAGAATGAGAGAATTTTCATACTTCATGCCCCGGAACCGAGTCCACGTGAGCTTTGTGCTGAGACAGAGGCTGACGTTGGTACCGAGGAGGGAGTTCCGGGCCAGGGCAAAGCCAAGGCAGGGAGCATTTAGGGGCCCCGCCCCGCCCCCCCGCCCCCCCGCGGTCACCTGCAGCTTGGGCTGACAAGTGACGCTGACTGATGCTTAACTGCACCTTTCATTCAGTCATTCATTCATTCAAAGAATCCATTACATTTATGAAACTTCACTCTCTGTGCAAGTTTGATTCAACCTCCTGCCTCTAGCCAGAATCCCTCCAAGCACGCGGAGGTCCTAGCCCATCCTCTGCTCTGCTTAAATACCGAGGAATCGCGTTTCCTCTATCAGATAAAAGCCCAAGCCCTCAACAACACATTCTGTTGGTGCTGCCGTCCAGTAAACATGCTCACACATCGCTGCGGGCCACGCGGGGCAGCCTCTGCGGAGAGAATCGGCCGCGGTCTAGGAAAACTGCAGGTCTTATTTCCGAGAATCTGTTCCAGGGATACATGGGCAAAAATACAGAATGACATCCACGTGGTTATTCATCGCAGCAATGACTGTAATGGCAAAGACAAAAACTGAATATCCATCAGTTGGGGACTTCTTGAATGAACAACATTCATTCACACCTAGACACAGAGGAGGACCACGCAGTGTCAGAAGAGCTGAGTGTGTATATGGTCCATTGCCATTTACATAAGAAAGGGGGGAGGGCACCTCAAAATTTCTATACATGTATAGATACAGATATAGTTATACCTATATATGCACATCTCTATCTATACACAGAGACACAGATATATTTGTATCTACTTATATTAAAAATGCAATAGGGCTTCCCTGGTGGCGCAGTGGTTGAGAGTCCGCCTGCTGATGCAGGGGACACGGGTTCGTGCCCCGGTCCAGGAGGATCCCACGTGCCGCAGAGTGGCTGGGCCCGTGAGCCATGGCCGCTGAGCCGGCACGTCTGGAGCCTGTGCTCCGCAATGGGAGAGGCCACAACAGTGAGAGGCCCGCGTACAGCAAAAAAAAAGCAATAGAAGGATTAAACTATGAAATAAAAACTTAAAACAGTTACTTATGGGGAAGAAAATAGGTAAAGGGGTCAGAAATAGAAGCTAGACTTCTCTCAAGATCCCTGGCCCTGAAGACAGGGCCGGGCAGCTGCAGACTGTAGGAGGGGCGTCTCCACGGCCCAAGCATGGCCACATCCCCTTAAATTCTGTGTCCTCGGTACCTTGATTGCCAAGACCATCTCTGGTCCTATTTATAGATTTGGCTTTGAAACCAAGTAAATATTGTACATAATTATAAAACAAAATTCAAGCGACATTAAAAAAATTCCAAAATGACATAAATGGACACGATCGTATTGAGTGGAGGCATGACCATGGTGGGTATCTCTTCCAAGTGACTTTAAAACTCCGCCATTGGACAGTGACATCCCCGTAGGGATACATTCTAAGGACAACAGGAACCTGAAACGGTGTTTTTGATAATCATATTGTTGAAGACTCTGTTGGGACTCCACTTCTGACACTGTGCTTTAGCGAGTTCTTCTCGCTAGACAGAAGACACATAACTTCAATATTTATGGACGAAACAATATATGAGACGTTTTTCACGACAAGCTGGAGACGTGGAGCGGAACTAGGCAGGGGTGTAGCTGGAACGAGGGGGGTGTAGGTGATAGTTACCGAAGTCGGGTGATGAGTACACAGGGATTTTTGCACTTTTCTCTCTATTTTGTTGGGGTCTGAGTTTCTTCCATGATCAACGATAAACAAGTTTGCTGAGTGACTAGCCAGCTGCCACCTCGTTGGCCGAGGGGATAAGGTCTGTATCTTAATCAGCACGTCCTCTCGGTGTGCAGGCCCTCCCTGCTGTCCTCAGGAAGCCGTTCGTCGGCCCTGCTCATGTGGCGTCTGGGCTCATGGGAGCCGTGCTCTGTCTGGGGTGGGCGCTCAAGAGCTCTGCAGCCCGGCTGTCGCCCACACACCCAGGCGCCCCAGGGAGCCGTGTAGAGCTCTCCCCTGGCTGATGCCCGCTGAGCCGAGAGCATCACTCTGTCTTTGTCCCTCAGGTAGCCAACCACACGTGGTCCATGCTCTCCCATGAATGTAGCATCACGCCAGGACTAACTGGCTGCAAAAGGGAGCCAGGACACACCCCTGCACGCAGACAGGCGCCTCATGGGAGGGCCGGATGCCCCACAGAGGAGACCATGCCGCTGGACACGTCATCCGCACCCCAGGACGGGCAGCTGCCCTGGACACTGAGCCTGTTCTCTGCTCCTCACAAGCAGAGGTGAAAGTACAGGCCACATGGGCCAGCTCACACACTGACCACACGTCCACGTGGCATTACCCGGAGCCCATGCAGAATTCGTGACCAGGACCCGGCCAGAGGGACAGCCATCTCCCTCTGATATCCTCAGGGTCACTTCAGCTCAGACGGCGGAGCTGGTCTTTGGGAGGAGCTCAGAGATTCGGGAAGGGCTCGGTCTTCCTGCTGCAGGAGCTGGTGGTGCGTCCCCCTCGCCCCCCGGGGTTGCCTCCTCGCTCTGGGCCTTGGGGGCCTGTGCTCTCAAATCATTCCTCCCGGGCCCATGGCTCGCTCATCTGCTTGATTAAAACAAGTCACAGGGATCTCTACTCAGTACCCTGTAATGGTCTATATGGGAAAAGAATGTAAAAAAGAGTGGACATGTGTAGATGTATAACTGATTCACCGTGCTGTACACCTGAAGCTAACACAACATTGTAAAGCAACTCTACTCCAATATAAAATAAAAATAAAAAAACTTAACCCCAAACTCTAACCCAATTAAACGTTAGTTAATAAAGAAAGAAAAGTGGTGCTGTGAGCAATTTGAATTAGGAAAGAAAAAAAAAAGGAAAGAACAGCAGGCATGGCCATGGGCTGCCCTTCACCCAGAGTCACCGGTTCTCCTTCACAGAAAGGACAAAACCAGAAGAGAGAGGACGACCCCAGGAACCTGTATATTGTGGGTCACACCCTCCATGAGCCTGAAATCTATCCAAAGACAAACGCTTCTGATTTCAGAATTGCATGCGCTGTGCTCGTGCAGGCTCTGAGAGGAGTTGCAGTGAACACTCAGCGCCTTCTAGAACCAAGGAAGATACAGTCACGTTCGTAACTTCAGGAAAAGTCCAATTGGAATTGCAGCATTTGTGATGACTTAACAACTATCGCAGAAAAGTCTATGAGCTTGAGATGGAATTCAAAGTGACAAGCACTGTTTTAGTGTCTTCTGGAAACTCCCCGCTGTTCCTGATGTGAGACAGAGGGGGCTGGGGGCAGATGCGTCCCTTGTGTTCGGGAAGGGGACCTTTGTCCTGCAGTCGGAGTCCCGTAGGGCCACACACCAGGGGCTAGAGAGGACAAGACGCGTTGTTTCTCACTCCAGAGGGCTGGCTCCAATGCTAGGGAGGAGCTGTTCCGTGCTCCCCCAGCTCTGGTGGTTGGTGGCCACCCTGGGCTTGTAGAAGCATCATCTGTCTCTGCCTCATCTTCACATGACGTCTCCCTGTGTGTCTGTCTTCCAATGTCCCCTTTTCATAAGGACATCGCTCATGCTAGGTTAGGGACCACCTAACGCAGTGTGACCTCATCCTAAACAGTTACGGCAGCAATGACCTCATTTCCAAATAGGTCACTTTCTGAGGTCTTTTGGGGTTAGGACTTCAACTCATGAATTTGAGGGGGGACACGATTCAGCCTATAAAAGGAGGTCACAGCTGAAAGCACCGTGTGACTGAACTCAGAGAGGATGGGGTAGGAGCCAAGCAGTGGAACGTGGTGTTTCTTTGGACCAGAGCTGACAGGTTCTCGTGCTTCTGATTCCAACCCCTTTTATGGGGGGAGGGGCACCACTGGGCAGGGCTGTGGAGGGGGTGGTCCCTGAGAATAAACACACGCACGCACACGCTCATGCACACGCTCACGCACACGCACGCGCACGCACACGCTCACGCACACGCTCATGCACACGTACACGCTTACGCGCTCATGCTCACGGCATGAGCACCTTCTGAGATTTTGAACACCTCTTCAAAGGTGATCTGATGACACTTAAACATTAATTTGACCACAGCTTTCCTTGGAGTATTTAAAAATATTCTTTGCCCATTTAAGATGATAATTTAACCCACCTGGTGCAAACTGAAACCCAGACACACAGAAAGCGAGGAAGTTGAGGCCCCGTCTGGATTCTTCAGGGCCGGAGGCCGGTGTTCACAGAAGCACCCAGGCACCCGAGTCAACGGGGGGGTCCAGCCGAGTCGACGGTGTTTGTCTCCAGTTTTCATTTTCCTGCTGGACGTAAACTCTGTCTCCCGGGGCCTGGGGTCCAAGGTCATCACCGCACACCCATCTCCTCCTCTCAGCACTGTGACCACCTTCTGGGGAACTGGGTGGGTGAGTAAAGGCTAGAGTCATTTCCATCATGAAAGAAGCCCTTGAAATTACCCGTTTGATTCATTTGAATTTAAAATATAGACCAAGACGTCAGCAGCTCTTCAGCTGTGCTGTCTTCCTCGATGTGATGCTCGGGAAAACCTACGGGGAGGTGGCTGGACGTCCTTAAGAGGTGATGCTGCGGATGCTGGTGGCCCATTTCACGGATGAAAAGTTGACATAAAACTAGGTTAACTAGCAAGAGATCGAGGGGTTTAGTGCATTTCTTGGTACGATCTTCAGCACACTTAATTACTCTAAGTTCAACCCGTTAGCCTAGAAGTGGAATGCAGGTGTTCATTCATGTAGATTCCTGCATCTTCAAGGAAGTAGCCTCGGCTCCCGTCCTGACAACCGGCCTACGTCCACTGGGCCAGCCTGAGGCTCCGCCGAACGGCGCAGAAACCGTGTGCTTTCCCTAGGACAGAGGGGGCATGTGGCACGCGGAACACTCAGCATCCTCCTTCAGTGCCTTGCTGCCTTTGGCACTAAAGCTGAAAAGAAGGAATACATGTGTAATTACTAAAAGATATGCCTGTGTTTTCTAATTTTATTGCTTACCTGCATTTGCCTGTTTTTCCTGTGCATTTTAGAGCTTGTTTTCCTGCATGCAGATCATGGTTGTGGAGAATGAAATTCTCACGGATTCCATTTAGAAAGCACGGCTGTCAGGCGGGCTTGGAGGACTGGGCTCCGTGCACTCCACTCAGCACTTCTAGCCTTTCTAACAGTCAACCTAAGACACTTCCTCCTGTGTTAGAAATAGCGTTGATAAAACAATTACGTTTGCAACTTCTCCTGTGTTTGAAGTACAGTGCAAAAAAAATTCAGTGTGGAAGAATACAGTCCCTGAGTTTATCTGAAAAAAAGGAAAAATGTTAACGACGATATATTTGCAAAACCTTCCAAAAATGAGTTTTGTTAGAGAATAATATACTCCTGTAATTTATATTTTAAATCTCATAAAACCATGCATAAACTTTTAAAGATTATTTTAAAGGTTTCCTGGAAACTATGTGAGACAGTTGCCTTTCTCCTACCTAAGACAGAGCTCACTGCTTTTTCCTTTTGTAACGTATCATAAGTAACAGAATAAAACCTGATACACTGTCAGTGTCGACAAAGTCTGTTGCGAAAAAACATAGGCCACGTATCAGAATCATGTTTTCGGTTTTAAAACTATTTCCACACAGGAATTGTATTGAAGCCTTCCCTTTTTTTCATTCCTGGGAAAGCAGGAATGCTCAGATGCCTGTGCTCCTGCAGCAGACGTGGGGAGAAATCGCATTGTCTTGTTAACTCAATTCCTCTTTAAGTTGTACCTGAAAGCAGACTGGCGTGATGCTGTTTATTCACAAAGAGTCCCCCACAGAAACAGAACTCGCCGCACTGTAGAGCAGCGGACTTTCTGGAGGGGAACCTGTGAATCTCAAACCATCGGCAGCAAGGAAATGCAGGTTCCTCACCCAATAACCATCCCATGTGCTCCGGATCCTGGGTCAGGACCGGCTTCTTATTTTTACCTTAAAGGGGCTTTGAGTTGATTTTTTAAAATATCTTTTGTTTTCAGGGGAGAAAAGGCTACCTTGCTGTCAGGACACAGTGTGGCCTTTCTTGTCTTCAACTATCTGAAGCCCCTATTGATCTATGAATGTTGGGCTTTTCACTGGCTTTTAAAATTAATGTCTCAAATAGATGAACAGAATCACACAAGTTTAAAGTGGGAACACGATCTGTGTTCTTAGAAAAAGAAACCACAAGATAAATGGGCACTGAGCTGCCACCTGTCTTCTCTGAAAATCGGTGTCACAATATTTGGGGAAACGCTTTTCCTTTTTCTTAGAACCGGACGAGCCCCTGTGGAGGGTGTAGGGAAAGGGGGTCTCAGGGCTTGGGCGTGCGGGGTGTCGGGTCTGAAGGAGAGCCACCTCCTCAGAGACACCACCCTGAAGGCTGAAGAGCTGCGTCACGAGCGACTTGTAAGATTTTCTTGAAAATCTGTACCGTGTGTCAAGTGACGTTACGGAGCACGGTGAGCCCCCAGCCAGTAGACACGGCCCCTCACTGCCTGGAAACGGCCACAGCGATGGCCCCTTCTAGACAGAGCTCAGCTTTATGCGGAGGTGATCTTTGTGTGTTTGTGCAGACTTGCTTCCGAGAAACCCCTTTTTACCTGCCGGAGTTTCAATCCCATCTTCCTATCCCCAGCCCGGGGCTCTGCGCAGGGTCCCTGCCTTCCTGCTGATGCCGTGTGGCAGCATCCTCGGCCCGGAGCTGCTCTGGCCTTGTCCGCAAAGCCCGAAGGGGGCCGGGACGGAGGGGCGGCTGGGGGCCCAGGGTGACGTCAGCGTACTTGCAGCAGCGGGACAGGCTCCGCTGTCCCGGCCAGGCCGCCACCCCGCGCTCTCCGCGCCACATTCTTCCGTCCGGTTCCCACAGATCAGGGCGGGAGGTCAGAGGGGCCGAGACAAAGGGGACCCCCCGCTGCCGGGCCTTGGCGGGCTGTCAGCACCCCCATTCACGACCTCACCTTTCATCTGCAGATGCCTCAGGGGTTAAAAAGAGACGCATTTTACAGCTGACAAGACGGAAGGGGCCCCCGAGCTGGGGAGGGGCAGGGACGCGAGACACCCTAACATTTATAGACTCAGACCGCCTGCTAAACATAGACATGTGCAGCGTCTTTCCTGTGCTGGCCTCAATTCCTCCCCACAGAAGGGGACACATTTCAGAGGCGGCGTTGTAAACAGGCATCTGCGGTCTCTGGACGTTGTCGCGTCGGGTAGGTGGGGGAGAGGATGAGCTGGAAGACACAAGAGAGGACACAGAACTGCACCCAGCCCCCGTCCAAGGTCGCGGCTCTGAAGCTGCCGTCCGAGACCCTGGTCCTGCTTCCTGTGTCTGCGGCCTGACGCTTGAGCTGAAACTCATAACTGGATGAAATAATATCAGACCAGTCAGCGTGCACGCACACCCAGCGTTGATGGAAGAAAGAGCTGAACAGGAGGAAGCGAGACGTGTCTTTTAAAGAGATTCTCGTTGTAACAGGGTGTTCCCCAGTGGCCCCTCATCTGTCTGCTCTGAAACCAGCAGATGAATTAATTGAACGTGTTTTTACTGATGATGGACATTACGTCTCCCCCAGTCGTTCAATCTAATTTTCTTTCGGTCAGTAGGGGCATCACCTTCTGGAAGGAGGATGTCCGAGTATTTTTAGGTAGTGCTTTGAGGGTGCTGGGGGACAGCCTCCCAACGCAGTGACATTTGTAAAAGGAAGGGCATAGCGTGTGCTTGTGTGTGCGTGTGTATGCATGCGTTCACGTGCGTGCCTGTGTGTGTGTGAATGTGTGCTGGCGTGTGAGGGTTATACCTGGAAGCTTAGCCCCGGGCAGCGCGAGGACCCTGGGACCCCGAGCAGAGCTGGGTTTGACGCCACGTGGTGTCTGCAAGTGCGAAGCAGGTGCCTTCGGGGTCCCCCGTGGCAGACACTGTGCCTTCAGCAGCCCCTCCCCACGGCTGCCTTCGGGTGTGGCCATCGTATGAGAGCCTCTCAGGACCGACGTCCCTATTTGTCATCCAAGGGCTTATTGATCGTCGACTCAGGAGTTGGCGTCTCTCTTAGTTATGAATGTGGTGCGCGTACATACATTCCAGAATGTCGAGAAAAGAGGTGAAAAAGTACAAACAGTACCCAGCTATGGAAGCTGACGCTTATAAATGATGAGCTTTCGACAAGCGCGTTGCCAGGCCAGCAGCTGGACTGTCAGGGCCCACCCCGAGCTCTGCCTCTGCAAACCGTTCCTGCCTTCAGGTCCACAGAGGTTAAGAATCCGGCTTTCTGTTTTCTTGGCAGAAAGCAAGCCAGGGAGGGCTACTAAGATCAACCCGCTTGTTTTCCTGCTGGGCGAAAATTTCCCACAAATGTAAGCACCTTGTCTTCTCCCCACTCTCCTTTCCCAGGGTCTCTGTCACAAGTTCCTTCTCTGACTGCTGACTCTGGCTCACCACGTGTGATTTCAGTATCTTCCAGGAGGGCCCACAGCTTCGCGGAGGCCGAGTGACTAGGGCCGAGCAGTGGGCACCCCCACTGGGTACACACGGCACAAGTATGTGTATGTCCTGAGGACGTTTGGTCCGAAGGGAAGCGAAGGGAAGAGAGGTGCTGGGGACCTGAGCGCCGTCACACCGGCAGTCTCCCTCTGCGCGGGGCAGGACCCACGCGGCCCTTTGTCCTTAAGGCCGCCCCCTCTGGCCCCACTCCCTGAGGCAGAGGCCAGGACAGCATCTTCCCTAGGCCACCCCGCCCTTTGTCATCAGCACAATCTTTGGTGGTTGCTCAGAGAAGCAGTTGTTGGGGGGAGTGGCCGGGCTCAGATTTGAGATCTGGGGAAGGAAGATCAAAGGGGACGCCCTCTGGGGACACGTCCCACGTTGTCAGCCCGGGAAAGCCCTTCCCTCCCCACCCCTACAACCCTTTCAACCTCAGGACCACCGAGGCCCAACTGAAGGGCCAGGCGACAGCCGGTGAAGACGAGGCCCCACGGAGCGCCGGCCCTGAGCTGAGGAACGCCGGCTCTGGAGAGGCCAGTGTCCTTGGTGACAGGGTCCCTCAGCCCTGCTGCCTGTCCCGCGTCTGGGACCTGCAGCCAAGCGTGGAAAAGGACTGTCACCTCGCCGACAAAATTCCTGAGAAATTCCTGACCTAAAAAACGACTTTGTGCAAAGTAACGGTCACGTGGGGGTCGGCGAGTTACACACCAGGAGCTCACCTTCTCTGCCCGGTGTGGAAGCTCTGACGCTGGGAAACGCCACCTCCCGTGAGCGTCCGTAGAGCCTGCCCATCCCGGGCCCCCCAAGGGCATTCCCTTTCCTGTCCCCCTGCCCCGTTCCTCGGACCCCTCCCTCACAGTGGCTGTGACACGTGGAGGGTGGATGGTTCCCAGAAAGCACAGTCCGGTGGCCGCCACCAAGGGGGGGATCGTTGGCCATCGGGGGCCCAGGGGCGGAGAGTCGGGTCCCCGGAGAGAAGACCTGGGCGTCTTGATCACCCGTGTGCCCCATGTGGGCCGGGGTCATTCCCGAAGGGAGGAGAGACCTCTGGCTCCGAGTCCCTCCTTTGGGCCATAAACCAACGTCCGAGCGCTCCCGCAGACGGGCGGGCGGCCGGCTGCCCAGGTCAGGCCTTGCTGCTCTACCACTGCCCGCGATGCCCGTAACAGAAGAGGGGGCCCTTCCACCTATGGTCAGAGTGCAGCATCAGCAGCTGGAGGACGGAATCCAAGGGTCTCTGCTGTGTTTTCCCAGCTGTGTGACCGTGGACAAGCACTCTGGTTTGCACAGCGGTGGTGGTCCACCTGCCTCCCGGGGGGTTGCCAGTTGAATGAGTTCTCGTGCGGGAAACAGAGCGCTGGCCTGTGGTGTGGCCACGCAGGCAACGCTGAGCTTGTTTCCCTGCAGCCCCTGGGGGAGCTGGCCCGGGACACCATGTGGCCTGGGGAGAAAGGACAGGGATCAGACAGTTAGTTTCCGAGGGAGGATGAAGAGGACACGGCAGCAAGGCCTCCACCCTGGGCAAGGGCCGCGGGCCACCGTGACCCCGAATCTCTGCCCGGGGCAGCTTGAGAGCCCATCACGAGCAGGTGGCCCATTTCCGGGCCAGCCAGGTCGCGGAACACTCACAGTCTGCGCCAGGGTGTGGGCCTCGAATGTCTCACCTTGTAAACCCAGCACGATTTTGAGATAGACGCACAGCTGGCAAACCTGTCCCTACTTTGCAGGTGGGCAAACTGAGGCCAAAGGGACCCCGACTCGCTCCTAGTTGATGGCAGGGCACGGTGAGACCCTCGCTCGAAGTTCCCTGCTGTCCCCCACACTGTCAGTTTAACGCCGGTGCTTCCAACCAGAAGGAAACCCACATTTCCCCAGAATGAAAACTGGAGCAATACCTTTTTATTGCATTACATTTAAGGTGAAGCAAAGTTGAAAGAAAGGTGAGTGTAAATCAATTCTTTTATTGAAAGGCATTTAAAACACAAAATTTGTATAGAACTTAAAAAAACACCCTGATGAATCTTCCGTAAAGTGGCAAATTTTTTTGACATGTGAATAGTCAATCTTAATGTTTCCGCTCTGTAGGGTTTCTTTTTCCCCCTCAAATATCACCTTCTCTTAAAACAGGTCACACCTTTGCGAATGGTCTAGAAGAGAAAGGATTCGACAGGGTGGGTCTCCTTCATGGGGGCTTTCGAAATAAATGCAAATAAAATAAATCTTTAAAAAAACGAGGATTCTGGGGCGGTTTGTTTCCTGGTATTTCAGGGTGTCTGTGGCCAGGCCCATACGAGCAGGCCCTGGGCCGCTGTCACAGCAAAAGGGACGTGAGCTGCGGGGGGCCGGGCCCCAAGGTGGGGCGTGAGGGAGATCTCGGGAGACACCAGATTCAGGCCATCGCTGACCCTGAACTCCAGGGCCCTAAGCAAGTTGTCGGCGCTTACTGAATACCTTTTACAATGAGATTTGAGAAAACCAGCAGATTTTGTTTGAGAACTTTTTTTTTTTTTAACCACCGTGGAAATTAATTTTGTTGGTTTGATGTTTTCAGAGACCTCAGTGTTGGATGTGAGGGAAAATCTTTGTGAAAAACTCATTCTACAGTGAAAGCAGCGTTTACAACCCGCAGGAAGGGGAGGGTGAGTCATGAGGAAGACTCTCCTTCTTTTCTTCTTTGTAAGTCATTCCGCGATTCTGGGACCCGAAACCGTCTTTGGCGATTTCTAACGGGGCTCCTTCCTTTAAACAAGAGCCACACGGGGTGCTTTGTTTTCTGCTCTGCGGATAACGGTCTCTTTAGCTGGACATGAGGTTATCAGGTCCTGGCCCTTTAGAGGGAGTTGGTTCCAGCACCTGGCTTTCCAGGTGGAGAAACTGAGGACATTCATGTCTGAGCTGCTTCAGGGTGGGGAGACTCAGCCTCTGAGGCCCACAGCTGTGCTCCCCGCCTTTTGGAGCTCGTTCTGGTGGCCTCTGTGGCCAGAGGCTTCGATAACAGCCAAGTGTAACCCCCATGACTGCAGAGACCCCAAAGGGCCCTGACTGCAAACCTGGGAACACCCTGGACTTCAGCTGTGGCTCTCGGAGTTGTCAGGTGTGTCTTGACCTGCAGCCCTCGCGGTGTTAGTTGTCAGGGAGATCTCTCACTGGGGTAGAGAGAGAGGGAGAGAGAGAGACGTGCATACAGGTGATACAGACGCAGATGATGTAGACAGAGACACGGACTCTCCAAGAGGACCGAGGGCGGCCTGGTTTGGGGTTTGCTTCCTCGCTTCCTACCGGCATGTCCAGGCCCCTCACCGTCAGCGGCCCCCCCGGAGCACGCACAGCATCCCGTGCTGTGGGCATCTGGAAGCAGCCTGAGTGCGGAGGGGCCCCCACTGTCTGGGTCTGGCCTTGGGGTGACAGTCAGGCTTCCTGCTCGACCTGCAAACTGCTTTCCTGGAAGCCCCTGGATCCTGAGATCCCGTTTCTCATTCTGACCAGCCTCTGCCTAAGGGCCCCTTGAGACCACACTCTAGGGCCTTTATGGAGAAAGAATGAGAGTTTCTTAAATGCCCGTGGATGGTTTTCTACTGAAACAAGTCTCTCTCTCTGCCTGTCTGTGTCTCAACCTGTCTCTCTCTGTCTCCGCCTCTCTGTCTCCATCTCTGCCTGGCTGTCTCTCTTCCCGCATGGTGTGTACAAGCCACTCTGGGTACACAGCATCCACGTGGTGGAGGTACCTGAGACCAAGCACGTGGTGCCCTGAAGGTACCCCCACACGGAGGGTGGGGCTGGGTGACGTCAGGAAGGCAGGTGCTGGACGGTGGGTGGGGCTGTCTGTGGGCATCAGGAGGCCGGGATCCTGGCTCCGGGTGGACCCTGAGCAAACCAGGGCCAGTTTCCATTCAGCTAAAGGGTGAACCAGACCAAGACCAGATCTGATGAAAGCGTGTAACCCAGAGCTCGGGAGTGAAGGGGCTGCAGCTCCTCTCCGCGTCAGGGGTCAGCTTTATTCCACTTCCTGTGCCCGGATCTCAAGCCGGCAGCTCGGGAAATTGTTCTGTTTACTGACGCTTCCTTCATCAGCACCGTGACTGGAAAAAGGCTGCTTGAGCCCCACTTGTTTTCCTTTTGCCAAAATAATAAAGACGGTGATGAATGTTTGTATTAATACCCACCTACCCCCTTTGGGGGAAGAGGAGAGCAAAGAAAAAGCAGGGAGGAGGGAGCAATAACCACCTTAATGTAAGTGGGAAAAGTACAGTGGGTGAGTAATGGATCCAGCAGTGACGGGAGCTGGGGGTTCTGGGGAAGCAGGAGATGGCGGGGAGGGGAGGGAGGATGGAGGGAGAAGGGGCGGAGGATGGAGAGGAGGGGGAAGGGGAGGGGCGCAGGGCAGGAGGGATGTGTGTTACACTCTCGTGTGCACAGGGCTCTCCACAGCCCGGAGAACAGAGACAGGGAAGGCAGAGACAGAAAGGGGACCCGGTCGTCGTGTTCCTAGGAAAGGAGAGGACGGGCCGTGGAGAAGAGAGAAGACCGGAGGAAGCGGGAGGGAGTCGGAGCGTCAGGGTGGACCACGCCCGCCTCAGAACCTCCTACCCCGGCTCCTCTCATTAAACTCAGGATAGCGGCTTCGGGGCAACGAATACTTCTGGTAACATTTTTTTTCATTTTGTGATCGAAAGCGTCTGGCTGTCTTGTTTGTTTTTTGTTTTTGTTTTTGCGGTACGCGGGCCTCTCACTGTTGTGGCCTCTCCCCTTGTGGAGCACAGGCTCAGCGGCCATGGCTCACGGGCCCAGCCGCTCCGCGGCACGTGGGATCTTCCCAGACCGGGGCACGTACCCGTGTCCCCTGCATCGGCAGGCGGACTCTCAACCACTGCGCCTCCAGGGAAGCCCGTGTCTGGCTGTCTTTTGAGCGAGTTTTGTCTTTCGGGAGGAGGGTTACTTTCTTCTGACACTTCCGGTTCCTGAGGCGCGTCTCCAGAGCCCCAGGCTCTTGTCGGAGACCCTCATTCACAGGCCTGTGGATGGAAATCAGCAGCAGGTTCCCTAATTCTTTCCTCCGAGCAGGAAGGCACCACCCACAGCCTGATGACCACCCACGGGGATGGGGGCGGCAGCACCTCCGCCTCTTCATGGCGCCCAAACGCCCTGGGAGGGGGTCCGCATCCTGAGGCATCCCTCGGGGCTGGGGGACCATTTCTGTGGGGCTTCTGAAAAAGCATAGAACACACACGATCGACAGGAACCTGCTCGGATTCTTCCTGATTCCTGCTGGCCTGAGATAATATCCTCTGAGGACGGAATATCGATGGAAGGCCGAGGCCCCGCCCATGGGTCCAAGAAGCCGGGATGCTGCATGTCAGCCTGTGCCGGGCTCAGGCCAGAGTGAGAGGGGCCGCTGCCCTCTGCGACCAGTGCCCCAGGTGACCGTGTGGCATCACGGGGACTCCAGGGACACACGCCTGGGGCACGGAGGACACTCATGTGGCTTTCCGTCTGTCTGTGCTCATCACCCAGAGGATGTGCGCCCACTGTGGTGGGGGACCACTGCCCGTGTGTTCCCAGGTGCCCACCTCCACCTGTACATGCTGGTTCACAAGCTGCTACGCCAGCGAGACGGTCGGCTATTGCTTGTTTAGTTACCGAGTCCTGCACTGCAAGACCCGGCTGGGAGCCCGGAGTTCTGGGCAGTGGTCCCCCCTGCAAAAGACGTTCCACGTCCAACCCCTGGAACCTGTGGATGTGACCTTACTTGGAAAAAGGGTGTCTGCAGATGGAATGAGGCGAAGGATCTTGAGATGAGATCACCCTGTGTTATCCGAGTGGCCCGCCATCTAATGACTGGTGTCCTCATAGGAGAGACGCAGAGGCTGATGTGAGACAGAAACAGGAGAGGCCACGTGACGACCGAGCAGAGAGGGAAGTGATGTGGCCGCAGGCCGAGGACGCTCAGAGCCAGCAGCAGTGAGAGGGGCTGGGAGGGACCCTCCCCTGGAGCCTGCGGAGGGAGCACCGCCCTGCTCACACCTGGCCCTCAGGCCTCTAGAACTGCAAGGGGATTTCTGCCCCGTTTGGCTCTTCTGACTCTGTTTTCATCTGTCTCTGTCTCCACTTGTTCCACCACTGGGTATTTGCTTCCTTACCACTGAATCAAGCCTTTCAAGCGGAGTCAGAAGGTGGCCTCCATCCCAACGCTGGTCTTTCTGGCTTTCTCTCCACCCCACCGAGGAGCACGGTCTTGTCTAACCCTAAAACCCTCCTGCGCCCCACCCTGGATTTCTCCATCTCAGCTCGCGGTTATTTTCGCTCTTCTGTAGGTATTTGAAGGCTGGGGAGGGGCCTCGGCTAACAGCCCCTCTGCCTCGGCCTTCAGAAGGAGCCATGCCTCACCCTCACAGGTTCGGTTCGAGCGTCTTTTCAGACACAGCCCATCAAATTCAGAACCAAGCCTATGTCTCAGGAGAGCATCAGAGCCTCTCGAGACTGGGACATTTCCCCCTCTGCCCCTTCTACGCCCTGCACTCTGGCCACGCCAAGCTCCCTGGGGATCAGTAGCTCTGATTCAAAGCTCTAGGAAGCCTATGTGAAACCAAAGGGGCAAGCTCATATTTATGGAACTGGACTCAATGAATATTTATTAAACCTTGCTCTGGGCTAAGCATTGTGTCGGCCCCGGAGCTGTGCAATACAGAAGCTGCAGGAGGAGATTCCCTTGACACTGACTGAAGGAACCCAAGCAACGGTCACAGGAGGTGACGATCAAGCAACCCGCTCTGTCAGTTCAGCATCTCAGAACACGAGGCACTTTCAAGTGCACTTTCTGTTCTGATTCTTACAATACCCGAGGATGTGGGCTGCTACCCGTCGTTCCGCTTTACAAATGAAGAAACTGAAATCCGGAGACATAAAGAGATTCTCCTAAGCAAACCGTTTGAGAGTGTGGGGTGTCGAGTACCCTAACTCCCAGGGTCCAGGGGTCTCTCTTGCCTGCTCTGCTAATGAGTCATTGACCCCATCGGCCAGTCAGTGAACAGAAGTCTACTGGGCACGCCCCGTGGACGGGGGGCTGTTTTAAGGCCTTGTGAGCCCGGCAGGGAGGGTGCACCTGTTGTCGTGGACCTAAGGTCCAATGCCCGGGCACTAAGGAAGGGCCCCCTGCCAGTGGAGATGTGAGGACAGACCTACAGCCCCAGGCTGCACATAGAGCTGCCTTGGGGGGGGGGTTCTTTGTGTCTGGACAGAGAGTGGGATGGGGATTCAGACCTGCAGCCGGCTTGAGGCTCCCTGGGGAACCTGTGCCCTGCGGTGTGGCCCAGAGGGCTCTGCAGTTATTACAGAGAAAAGAGATCTCCTCGGCACCTCACTCCCCCTCTGTCAGACCCCCCGCTTTCTCTTTCACGGAAGACCAGCCTTGTATGGCAGCCCTTGTGTTTGTGCAGCCGGCCGGCCGCGCGGGCGTCCTGCTTCATTCGAGATGTGGGCATGCACGTGGTGTGACGATTCTCCTGTCTCAGTTCACCGAGGATGCTCTAGGGTACATATGGCATCAGTCTTTTTTGTTTTGTTTTGTTTATTTTATGGAAGTATAGTTGATTTACAATCTTGTGTTAATTTCTGGTATACAGCAAAGAGATTCAATTATACATACGTACATATTCTTTTTCATATTCTTCTCCGTTACGGTTCATCATAGGGTATTGAATGTAGTTTCCTGTGCTCTGCAGTAGGACCTTGTTTATCCCTTCTACATACAACAGTTCAGATACCAGCAGAGGTCAACCCTTCATCCTCCGCGTGGTGCGGAACGCACGCTGCCAGCTCTGTCAGCGGTGAGCAGACTTCACACCCACAGGAAGACTCTGGTTTATTAAATAATGTGTTCAGGACTTGAAGCAGTGTGGAACTGGGCTTTTCTATTTTTGCTTCTCATTACAAGACAAAGAGAACCCTCCTAATATTATTCTTAGCTGTTAAGTAAAAGAGTGCCTTTGACTAATAGTTATGGAAAGCCCTCAGGAGACAGTATTTGGTGTTTTCTATCCCTGATGCTTTAACCACATGTCATCGATTTTGAACATAAAACCCACTTCTTTATGTCTCTTATTTCAAGTGGGTGAAAGTGTCCCAAAGGAGACACTATTGGCCCAGCTTTAAGACGCTATGAAAGTACTAACATGGCCACGACCGTGGTTGTCTTTATGTGAATTTATTCACCGTTGACTAAAGGACGTTCATGAAACAGATCCTTGGTTTTCCACTTTCTGCCACAGACTCAGCTTCAAGCCAGCTTAGCTGGCTTTCTAGCCAGTGAAAATGCAGCCCAGAAGGAACATAGGACAGAGAGGTAAAAATCTTTCCTCTGCGTTGTCCTGATAGCATATTCAGGGGGAATCAGACTTGCAGGATACATTTAATGACTGGGGAGGGACCCTTTCAGAAATATGAGTGGTGTATCAGTAGCTGTTCAACTGAAAATACCAGAAAATACAACTGTGCTAGAAGGAGGAGGGATATTTAATCAATTAACATAAGGATATCTTTCAGGGGGCTGCTCTGGGGAGAGGCACCATGGCTCAACAATGTTGTCAAAACCCAGGCCTTCTCTCTCTTTCCTCTCTGTCATTCTTAGTGTATTTATTCTTCCCATCCCCTGCCCCAAATCTGCTCACATGTTATACAAACTCGTTGAAGAAAAATGAGAAAAAATGTTACCCATAATCCCCCCATTTGAAGATGACCAGTGTTGACATGTTGGTCTACAACCCCCCACTTACTTTCTGTTTTCTACAAACAGGGACACGTTCACAAAAAATAGTCCTGACAAACTATTTGTAACCTGCCTTGTCCACTAACAAATGACCATAAGCATATTTCCTTGCCAATACATATGTCTATGGTTGTATAATATTTCATCATATAGCTATTTCTATACTTTTTAGTCCTTTTAAAATTTTTCATTTCTTTCCTTATTTTTGTTCTTATCAGTAACTGTGTTAATATTCACAGAAATATACTCTTGAGCTTGCCTTTTTTTTCCTCTAATTTTGTTGACTGGTGGTCACAAGATAGCCGTCTCATCTCAAAACAGCCATATCTCAAGCAGAAGTGTAAGATGCAGTGGAAAAAGGGGAGTTTTTCCTTGAGAAGAGATGCCTTTTCATCCGGAAAAGAAATATTTCCCAGAACTCCTGTCATCAACTTTCTCTCGCACCTCATGACCAGAACGTATGAACCTCAGGCCCTTGCAGCGGGGAGCCCTCGACCGCTTCACTCCAGTCGTAGTTTATCTCCTGTACCTGAGGAGGGAGCTTCCCTCTTCCCAGATCAAGGGATTTTCACTGACTCTGAATAAAATCGAGGCTGTGACAGCAGGGAAGACGGGTGGAGTAGCTCCTGGGCAGGAGATGCACCGGGCGGGCTGCACCAGGCCTCAGAGCTACTTCTCCTCACTTGTGGTTTTCATGCCTCACTTAGTGGTTTCACTAAGCAGCTGTCCTCTCTCCCGGTCTAAACGGCAATGCTTGGAACCCAGACGGGGGAGGCCTCAGCCACTGGCACTGAGTCCCCGACGGGGCGCCGCTCCCTGGGGAGATTGTCAGCCAGCTGGAGGCAGGTCGATGACACTGGACCACTGCCATCATGGATGGAGCAGCGTTTTTGTTTTGTTTTGTTTTGTTTTGTTTTTTTCTTTTGCGGTACGCGGGCCTCTCACTGCTGTGGCCTCTCCCATTGCGGAGCACAGGCTCAGCGGCCACGGCTCACAGGCCGAGCCGCTCCGCGGCATGTGGGATCCTCCTGGACTGGGGCACGAACCCGCGTCCCCTGCACTGGCAGGTGGACTCTCAACCACTGCGCCACCAGGGAAGCCCAGGAGCAGCGTTTTGATCTTACTGGAATAGACGCTCTCTTTGGCTGTGGGTTTCCTTCCTTGCGTGCAATCCTTCTGCCAAAACTGCCCTCCACAGACTTACAGACTGCCCCATCCACCACCATGACGCTCCACACAGCAGGGAACTTCCGACCAGGGAACTCACTTCGCAGCCAAAGTGAGGCATGGGCCCCCGAACCCCGTGCTCCCCACCATCTTCAGTCAGCTGGCTTGTTAGAACAGTGGAGTGGCCTTTCGAAGGGTCAGTTGCAATGCCAGCTGGGTGGCAGCACCCTGCAGGGCTGGGCAGGGCTCCCCAGGGTGCCGTACAGGCTCTGAGTCAGCGTCCGCTCTATGGTGCTGTTTCTCTCGTGGCCAGGTTCGCGGTCTAGAAATCACGGGGTGGGAGTGGAATTGACGCCCTCATTATTGGCCCAGGTGACCCGCTGACAAGGTGATAAGGAAGAGAGTGGTCTGAACGCCCGCGGGAGGAGTGCTTCCATCAGGAGACGTGACGGGGTGCGTGATCTCGGCGTCCAAGGGGAAACCTGGCTGCTTCTCCACAGTGCAGCTGAGGAAGGGTGTGACTGCAGCACAGGAGGCGGCTTAGGCGTCTCTCAATATCTCCGTGTCCTGGGACTGAGGTCGCTGGAAAACTACAACCCAATCCAGGCAGGACTGCTAATGGCCCAGAACCTTCGGGGATGAAGGTTTGGGTCACCCCACTGGGTGAAGAGCCATGGCCGGCTGAGATGCTTGCAAAGGGAGTACAGACGGGGTAGTCAAAGAAAGTAGTGCTAGATACCAGCCACAGACACATGGTCAGCTGCAGAAACCAGAACTATCGTTTGTGTGAGTGTTTCTCCCTTATTTAAGTCATAGGATGTCAAGGCAGAGAGTGGACATCACCGAAAGTTTCTCCCATCCTCTTCTGGAGAAGGAGCACGTTTTCGGTTGTATTGTGTTGGGCAGACGTGTGGCTCTGCTGTTGTCTTCATTTGGGGATGAAGTATGGCTGAAGGAGATGCCTGTGAGTGCCATGCAACCGGGGGTGAGCTGTGGTGTCAGTTGAGGACGCTGACCTCAGTGCTGCTGTGAAGGTCGGGGACCCCTATAGGTCAAAACACTGGTCCAGCACATCGTGTGTGCCAAGCACTTCATTTGGTTCCACAGGTTGTGTTACAGGCTGAATTGTGCCTCTCAAAATTCATTTGTCGAAGCCCTAACCCCCCAGTACCCCAGAACATGACTGTATTTGGAAGTGGGCCCTTTAAAGAGGTGATTAAGTTCAAATGAGGCCACGTGGGTGGCCCTGACCTGGTCTCACTGGTGTCCTTGTGAGAAGAGGAGGTCAGGACACAGACACACAGAGCCGACCCCAGGAGGACACAGGGAGGAGACGGGCGTCTGCACACGGAGGAGAGAGGCAGCCATGTAGCATCTCTTTATTTCTTCTACATCTTCTATGAGCTTTTGCCCACCTTTTCGGTTTGTGTATAAAGGTGCTTTTTTTAAAAACAGCTTTACAGAGACAGAATTGATACAAACGTGCGTTTCCTATACGTTTTTGTTCAAAGTAAGCGCCTTACCACGGTTTGAGAGCCACTGTCTCTCGCTCACTCTTTGTTGTGCATCCCAAGCACTGCCTCCCCTGGGGAGCCGGGCCCTGAGCCTGGATGCTCCAGTGGCCATGAACTCTCGCATCCCTGGACAGTCCTCTCCCCACAGCTCAGTGAGGAGTGCGCTCCCTCTCCTTGAAGACACCGCCCTGCCCTCCCTGCCCGCGAGGCTCTGTTTCTCCATAGGACACACACTGGTCCTTCCTGGTCCCCAGATGTCAGAGCACAGCCTCCCCTGAGCTCCCCTCACTCATCTCTAGTGCATCCACCTGCCCAGGTTTGTACCCTCTTCCCCCTCAACTAAAGGTGCGGGGGAAGCAGATACACATGACCCCAGCAGGAGCTATCCCCGGGCTGCTGGGAACTGGTGGGATCCCATGCGGCCGACAATGACGGGCCTGGACTCTGAAGGTAATGGCTGACTGTCTGCCACAACAAGTGGGCTTTTGCTGTTACTAGTGGTGGGTTCCCTGCCCCCAGAGCTAAATACTAAATAAATACTATTTCCTGGCCTTAAATAGCGGGTTAGAGCCTGGCTGGGCAGAAGGCAGCCGCTGGCCCCATCCACACTCACCCCCAGGGCGCACGGCTCACAGGTGGGGAGATGAGACAGGGAACACACGATGGCTCTACCGTAGACCTGAGGACACGCCTTTGTCCGTCCCCACTCCCTTCCCTCTTGAGGACCCAGAGCACCGGAGGTCTGTACTGCAACCCTGTGACTCAGTTTCAACCCTCTGTGCGGAAGTGACAACTCTGGGTTAGGAGGGAGGCTGATGGATGGAAACAGAAAGTCGTAGCCGTGGCAAGTCTGTCGTGTGGCTTGTTCCATTCCTCCCTCCAAACAGCTTTCCGTTGGCAGTGGGCCCAGGAAGTTATTTATAATCAAATAAAAATTAAAAGGACTTACAGGGAGGATTTACTTATAGAGTGGACTGGCTCTGGCCCGTGGCTCGTCGCTAATGCTAATTCCTTTTCATTGTAAAAGTTCCGAATATAGAGCCTTTCTCTCTACAGAGAGCTTAGCAAGTAAACAGCTGAGATGGAGAGCTCGTTTTTTATTCAGCCCTGGATACTGCAGGCACAGCACAGTGTCTTGGGCACGGTAGGTACCAGCACACATTATTTAGTGATGATGACATAAAACATAAGAAGAAAGCTAGACAGTTGTGATTGTCACGGTCCCAGATAAGGCAGGATCTTATTTCGGTATAAATAGAACACACTGAACTTGCAGGCTTCCAACAAAAGAAAACCTCCACAGATTATTAGCATTTCATGAGAAGCCCAATCATCCTGGATGCTGTGAGGGCAGCTGGTGTGTCAAGTGCTCTAACCTCAGCCCTTTCTTCGGCTTTCATTCATTCATTCATTTATTCTATACCTTATACCCTAAAGGAACTTGAATGCCTTCTAAAGCACGCCTAAAACAAGACCCCAAAAAGGATGCGCGTGACAGTTAGGGTGTGCTGCTGAGATAAGCCTCCAAGAAGTCCCCGCGAAGACTGTTCGTGAGATGAAGCACAGCAGCTGTTTGGACGGCACGTCTACCTTCTTCAGACCGTGACGCACAGAAGACGTGAGAACCTGGACGTCCTACACCCTGAGCTTTGCAGATGAGGTCGCCCACAGCCCTGAGGGCCCCTGTCCCTCAGAGGTGTTGCATCTGGGCCAGCCCCCCGGCCCCAGAGGTGAGGAGAATCCACAGCTCCTGGTGGCCAACAAGCTGGCTGAAGAAAAGAGCCTTTTGTGGTACCAACATCTATCAAAATCCTGTGGGCACCGAGGGGTATAGAGGAATGAGCTTCAACCAAATCTCTGTGAGGTGCGGAAATGAACCTTTAGGGTTGCTTCCCATGATACCTCTCAACGCAGACTGTACTAGTTTCCTCCTGCTCCTGTAACCCATCCCCACAGACCAGGCAGCATACAACAACAGAAATTTGTTCTCTCACCGTTCTGGAGGCCACAAGTCCAAAATCAAGGAGTCAACAGGGCTGGGTTCTCTCCGGAGGCTCCGGGAGAGGGTCCTTCGTGTTTCTTCCAGCTCCTGGGGCCCCAGGCATTCCTGGGCTTGTGGCCGCATCACCCCCATCTCTGGCGCCCTCCTCACAGGGCTGTCTTCTTCCTGGGTCTCTGTCTTCTTACCAGGACACAGGGTATTGAATTAGGGCCACCCTAGGGTCTCCCCTAACTACATCTGCTGTGAGCCTAATTTCCAAATAAGGTCGCGTTCACAGGTACCAAGGGTGAGGATTTCACCCTATCTTTGGGGAGACACCCGGGGTGGCTTCTATGATGTCGTCGTAGTGAATGACGAAGTGGAGTTTGATGACAGCAGAGAGCTGTTGACCATTTTTCAAGTGAGAGGGAAACATGAGAAAAAACAGTCTGAACCCTGTTTGTTCTAGGATTTAAGAGATCTTCAGAGTAGGGAATGGTCTTCTTAGGCATAAGGAAACATCCGTCAGTTACAGTATGAGAGCTACTATAAGCGCTCATAGAATTCTGTATCTACCCAGAAGTATCTTTTATTGTAGATTTTTTATCAACTGGCACAAAATCTTACATTGGGCCTATTAGAAGTGTTTCCCTCATGTGTATTTGAATCAGTCCATATAAATATCGTTAAGTCAAGTTCAACCGGCAATACCGACACATTTTTGACCTAGACAACGTGGCAATTTTATGGTTAATATAATAACCGTAAAGTATGAGACCCTGATTTAATTCATTAGTCTTAAATGGGGATTACATACGATTAGGTCAATTTTGGTACATGGCTTAATATCTAAACAAGTCTTGATCCAAAGAAAATTTTAAAGTTCTGAAACTTATGTATGATATTATATATATATATATATATATATATATATATAGTTTTTTTTAAATTAATTAATTTATTTTTGGCTGTGTTGGGTCTTCGTTTCTGTGTGAGGGCTTTCTCTAGTTGCGGCGAGCCGGGCCACTCTTCATCGCGGTGCGTGGGCCTCTCACTGTCGCGGCCTCTCTTGTTGCGGAGCACAGGCTCTAGACGCGCAGGCTCAGTAGTTGTGGCTCACGGGCCCAGCCGCTCCGCGGCATGTGGGATCCTCCCAGAGCAGGGCTCGAACCCGTGTCCCCTGCATTGGCAGGCAGATTCTCAACCCCTGCGCCACCAGGGAAGCCCCTGAAATAATATATTATTCAAATATTGTTTATGACCATTCAAATATTTTATTAGTTCACGATTTCTCTAGATGTTAAATTTAGCTATTTTGTACTAAAAGGCTTGGAGCAGAGCTATGATTTTTTCTGAATGTGTGTTTCCTTGGGCACCTGTTTGCCACTCCTCCTAGCCTGAAGACCCCTTGAGGGCGGGTGATTTGTGTATTGTGAGTCTATAGGCAGCAGTGCTTTGCTCAAGACTTGGGGGTTGTGGAGTTGCTTGGGGCGGGGTGGCAGGGGGCGGAAGTAACCCCAAACCGAAACCAAAACCAAACAGAAGGAGCTGGCTCTGCAGCCCATCACGCTGCCAGGCTTGTGAGAATACCTCACCTCCCAGTCACAGAAACCAAGCAGAGAGCGGTGAACACAAACTCTCCTTCTGTGTCCTGGATCCGCAGCACACGGCTCAGTGTGCCTTGTCTTCCGCAAGGAAACTTTCTCCGCTCATGTAAAGTCCCTCCCCACAAAGACTGAAATATATTTCCATCTTAAAGAAAATGTATTCCTCGAAACATCCGATTGCTCTGATCGGAGGGTGAAATCCAGCTGTTACCATCCATTCTAAGCCCCTCTTTTCCTCGGAGATGGTGGAGGCATTTTGTGTAATTATCCTGCTTGTTTTTCTGTGTTTTAACGATTTTCCCGGTAGCTCCTTGGATATTTTTTCCTGGTTAATTGCTCGCTTTGCATCTCGCCTCGCCATGATTTCAGGGGGTGCTGTGCTCCCAGAGGGTTTGCTGGGCCACCCTTGACTGCAAGTCTGATCCTAACGTGATGGAGACTGCTCCGGGGAGAAGACAGGCCCATCCGGGAGGCCGGCGGATTGCGGGCCTCGCCTCTCCGAATCTCGGACAGCTGAGCTCTCAGCTGCCGTCTACCCTACGCCCATCCCTGCGGCCAGCCTTGGACAGAGGACACACTGTTTGCCCTCATCCACTTGGGCTAAAGTGACTCAGCCGCCACTGACCTTGGATGAACCCTCAGAGAGGCAACAGAGATAAAAGGAAGCAGGCGAGCGCCAGGCAGCGTCTTTGCGTGTCCCAGTGGCACTGCCCCACCTGGGCCATTCCGTTCGTCCAAGGCACAGCTCTGCGGTGCTCTTTTCGGGTCCCCTTCCCCTTGCTCTTTGGTGGCATTGCCGAGCAAGTAGCCTCTTTGGCAGTCCGTCCAGGGTAAGGAGGCCAGGCGGTCTGTCTGTGTGGTCCCCCCATTGTCCGTCAGTCCGGGAAGCCATCCAACCTGCAGCTTGAACCCCAGATGTCCAGCGACGTCTCAGACGTTGGCCGATTCAGGCTGGCACAGGGAATAAGCATTTTTTTCGCGACTTGAGGGCTTCCCCTGGTTGATATTTGGAGGATTTACAAAATATGTCCCCTCTGAGGTCACGGTTGTAGGGGAACAAGAAGCTTGGACTTGCTTTTAAATAACATAAACTTTTAGCCCCTAAAAGCACAGTGATACAGGTTGAACTGCGTCCTCCCAAAATGATATGTTGAAGTCCTCAGTACCAGAGATGCGGCCTTATTTGGAAATGAGGTCATTGCAGATGTAGTTGGTCAAGATGGGGTCATGCTGGGGCAGGTGGGCCCCTGATCCAAGAAGGCTGGGGTCCTTATGGAAAGGACACAGGTGCACATACGGGGGAGCAGCATGTGAAGATGAAAGCAGAGCTGGGGGTGACATGTCTACAAGCCAGGGGATGCCCAGGGCTGCCAGGAGCCCGCAGAGGCGGGGGGCGGGGGGAGCCTGGGCAGGTCGCCCCTCGCAGCAGACCTGCAGACACCTTGATCTCAGACTCCAGCCTCCAGACTGTGAGACAACACATTTCTGTTGTTTAAGCCACCCGGTCTGTGGGGCTTTGTCACGGCCACCCTAGGAAATTAATTCAAACAGTATCTGGCTAAGCAAATACAACAGGACCGGGAATGTTTTCATTGTATTTTGGGTGAAAATAGAATTATTATTCGCTCATTTTTTTCTACAAAAGCATACTCCTTCCACTGACCCTGAATTCTTTCCTGACTCCCCTCGCGGGGACTCAGCGGGAAGCCCCAGGCTCCATCCTACTCCTTCTCCCCTCCCAGCCCACACGCCCGTCTCGCTGGTTTCTCACGATTCTTCTTCAGGGCCTCCCGCCTCCCGTCCCCCTCCATCACCTGCTGCCGGATGCCAGCCTGTCCACCACCCTCCTCACCCAGAGCACAGCAAGAGCAGCTCTGGTCTCACCTGCAGCCAGCGTCCCGTCCTGCACCGCACCGCTCCTTCCTGAGCCCCTCCCAGCATCTTCCCACCTGCGAGGGTCCGTGCGCTCGCTCGCCCTGTTCCTTCCACCTGGCGAACGTGTCCTTCCTGCCCGCCCGGCTCCTCCCGTGCTCAGCATCCTTCCGGGCTCAGCACAGGTGCTCCTTCTTCAGAAACCCTTCCTGGCTCCCCTGCCAGGGTCACGGTTGATGGCCACAAGTCGAGAACAACGCACTCCAGGCCACAAGGCTCTGTAAGTATTCGCTCCCGGACTGAATTCTCACTTATGACACACGTGTGCAGGATTCACTCCAGTGGTGGAGGGGGCGGCTCTGGCGAGCCAGGGATGCCCCGCGGCCCCGTGCCCCCTGCCGTCTTCCCCACCCCCCTCCTTTCCTGACCTGCGCCGTGGCACCTGAGAGGCTGACGTCAGCTTCCGTGGACACACATGGCCAGAAAGACCCCCGGGGGTCACCTGCAGAAGGAAGCTTGGTTCCTCCCGGTTGTCACTCTGGGGTGTGCCTGGTCTCCTGGAATTCTTTTTCTTTTATTCTTAAAGGTCAACCCAATGTCTAGGTCTACATTCAGGCCTTTTCCTTCATTCTTTCCTTCATGGCAGGTCATTGCCTTCCTGACCTGCCATGGGAACGAGAGCGGCGTGGGATAGAGCCACCACACCCCCTGCTCCGAGGTCGCTGCCTGATGCTCAGAATCCGCTCGTTTAGGGCCTGGCGTCGATTGTAATAGAGATACGGCAGCGATGACACAAACGCCTCCGTAAATGGTGAGACGGGTCCCTCCCCCGTCTCCCGGCTGTGCCCCCCTCACGTCCCAGCGCAAACCCCCTTCATGGAGGTCATTGAAAAGACGTGACCATAAAAAATAGGAAAAAGAAGATAAAGAAAAAGAAAAGCTCGTCGCTTCCCAAGGCTGCGGGTGGAAAATCTCAGAGGCACATCACATCCAACAGAGACGCACCCAAGGCGGTTCCGGCGCGGACTGGGGGTTGTTGCCGCTGGGCGTGGGCACCCCCGGGGCCCACCTCCCGGGTGGCGGGTGGGGCACCCAGCACAGCACCTGGGGGGCTTGGCCGCCCGGGAGGCCTCCCGCAGCTGCTGCTTCCTCCTCAGTGCCTCGTCTTCTCAGCAGCGACCTCCGACCCCCCTGCCGCCCCGCCGGCCCGCCCTTCACAGCTGGGCTGGCGGGGCCCCTCCCCGACCCTGCAGCCTCATTGCCTGCTTCCCGCTGTCCTGGTCACCTGGGAACCTCACAGGGAAGGTCCTGAGGGAGGGATTTGATAAACAAGACTATTTCCAAGCTGAGCCTTTGGTGGGAGACGGTCCAGCGTTGGGTGGATGCTCTGGGTTACATGCTGTTAAAAAAGCGAGAACCATAGAGCAGGGAGCAGGGGCCCCGGGACGGGCTTTCTGGGTCCGGACCTGACAAACGTTGTGACGTTAGAGAACCAAACACATTTAAATGTAGTCAGCTGAATAAATGGACTGAGTGAATACCATCCACGTTAGCACCCCACTTTTAAATTAATACCTTGTGCATCTGGGGTAATAGAATTAAACTACTTTTAATTTATATAAACCTTTCTACGAGCTGGAGGGGAGGAAAGACAAGACTGAATTCCTAATTGGACCATCAGAGCTTAAGGAGAAATATAGAAACAGGCAATGAAGATGAATCAGATAGAAAGTGTTTTATGTACTGCCATACTCTGAGGACCTAGCAAAATCTCTAGGATCTTCTGTCAGACACTCCATAAACATTTGTTGAATTAATTAATTGATTATTAACGTGAGTAAACTCAGGATAGTACAAGGGGTTCTGTGAATGAACAGATGGACCCCTGACCTTCTGCTGTTTACTGATGGAGGTCAGGCTCTCTCATGTGTGAAAATACTGAGGCATTTTTGAATGGATTCTGGTGTAGTCTTTTTAATATTCTTGTTTACGTGGGAGAACATAAAGGAAGAAAATGACATACGTTAACAGCAGAGAGAACCCCGAGATTTGATCCTCAGTAAATGCTCTTGCATAGAAGACTAATTTCAAATAATTATACGAGCAGTTCCCACTTCACCTGGCAACTAAAAGAGATTTCTCTCCTGCCTCGATGAACTTTGAATGAACTTTTCAGGGACTAGCTATGGAGGAGGACGCACTTGTGTGGTTTTGATCAGTGGAGGTTTCAAAGCGGACACTCGTCCTTAGGTGGATTTTTAAAATATCTTAATTCCGTGTGCAGTTCTAACGGTGATATTGCAAATCCAGTTGTTGAAAGCAGGGTGATGCTGGCCTGGACCCCAGATAGTTGAAAGGGACTCTCTGCAGATGCTGAGGCTCAGGTTCTCCTCCAGAAACTCTATTTAGGAGACAGCCTTGTTCTCCAAGCCTCAGGCTCCCCGTTTATAAAGGGGGGCTGCCAACAGTACCAGCTGCACAGGGCGGGGGGCAGAGAGGGGGGATCACGCCCAGGGGCCCTCAATGATGTCAACTGCTGACATTCATTGTTCCCAAGGTAGGACGTGCCACCCACCAGAGCAGAGGCTTTAGCGAATGTGAGTCTATCTGGAGGAAGAAAAACCTACGTAGTTTCAACAAATAGCCCAACTTCGGGAAAGAGCGAAGGAGAGAGAGACAGAGACGGAGGCTGAGAGACCCACCTGGGGAGGAGACGTCTCGCCCCGCAGTGGCGGTTGCACTGTCAGCAGACGTCAGAGCCCACGTTCTCGTCTGTGCTCATAACCCTTGGAGACCTTTTTCTGCCCCAGGAGCTAGTGACACACGAAATCTGATTAAAGCGCAGTTTATACACTTGCAGCTTTTCACTCTGTACTTGAATAACGATCAGCCCACAAGCCAAATCGTTGGCTCCGGTTTGCATTAAAGTTTCCCCCAGTTTAGTGCGTAGGACTAATTTCTGTAACCAGCCTCCCTAACATGCATGCCTGGCCCTTTGTGTCCCGCAAAGGTGTTAGCAGCCAGCAGAGGAGGTGCAGGGGAATTGCGAACACGTATTAAGCGTAAAAGACCCTCGACTTTTGATACCATTCATTCGTTGGCCCTGAAACCTGCAGTGTTGGCTTTTCCCTGGGAAGGTCCCGAGAACGCCTGTCCCTAAGCATGTTCTACAAATACGATGCTTTGGGCAGATGGACAGTGCGGGGAACTGTGGACAGTGCTTCCTCCTTCCAGAAGCCATTCCGCTGCAGAAATGTACGCCTGTTTTTATTCTCTCCATAGGGAGTCCTTTTCTTGTCCTAAGGAGCTATTTTAGTCCATTTTTTCTAGTGTGGACATTTTTCATAATAAAAATTATACTATTCTATGTGTTACACAGGCATTATCCCTATCTGGGATGACAAGACTATTATTATGCCCATTTTACAGATAATAAAACTGGGGCTTAGTTAAAAAAAAAACACAGAAAAGAAAAATCAGGATGTTAATGCAGTGTACATGTCTAGTCAATGCCATTTCTTCATTGTTCTCCCTCATAACACTTCCTAAAATCTGGAAGAGGTTTTTCCAGGGATGCAAAGAGAAAGGGCACGTACTCCCTCTGCCCAGTCTGGGTTTTCTTTGCTTGTGTTTTGATGTTGGAACCCCTGCCTCACGTTCAGAGATCTGAGCATTGCAGGAGGCGGACCCCCATACCTCAGGACCAGAGACACTCCCGAGGCCACTTTCAGTGAGTCTGGTGCCGGGGACCCAGATGTGGGACGTGCCTTTGCTCCCTGTGTCTCCCTGCTTTCTAAAGATGCCTTTCCACAATTTGAAGACGAGGGCTCTTGTTTCGCTTTGGTTAAAAACGATGTCCAGTCTGGTGCTAGCCTGCCTGTCTGCACTTACCAACAGGCTCTGAAAAGGCAGCCCAGAACAAATTTTTAAAAAGCAGGAGTTTAATAAAATGACATTCGCTTTAAAAGGTAAATGCATGATCCCAAGACAGAGCTTATTTTCCAGTGTGTGCTTAGGACTCACAATCATTCGCAAGTCACGTACAATTTTTGGAATAATTCCTTAAGAAAATACTTACCATCTATTTTCCTTCGTGAGGACAAATCACATCCTCTTTGCCTATTCTTAAATTTCCGAAGGGCAGGTTTCTTCCTTCCTTCCGGGGATAACGTAAGTTTTGTTACACTTGCATCTCCCTGTGTGGTATAAAGGCCACGCCCCACCCCATGAAAATTCCCATAGAGACTCCTGAAGACCCCCTAAGAGTCATCAGCTAAAACTTCCTTTACCCAGCGAACCCATCAAGCCCTGCTGGTGAGCAGAGAAATGGTCCCAGGTAGCACCCTGACTCTGAAGCGTTTGTGTCCTGGTCTGGTTTGAAATGTCCGTGCCTGTGGTGTGCATATTTCCATCTGCTGGGTTCCTTCCTTCCCTTCTGGACCAGCCAGAACTTGGGCCTGTGCTGAGTCCCTCACCCACCCCACGGCCCCTGCGGGGGAAGGTCAGACCTCTCAGCCCAAAGCTCCATCCTCAGATGACCTTCGTCCCCGAGTCAGGGCAGCCAGGGGTCCCCTGAGCACTTGATGGAGAGACTAACTGGGCTCATCACCATCATTTGCGTCCTTTTTCATCCTCGTGTTAACAGGAGAGACTGCAATTCAAGAAATGATATGTTTCAAATTTGTCTTTATGACAATCAGAAGCAGTGAGGGTTCGGCTCCCGAGATCTACCTGCGCGACCGTCCCCACACTGGCAACCCCAGCTGTGCGGCTCCGGCCGGTCGTTAGAAGCCGGCGAGCAGCACCCTCTGAACCTATCTCTACAGCCTTCACAGCATCCTGAACCTGCCTTTCAGAGAGGTATTTTCTAACGGGTATTATTCTGCAGATGCACTCTTGGAAGGAAAGGTGCACGCCAAGAGATGTCGCCAAGACCAATGGGCCAGGATGGCAAGGGCTCAGGTACTGGGTGTAAGGAGAGAGTCACTAGGCCAGCTCAGCCTGAAATCTGTAGCTGCGATTTAAGTTTTATTGAAATAATAATAAGTGGGGGTGAGGGGGGGAGGGGAGGGGAGGGGGAGGGGAGGGGGAGAGGAGGGGGAGGGGAGGGGGAGGGGAGGGGAGGGGGAGGGGAGGGGAGGGGAGGGGAGGGGGAGGGGAGGGGAGGGGAGGGGGAGGGGGAGGGGAGGGGAGGGGGAGGGGAGGGGAGGGGAGGGGAGGGGGAGGGGAGGGGAGGGGAGGGGAGGGGAGGGGGGAGGGGAGGGGAGGGGAGGGGAAGGGGGAGGGGGGAGGGGAGGGGGAGGGGAGGGGAAGGGGGAGGGGAGGGGAGGGGGAGGGGAGGGGAGGGAAGGGGGAGGGGAGGGGGGAGGGGAGGGGAAGGGGGAGGGGAGGGGAGGGGGAGGGGAGGGGGAGGAGACCTCCCAGTGGGCTGGGGAAGGGGACAGAGGAGATGGGCTCCCAGTTCTACCTCTGCTCATGTCTCTGTGACTTCGGGTAAGTCACTTAAGCTCTCTGAGCCTTGGTTGCTATATCTGTGAAAAACAGGATTTGGACTAGATGAACTTAGTATTTCTAGCTCTAAAATTCCACGATCTGAACTTCTAAATAGTACCATGGGTTAGGAACATGTCAGCATAATTCTAACATGCTTCCCTTTCTATCATAAAAAGGTTTTTCTCATATATCACGCAACATTTGGACCCAGCTTGACTGCTTTTTTATTTAATTGAGTGAGTTCGAGTTAACAAATGGTTTGACTGCCATAGTTACGATCTGAATTTTTTAAATTGAAGCACACTCTAGTTATCTGCAGGATTTTAACAACTTTGTGAGTTAGAGAAAGCAATCCCATCTAAAAGTTCATCATCGAATTAAATTAGCAATTCATAGCGACTCACCAATTAGCAAGGGATCAGCTGTCTGATGTTTGATTGTTATTGCCTCCATTTCTGAGGAGAGACTAAAGAGTTAAGTGGTCAGCCAGAGCCAGAAGTAGAGAAAGAGGATTCAAACTCAGCGCCAGTTTCCTGGAGCCTCATCTGTGCTCAGAACGTGGGCCCCTCCCTGGAGTATCCAGTCGTGTTGAGCTTGTCAGCTTCCAAGCAGCCAAGGAGGGGCCAGCACACTCTTTTCCAAACTCCCATTTAACCCCGAAAATCTCCCAGCCTTCAAAATAAAAGCTACAGTTGATCGGAGGACAAATTAGGGACTGCAAGGAACGCGGCACAACCCTGGTCCGACGGATCCCGCACCTGGTCTCTGGAGGTCTGGTCTGGCACTTGAAAGCCACAGAACCCTTTCACTTAAGAATCCATCTCCCACTCACCCATCTTTTGTTGCAAGTAATTCAACATCTCATTTGCTCCAATTTTCTTTCTTTATATTTTTGTATTTGAGCTTTTTGTCTCCTCCATTCATGTCCCTTGCTAATTGGAAGGTCTTTTAAAGAACGTTCTCCTTGGCATTAGTCCCTTGGTTATTTTGTTTTCCTCTTTTTTTTTTTTGAATGGAGAAGTTTTAGATTCAAATAAGATCTTAACTTTTCTCCCCCCAAATCCTAAATATATTGATGTGTAAAACTAAATTTTTTAAAGAATATTTTTGTTATGCAAAGAGCGTTTTTTTCTGAACAAATAACATGACTGTTAGTATTAAGTGGAAGCACCCTATAGTATAAATGCAAAACTCTTCCAAATCCTTTTTTGGGGAAAAAAATCACAAAAGTCTTAAATTAGCAAATGAAAACATCGCGTCCAGCGATATTGTTTCCTAAATATGCCTGAAACCTGTCATAATCTGTTTTCCTGGAACAATGAAGAAGTGGTTCGAAGACCCACATCACTATCATTCTCCAGACAAAGGTTATCTGTGCATTATATTCAATATAAAACTCTCAAATTTTGAAACATTTTATTATTACAGTAACGGCTATTGCCGTTTCTAACAGACACCCTGTCAGAAGGTTTAAAAAATGTATGCCTCGGTTCATGCAAAAAAAACACAAAGGTCAAAACTTTTAAAATGTCACTTCTTCTGCAGTTTTGCATAGAAAATACACTGGATCAGTGGGAGGGCTCCTTGCCCATAGAAACAGGCTGTAAGGAAAGAATGTTACCCCGCTGCTGAGTTTCCACTTTCCCTGCAGCTGCGGGCTGAGCAGAAAAGCACTGTGGGAGCCTATTGTTACCCCAGCTGGGTAATAGTTTTCTTATTTTACAGTCAGCAGCCAAGGGGGGCTGGGGTGTCTCCATAAAGTGCCTGAAAAAAATATATAACTCCTGCAAATAGATCACTTTCCCCCTCTTCGGTGAGAAACAGGAGTCTGTACAACGTGTGCTTCATTTGGCCCGAACGGCCTAATTAAGCAGCACAAAGAAAAGCGACCCCAAGGACGGGAGCTTCAGATTCAGCATCTTTCCTTAACAGACCTGGGCTTTGGGGAGAGCGGGGTCTGCAGGGTCTGCAGACACCTCGATTGTTTTCTCCATCTCCCATCAGCCAATTATTCCCTCCTTTTCGCGTTCTTTGAAAGTCACCTGCCATACAGTGGAAGGCGAAGGCATGGAACTGAAATGTTCATTTCAAGTGTTTCAGCGAAGCAGAGCTGCAGGCGCTCAGCTCCCGGGACCACCACTGTTCAGGACTCGGGTTGCCGAGTTTCTGTAAATGGTGGTTCGGTTGTGGGGTAGATCCTTCTGGCAAAATATGGACTTTCTGGCAGCGCCTGGACTTCAGGCTTGTTTTGCTTTGGTTTGTTTTGAACTGCGAATGGTCCGTCGTATTTTTGTTACCATGGAAACTCGTTTTCTAAAGGTGAAAAGTCATGGGCCTCTTACCATTTCCGCTGCAGGAATAAATATTCTAGCAGCTTTGGAAGGTGAGGCGGTGATGGCCTCACGGTGAACGATAGCGTTTCCAGCCGTGAAGGCGCAAGATGACCGTGCTCACGTGTCTCATGAAGCCAAACCACCTCAGATTGGATGTTTCAAAACCGACTAGACTGTTTCGTGCAGGGACTTAAGAAGGAAGAGTTACGATGGGCAGAAACCACGTTGGCTTTTCAGAACACCTGGTGTACCTTCCCCATCTCCCAGGAAGTCGCCAGGACTGAGTCTGGAACTGGTCACTTGGTTCACCTGATCTCTGGGAATCCAAGAAGTGAAAGTTTTAAACTAGAAACTAATAAGGAACAGTCCTAGAGGGTGTGGGCAAATTGTAACCAGCCTGCCTGGAGGCTCAGAAAGTTGAGGAGAAGCCTGATGGATTTTTCTTTTAAAAGTACTAAATCAATGAGATAGGTTGTTTCTTCTTCTGCCTGGTCCGAGGAAAACTTAGGTTTCAGGCACTGTTCTTGGGAAGGAAGAGAAAGCTCTCTCCTCCTGTCACTGAGCACAGACACGGCTCCGGGCAGGGACACGAGAACGCCGGGGGTGTTCACTGAGCACTCGGAACGGAGCCCTAAGTGTTGCTCTGGAAAGTTCCAGAATGATGTTCATTTTGGCAAGACTGACAGTGAATCGACAGGTGGGCGTCCATGAGGATGCAGAGGCTCTTCACTCTGGGGGGTTGTTTTACGATCGCGTGATGGCATCGATCTAAGAAGAGGATTCTCAACATGTGACCCCTCGAATATGAGGAAGCGGCAGCAGCAAGAGGCAGAGATGAGGAAAAGGGATAATTTGGTGTTTTGGCTTTTTAATGTGTGTGTGGAGGGGGAGAGTGCCCCAGGAGTCCCAGGGCGGCTGACCGGCCCGGCAAAGGCGTGGGAGCGGGGGCAGAAGGTGACAGGCTTTTGGCTGGAGCATCTTCCAGCCGCTCAGCTTTCACCTGAGACCCGAGAGGTAAGGACGTGATCTGGGCGCTGAGCACAGGGCAGGGCGGCTGCCCGCATCTCCCGGGGGGACGGTGTGGACTGGGCCTGACAACTTCTCCTGCGTGACTCCCTGACCCAAATTTGCATAGTTGTTCCAGAACCTTTCTTTAAGGATGGTGTGCAAAGCCAGCCTAGACAAAGGCAGCCAGTGACCCCCCACCAGCTGGCACAGCCTTGGGGGGCTCCAGAGCAGAGGAGAGGCTGAGTTCAGGCCTCCGCTGATGTCAGGGGCACGGGGCAGCCCACCTTCCGTGACCTTCAGAAACAGTGCAGCCCGCAGGGTTCGGGGACTTCAGTTTTCTTGCCTGCTTCCCTATCAGGCTGTGAGCTTCTCCGTAGCAAGGATGGGCTCGTGTGTCCCTGCATTCCGACTCCTAGCCCCGTTCAGAGATGTCTATTGAGTGAATAGATGAATGAGTAAGTGAACGGATAAAGGAAATCACAGCACATCACTGCCTTCTGGGGCAAATGAGAGAGAGACTGAGGGTAAGGGAGCCCCCAGAGACCTCTTCATCCCCCCCAGCCCACCCTACCCTACCCCATCCTGCCCACTCCACCCTGCCCCGCCCACCTCATCCACTCTCTGGTACCTACTAACACAAAGAAACACAGTTCAGACAAAACAATTCTTCCTCCTGAAGAGACACTAAAAACTGTGATGCAAGGAAATAAATGATTTTGAAGAAGATTAATGTTCTGTTTATGTTGCCTCTTTTATATAAGCTTTGCTAAACTCAATTACTGCAGATCAATTATCCTAGTATTCCTACTGGGACAGCAGAGTCTCTTTCACTTAAAGTGTGTTTTGTTGAGATCCTGGTATTTAACCTTAATACGTGGACGGCCTCAGAGACTACTTTGGACAAATTGAGGAACTCCTTTTAGCAAAGCTTTTGGAGGGTGGGGTGAGGGTACATGGCATCAAGGTGCGATTGTGCTTCAGTTTTCTCTCCAGTAAATGGGGATGATGATACCTACTGTCCCATATCCACCAAGTCGTGAGGATGACAAGTGGACGGTGGCAGTGAGTGCTTTACAAAGATTCAAGTGAAAAGCAGAGTGAACTTTCAAAACAAACACACTTGAGTGTCAGCCTTCTACTGGCTGCCAACTTTAAGAAAGGAGAAGGTAAATAAGAGAAGTACTGGGTAGCAATGAACTTTGTATCCTGTAGCGTTAATTCCAAATTAATATTAATAAAGTTTGAACATTTGTAATAAAGGGTGGATTATATTGTTTTAGGAGAGAAAAGGTAGGCTTCAAAGGAAAATCTAATAATATTTTTGCACTGAAAATGCTAAACTGTCTCAACAAAAACTAGGAGTTACAGGAAGGGAACAGAGTAGAAGATTCCAATTTTTTTGTTTTTAATCGTATTTGCTTTGTGCGAAGGGAGAAATGAGGGAATAGAGTATTTTGGTTTCTGGTTTTCATCCAACGGTTGGAAAATGTGTATGAATTCTGAGTGTGAGGAATGGGTGGATAGTTACCGGCTCAATGGAAAAGCTCAGAAACACCAAATTAACAAAAGAAAAAATGGGAGTGAACATTAACAAAATCAAACCATCCAAAATGAGGAAAAGGAAAAAGAAGACAGAGTAAAGTGTAACAAACAAGGATCATAAAATATGACAGAGGAATAAAATAAGCACATTCGTTATTACACTAAATGTGAACGAGGTAAATTGCTCTATTAAAACCAGAGGTTGTCAGACTGTGTTTAAAAACAAAACAAAACAGGTATGTGTTGTTTCAAAGAAACCCTTCTAACAAGGTGGTAACGTTGAAAATAAAGGAGCAAGCAAACAGATGTTAGCAGATGCAAACAGAAAGAAAGATGTGGTGATATTAGTATCAGACAATGAAGAATTTAGGACCAGTGGCTCTAAATCAGATGAAAGCAGGCATTATGTAATAATAAAAGTCACGATTTGTTAGCATGAGCTGGATGTGCCAAACAATGTAGTGACTAAATATAAACAATGACAAAAATAAATAAACTAGTAAATAGCACAATAGCAGTTTCTATTATAATGGGGCTAAAACATCCCCAAACAAATGAGCATCGACCTAGATGACTTGTAAATGGTAATGGGGGCCTTCATATACATTCAGTGGCCAATCAGTAATTAGAACGTCCTGAATTTCAAACCCCACCTGCACTCTTAATGTAGATCATAACAGTCAACATAAGAACCAGTCTCCAGAGCTATCTCTGGGTTCTCAGGCGCCCCAAGAAACCCCTAATGGTAATAGGTATCTCAGACAGGTAGGCAGCTGTCATCTAGGTGGTTGACTAGTCAAAGACTGGGTGGTGCTATGTAGGAAACCCTTTCACCACCTGTTTTCAGGGCACCTAAAGCTCACAGAACGATTTTGCTTCCTTAGGAGAACTAGGGCCATCATGAACATATTCCTTACTAAGTTCATTTTTCCTCAATATATATTGCCTTGCTTCCTGCATAGACACGTTTGTGAGAAGTTTTATGTAAATCAAATCCCATTTTTCAGTTCACTAACCTACAATTTCAAGTTTATTTTCTTTCTTTCTTTCTTGATTGATTCCCAGTTGACAGTGGCTCTTACATTTTAGCTTTGAGTGTTCCTTCTTTCAGCCTTTCTACTCAAGCATCAGTGATCACTAAACACGCGATGAGCTGCATTTGGAGACAACTGCCTAAAGGAAACCTTCAGTGAACCCTTCTGTAAAGTCTCCTTTTGTTCAGTGAAGCCTCCTCTGCAATAGTAACAGTAACCCCATAATTTATCTGTTTGGAAAGAGTAGTGGATACGTCTCTTTGTTCTGGGGCATCTGTAGGCCTCCTCTGGTAACTATACCTTTGGTAGCGAAAGCTCTGCAAAATCATCCATTCTTACTCCATGTGCTCCCAGCCCGGGATCCCATTCCCAACTCCAGGGCTGGAGGATACAGCCCAGGATCCGTTCCGAACTCTCCAGGCCCCACCAGAGAGAGCAGCGCATCCTCACGCTCTCACGGCGGGCAACTTGCTCAAGCACAGCCAAAGAGATGCAGTGAGACTTCCGACTGTGGATTCTGGAAGAGAGAAGCTTGTTTGCCATTGGAACTGAGCCCCACGACGATGCTGGGGACAGAACCACTGACTCCATCGCGTTAGCACAAGAAGAGTAACGTGGGAGAAGTCAGGGCAGCTCCTGGTGCTGCTGACTGCTGAGACCCTCAGACCTGAAGCCAGCTCTACTCCAGAAGTTTTCAGCTTAGAAGAGCAAATTAATTCGGTTTTTTATTTGTCAGGTTTAGGATAGGTTCTCCCTCTGTCTTGCATGCCTTCAGACACTGAAAGTCTGAATTTTTGTACACTGAATTTTTTTATAAAGAAGCATCTGTCACAAAATTAAAACCAGTATTTGAAAGTGGAAAAGTATTAAAATATTACGGACAAAAGAAGCATCCGCTTCTCTACCCAAAGTAATTGCTGACATTTCTTTAATCAACACAGTTCTAATATTTGTGCACAGAGCAGCTGCTCCTAGGAGCAAGGTTTTAGAATCGTTTTCACAGTCTTTCCCAGAACCCAGTGATCCCCAGAGGTTGAAAGACGATGTCTGGGTGTTTTCTCTGTGAAGGGATAAGAGTTTTCTAACGGCACAGTTGAGATTTCCAAAACCTCAACTCCTGAGCTTTCCAAAGTACTAAATCATGTATTCAGTGGGTTGAAAGCACTTGAAAGAACCTACATCTGCATGAGAACTTAGAAGCCAGGGGGTTCTGTGAACGTCTGGACACGGAGAGCCCTCGTTCAGAGTGGAGACACCTCAGACAACTGCTGTATTTTATTTTCCAAGACAGTAGCAGCCACTGGGCTCCAGCCATGATACTTGGAAACAGATCGTGGCCATAGCCCAGATCAAAAAATGGATTGACAGTGTCTCTCAAGTATCCAAACTCTTCCCAAGGTTTCTGACTCTCAAACAGACAGTGCTTTTGCATTCTGTTGGTTAAAACATGAATGGCATAGGACTAAAAATGAAAATGTGTAAGGTATTGAATTCTGTGCCCTGTCAAGCAATTGAAAGTGCATTTACCATCAGCTCTTTCTCCCTTACCCCTTTCTCAATCAAAAATAAAGATTTGGGTTCTACAGGAGATCCTAGATCCCTCTTTTGGCAGTGATCCTTGAGTGAGTATATGTGATAGGAAAGGTGCCCAGAAGATTCCCTCATCTCCAGATATTGCCAAATCCCAAGAACCGGCACATTTGGTTCTTGGTGAGGCCTCTCCTCCTGGCTTGTAGACACCTATCCTCTTGCTGTGTCCTCACAGGGTCTTTCCTTGTGCAAGAGTGTGAGGGTGTGTGTGCGGGGTCTTGTCTTTTCCTCTTCTTCTAAGGGCCCTAACTGCATCATGGGGCCCCATCCTCATGATCTAATCTAAGCCTAGTCTCCTCCCAAAGGCCTCACCCCTAACACCATCACATTGGGGGTTAAGGCTTCAACATATGGATTCAGGAGTCACACATTCAGCCCCTGGTAGCCCCTGTTGGTCCTCTGTCCCAGTCTCCAGGCTTCTGCTCACATCTCTCTTCTCCGCTTGATCTCTAGGGTTCGAGAAGGCAGGAGTTCTGTCTGTCTCTGTCTGAGCTCCTAGCACACTGAATCTGCACGTATTACATCCTTAATAAATGTTGGTGGAGTCAATCAATGTGTCACTGAGTTTAACTCAGTACAGCAACCAGTCCATCACCAACCGTCGACAGTCTCCGTGGAAAGAGTTTGGAAGGAGGAATCTCAACGCAGAGAGGGCCTGCGACATGAAGGTTTGCAAGGTCCTTCTGGACAGTTGGCTTCGGAAGCAGCTTTTGGAGCCTGGGCAGTTGGAACTTCTGATGCACTGCGGGCCCAAGGAGCAGGATGGGGTGCTGAGGAGGGGAGATGTGTGCCTGCACAGAGGGTTGGTCTAGGATCAAGGGAGAAGGTTAAGTGGTCTGTATTTTTCCTTCTTGTTTCTTAGCTCATCAAAGAGACAGAAACTCAGGGTAAATGTTGAATCTAGGAGTGTGCCTTTGGGTGAAACATCCCCAGGATTCCGTCCTTCTGGAGTCTAAACACTGAAGGTAAGGTACATGAAAGTGAAGAAATTTAACATCATAATTTCTCCAAATCCTGCCATCCTTTGGGTTCCATTTTTCTTTCTTCCTGACTTTATCACTTAACACACAACTGTAACGATGTTCGATTTACCTAGAGCGTTTCACTCAACTCTTAATCACAGTGGGAGAAGGTATTGATGAACTTCTGAATTCTGCATTCTATTATGGTGAAATGCTTGAATATTTTTGGTGAGTTTGTATGGCTTTCATAATCAGAAAATAATAAGATGTCTAAAATGAAGTTCAGTGCTGGGAAATGCCATGGGATCATACACCCAGCGTGGCTGAGTGCAGCAGATCCTACTTTTGCATCAAGCTTGGTACCCTTGTTCCTTCCAGCCCCGATGTGATGTGTGTAGAGGACTTTGGGAGTATGAGGGGAAGGAGGGTCAAAAATGGGGCAAGAGAGTCCTTCCAGATTTGCGACGTTAGCTTGGATTGGTTCTGGTTCCAAGGTACACAAAACCTACTCTGCATCCCTCAGAGCGGCAGCTGCTGGTGGTGTGCTGGCTCCTGGACCAACAGGCTTGCCACCCCTCTAGTCTGCTCTCCCATCGGCACAAATCTGAGATCGGGTGAAAAGACCACTTTCTGTGTTTTTACTCTTATCTCTCACACTGACAAACCATATTCCATGTAATATATACCAAGTCAAATTGCAGGACTACGGCCTTCTTTTGAACATCATGTAGCTCATCTATGTGAGGGTGTCCTAGGATTCACCTCGGAATTTTATCAGCCAAATAACTGAGACCCAATGAGGTCATTTCCTCCAGCTGCTGTAACAAATTACACAGCCGGGTGGCTTAAAACACAGGAATTCATTCTCTCACAGTTCTCAAGGCCAGAAGTCCAGGAGCAAGGTGTCAGCAGGGCTGTGCTCCCTCCAAAAGCTCCAGGGGAGGGTCCTTCCTGCCTCTTCCCGTGTCTGGTGTTTGCTGGCGATCCTAGGCTTTCCTTGGCTTGTAACTGCCCGGCTTCAATTTCCCCCTGGGTGTGTCTCTCTTCTTTCCTTATAAGGAAATATCGTATCATATCGGATTAAGGGCCCACCCTACTCCGTTATGACCTCATCTTAGCTGATTGCCTCTGCAATGACCCTGTATGCAAACAAGGTTTCGTCCTGAGCTACTGTGGTTTCAGGCTCCCAGACATCTTTCTAGGAGACACAATCGAACCCAAGAAATTCAAGATTTCACTGTTTGTAGCATAACTGGACTCACCACTCAAGTCTCATGGTGGACTTTGTTTCACTTGTTTTAACATTTTTTTGTTTCCTAGTCACCTTGACTGAAAAGATACTCCTGAGCATGAAATATTGGGAAGATTGCTTCACCTGCTCTGCACCTGACTGGCGTCCTCTGGTAGCAGGATTGCCGCACCGCCCACACCAGGGATGCCGTCGAGGTGAACTGATGCCACGGCACGAGTTCCTCTCCACCCCTCCACACCCCGCTCTTCCAGAATATGGATGTGACCATTGCCCGAAAGGAAAACAACATTTGGAAATTGCTCCTAGGAATTGTAGAAGCAGGAACACTTAGAGCAAAATGCGGGAGCTGGAGGACTTAACTTCTGATCGCTAAGTGCCCTTGAGGCCTCTCTCCGAGGACAGGATGGGCAGGGCGGTGCCGGCGCCAGGGGGGCAGACACTTGAGTGCTATTTCTGGCTCTTCCATTACCTTGATGCTCGACCTTGCAGAAGCTGCAGTTTCTCCTTTACTGTCTCCGGAGCTGATGATTTCTTCCTCTCTTTAAAGTGCAGGTGGTAGTCGCGAATATTTGTTCCCTGCAGGTTTGGTTCTGTAAACCTCTTCTCGGATAAAAATGCCAGGCAGCTGTGGAGTATTGTTCTTATTAATAACCTCATTTCAGCATAAACTCACCCACTTTCATGCTTCATATTAATATTCCACTGCCGAAAACATGCTACAATAACAACTCAGATACCCTCTGTCTTCTCATTTTGAAAATGATCTGTACACAAAACTGTTAAGTTGTCCTAAAGCAGAACACCTTTCTTTTCTCCTTCCATGTCCATGTGTAAACATGGCTGCATCTTCCATATAAAAACATCAAGTTGATTCCTCTTGGTCCAGCTCTTTGTTGCCAGTTGTGTTGGTGGTCCTGGGCTGCCGTGACAAGACACCGTAGCCTGGGGGGCTTAAACAGCAGGAATTTATGTCTTAAAGTTCCAGAGGCTGGGAAATCCAAGATCAAGGTTCTGGTTGATTTGGGCCCTTGTGAGGGCCCACTTCCTTGTTCATTGATGAATCTGTCCTCACATGGGAGAGACAGAGAGACAGAGAGTTTCTTAATCCCATCATGAAGGCCTCATCCTCATGAGCTCATCCAAACCTAATTAGTGCCCAAAAACCACATCTCCAAATACCATCACGTTAGGAGTTAGGGCTTCAACGTGTGAATTTGGGGCGAGGGACACAATTCAGTCCACAGCACCAGTATTAGACTATTCACAAACAGAATTGCTTTGTTTCAATCAGCTCAAGATGACTTGTAGCTGGCATAGGTGGTTTGTTGTGGGTTTTTTTGAAGCAGATCTAGAGATTATCAAAATAATTCTTTCATTGTAAAAACACACCACTGTCCCCCGGGGTGGGCCACAGTCAGAGCTGCCCGCAGGTTGCCCCCTGGGCTCCTTGAAGAGCTCCAGGCCTTTTGTGTAGGTGCAGAGGGGGGACCCTACCCCGTGTGAAGCAAGGATCTGAAAGCCTCCACCTTGCCTAGGCCTGGGAGGCAGGACTCCCTGAACAGCAGGTATCTGAGCTCACGAGGCAGGCAGTACAAGGCATCCCGCCTGCGGGTAAGAGAGGTCGTGAGCCTCCCGTTCTGGGCTCTGTTGGGTTAGAGGACATCTCATCCCTTCTCGGCTGCTACGGGCCCCAGATGTGCAAACGTCTGGAAGCCATGGGGCAACACAGAGCCGTGTCTGCCTGCCAGCATCCTCCCATCACTTACTGCTTTGCACAACCCCCTTTCAGCTTTGGGATAAAGTGAAAGCGACCTTGAATCAAGTGCAAGACCGTGCGCAGCCTCCCTGAGGCTGGCTGGTGCCCTCTGTGTTCTCTGGGGAGCGGGCGCCGGCTGCACCCGTCACAGCCAGGCCGTGCTCCTGCGGGCACCTCCTGGGGGTGCTGGTGGACACAGTCCGGCTTCGCATGTGGCAGCGATGAGAGAAGTCGCTCAGATACTTGGTGTCACCAATGAGGATTTCCCACTTTCCCAGGAAGTTGACAGCACTAGGACATGCAGACACGTACACACCAGAACTCTTCCAAATTATATAGAAGCAAAAAAATCTAAGTGCTAAATGTTTGTGGGTGTCAAGTTTGGTAGCCCAAACTTTGTGGGTAGGTTTGTTTCCAGGGGTGCTGGCCACCCTAGATCGTGAAGAAAGTTGTGGTCCTTCTCCCCAAGCCCTTGTCTGTCCATCTGGTTTTCAGGTCGGACCTTTTTGGGCCGGATGGAGTGAGACAGGGCTGCAAGCAAAAACACAAAAACCACGCATCTCAGGAAATCTTTTCCCCTGATGAGTCCCTTTCTCATAGATGTGTTTTTCCATAAAGTGCAATTAATAATCCATCCAGCCTTTGTCAAACTTAACTCTACTGTCTTTGGACAGAATGTGAAATACCCACAAGTGTTTGGTGCCGCTCCTTCCAGACAATGAGAGCAACCAAAGCAGAAGGGCTCTGCTAAGAAGGCCGCTCCGATGCCTGCCTTTGTGCTGGTGAAAAGGACGCAGAGCAAACCTAACAAGGGCTGGGCACGGAGGGGGAGGGCCAGGCAGCAGGCTCACAGGCTTCTGCGTTGCCCCTTTGACAATGATTGAAAAGGAAATCGCTTTTTAATAAGTGTGGTATTCTCGGAGGAACGGGGCTAAAGGGTTAATTTAATGCTTGACCCATTAAAACCGTTGACGGCAGTGAGAAGCTCACAGGCTGATCGGATGACTGTTTCTGCAGGAGAAGGGGTGGAAAACTGAGCCTCGGCTGGACCGGGTAATCAAGGGAGATCGGCCTCGAGCAGAAGACAGGGCCAGGCAGAGCCCGGGCGCTACCTGAGATTCCATTACTTGTCGTCTTTCAAGCATAATAATGAGATTATGGTAACCCTAAACTGGCTGAAAACAAATCTGGCGGCCTGTCAGGTTCATTGTGTCGAGTTTTACAACAATCCAGGTCTGGTTTCCCTGAACCTGTGACGATTATCCTGGGGGGAGGGTCTCGGAGAATCGTGGTCAACCCTCAGGCTCGCTCAGATTCTCGCTTCCGACCTACACACCACTGTGGAGCGCATGGAAAACCTTGCTAACGTTGAGTTTTTCACCATATGATTTAAAAACGAATAATAAGGAGATATTGATGTAACCCTTACTCTCCACCCCATATCAGCGGCAGATTTTCTGTGAGTCCTGAGAAGGCGTGCTGTGGAGGCACGAAGCCCTGGATCCAGCCACACCTGCCCGTGCTGGGTTCACACCCACCGCCGTCACACGCCCGGGAGTAACCCTGTGCCTATGTTAACTCCATCTGTGCAGAGAGGAAGTAGGAAAATAAAGGGGCAGTAACCTCGTTCATCCTGGAGGAAAATAGTTTGTCTTCTTGGGACGCTGACCAGCATCCTGTCCAGTGGGTTACCCTGCGGCCGCACTGCTGAAATGCCCAAGCCGTCCCCGCCATCGTGGCGGTGACGTTTCTCAGCACTCAGGATAATCCTGGTAGCTTCGGGCGCTTGGCACAGGCCGCCTCCCTCCAACCTCACCAGCTGGAGGCCCTGCCACCTGTGCCACGTGCTAGATCGAGGCTCCGGGGTAAGGATGTGCCCGAGGGCCCATCACCAGCAGAAGGCCAGCTCCGCGGGCCACAGCCCCTCGCGGCATGGTAGCTGGACCCTGAAGACGGATTCTCAAGAGAGGAATTTTGAAATGTCTCGTGTTCTTTTAAGCAACATAATAACTTAGAAGAGCAAACAGGGACGATTCACAGATGGCTGGTTCTGCAACCACAGTGCTTTATAAGCACAGACGCGGAGGGAGCTTCTGTAAACGGATGCCCAGTATCTGTAATTTTATCCTTTAACAGACTATTTATTAATTAATATTCATGATGAATGTCAGCCGGCTCCAAGACAGATTAAAGGGAAAGAAACTCCTCTGGATAAAGTAGAACTCAGCCTCAATCCCCAGAAGGGCAGCAGCAGTGTGCACACGTTCAAGTCTCCTGCGCAGAAAAGGGAGCCGGCAGCATCGCGATGAGGGGGCTGAGACAGCTCAGGGCTCCGGCCCTTCTCCTCTAGAATGTTCCCTTGGCCGTGGATTTGCCCTGAGTTTACCTCTGCCACTTTGCACCTCGTTTTTCCCGTCTGTAAAATGGGGACAGTAGTTCTCACCTCCTCAGGTCACATCCTCCCCACAATGACCACCTCCCTGAGGTCTTGTGTGCTTCAAACGAGGCGACTGGGTGGAAGAGACTTGGGAAGTCTAGCGCCTGACACACGTGAGGACACGTGAGGCTGTGTGTCTGCACCCACACACGGGGGTCACACAGCAGGACTCTGGACCTGAGGTCACACAGGGAGGCGGTGGAAGCGTCCTCACCCATCCCTTGCATCTGGCGGCGTCCGAGTGGACCACAGGCAGTCAGATGTGCGCACACATGAGCAGGGCCCTGCAAGCTCTAATTCCACCTCTGCCCTCACCCCAGAGGGCCCATCAGCCAGGGCAGGTTAAAGGAACGTCCCTGTCTTCCCCCGACCTGATTTTCTCCTGTCCATGTTTGGAGCTGTGGCGCCCCCCCCCGGCCCTCATCAGCTGCCCCAGCAGGTGTGCGGTCCTGGCATGCAGGCCTGCAGTGGGGCTCCCCTCTTTGTCACCTGAGAACTTCCGCTTCTGCAGGACCAGTGGGGCCTGGGCTGGGCTCCCATCCCACACGTGGGCACAGATGTGAGGAGTGGTCCCTGCACCGTCAGCCCCAGACCCAGCAGACCATCCTTCCCTTAGTATCGTCCTGCCCTGGCCCGTCACTGCTGACCATGGCAGCCCTCCTGACAACCCTCTTGTGGGACTCAGAACAGAGGGATTCCTCACTCTCCCCTCCTGTGGGGGGCACAGGACACATCATAAACAGCACCATGACCATCACAACAGCCCAGGGGTCAGTGGTGACGTCACGGTGATGGCGGGAGCCTGGGTCTCCGTCTGCTCTGATGCTGAGGGCGTGTCTGAGGCTAGTTGGCCAGGGCTTCTCACTCCCATCCTACAGAACCGGACCCGCCCAGCACCCTGCTAGTGATGGCGCTGAGCTAAAAGGCAGGGCCCTTTGTCATCCCTCCAAGACTGTCCCCTCCTGACTGTCCCCCACCCCAGGTCCCTGTGCAGAGCCTCAGCCACAGAGACGACCTCCATTCCTCCAGCCCAGGGGTTTCGATAACCTGCTCAGGGCTGCCCCCTGTGGTGGATAAAACGCCGATCCCCAAACTGGGAGCACTTACAAGCCAACAGCAGGATTTGGTGTCCATAAATGACCATTACAACAACATTGTAGGAGGGACCTTCAAGATGGTGAAGGAGTAAGACGTGGAGATCACCTTCCTCCCCACAGATACACCAGAAACACATCTACACGTGGAACAACTCCTACAGAACACCTACTGAAGGCTGGCAGAAGACCGCAGACCTCCCAAAAGGCAAGAAACTCCCCACGTACCTGGGTAGGGAAAAAGAAAAAAGAATAAACAGAGACAAAAGGATAAGGACGGGACCTGCACCAGTGGGAGGGAGCCGTGAAGGAGGAGAGGTTTCCACACACTAGAAGCCCCTTCGCGGGCGGAGACTGCGGGTGGCGGAGGGGGGGAGCTGCGGAGCCGCGGAGGGGAGCACAGCCACAGGGGTGCGGAGGGCAAAGCGGAGAGATTCCCGCACAGAGGATCGGTGCCGACCGGCACTCACCGCCCGAGAGGCTTGTCTGCTCACCCACCGGGGCAGGCGGGGCTGGGAGCTGAGGCTCGGGCTTCGGTCGGAGCGCAGGGAGAGGACTGGGGTTGGCGGCATGAACACAGCCTGCAGGGGTTTAGTGCGCCACGGCTAGCCGGGAGGGAGTCCGGGGAAAACTCTGGACCTGCCGAAGAGGCAAGAGACTTTTTCTTACCTCTTTGTTTCCTGGTGCGTGAGGAGAGGGGATTGAGAGCGCTGCTTAAAGGAGCTCCAGAGACGGGCGCGAGCCGCAGCTAACAGCGCGGAGCCCAGAGACGGGCAGGAGACGCTAAGGCTGCTGCTGCCGTCACCAAGAAGCCTGTGTGCGAGCACAGGTCACTATCCACACCCCACTTCCGGGGAGCCTGTGCAGCCCGCCACTGCCAGGGTCCCGGGATCCAGGGACAACTTTCCCAGGAGAACGCACGGCGCGCCTCAGGCTGGTGCAACGTCACGCTGGCCTCTGCCTCCGCAGGCCCGCCCCGCATCCGTACCCCTCCCTCCCCCCGGCCTGAGTGAGCCAGAGCCCCCGAATCAGCGGCTCCTTTAACCCCGTCCTGTCTGGGTGATGAACAGATGCCAGAGGGTGACCTACACGCAGAGGCGGGGCCAAATCCAAAGCTGAACCCCAGGAGCTGTGAGAACAAAGAAGAGGAAGGGAAATCTCTCCCAGCAGCCTCAGGAGCAGCGGATTAAAGCTCCACAATCAACTTGATGCACCTGCATCTGGGGAATACATGAATAGACAGCGAATCATCCCAAATTGAGGCAATGGACTTTTGGAGCACCTGTAGACTTGGGGTTTGCTGTCTGCGACTGACTTGTTTCTGATTTTATGTTTATCTTAGTATAGTTTTTAGCACTTGTTATCATTGGTGGATTTGTTTATTGGTTTGGTCATGCTCTTCTTTTTTTAAATTACTTTTTTATTTTAATTATTTTATTTTATTTCATTTATTTATTTATTTTTAATTAATTTTTTCTTTCTTTTTCTCTCCCTTTTCTTCCGAGCCATGTGGTGGACAGGGTCTAGGTGCTCCAGCCTGGTGTCAGGCCTGAGCATCTGAGTTGGGAGAGCCGAGTTCAGGACATTGGACCACCAGAGACCTCCTGGCCCCATGTAATGTCAATTGGCGAGAGCTCTCCCAGAGATCGCCATCTCAAAACTAAGACCCAGCTTCACCCAATGTCCAGCAAGCTCCAGTGCTGGATGCCCCATGCCAAACAACTAGTAAGACAGGAACACAACCCCACCCATTCGCAGAGAGGCTGCCTAAAATCATACTAGGTTCACAGACACCCCAAAACACACCACTGGATGCAGTCCTGCCCACAAGAAAAACAAGATCCAGCCCCACCCATCAGAACACAGGCACCAGTCCCCTCCACCAGGAAGCCTACACAAGCCACTGAACCAACCTCACCCACTGGGGGCAGACACCAAAAACAACAGGAACTACGAACCTGCAGCCTATGAAAAGGAGACTCCAAACACAGTAAGTTAAGCAAAATGAGACGACAGAGGAATACGCAGCAGATGAAGGAGTAAGGTAAAAACCCACCAGAGCAAACAAATGAAGAGGAAATAGGCAGTCTACCTGAAAAAAATTCAGAATAATGATAGTAAAGATGATCCAAAATCTTGGAAACAGACTGGAGAAAATACAAGAAACGTTTAACAAGGACCTATAAGAACTAAAGAGCAAACAAACTGATGAACAACACAATAAATGAAATATAAATATAAATTCTCTAAAAGAAATCAATAGCAGAATAACTGAGGCAGAAGAACAGATAAATGACCTGGAAGATAAAATAGTGGAAATAACTACTGCAGAGCAGAATAAAGAAAAAAGAATGAAAAGAATTGAAGAGAGTCTCAGAGATCTTCGGGACAACATTAAATGCACCAACATTCGAATTATACGGGTTCCAGAAGAAGAAGAAGAGAAAAAGAAAGGGTCTGAGAAAGTATTTGAAGAGATTATAGTTGAAAACTTCCTTATTGTGGGAAAGGAAATAATCAAGTCCAAGAAGCGTAGAGAGTCCCATACAGGGTAACTCCAAGAAGAAACATGCCAAGACAAATATTAATCAAAGTATCAATAATTAGATACAAAGAAAAAATATTCAAAGCAGCAAGGGAAAAGCAACAAATAACATACAAGGGAATCCCCATAACGTTAACAACTGATCTTTCAGCAGAAACTCTGCAAGCCAGAAAGGAGTGGCAGGACATATTTAAAGTGATGAAAGGGAAAAACCTACAACCAAGATTACTCGACCCAGCAAGGATCTCATTCAGATTTGACAGAGAAATTAAAACCTTTACAGACAAGCAAAAGTTAAGAGAATTCAGCACCACCAAACCAGCTTTACAACAAATGCTAAAGGAACTTCTCTAGGCAGGAAACACAAGAGAAGGAAAAGACCTACAATAACAAACCCAAAACAATTAAGAAAATGGTAATAGGAACATATCGATAATTACCTTAAATGTAAATGGATTAAATGCTCCAACCAAAAGACATAGACTGGCTGAATGGATACAAAAACAAGACCCATATATATGCTGTCTACAAGAGATCCACTTCAGACCTAGGGACACATACAGACTGAAAGTGAGGGGATGGAAAAAGATATTCCATGCAAATGGAAATCAAAAGAAAGCTGGAGTAGCAATTCTCATATCAGACAAAATGGAGTTTAAAATAAAGACTATTATAAGAGACAAAGAAGGACACTACATAATGATCAAGGGATCAATCCAAGAAGAAGATATAACAATTGTAAATATTTATGCACCCAACATAGGAGCACCTCAATACATAAGGCAAATACTAACAGCCATCAAAGTGGAAATCGACAGTAACACAAGAATAGTAGGGGACTTTAACACCCCACTTTCACCAATGGACAGATCATCCAAAATGAAAATAAAAAAGGAAACACAAGCTTTAAATGACACATTAAACAAAATGGACTTGATATTTATAGGACATTCTATCCAAAAACAACAGAATACACTTTCTTCTCAAGTGCTCATGGAACATTCACCAGGATAGATCATATCTTGGGTCACAAATCAACCCTTAGTAAATTTAAGAAAATTGAAATCGTTTCAATTATCTTTTCTGACCACAATGCTATGACACTAGATATCAATTACAGGAAAAAAACTGTGAGAAATACAAACACATGGAGGCTAAACAATACACTACTAAATAACCAAGAAACCACTGAAGACATCAAAGAGGAAATCAAAAAATACCTAGAAACAAGTGACAATGAAAACACGAAGACCCAAAACGTATGGAATGCAGCAAAAGCAGTTTTAAGAGGGTTTTAAGAGTTTTAAGAGTTTCAAGAAAAATCTCAAACAACCTAACCTTACACCTAAAGTAATTAGAGAAAGAAGAATAAAAAACTCCCAAAGTTAGCAGAAGGAAAGAAATCATAAACAGCAGATCAGAAATAAATGAAAAAGAAATGAAGGAAACAATAGCAAAGATCAATAAAACTAAAAGCTGTTTCTTTCAGAAGATAAACAAAATTGATAAACCACTAGCCAGACTCATCAAGAAAAAAAGGGAGAAGACTCAAATCAACACAATTAGAAATCAAAAAGGAGAAGTAACAACTGACACTGCAGAAGTACAAAGAATCATGAGAGATTACTACAAGCAACTATATGCCAATAAAATGGACACCCTGGAAGAAATGGACAAATTCTTAGGAAAGCACAACCTTCTGAGACTGAACCAGGAAGAAACAGAAAATATAAACCGACAAATCACAAGCCCTGAAATTGAAACTGTGATGAAAAATCTTCCAACAAACAAAAGCCCAGGACAAGAAGGCTTCACAGGTGAATTCTATCAAACATTTAAAGAAGAGCTAACACCTATCCTTCTCAAACTCTTCCAAAATATAGCAGAGGGAGGAACACTCCCAAACTCATTCTACGAAGCCACCATCACCCTGATACCAAAACCAGACAAAGATGTCACAGAGAAAGAAAACTACAGGCCAATATCACTGATGAACATAGATGCAAAATCCTCAACAAGATACTAGCAAACAGAATCCAACAGCACATTAAACGATCACACGCCATGATCAAGTGGGGTTTATCTCAGGAATGCAAGGATTCTTCAATATAGGCAAATCAATCAATGTGATACACCATATTAACAAACTGAAGGATAAAAACCAGATGATAATCTCAATAGATGCAGAAAAAGCTTTTGACAAAATTCAACACCTATTTATGATAAAAACTCTCCAGAAAGTAGGCACAGAGGAACCTTAATAAAGGTCATATATGACAAACCCACAGCCAACATCATTCTCAACAGTGAAAAACTGAAACCATTTCCTCTAAAATCAGGAACAAGACAAGGATGTCCACTCTCACCACTATTATTCAACATAGCTTTGGAAGTTTTAGCCCCAGCAATCAGAGAAGAAAAAGAAATAAAAGGAATCCAAAACAGAAAAGAAAAAGTAAAGCTGTCACTGTTTGCAGATGACATGATACTATACATAGAGAATCCTAATGATGCTACCAGAAAACTACTAGAGCTAATCAATGAATTTGGTAAAGTAGCACGATACAAGATTAATGCACAGAAATCTCTTGCATTCCTATACACTAATGATGAAAAGTCTGAAAGAGAAATTAAGGAAACACTCCCATTTACCACTGCAACAAAAAGAATAAAATACATAGGAATAAACCTACCTAAGGAGGTAAAAGACCTGTATGCAGAAAACTATAAGACACTGATGAAAGAAATTAAAGATGATACAAATAGATGGAGAGATACACCATGTTCTTGGATTGGAAGAATCAAATTGTGAAAATGACTATACTACCCAAAGCAATCCCTATCAAACTACCAATGGCATTTTTCGCAGAACTAGAACAAAAACTTTCACAATTTGTATGGAGACACAAAAGACCCTGAATAGCCAAAGCAATATTGAGAAAGAAAAACAGAGCTGAAGGAATCAGGCTCCCTGACTTCAGACTATACTACAAAGCTACAGTAATCAAGACAGTATGGTACTGGCACAAAACCAGAAATATAGATCAATGGAACAGGATAGAAAGCCCAGAGATAAACCCACGCACATATGGTCACCTTATCTTTGATAAAGGAGGCAAGAAATGGAGAAAAGACAGCCTCTTCAATAAGTGGTGCTGGGAAAACTGGACAGCTACATGTAAAAGAATTAAATTAGAACACTTCCTAACACCATACACAAAAATAAACTCAAAATGGATTAAAGACCTAAATGTAAGGCCAGACCTTATCAAACTCTTAGAGGAAAACATAGGAAGAACACTCTTTGACGTAAATCACAGCAAGATCCTTTTTGACCCACCTCCTAGAGAAATGGAAATAAAAACAAAAATAAACAAATGGGACCTAATGAAACTTCAAAGCTTTTGCATAGCAAAGGAAACCATAAACAAGATGAAAAGACAACCCTCAGAATGGGAGAAAATATTTGCCAATGAAGCAACTGACAAAGGATTAATCTCCAAAATATACGAGCAGCTCATGCAGCTCAATAACAAAAAACCAAAAACCCAATCCAAAAATGAGCAGAAGATCTAAACAGACATTTCTCCAAAGAAGATATACAGATTGCCAACAAACACATGAAAGGATGCTCAACATCACTAATCATTAGAGAAATGCAAATACAAAACTACAATGAGGTATCACCTCACATCACCGGTCAGCATGGTCATCATCAAAAATTCTACAAACAATAAATGCTGAAGAGGGTGTGGAGACAAGGGAACACTTTTGCACCATTGATGGGAATGTAAATTGACACAGCCACTATGGAGAACAGTACGGAGGTTCCTTAAAAAACTAAAAATGGAACTACCATATGACCCAGAAATCCCACTACTGGGCATATAGCCTGAGAAAACCATAATTCAAAAAGAATCATGTACCACAATGTTCACTGCAGCACTATTTACAATAGCCAGGATATGGAAGCAACCTAAGTGTCCATCAACATAAGAATGGATAAAGAAGATGTGGCACATATATACAATGGAATATATATTACTCAGCCATGAAAAGAAATGAAATTGAGTTATTTGCAGTGAGGTGGATGGACCTAGAGTCTGTCATACAGAGTGAAGTAAGTCAGAAAGAGAAAAACAAATACTATATGCTAACACATATATATGGAATCTTAAAAAAAAAAGAAGGTTCTGAAGAACCTAGGGACAGGACGGGAATAAAGACGCAGACGTAGAGAATGGACTTGAGGACACGGAGTGGGGGAAGGGTAAACTGAGACAAAGTAAGAGAGTGGTATGGACATATATACACTACGAAATGTGAAATAGATAGCTAGTGGGAAGCAGCCGCATAGCACAGGGAGATCAGCTCAGTGCTTTGTGACCACCTAGAGGGGTGGGATAGGGAGGGTGGGAGGGAGATGCAAGAGGGAGGGGATATGGGGGAAAATGTATACGTATAGCTGATTCACTTTGTTATACAGCAGGAACTAACTCACCATTGTAAAGCAATTATACTCCAATAAAGATGTTAAAAAAATTGTAAATCAACTATATTTCAGTAAAAATTTCTTAAAAAAAGAAAAAAAACACAAAACAAGGTGTGACCATTCTAAAAGCAGAACGTGGTACAAGAAGTGGGCCATGGGGACTGGGAGGGGAGCGACAACTTCTGGGTTCCTGGAGATGGCATCGTTTGAGAAAGACCGTGAGAGACGGCCGGGCAGGTGAAGACGTGGAAAGAGCATTCTGGGTGGAGGGGGCAGTGTGGGCAGAGCCCAAGGTGGCAGGTGGCCCTGCTGCATGGAGGGCAGAGCAGACCAAGAGCCCCAAGCAGACCAAGAGGGAGCAGATGGAAGGCGCTGGTTAGGTTGCTGGGAGGGCGAAGAGGGGCTGCAGGCAGCATGGGGGTGGAGTAGGGCATCCTGCTGTGGTCACAGGACCCGAGCAGCCTCAGGAGGAAGGACCAGAGCCCCCACCTCTGCTACTCACTCTCCTGCCTCTCCATCCACCTGGACTCACGTTGGCTGCTGTCCGTGGGGGACGCAGCATCTGCCCCCCCCCGCTCAGGAGTCACAAGGGCCGCCTTTCCTGCAGGGCCCTCGCTCACCTGCTGTGCGTACTTCACCTCGGAGGAAAACCTCCACTCCCCTGATCAAATGGGGTTGAGGTGCGACAGGATCCCAGGCACTTAGCAAAGAAGGGAAAGCGGGCTTCATGTGGTCCTGTGAAATTAACCTTTGAAAGGGCTTTGGGAGACTGGAAACCCTGACTCAGTTCTTGTACTTGGCACTTTGATTATTTTGTCCCTGTGACCATATCTTGAGAACAGACGTGCCTGTGAGACACCAGATTCGAGTACTTTCATGGCTTACTAATCTAATGCCATTGATCATACCATGTGTTTCATGGATTGTGAAGAAATTAACTATTCCAAAGCTGAGATAAACCTTAATGTGATAGATTTAGTGATGATTTTTGGATACTTCTTTATGACTTTCTTTCATTAAAGATTGACATGATACATATTGAAGGAAGTCCAGACATAGCAGGGTGACTGGATACACTCACATGTATCTATGTATATATCCAAGGGCCAACACCGTAGTCCTGAAATACTACTTCTCACTAAAAAGAACCGGAGCTCCGTAGAGAAACAGCTGATCTGGACCTGGACGTTTACCAGATGACCCGAGGACATTTCATCACACCACTAATGATGGAGCCAAGTTAAGGAGGCGTCCACTGACCAAAGAAGGGACGATTTGATCCTCCAAATATCATAACTGCAATGGATCGAAACACAACACATATGTTTAAATCCATGAGCTTTCAAAGAAACTAAAAAGAATTAAATGGTACCACTGGAGGATGCTAATGAATAATTCATTATTTTGAAAATTCGTAAACAAAGGGAGGATATCAAATATTTATCCCACCTTTTCAATATAAAGTATACCCTGGGCAGCCAGATACGATATGAGGAAATTCCCTCTTTATAGAATTAGAATAGGACCACGTTCCAACCCTAAATGTGTTAGTGTATCTTGACACGGAGCAGTGGCAGCCGCTACCATTACAAAGATGGACAGTCAGACATTCCCTGTCTTCTGACCTGACAGGTAGAAGAGGCACCTAGGAAGTGAGTGGTCTCGCCTTCACCCAGTAGACCGGAATCTGATCGCAGCCCCAGATCTGGTTACAATTTATAGGAAATACAGAGTGGTTGGACTAAACCACTGGAATGCAACTGGGAAAACCTCCGAAGTGGGAAACCCTGCAGATCAATGACTGTTTCCTAAACAAATAATAAGAAAAAAAGAAAGAAGAAATGCAGTGAGACAAACTGATTGAAATAGACTGAAGACACATCTCAACCAATCACAACATGGGGAGCCTTATTCTGATCCTGGCTCGAGCAAATTTTATTTTTTAAACTGAAAAAATATATTTATTTATGACCTCCATAAGTCAGATATATGACATTAAATGAGACAATTAGAAATTGTCAACCATGGCTAGGTATTTTATGATATTAAGGAATTATTGTTACATTTTTAGGTGTGACGGTATGGAATCGTCATTTTAAGGAAAATGATTCCTTAAATGTTAAAGACCCACACCTGGAATCTTTACACATGAAAATATGTGACATTTGAGGTTTGCTTGCGGACAGGAGGTGGGAGGACGGGAGGGATAGGCAAGACCCTTATGAACTGCCAATTGTTGAAGTTGGGTTGTGGGTATATCAGGGTTCATTATACTATTCTGTCCACATTTACATGTTGACGTAATTTTAAAAATAAAACATGTACGCATATGTGTACAATCTCAGATTCTTAGAAAATGAAATCACTACTATTGCTGAAAAACTAAAGATTTTCTACTTGCAGCGTTTCCACGTGTACACACACCACACACACACGCGTAAATGTATGTCCCTGCCAACGTCCGTGCGGATGTGTACTCGAGGATAGCTATTCTAATTGCTTTCCCTGCTGAACAAGATAATGCATTCTGCAGCCACTGATTAAAAACATGCAGTGAACTGAAAATTATGCTGTAAAGTTTAGGAAACTTTCAGAGGTTACATTTGACAAACTGGGATCTTGCCTTTAACAATGACAGGAAGCCGCACAGAAATACCACGTTTCAGCTGGTGTGGGTCTTTATCTTATCTTGACAGATTATTGCTGGTTAAATTGTAGTGCTGACTTAAAGGCAGGACTCTTCAAGGGAGTCAGAAATTAAGGCTTCACCAAATGGTAATAAAGCTATTAAAAATGCAAACAGAAAACAGCGACACTGTACAGGTTAGACAGCTAATCTAAACTAGCAGTTTAAAAAGCAGAGCAATTACACTTTTATTTAAATGCAAGGAATATGAGCAGGAAGAGAATGAGCAGCCTTGTTTAAATGCATTCTTTTGAATATTTATTAGAAATAATACATGTAGTTAAGCCACTTATCTGATTTCAGTGAATAAGTAAAATGCAAAAGATCAATTTTCATAATTATACCAAAGAAGTCTGTCTTTCATAAAAATCTCATTAATAACACCATTATTACTGAAAAAATATCTCGGTATTATTATTGTTATTCTAATTATCAGCAAAATGCTACTGATAATGTTGTCATAAAATTCCCTTTTAGTATCCTATTAAGAGAGATAGTCTAAGTAGTGGTTTAAGTTAAATCTAGACCCTAAGTGGCATTATGAAAATCTTCTTTGTGTATTTGGTTAAAATACATTGTGTATAATTACAGAAATTACCACGAGTTTGGCAAACAGGACTGTATGTTCACTTATGTCTGTGTAGGGCGCGTGGTCCCTGAGCCCACGGATCCCACACGCAGGCCTCCCAGATGCCTCCGACTTGGAGAGAAGATGGGGCTGTTCTTGGAAGTCATGACATTGAGCATCTTTCCGTGAAACAGTCTTGCTTATTAACCAAGATCGAATATTATTCTGGAGAGTTCACGTATTATTTCTACTTTCGTTCCTTAACGATAATCCACCTGTGCTTCCTGAACAGCCACCTTTAGAAGCAGCTCTTGCTTTTCCTAGTTGGAGAATCCATCGCGACTTTGGCCTGGATGTCGGGGAAACGACTCCACTCCTCTGGGCCTCCGTTTCCATCTCAGGGAAGCGGTACCGTAGAAGCAGGACCTCCACGACGCTTCGATTCCTGACTGTTTAGCTCAACGTCAAACAATGGTTGCCTGAATCTTTGGCAAATATTACTGCAACAAAAAAGACAAAACAAAACAAAAAGCATCTCGAGACTTCTCTTTGTGTAATGAGCTCTATTAAGAAAAAAAGGATTTGAAGCAAAATTAACTCTGCAGTTATTGTTGGGACTTTGTTCCTAGTTCCAAAAAAAAAAAAAAAAAAAGATTCAGCAAACTCAAGTGTCTTTGTTTAAGCAGCGTGTTTTCCTCCTAACCTAACCTATTCAACCCAATAATCTCATACACAGGCGATAGATAGCCCCGAAAATGTGCAGGACTGCCTGCATTGTGGAAGTTAAATTTCTCTTCTTACTAGACTTACGAAGACGTGAGCAAGGCCTTTTTGAAAATGATACAGGTGACTGAATAAACAAACCAAATAAACCCTCTTTTTAAAATCGAAGTATAGTTGACTTACAATGTTGTGTTAGTTGCAGGTGTACAGCAAAGTGATCTAGTTATATATACATATATATTTATTTTTTTCAGATTCTCTTCCCTTATAGGTTATTATAAAATGTTGAACAGAGTTCCCTGTGCTGTACAGTAGAACCTTGTGGTTTATCTATTTTATATATAGTGATGTGTATCTGCTAATCCCAAATTCCTAATTTATCCCTCCCCGCCTTTCCCCTTTGGTAAACATAAGTTTGTTTTCCATGTCTGTGGTAAACCCTCTTATTTTAATACCTGTTTGCGAGCATATCTGAATATCTTTGTGCTGCTGCGACTAAAGGTTGTGACTACTTAAAGCATTTAAATGGTAAGCCCTACTTAGCAAATTAATGATAACATAGCTCTTTGACCTGGAAGAAGTAATGCTTTTTTGAAAATGTAAATGAGTGGAAGAAGCCACAATAAAATAAAAAGCTTGCTTTTACCTTTAGCTCAAAATTGAAAACCTAAAGAAATTTTGGAAAACGAAAGCACGAGGCCAATCCGGGCCCTGGCCTGCCTCTCGTGATCGTCCCGGGATTATCTCCATCCTTAAGCAGAAGGCCCCCTTGGCCAATGGCTGTGACACCTCCACTCCCCTCTCCAAGGAAGAAGCCCCAGCTCTGCTGCCAGACGGATGCCAGGGCCATCCTCGGGGCACAAGCTGCCCCAGGAGGTGGGCCAGGGGCTTCCCTCATTTCAGTGGGACAGGAGGTTTCAGGTGTAATTCCACACCGTGGAGGGCAACCTGCCACCCAGACAGCCCCCCTCCGGCATCCCCAAAGGACGCCTCTGGCCACTGCCTGTGCACCTCCAAGAACAGACCTGCTGACAGTTGGGGTAGAACGTTCTACCCTAAACCAAGTGAAGTTGCATCTTAACTCTTACCTAGGGATTGTAGCTCAGCCCTTCCAAGCTATAAAAATTCCACCTTTGTTCCTACCTGAGGGACTCGAAACCTCTGAAGACGGTTATTATGATGCTCAAGGTTTTCTGTTTCTTGTGCTAAACTCCCCAGTTGCCGCTCCCGTCTTTGATGTGATCTGGTCTGATGTTCTCACCACATTCAGTGCCCTGCTCTGCAAAGATTCAACTCATCCCAGTGCCTTTCAGTTTGATCCCATTCAACTGAGTCTCTGCTGTGTGCCAGGCACAATGCACAGTGATGGACTGACTGAGATGGGGGAGGGGGGGGAAGGAGAAGAAGGGGAAGGGGAAGGAAGGAAGGAAGGAAAGGAGGGAGGAGAAAAGCAGAGTTCCTGGCAACAGGATGGGTTCCAGGACAAGGGAAGTTCAGGGTAGAGAAGGATCTTACCTGGAGGAGGGTCCAGGCATCAAGAAAATCTATCTGAGGAAAATTCCCTTAAGCCAGGACCTGGTGATCAGACAAAGGGAAGTGGAGTCTGCTAATCCAGCGGGAGGACAGAGGGCAGAGAGTCCACCCTCCTGGGACGTTCCCTCCAGCTCTGGTGAATTTGCCAACCCACAGGGCAGGTGAGCAGCTGGGCAGATGTTTGGCCCAAGGGAGCCCAGGAAGGTGCAAGGCAGGCAGGCTGGGCAGAATTAGCTCAGAAACATCAAATTTAAATTAAATTTAGAGGGACTTCCCTGGTGGCACAGTGGTTAAGAATCCGCCTTCCAAAGCAGGGGACGCAGGTTCTATCCCTGGTCAAGGAACTAAGATCCCCCATGCTGCCGGGCTCAACTACAGAGCTCACACCCTGGAGCCCGAGCGCCACAACTGGACAGAAGCCTGCACGCAGCAACGAAGAGCCCACGAGCCACAGTGAAAGATCCCACATGCCTCAATGAAGACCCCACGTGCCACAACTAAGACACAATGCAGCCACAAAAATAAATAAAATAAAATAAATTTAGAGCATAACCAAAAAAAAAAAAAAAAAAGAACCCACACATCCCAATTGCCTTGGTGCATATACTTTTACAGCCCTCTCTTTTTTAATTTTTTCTTCTTCTTCTTCTTCTTTTTCTCTTTTTTAATTTTTATTTTAGGGGAAATGTATGCTTAGCCTCAAAGAAGTGAAAATTATGGTTCCCAACCCTGAATAAAAAAAGAAGCAGCATCTCCGGCTGCAGTATGAGGGATAATCCGAGTGAGCAAATCAGGCTGAGGCAGTGATGGAGAGGTACCGTCAAACTTAAGAGGTATTTGAAATCGTTTTCCTAAAATATTTCTGTAAAACTTTAGCCACGTTATGGGTTAAATGGGCTTTGATAGGCTTACCTGGGACCCTAGTTTCACCGTTTAACGTTATTTCCATGAAAAGTATTCTAAGGTGCTGACAGCTAATGTAGACTCGCACGTGGGGTCCAACCCGTTTGGAAGCTGAGCACTGCGTATACGCCCACGCTGGGAGTGCTCAGAGCGGGAGGGCTCTTCTCCTTGGTACAAGCCAGCTCTCTCTTGGGCCCGGGTCAAGGGCGGATCCTTTCCTCAGCTGACTGAAAACCTCTAAGACAGTTTCCCAGCCTGGAGCTTCGGGACAGAGTCTGTGAACGCTGCACGGGGGCCAGTCGTGGTAAGACCTGAGCTGGTTCCCATGACTCTCAAAGTTAACCAAGAAAAAGGGACAGAAAAGCTAATGCCTGGAGATGGTCTCCCCTCCAAATTTTTTTAAAAGCCCTGATGTTAGTCCAACTAGGAAGGTAGGTCTTGTCTCATCATGGATGTCATCCAGTCTTAAGGAAGAACTCAAGGGTCCAGCCTGTGTGACTGAGATCACGTAGCCTGCAGTGAGGGACCAGGATTTTATTTTTAATTTCCAATCTGCCATGGAATGACACTTTTGTAAAACATAATAAAAACAAATTACTGTAACTGAGCAGGACGCTGTGGGGCTTTCCCAGGAGACACCTCTCTCCGCCATCACCTGCCTCTTGTTTGTAGGAAAGTTTTAGCCTCCTAGGCCTTTTCCAGGTTCCAAAGAGCAAATTCAACTAGAGAAGTGAGAAAATTCAGAACCAAAGGAAAACAGTCAAGCAAAACAAAATAATCATACAAAGTCAAGGACCTGTCGTTCCTCCTCAAGGGCTGTAGAGAGTATCCTGAGCCATAGCCTTGAGCCGTTTTGCAGATACTAACTCCCCTGCCCCCCCCAAGGGGAAGACGTTAACTGCATGCTGACCACCAGCACATAGACCCCAGACCGGTTAGAACCAGAGGTTAATGACTGAGATGCCCGAAACTTCCCCACTACCTCACCATCAGTCAGAGAACTGCAGGAGCTGAGCAAGCACCACGTGACCCTCTCCCTTCATTTGCCTTTAAAATCCCTTCCCTGAAAGCCGTTGGGAGCTCGCATCTTTTGAGCATGAGCTGCCCGTTCTCCTTGCTTGGTCCCATGTGGGGAGCCTGCGGCAAACACTGCACTTCCCTTCACCACAACCCGGTGTCAGTAGATTGGCTTTGCTGCGGACCCAAGTTTGGTGTGATAACGTTACTACAAAAGTGAAATAAAAATAACCATCAAGATACGCTCTGATTTTTTTAAATTATGAGACTCAACAGACATAGCGTTACTTGTGAAATTGCTACAGAAGTTCCTAACTTCTCACTCTGCAATGCAGCCCTCTCCTCCCACACACGGTCACACATCTGTGGGTCGGCTGCTCGACCACACTGGGGTTGGAGACGGTGTGGATTCCAACCTGCCTGTAAAACTGGTCCAACAGCCTGACGCGCACTGGACGCGGTGTGGCGCAGTAGTAGTTGGTTTGTTTTCCTTTTGCTGTGTTTCCCAGAAATGGACGTGAAGTTGTGGTCATTTTAGATCCAAAAACCAAGGCTTCAGTGTCCTTCTTCTTTGGGGGTAACATTGTTATTCCTGAAAACAAGCAGTTCCTGGGACATTCAGGGAAAAGGGAGAAAACAGTTGTTTCTTAAGTCACAGAGTGGTCTTCTGAGGGATGAATCAGGAGGTACACACAGTACCGGTGACAGTGCAGATCTCCCCATCCCCGCCGGTGGGCGTGAACCCCTGGGGATGAGGTCACGATTTCATCAGCCACCGAGATGTCTTAGTCGGCCTCACGTCCACCAGTGCGGTTGAAACAGGCCTAGGGAGGCTCTGTTTTCCCTCTTCAGTGGGGCTCCGTTTGTTTTTCTGTTTGTCCAAACACCTACCATGCAGCTCCTGCATCTCAACAGAACCCCGAGAACAGGCTCCCTGGCAACATCATGAACACTGACCGGGTTTCTAGAACCAAGCAGAGATCTGGAATTCTTGCAGCATTTCGCGGGCAGCGGGCAGAGGCTTCCTCCACTGGGGCTGAGCCCGTGTCCTGGGGTGACCCTGGCTCCAGCCTGGCAGCCTCACCTGCTCCTTCCTACGTGGTTACTTGTGACGGGATGTGCGGAATCAATTGGATTTTCTTTTCAAAGGAAGGACCTACTGACAAAAGTGACCCTAATGAGTGTCATTAAGGCAGAAGTGCTGTGCTCTCGGTGGCCACCGAGCCGGCCCTCAGGGCCAGGAAAAGCCCAGTGTCTCCATGGCAACAAGCAGTCAACGTTTAAGTTTTCAGTGTCTGAAGGAGGTAATTACTTTCTTCTTCACATTTGTATAGTTTATAATCGCAGTAACGCTGCCCCCACCCCCAGGCTGGACAACTCCGGGGATTAATGAGCACCTGGCCGTTTGCATCTGCTTTTTTCCTTAAGGGGCTTTGATTTCCCTTCCGGGTTTTGAACTCCTCTGGTCACTTGCTAACTGCAAGAAGATGTCCTCCGCATGGGTCACGGAGGCCATCCCAGGCTTGGTTTTAAAACAAAGGCAAATGGACCAGCATCTCTTGCTGTGTGGCCCCAGGCTGGTTGGGTAGAGGCTCTGTTTCACTCTCATCCTGTGTGTGTTTATGCAGATGGATTTGGGCGTTTGAGGAGCCATGTGTAAGGATGTGGGTGGCACAACGGGTATGTGCTTTTAGGACCTGTTCTGTTTAATGCCACGGCACTCAGTCTCCATCACTGAGTACAGTTCTCTGTGTTTTACAAATGAAAACAGCAATACCTCCCTCCGCTCACTCACTGTCCATGCAGGGGCTTAAACTTTATTTATAACACAAGAAACATTTATCCATCACCAGCCGGGACATGTGCGCTAGGTGATGCGCGATTACAGAGTTCCTTTTTGTCCTTAATTGGAAATGCATCACGCCTTTGCTATGTACCGACTTCTTCACTTTGGGCTGCGCACAGGATGTGCTTATATAGTCCGTTGAAAGAGACAGGTGTAGACGGGAACTCATGCCACGAAGCACTCTAATGAGGCATCGGTGAGGCACCTTGAGGGCATCTAGATATGCTAGCACCTTTGTCATCTGCAACCACGGCACGGGCAGCAAGAGGACAGCACCGTGTACTGAATGTCTGACTGCACAGGTGCTCCTTAAACATCGAAATGAGGAGGCATTTGCCTGCGCTCAGGGCAAACTTCACGGTGTTTAAACAGGCAGCACTTGATACAGAGATCAAGGACGCTGAACAGAGGTAGGAAGCACACAATTCTCTGCTGTGTGTGAGCACAGGCTTTGCTGTAGCTGGTGGTTTGTGGAGGGGGAGAAATTTGTAACCCCAAAAGGACATCTGCTGTGACTTGGAGATGTGAGGGCCCCTGCTGACCCAGGCCCCGGGTCTGGACATGTCTGGTGAACCCGGTTTGGGTTCGTGTCGCCATCGCTTAGTACCGGAGGATGTTGGATAACACGCTCCTGCTGTAGTGGGTGCTCAGGGGTTTTTAATTTACTCAGTAAAGCCCTCTCTTCGGTTGTAACAGTCCTGAGATCCCAACAGAGTGACGTGCGAGTGATTACATCTGCCGCTTTTACTTTTAACTCCTTCAGTGTGTGTCGTGCGCCATGTGTAAGGTCTTCAAACGGCAATCGTACAAGTGGTCGCTGTCTGTGTCCAGCACGTGTGGCCAGCTGGCCGGCAGTGTGTCTGATGCCCTCATGCTGGAAGGTGGGGCGTGACTCAGCCATGACCTCTGTGTGGCCGTGTGGCTGACGGGACGGGAAGGCCCGGGTCCACCTGTCTCAGCTGGACTTGCTGTACTGCATGCTGATGGCTTTGCCCCTTCCCTTCACCATTCACCAAGGCTCATGGCTCAGAAAGCCACAATGGGAAAGGAAGGGTCTTCGATTCACTGACGCCGGGCGCCCACTCCCTGTGCAGCTGCCCAGCATCCGGCTGCCTCGCCGGCCCAGCCGTCGGTCCCACCCTCAGCTTGCCCTTCAGGTCAGTCACTCTGTGTCTTCTGTCCCCACCCTGCAGTGAGGAGCCGCAGTCACTGCCGGGCCGCAGCTGCTCGGATGTCTGTCCTCCCAGCTCTCTACACACATGACACCCTCAAGCGCTGTACTCTAGAAGCAGCTCGAACCACCCTCATGTGCTCTTGGCCGGAGAACGGGTCCCTCTGCCACGTAGGAAGCAGGGTTTTGCTTCTTTGACCCACGAGCATTGTCAGGCACCTGCCACATGCCGCGCCTGGTCCCGGGGTGTGAGCCTGTGTTGTCCCCTGCACACGGCAGTCAGACTCCAGGGGCGTCCACGGCAAGTGACACCAAGGCCGTGTCCCCTGCTAGGTGGCCTCTGCAGAGGTGACACTGAAGGCAAGTCCCAGTCGTGGACAGAGCACCCTGGGCTGAGGGACCAGCAAATGCAGAGGCCCAGAGGCTAAGCGAGAGTGAGCCTGGACTGACCAGGGTTAGGGGTGGTGTGGGCAGGACACTGGAGACCGCAGTCAGGGGAGGGTCTCACAAGGGAAGTGTCTTGATGTCACCGGTCATTCTAAAGGTTCTCTGATGCTCTATGGGGACCAGAGGGGACGCAGGCAAGGAAGGAGGGGAGACGAGTGGGGAGGTGATTGGGGAGATGGTGGTGTGGGCAAGTGGGAGGGGGGATGGCGGGATGGTGGGATGGTGGGATGGCGGGATGGAGGGATGGAGGGGGATGGAGGGGGAGGGGAGGGGTAGAGGGGAGGGGTGGGGATGGAGGGGGAGGGGAGGGGGATGGAGGATGGAGGGGAGGGGGATGGAGGGGGAGGGGTGGAGGGGGAGGGGGATGAGGGGATGGAGGGGATGGAGGATTGAGGGGGAGGTGGATGAGGGGGATGGAAGATGGAGGATGGAGGGGGAGGGGGATGGAGGGGGAGGGGATGGAGGGGGATGGAGGATGGAGCGGAGGGGGATGGAGAGGATGGAGGATGGAGGGGGAGGGGGATGGAGGGGATGGAGGGTGAGGGGATGGGGGAGGCGGATGGAGGATGGAGGGTGAGGGGATGGAGGATGGAGGGGGAGGGGGAGGAGGGTGGAGGGAGATGGAGAATGGAGGGGGAGGGGGATGGAGGTTGGAGGGGGAGGGAGATGGAGGGTGGAGAGGGATGGAGGTTGGAGGGGGAGGGAGATGGAGGATGGAGGGGGTGGAGGGGGAGGGGGATGGAGGATGGAGGGGGAGGGGGAGGAGGATGGAGGGAGATGGAGGATGGAGGGGGAGGGAGATGGACGATGGAGGGGGATGGAGGGGGATGGGGGTAGGATGGGGGATGGGGGATGGAGGGATGGAGGTAAGTTGGGAGCCCTGAGTGGGGCGGGTGGAGAAGCACTGACTGGACTCATGCTGGCTGGGCACCACGCTGAGTATCTGGGCCTGTGGGGATCACCAGCCCTGGAAGGAGCAGCTGCACTGTGCTCACCAATAGCGGAGCACTGAACGTGATTTAATCTGATGGTAAAAAGACCCCTGGTGACCTTGCAGTGTTTTGAACAGCAGCTACCACTCTCCTACAGACAACAGAGGGGGCAGTTACTTGCAGTTCTAGAGTGACTCATGCACTAGTTTTTACCCCAATATTCCCCTAACTGCCATGATATACTTTGAAAATGCATGTGGAGGAAATAATGATTAGATGTGGGTCGCTCTCGCTTGACCGAAAAGAATCACATGCAGGGCCCCACCTCCTTTCTGCTCTGGGGGGTTGTCTGCAGATAAGAGCCCTGCCGTCCACTTACCAGCCCTCCTGCAAAGGTGTCCTGGTAAATTTCCGTGGCCCAGTTTCCAAGAACTTAATGAACTTTGTTCCCTCTAACCAAGAGCGGAGCAAGTAAAAGGGGCGCCTTTAGAGGAGCTTTTCTCTCAGCCCAGGTTGTAGGTGAGCTTCTTAATTAATTGAACAATTTGACTGAAGGAGGCAGGAGTTTCTGGTGAGTCTTTCTGCATCGCCTGTGTGTCATCGGGATCACGCTGGTACTTTCTGTTTGGTTTTAACCATTACTCACCTTTTCTCAGTCTCTTATTTTGTGCTATGCCCCCTGCAGACGCCTCACCCACTTCCTTGCAGGTTGTCTGCTGTTAACTAGTGGCTGCCACGAACACAATATTCCTCCCCAATCTCACACCTATGGCTTCACACCCCTTTCCCTCCCCAGATAAAAGAGGGCATTGCAACCTTTATATCTATTCAGGGCCTTATTTACTTCTATTTGTCAAGTGTGTTTTTGTATAGCATGTTCTTCTATTTAAAAGAAAACGTCAGAGAATAAAAGCACATGTTTCAGGCAGGTTTGCTGTCGAGAAATGGGGAAAAGGAATCTATTTGGAGACAAGGAAAAGAGGAAGGAAGGAAGGAAGGAAGGGAGCACAGCGGAGCAGCGGGGCGCGGAGGGGCTGAGAAGGGGCCCTCCAGGGCTGGGGCAGCCGAGTGCCGCAGGGAAGAGCCTCTCCATCCAGCTTCAGGAAGAACCTGAGGTCCGGCTCAGGGAAACAACTATGAAAGCCCCTGCCCCAGAAGCAGTCATGGCATTGACTCTTCAGGCAGCTGGAAAGAAAGGAGAGTGAAACGGATGGGAAGGCCCCAGCTGCTTGAAGAGCTCGGAGCTCTGTCCTGTCACCTGGCCAGCTGGAGCCCAAGAGGTCTCTTCATCAGGACCCCATTTGGGGCATGGAGACCAAGGGAGCCCTGTGGTCAAAGGGTCAGAGCCCTTTGATGATCCCTTAGATGCCAATCAGCAGCTAACACACCCAAGGGATTGATTACCAAGGGGAGAGGGGAATCTGACCAACACTACGAGCCAACTTGACCTTGACATTCGTAGAGCGTTCCACACAGGACGTTCACCAAGATAGACCACACTGCATGTTGTTAAACAAACCTTAACCATTTTAAAGAATTGAAGTCATAGATATTATATTGTTTGAAATAACGGAATGAAGAAGGAAGTCAATAACAAAAAGATGCCTGGAAAATCCCCAATGTTTTGGATATTAAACAACACATTTCTAAATAACCCATAGGTCAATGAGAAAGTATCAAGGAAACTTAGAAAATATTTATTTGCCTCATAAAAATGAAAACACAAAATATCAGAATTAGAGGGATGTAGCTAGAGCAGTGCTTAGGAAAAAGTAGATTTAAATGTTTACATTTGAAAATAAATCATGTCTCAAATCAAGAAGACTCTAGCTAGAAAAATAAGAACAAACTAAACTGGGTTTAGCAAAGAGTTATTAGATACGACATCAAAAGTATAATCCACAAAGGAAAATTAATAAATTGGTCTTTATCAAAATTAAAAATGTTGTTCTGCCCAGGTCATGCTTGAGAGAATCAAAGTACAAGGTACAGATTAGGAAACATTGTTGTAAATCGCATGTCTGGCAAAGGACTTATATACAGAATATGTAAAGTACTCTCAAAACTCAACAATAAGAAATCAAGCAGCCCAATAATAAAGCTGCCGAAACATTTGAACACATTTTTACCAAAGAAAATATGTGGATGGCAAATAAGCACAGGAAATAAGTGTTCCACAGCATTCGTCATTAGGGAAACGCAAATTAAAGCCACAGCGAGATTCCACTCTCTTTAACAGACTTAGTATTCATAGTAAACAGATTAGAAAATTCAGTTACCAAGTGTCCATGAGGATACGGAACCTGTGGAATTCTCGTGTAAACTGGTTCAGGCATTCTGAAAGACAGTTTAGAAATTTCTTATAAAGAGTCTTATCATAAGAACTGGCAATTACTCCCTTGTATTTGTATTTGCCCAAGTGAAATGAAAACCAGTGTTCACAAAAACAAACAAACAAAAAACGAAAACACTTTTGCAAATGCTTTTAGTAGCTGTTTTGGTAATGGCCCCACACTGCAAAGAACCCACGTGACCCTAGAGTGGGAATGGAGGCTCCAACTGCTTCCTCCAGACAACGGAAACCTAGTCAGCAAACCAACGGGACAAGCTCCCTGGGCTCGCAGCTACACGGGTGACCTCAACTGTGCGTGCCAAAGTGAAGGAAGCCAGGCCAAAGCCTCCATTCGGTGTGATTCCATTTGTGTGACATCAGTTCTGGAGAAGGCAGAACTATGGGGTCAGAGGACAGAGCAGTGCTTGCCTGTGCTGAATGCAGGATCGGGGGTGACAGCAAAGGGAGTCAGAGAATTTGACGGGGGGCGGAGTGGTAATGATGGGACTGTTTAGTCTTTTAATTGTGGTCGTGGTTACACAGTACTTTGCATTTGTCAAAACTTACAGGGCGTGCATTAAAACCAGTGAATTTTAGTGTGGATGAAGTTTTTAAATGTTTTAATAAAAAGAGTGTATATTAAAAATTGATTTGTTCTTCCCATAAAAAATCTAAACATGATTTAAAAAACAAAACAGAACTAAAACTTAGAAGAAGGGAAAATGCCCCACACCTTAGCCAGAGATAACTACAATGGACTTTTTGGTGGATTTCTTCGTATTTTTCTATGGCTGCGTAGTCTTAGTTTTCGATTTTTGTCTTTAGGTTGTCATGGATGTCATCCAGAGTCAGCCTCCTGGAGGCTCGAAGTTCTCTCTCTTTCTAGGATAAGATTGAGGTGTCTCATGTCCCCATCCACCTTGGCCCATCACACCCTTCCTTCACTTTCCGGGCTTCTTTACACAGCGGGTGTTTCTCCCGGTCACATTTGCCCCAGGGTCCTTCTTGACAATAACTCTTCATCCTCTCTCAGCAGCTTGATGTCAAGGGCCAGCCTCAACTTGAACTGCGTTTCCCACAGTGACGTTCCCTTTTTCCCTCTTCCTCCCCGAAGCCAGGCACACGGGCGCTGTGCGCATGACCTTCTGAAGGTTTGGAGTCCCAGAGCCGTCTTTTTTGGGTATTTCCAACGTTTTCTGGTTTATAATAACACCTCTATAAATACCTGTGGCTCTGAATCTGTATCTAAAAGTCTCCCTTTAGAGTAGACTGTGCACAGCGTAGGGAAGGATTTGAAACTGAACATTGAGTGTCACCTCCTCAAGCATCACTGGCCATTTTTCCCACGAGGAACCTCCCAGCCAAGTCTTCAGATGGCAGCAGCCCCACTGTCGTCTTGACGATGACTCGGGAGAGACCCTGCCCGGAGCCACGGCGTGGAGGGCTTCCCCAGTGGTTGATTCACAGAGCCCTAGGGGACGGGTGTTTGCTGCTCAGTGTGGGGTGGCTTGTTACACAGCGATCGACAGCTAGTGCAGCGCTCAGCAAAGCAGGGCAGCCGGCCATCGGCTGATCTCCTGCGAGCGAGATACTCACTTTGGACAATGTGAGATATGAAACGCAAGCTTGGGAGAAAAAGACCCTTCTGCTATGTCCAGTACTGAAATACATGGGAAACTAAGACAATGAAGAAAATTTGACGTGGTAACTAATCAGGTGACTCACGTCATCTCCAGGAGAACGGAAGCCCTCCATTTCAACACCTGCCAACTCCTAGGAAACGGATGAAAGTGTTCAGTACCAAAGTACGCTCTTGGGTTTACAGAAAAGCCTTTATTCTAAGGAGTAGCTAAGGATTATTGTGAACACTCCATTTTGGTTTTAATCGTCATGTTCACTGATATGTATATAAACGGTGAATAATAACCTAAGGGTTGAAAAAGATGATTTTTTTTTTGAAGTCTCTGACTGGATTGAAAGAAAGAAATTATTCCATACATTATGAACCTTGATGTGAAGTTCTCAAATAATGGTGTTGCAGATTAACTAGAGATACTACCTTGGCAGCTGTCCTGTGGGCACACAGAACCCTGTGGAGAGGAGAGAAGGATGGGCTGTGGCTGGGATGGAAAAGGTGATTCCAGAAGGGAAGAGCTCCGTCCTCTGCACGCTCTTAAAATTCTGTCTTTGTGTCCCAGGTTTCAGCACAGTGCACACTCCGTTTTGTGCGTCAGGGCGGGACCTGTCTCGGTCCCCTGGGGTCTCCAGTGGCCCAAGCTGTGCCCCTGTTCCCAGAAACGACAGGATTCTGAAGACCTGGCTCCGTGTCACTCATGGGACATACAGTCTCCAAACAGGATTACCTGTCTCCCTCCTTCTCCCATGTGATGCTCTCTTCTGTGATCAAAAGTGTTTAAGGAGAGGGGCTTCCCTGGTGGCACAGTGGTTGAGAGTCCGCCTGCCGATGCAGGGGACACGGGTTCGTGCCCTGGTCCGGGAGGATCCCACATGCCGCGGAGGGGCTGGGCCCGTGAGCCATGGCCGCTGAGCCTGCGCGTCCAGAGCCTGTGCTCCGCAGTGGGAGAGGCCACAACAGGGAGAGGCCCGCGTACCGCAAAAAAAAAAAGAAAAAAAAACTATTCCTGACTGATCTCATAAAATAAAAATTATCTTTAAAAAAAAAAAAAGTGTTTAAGGAGAAAAAGACTCCTGATTTCACTGCACGCACACTCATGCCCCGTAGAACGGAGCTTGCGTTTTGAAATCTGTACCAAAAAAGCCGTCGTTCGTTATATTAGTCATTTCTTCCAGCTATTTCCCAAAATACCTGCAGAATGAGTCTGGTACTTCCTTTTTTGCGGTCCGCGGGCCTCTCGCTGTTGTGGCCTCTCCCGTTGCGCAGCACAGGCTCCGGACGCGCAGGCTCAGCGGCCACGGCTCACAATGGTACTTCTTAATTCAAATAACCGAACCCAGCAGTAATTATACTGTATTTCCACGTACCTTGATAAATTGAGCGTGATCACAAAGCAGTTTTATGGCCGTTTTCCCTTAAACAACTGTTTTCATGAAATCTGAAAATGACTATAATTAATCTTTCTATTTGGGAATTTCTGGAACATCCCTGAGTAATTATCTCCAACACCATTTCTCCGAGAACACAATGATGGCTCAGTTTGTTAACGCGAGCCGAGCTGGAGAAGAAGCAAATGCTGCTGATGCCCCAGAAGAGCAACAAGCCGGCGACCGTCTCCGCGTCACGGGCTCCGTTCACGTCACACACGCTGATCCCGTGAACACCCCGCTCGCCCACCTACCGCGCAAAGACGGCGACATTGGAACCGTCCAGAGCTGCCTCGGTGAGCTTCCGCTGAACACAAAATATCACGTCTCCCTTGGTCAGGAAAGTTCTTTGCACCCAGACTCGGAGCTTTTTGGTTCAAGACTTTAAATAGGGGATGTTACAGCTCTTGTCACCAGATCGTCCAGCTACAGACCGGGTGCTAACCAGTCCATACGCATGGCAAGGCCAAGGGCCTTGGGCCTTGTATGAAGGTCACAGGAAGGCCTCACCTTTCTAGGAGTGTGAACCAGCCATACTGTCTACAGCACAGACACCTGCCTCTGCCCTGCACCTCCCAGGAGGGCTCCTTATGCTGGCGTCGTGCAGCCCGTGTCCGTCTGGGTCTAGAGCAACTGTGCTTAAAGCACGACCGGGGCTCCCAGAGGATCCTGCCATCCCATGGGGTGGGGAGAACCATTTATACACTGTTCACAGTCATTTATTTATTCAACCAGTCCTGAAAGATGGTCTTTTTTCTAAAGAATGAAATTCAGGGGTGGTAAAAATAAAAATGTTCACAAGTCGTGCCAGCCAATCCCTGGATCAGCCCCTGACTTTTTTTTTTTTTTTTTTGCAGTACGCAGACCTCTCACTGCTGTGGCCTCTCCCGTTGCGGAGCACAGGCTCCGGATGCACAGGCTCAGCGGCCATGGCTCACGGACCCAGCTGCTCCGCGGCACGTGGGATCTTCCCGGACCGGGGCACGAACCCATGTCCCCTGCACGAGCAGGTGGACTCTCAACAACTGCACCACCAGGGAAGTCCCAGTCCCTGACTTTGAAAGGGAGAAGCTGGTCTTCGCCGTGTCCAGTTGGAGGCAGGGACACTGGGACCGCGGTGAGGAAGGGGGCAGCCCTCGGCACCCCTGCCCTGGGCTCAGCCCCTGACCGCCTCTGCTCGTTCCCAGCAGTGCTCTGCGGACACCGAGGGGAGCGAACCCCATTCCTGCAGCTATTGGCTTCCTCCTCGCCTGCCCCCCAGCTCTTCCCTCCCCACTCCCACAGCCAAGTCCAGCTCAGGCCGGCACCGTCCTCAGTGCTGAAGACACAAGTCAGAGGCAGGGCTCCTGTCCCAAAGGGGTGAGAGGGACAGAGAAATGGACCCATGATTGCAGTGTTCCGTTACAAACTCGAGCTGGGAAATACCCTCAGGGACTTGGAGGAGCCTCTCGGGCCCTGGGGCTGGAGGGGACCGAACGGTCCTGCAGAAGGACACGGGCTCTGGGCCCCGAGCGCCGTGGTGGGGAGATCAGGCAGGGGTGCGGAGCCCACTCCCGGTGGCTGTGCGGGCTGGCGCTGCTCCCCAAAGGCCCCAATGGCGCTGAGTCTTCGCATCCAATTCGCTCGTTTTGAAACGTGTGCGTGAATCTGCGTAGCACCCTGTCTCCTGCCCGGTGGTGCGTTCGCTACGTGAGGAGTGTTTATTTGGCTCCTCGTTTATTATTGTTCATATTCAAGTTCCAAGCATATGATTTCACCCTGAGAGTGCTGAGGGGGGCAGGAGTGAAAGGGGGACAGTCTGTCATCCCCAGCGGGTGCCGTTATCTGAACCAGCCCAGCGGCCTCACTTCCCAACCCCTCTGGGGCCGGGCCACGTGGCCGGCGGCCGCTGGTCTCGCAGCTGTGAGCCAGAGAGCTCCGGGGGTCTGCGGGGGACGCCCCCAGCTGCCGAGCCCATTAAGGCCCCTGAGGTCGTCCCAGCCTCGAGAGCAATCTGGGCACCGGGCAGCGTCGGATTGCCCCCTGACAGCCCCCTGACAGCCCCCTGATTGGGGCTCGTCGGCCCAGCAGGGCTCCAGGAGCTGAGAGTAAAACACGCCTGAGCCTCTGTGTCACCCCAGGGGCATCGCAGGGTCCTGGACCTGAGTGGCAGCGCCAGTGCTGCCTTAGTTTAGAATAATTGCAAGGTGGGATCCAGCTACGCCGATGCGGCTTTGAATCTAATCTCCTCCCGGACTGATTGGCAATCACGCTGCCGTGCGTTGGTCGGTGCAATCAGATCTGAAATCATCTCCATCCCGAACGCTGCCGGCGCCGAGGCCTCTCTTCCTGCGGCCAATGCAGCGGCCTGCCAGCCCGAGAAGCGGGGACGGGGAGGCAGGCTGCAAACTCAGGCCCTGGACCGAGTGCAGCTGAGAGATGACAACGTGGGAGGGTCGGGACCCCAGCTGTAACTGGCTGGGTCCATGGGAAAATGAAAAAAACAAAACAAAACCGAGAAGGAAACTTGAAAATTCAAACCAAGTGGGGAGCTGGGCCCACTGGGTGTTGCTTTTTTTTTTTTTTTCCCGGTCCTCCCACTGTTATGGCCTCTCCCGTTGCGGAGCACAGGCTCCGGACGCGCAGGCGCAGCGGCCATGGCTCACGGGCCCAGTCACGGGCATGACTGGGGGCTGGAGGGGTGGAGGGGTGTCCACTCCCCTGGCTGTGGCCCCGGCTCGCGCCTCTTTATACCACAGCCTGCCCCGGGTTCGTTTGATGACACGGCCTCCTTTGTGCCTTTGGGCCTAGGGGTGAGAAGGGCTCCGGGGTCATGATCCCCGAGACCCACGCCACAAGCCCCAGGCCGTGCTGGCCCCCAGTGCCCCCAGCCCACGGGCTGTTCTCTGGTTGAGGACGTGCCTACCCCCCAGGCGCGTGTGGGGAGGGTGGAGGGTCGGTTCCCCTGCAGGGCTTGTTCACGGGGGAGACTCCGCACCAAAGGAGCGCACACGGGGCCTGCACAGCAGACGGCTCCCTGGGAGCTCTGGACCCAGAAGCCGGAAATCAAAGGTCGGCAGGGCCAGGCCGCCCTGAGGTCCCCGTGGGGGGTCCTTCTGCCTCCTCCTAGCCTCTGGCTCCTGCTGTCCGTTTTCGGCCTCCCTTAGCTCCTAGGCCTGTCCCTCCCATCCCTGCCTCAACTTCCCGAGGCCTCCTCCCTCTCTGCCCTTCTTATAAGGACGCCCTACTCCGGTGTGACCTCATCTCAGCTAAGTGCCTCTGCTACGACCCCATGTCCAAATGAGGTCGCGTTAGAGGTTCTGGGGGTGAGGGCTGCAGCATGTCTTTTAGGGACACAATGCAACCCCTGGTGGGGCTGTCCGGCCAGTCGGCCCTTCCCAAAGCCCGGTCTCCCATTCTTCTGCTCTCTGCACACATCAGGCCTCGGTCACCCAATGCCCAATGCGGTGTGGCCAGAGTGCGGTGTCCTCCCTGTTTCAGGGGTGTTCCTGACCCCCTATCCCATCACCCTTCATTTTCTTTCCCTTCTACTAGGTCACCTCTGTAATCAATCATCCAAACCAGGGGCCTCTTGGCGCTGGAAGCAGGAGGGGCCGGGCAGCAGGCTGGACGCTGGCAGACTCGCCCGCCCGGGCCCTTTCTCTCAGGGACCCACCTTATCAGGACTGTAGCATTTACTGGTTTTTTAATTCATAGGCATGGACAGCTGGCTGCATATTTTTTTCAGAGCATCTGTACTAATTTGGGGAAAAGGTCACATGATTTCTCAACCCCCAAAATGTGAAGGTCGTCACCGTTTTTTCTCACTAATCAGAGTTGAGGGATGACAACATCTCTTTCTCTTCTTCATGTTTTTCCGCAAAGGCCCAGTGGGGCAGGGCAGGGCAGGGCGGTTGAGAGCGGGACTGGGGCCGCGCCGCCGCACCCGCCACTCACACAGATGGTGCATCAGGTCACACCCGGGACCCGAACAGCCTCCTGGGGCTGCTTTGGAGATTGTGCGAGGTGATCCCGGTGGAGGCGGGGTGTGCCGGCGCCCCCCGGGGCCCTGGCGGGCTGTGTGTGTGACCCGTTAGCCCTTTTTGTGTTCTGTCCTCCCACCAGCTCAATCTGAAGGGAAGAAAATATCCTGTATCGACACACGACCTCTGTACAAATTAAGGATGTGACATAATTTTCTCAAAGTGTGTGTTGACCTTTAAGTCTTGGACATTTCAAGGGCCACTTTAACAAGATTTAAAGTGGAAATAATCAGACCAGAATAAGGAACATACGGAGAGATTCTCTATAGTTTCATTTTCGTTTCTTTAATTCTTTGAAAAATTGACAGGAAACGACATCTATACATATTTAAGCATCAATTATGTGTTTGTATCTTTATTATCAACTTTTAACTAAAGGCTCATTATAGCGGGAGAAGCACTTTATGTTTTATCAGTGTTGGCAAACCAATTTTTGTTTTTAAGAAAAAGTGCCTGGGAAACTATCTTCACCCAACGAGCCTTGTGCGTGTAGCCTGCTTGCCTTTAGCGCACAGGCTGTCCCTTGCCTTTGCTCAGCTACCTCTTCGCTGCCCCGTCCTCCACGGGCATCTTCTGTGGATCCTGGTCATCACGCCGACTCCCCTAAGATGCCCTGGACCCTGGCATCCCAAGGCCCGGCCTCCGTCCCGCCTTCCTCTGCGCGGAACACACGTGAGCTGGCCTCCTCGTGTGGCGTTTAAGTGCTGCCCACCCGCTTCCAGCGCTGCCTGGACTCGCGTTGGCCTGGTCTGCTCACCCCCCAGCAGCTCCTGATTCTCTGTGGCCTTTGTCTCCATCCTGCCCTCGGGCACCTACTCTTCCCCCCTTCCTTCAGCAGATACCCGTGAGCACCTACTACGTACCTGGCCTTGTTCTAGGCACTGAGGATATTGCAACAAACCACACGGCGAGACCCACGTCCCAGAGGCTGACATTCTGGGTGGGGAGACAGTCATCAAAATGAACCGGGCGTATTTTGGGGTGTCCCCTGATGGAAGCGCCCTGGAGACCAACAAAGAAGAAGGAAGGATGGCGGGGGGTGGCAGATCCAGAGAAGGCAGCCCTGACAAGATGGCCTTAGAGCAAAGAGCTGCCTGAGAGAGGAAGTGAGGCTGCCTAAGGGAGAGGAAGCGGCTAAACCAGGGCCCTGAGGGGGACCAGTGTGGAGGTCACTCTGGACAAAAGGGACTAACCAGAGCGGAGTGTGAATCCAAGATGCGACCAGAGGGGTAGCAAGGGGCCAGATGGTGGTCCACGCACAGCCAGAAAGGGGCAGCCCACCTGCTCACCACCCGCTCTGGTCCCTCTGTCTGTGTCTCCGATTGCCTCTCTGTCTCTCCGTGTGTGGCTCTCCGGCTCTCTTTCTCTGTCTCTTTCTGTCTGTGTCTCAGATTCTTGTCAAGGACAGTTGGATTCTCATGGACCCAGGAGCAATGAAGCAAAGCCCTTTAGAACCCTAACTGTCCACAGCCACAAACCCAGACCTCACCACAAACCCCTCATGTCTCCTCCAGCTCAAAACATTCGCTGGGTCCTCCTCACGCAGAGAATCAGGTCTCCGTTCGCTACCGGCTGTCCAGGCTGCCGTGATCACCCGGACCCCTGCCCAGCATCGTCACCTCCTCTTCAGGTGCTGTTCTGCTCCGACCCAAGCCAGGGATGCCCCGCCCCAGGACGCTTGAACACCCGCCTCATCCAGCAGCTTCTGCCCCGGGATGCTACCTTCCCCTCGGCCCCCCAGGCGTCGTCTTGTTCCAAGATCCTGAGCAGCTCCCGCCTCCCTCTGGGAGCTCTCCTGACTACCACCCCAGCTGCTCCTCCCTGATGCTCCTGGGCACAGGCGCTGGCACCTCCTGACACCACTTCCTCTTTGTCAATGCTCTTCCCCGCCTAGAATGCCTTTCCCCTCCCCTCGTCTTTCTCCAGGACTGAGGTCCCTGGACACCGTGATCGCAGCAGGCACAGATGCCCACGGAATGGCCACACTGTGCGCTACTCAAGCGTTCACGTGCTCTTCCCGCAAGGTTGAGAATTTCTTAAGCGCGTAAATCATAACCGTTATCTCTTGTAGTTTTGTCTCCTGCACTTTGTCAAGTACCAGACAGATAATAGATACCTAACATATACCTATTGAGGTGAACTCCTACCCCACTGCTGTCACCTTTCTTCTGAGCAGGACTCTGTTACTGTTGCTGCTTGTGAGGGTTGGTTAGTTTTTGCAGAGACTAGAAACGCATCAGATCTTCAGAAAGATGCGCTCATGGGCTGAGCTTGGAGAGTCCTTCCCTCCCTTTGTTCCATCTCTTCTCCTCAAGAGAGAAGGACATGAAACAGAAGCTTCCAAAAGCCACAAACCCGGGGCATGCTCAGATCCAGAAGGAAAGAGGTATGGGGGGGGTCTGGGTCGTGATCGGGAAGGATGCTCCCCCATCGTCCGGTGTCACAAAATGTGGCTTCTGGAGCAGTTCCAAAGGGGCCACAGACGTACTATTCTTCAGAGGGGACAGGGCGCCACTGGAAGGGCTGTTCCTACTCCCCAGACATGACCCTGGCGCTGGGCACGTGGGGGTCTGGCTGGATGACAGCCAGCAAGTGTGTGAAAGGCCATCCAGACACAATGCCCAAGGTAGTGTGAGCCTGTTAGGTGAACCAATCCCCCAAACGCTAAGGTCAGATCATCCCAGTGGGAGCTTCTGAGACTCAGGTAAGGAGGGTGAAATACTAAGGGCCACATCTGTCCCTGCGACCCCATCTTCCCATGGACACGAGTGGCCCTGGCATCTGGAGCGCTCTGGTGGCCAAAGCACAGATGCTGGGCTTTCTAAACAGACCCCGCACCAAGAACACTGTTGGGATGGGGGTCCTGTCAGTTCACCCCGACATTCACCCCAGACCCGCGAGCAGACCGGGGTGGTCTTCAGCTCTCATTTTCCTGTGAAATTTACTATCTTAAATTGTGAAGAATCCTTTATTCCGGACCTCAGACTCCGACTTGTTTTGCTTTTTTCTATTTCTGTTCCGGCAGCTGCTTCTCCAGAGTTCCTCTCTGCCCGCAGCTGCTGCTTTGCTGCGGTATTTGAACGACCACGATGTTCTTCGGCAAAGCACTCACTTTCCTATTAGGACGCAATCAGGAATTTTCGGGTTTAGGCCGCTGGATTTTCTCCTTGGTTTTATCTCATTACAGTTTATTGCACGCCTGAGCCAGTGCGTTTGCATTAGAAATGAAAGTTAAACCCGAAGATAAAGGCTACCACAGATATCGCCACCCAGAAATACGTTCTAAATACAGTCAATTTGAAAAGGGTGGCATCGTCTAGGTGTTAGACTAGTCCGTGTCTATTTTTGAAATATATTTTCTAACAGCCATTCTGTTAATCATACCAAATTATCAACGTATTAAGTATCTTTTGTGTTAATAAATAGGTTGTAATGGTAACAGAAAGGACAAGTCAGTGACCTTTGATAAAAGAACCATGACCAAGGATCGGATAAATGTAGCACCGCCACCCCCCAGAAAGCGGCTGCAGAGGCTGACTGGGGAAAATAAACTGAGTTACGCTACTGACGTTAGCACGTGTGGTTTCTGTGTGAAGGTCTCAAGAACCTTCTTTTCCAGCCCTTGGTGTTTTGGTCTCATCCTAAGGAATTTCATCAGTATCAACAGCAGTTATCAGAAAGAAAGAATGTGTGAAGTTAAACAGTGAAGAGGCAGGAAGGGGCCCTCTCGCAATGATTCTTGGGTGTCACTCTCCGGGACCCTCTCCATCCCAGAACGCAGTAGACTGTCCAGACGATGTGCCCCTGAATTTGATAAACTTCGGGCTTTCTATCTTGAGGAAAAGAACAATGACCCCACCAGCAACGGATGGGTGTGCAAACCATCGTGCCTGGCTTAGAATTCTAGAAACTTTAGAAATGCCTGCTTTCCCATACAAGTTGCCTAACTTGCAAAAACCTTCACAATTTGCTTACGGCCATATTAAAATCTAGATAAGACCCCTCATTTACGAGCAGGCGCCATCGCTTTCTTATCTGCTTTTGAGACATGTTGTAATAAGTCTTGTATTTTTTTTTTTTTTTTTTTGGTCTGTGGTGCTTTTTCAATCACTGTCGCTGACACCAGATCATTTCAACACGAGGGACGTATCGCACTAGCCCTGTACGAACGTTGACCTAATTTTGTTAACTTAGATTATTTATCCAGAATATCTTGCCTGTGAATATTTGAAAATGTATAACCATTATAGTCTTTAGGGGAAAAAAGAAAACTGGAAGAACCAATGAAAGTGTTGTCTCCAGTTTTATACCACGACGAAGCACACGAGGCCACACAGCACATAGATGAAATAAGCCAAAGAATGGATCCCTGGGACCTTTGCGGGCACGTGGAATTCCCACAGTGCCAGTCTGGGCGCCATGAGCCTGAGCCTCTACGCTTGTTCATCATATGTTGTTCTTTTCCGTTCAGGTGGTTCTGAGAAAGCACAAGAAGAGTGGAGTTGACAGCAAGTGGCTAAATGCTGAATTCTGGCTCTTCAGTCCTTACAGTTACGTCAGTCAATTTAATGAGAGCAAACATGGGTCGTCTCAGAAATAAACCACCTCACCTACTAACAACGACACCATCCTACGCATCCTGAGATGACTTGAGTCTCTAATGGGATGCTGCTGGCTCTTCAGCAGGCTACATGCTAAATTTTCAGTTATTTCCTTGGAAACTCTGAAAAAAAAAACCAGGTAGCCCAATTAAAGAATTTAAATTTCTATTAGTTTCATATTAATTGGGCACAAGCTTGGATAACAAGAATGACATCTTCCAAGGAATTAATACAAAGAGTAAACCATTTCAGTGAGCTTACCCACAAAACTTTGAGCATTTTGGGCGTTCTACAACATCTTCTTTTTCCCTTAGTTAAATTTAATTTAGCCAAAAATAGAACAGTAAATGAACGTACTAATATTGAGTAACAGAAAGGTTCTTTTTATGATAAAAACAAATTTTATCCAAAATTATCATGAGATACTTCCAGTTACTGGCGACATAGACCCATCTCACATTTTTGCTGAATTGGTTTTTCACTACATATATAACTCTCAAGATAAATATGTAAAAAATATAATGTGTGTATAGCAAATATATAGGCATGCAGATTTTTCATATTACAGTTATACTGAATTTATTATAAACAATAGTCTTAGAGCATTCTCTTATCTCTTGCTGTCATCAAAAATGAAATACAATTTCTAAGTTTTATAACTTTATTTTTAGAACTCTTGTCTCTAAAGTGTTAGACTATTTTGAAAAATCTTATTTAAAATTTAAAAAGCTTGCAAGCAGTGTATTGTAGTCTCCTCAACCAAGGTGTGACTTCACAGATTTTTAAACCTATGGGTCAATCATAAAAAAAAAACCTGGAAGGAATTTCCTTCCTGCTTAGTAGAAAGCATTTTCACTGGGTGTAAACTCTGGCTCAAGCTTTCTGTGTTGTTTGTTTTGTCTGGGGCTGCAGTGGTGGTGGGTGGTGGCGGTAATACCAGGCAGGGGGAAAAAATAAAGCAGATAAGTACCAAAAGGCTGACCTGAAATTTGAAAATAGCAGGAAAGGGTTTGCTTCAACCTGTGTAGACCTCAGCGGATAACATGCTGTAATTTACATCTCATCACCACCCAACATTCGTAGCACGATTCTTCCAAAGTTACTTGAGAGTTCATTTCAGATTGCTGACTGAGATCACAATACAGTAATTAGACAGGATTAAAGTTAAAATGGAAAGAAAATGAATCAAGCGATAAAATACAATGCGTGATGCCACCCCACCCCCACCATGAGTTCTCATGAAAGAGAAGAAGCTTGGAGAATACGTTATGTGCTCTAGAGTTACAACTGCAACTCTAGCATAGGCGGTCCTGGGCCGCCTCCTGCTGAACCACAGGCCCAGCTCCTTCCGCCATTTTTGCTTTTCCTCTTCCACTTCCTGAAGGATGCCTGGGAAAGTCAGAGGCTGCTCTGCAGCAATGCAACGCGAGCCACAAACAGGGGCCATGTAACTCAGGCTGAACTTCCCAACAGCTACATTTTTACAAGTGAAAAGAAGCAAGTGAAATTAATGTCAAGAATGTGTTTTATTTTACCCACTATATCAAAAATATAAACATTTCAGCATGAAAACAATATTTTAAAACGATTAGTGAGGTGTTCTGCGTGCTTTCTTTCACACCACGTCTTTAAAGCCTGGTGTGTGGTGTGCGCTCAGCATGTCCCCACCTAGGCTGGCCACATGCAAGGTGCCCAGAAGCCACACATGGCCCGTGGCTACCCTGTTGGATCAGAGCAGTGTAAGCAACAGCCCAGGGAAACATCTTGGGGTAAAGTGAACTTGGACACAAACAAAGTGATGACTCAACCCACTCTAGCTGGGGACAGGAATCCGGCTCGGAGAGCTCAGAGGAAAAGGGTCGGAAATAAACTGCCCAGTCCCTCACTGCTGTGTTTGTTGAGTTCCTACAAGGATTAGCTCACTCGTGCTGTGTGTACCAGGTAGAGCTGTGTGACTTCTCCCCCCAGCCACCAGCCACCCCCAGAATCAGCCAGTCTGTGACGGTGGGACCCCAGGGTGTGTGTGTATGTGTGTGTGTGTGTGTGTGTGTGCGTGCCTGCAACTCAGGTGTAAGAGTGAGCATGCGTATGGCCCTGGGTAGCATGTGTGTGTATGAAGGAGACTCTGGGTGCTTGTGAGGGTGGTGAGTGCACAGTGTGTGTGGGTGCATGAGTGTGTAAGAATGCACATGGCGCGTGTGAGTGAGAGCTGAAGACGGAGTCAAGGGCAGGACCAGGCTCCCCAACTCTGTGGACCTGGCCCAGCGGGCCCTGGAGCCGCCTCTGCTGGGAGGCCCCCCACCTCCCCTCCAACTTGACCAGGGCCACCACCTCCAGCCACACGAGGGCCCCTTCAGGGCCTCAGCAAACGTGCTTTGGACGCCCACCAGGAACCAGGTGCTGTCCACACCCTGGAGAGACACTGGTGATCCAACCCGGCAAAAACTCTGCTTCCCTGGAGCTGGCAGCATCCTCCGGCAGTGGCCCGGTCCGGGGAGCCCCCTCTGGCCTCGGCCGCGCCCCAGCCGGGCTGGTCCCGCTGCCCTGGGTGCCGGGGCGGGCGCGGGAGAGGCCCGGCGGGTTTGGGGGGTTAGTGGGAGGGGAGGGGTGTCTTAGGCACGAAGAGGCTTCGAAGAGCAACTGTAGGGTCCAGGCCAAATGCATACAATCTTCCGGGGGAGAAAAAAAGAGTGTTCTAGTCCAATTCCCTCCAAGGTGTCCGCACTCGGGCAAAGCCCCCTACAGCGTTTCCCTGGGGGCCGACCGCGGCCTCCACCCGCACCCGCCCCCCACCAAACAAGACACAGCCTTTGGGGGCTTTTCTCCATCTACTTCCCTGTCCTCCTCGTTGTGTTTACAAAACCTTTATTTGGTTGACTCTCCGTCAAATCCTCCCCGCCCAGTTGGTCAGGAGACTGGAAGGCTTGGGGGAGACCTCGGCCCCCCGCCGCTCAGCCTCCGCCATCATCCTCAGCTCCGGGCTACGAATTGACCTGGTGGCTTTCTCTGCGTTGACTGCCTTTTCCTGGGGACAATTTCCAGCCCACGGATGAGAGAGAGGAGAGCGGGCACGGAATCCTGTTGAGAACAGCAGGACAGGTTGACACCGATGGCTGGGCTGCGCGTGAGAAGCGGAAAGTTGCCTCAACCTGCGCCCTGGGGCCTCCGGGAGCACAGCCCCGCGTGGTCCCCGCGTCCCCACGTGCCTGCACCCGACCCGCCCGCGCCGCACGTGAGCCCAGGGCGTCCCTCCGTCGTCCAGTTTCAGAAAAACAAGGTCACTCTGGAAGATGGGGGGCAGGGGCGCACGGCGATGGGCAGGGAGGAGTTTCAGCAGTCGGGGCGGGACAGGTACACCGGTCCTTAAGACGCGTGTCGCGTGGGCGCCCAGAGTCACGAGCCGTTTGTAGCGGCGCCAAGGGGCGTGCCCTCGTGTAACCACCTTGTCGCTTTAGGGCACACAGTGGCCCTAATAGGCATCGTTTTGAGTTCAATCTGAAGAAAAGAACTTCAAAACCTCTCACTGGTGTTATCATGAGAGAAGATGGGGTTTTGTTAAATTCACTCCATTTGTTACTTTGGTTGCTCTCAGGAATTTAAAACTTGCAAGCAACACTTAGGAGAAAACGCAGAAAGGTCGACATCTCAGAGGTGCTTGAGTCACACGTCCAAGCTCAGAGCTCCAAGGACGGGGGGTTTATAGCCCTCAAATCCACCAGAAAGAGGAAATGACGGATCATCAGCGGTTGTCACTTGCAAAACTCTCCCCCTCCCTTTGCTCCCCCCAACAGAAGGGGATCTGGAGTTTGCAACTTGTCACGGAGAAGAGAAACCTTTGCTGCGGAGGCTGCTAATGAATTCGGATTGTATAGTTTTCAAAATCTGATGTTTTGCAATGATGACATTAGTGTGGCAACCGAGGGTCCGAGACGACACGTCTGCGCAGCTGCTCAGCGCTTTGAAATGCTCAAGACAATGGGGCCACTGTTCCCGGCCCTGCGTCTCTGCGCTGCATTTGCATAGTCTGTTCTGCCTGATTGACCATCGGGGCTGTCGCGGAGATCAGCTTTGTTCCCAGATCACTTCGAGATGCCCCGGATGACAAGGCTCAGGTGAGAGGCTAAGTGGGACGTTCCCGACCGCCCGCACAAAGAACAGCCTGGGAAACCCGGCTGGGCCGCCGCCGACCTCAGAGTGGATTTACTTGTTTGCTTTTAAAGACCTCATCAAGTTGCTGGAGAGGAAAGGGAAGGCGTAAGGATTTGAACAGTAATTTACAACGCCTTATTTGGGGAGGGGGTAATTTGGGGTCCCCCTTTATCTAAAAATCCATTGATTTTACGGCACTTTGTTTCCCTGTATTCTTTCACTCTAGAATTTTAAGAGTTTTGCTGCCAAAAGGGAAACAAATAGTTCCATTCCGCGTGGCCGAAAACTGTCACCAATTGAGACTGACTTTTTGCTCTTTTCCGGAACGCCATTTTGAAAAGTTGCGATGCTGGTCCCTTGGCCAGCCCACCTGAGTTGCAGCAGTGACTGGAATCAAACGGTTTGCTTCCAAGCGACCAGCCACACCAAGTGCTTGGGTTCAGAAGTCAATCGTTTTCACTTCATCCTGCACATGGCGGTCACGCGCTGATCACCGCCACCACCGCCGCCCGGATTTCATCTGAACTGATGTTCTGACTTCAGGTCAAAGGCAAAATCTTTGCCACGCAAGTGCCTCTCCCCGCGAGGCCTCAGATCCATCTGCCACCGTGTTTTCCCCCTAACACGGGAGCGCCCGGGGGACTGAGGCAGTGGGACGTGTTTCCACACCCAAGATCTTCTCTCCCGGGGATTTCAACCTCAGGGCGTGTAAATATTGCCTATAATTTGCAGAGATGGGGATCCCAGAGGAGGGGTATCGTGGGGGAGGGACTTAAAGCAGAACCGGTGGGTGGGGCAGGGGATGAAGCTGGAGGAACCCAGGCCAAGAGAGGGAGAAACTTTTCTGGAGAAGGAGCGGAGGGCATCCTTTTACCCAGGTCAGAAGACCTGATTCTGGCGCTGACAGCTCCTGGGCTGCGTGGAGCCGGAGGCCGCGTCGGGATTCGCGAGGGCCTGACGAGGTCCAGTGGGGCCCCCGGCAGCCCTGCCACGCAGCCCTGCAGGTCGCCCTCTGCTTCCCCGCGCCACCCACGCGCGCACAGCAAGTGCTGGGGCAGGCGCCCTAGCCGCGCACGTGGGCACCACCCCCCGGGCCACCGGGTCCCGGGCAGTAGCCGGAATGGCCGGCACGAGGGCCCGCAGGCGCGGGGAGGCGTTTTCCTGTCCCCACCCGCGTTCGCTGCGCATTACAGCGACGCTCATCTCGGGAATATAACGATTAATCCAGCCGCAGGTTTCCAGATAAGTGATTGTGATGGAGATTGTTGGCGAGAAAATAGACAATTATCCGCTGTTAGCTTTACATAAAGATCGCATTAACTCAAATTAGTTATCAGACAAAAGAGCGTCGGCGCGCGCGCCCTGCCCGCGGGGACCCCCGGGCGCAGCCGGGTCCAGCACGCGGCCGACCGGGCCGAGGCCGAGGGGACGCGGGGCGAGGGGGTGCGCACGAGGGGGACCCCCGCCCCACGCAAAGGCTGTAACGCTGCGCTCGCCGGGACACAGCGCCGGGCTGCCCGAGAGCCGCCGGCGCGCCAGCTCCACCCCACAGCTCCGCCCGCGTTCCCCCACCCCCCGCGCCCCCCTCCCGGGCCCTCCTCTCACGCGCGTTCCCCGCGGCGCTGCCCTTCTCTCTCCGCCGCCCGCAGCCCTGGTTTTCTGTCCTCCAGCGCAGCCGGGGACGTCATTCATCCCCCGAGGGGGGCCGGCCCTCCTCCCCGCCGTGGAGTCCGACTCGCGGTGCAGGCATCCTAGGCCACGGGGAGCGCGCTCCGACGGGGCGGCCCGGTGACCCGCCATCCTGACTCCCCGCGCGGACACTGTCCCTGCCACCTTACGGCGTCGGGGTCGCCCTACGCAGGACCCGGCTGCCACGAGGACAGATGGGGAAGGCGGGCTGGGGGAGAAAGGGCGCAGAGTGACCCTCGGAGCTGACGGTCGGTAGCCTGGGGGAGTGGCCGGGCCCCGGAGCGCCAGGCTGGGACAGGGACAGGGCGGTGCGGTCTGGACGCTGGTTGAACAAAGGTTGCGCGCAGTCCACACACCGGGCTGCGTCCTCTGTCCCTACTGGTGTTGACCCGGGCCTGTCCGAGCACGGATTTCACTGGCGCCATCGGTGCAAATGCACAAGTCGCGGGCGGCCAGCGTCCCAACCCAGCCGCAGGCCCGTCGGGGTCCCCACGGCCGCCGGCTCTCCCTCGCGAGCTGGCCTTCCGGGCCCCCAGGGTCCCCGGGCCCCGCTGAATAGGGCGGATAATGACCCCCGGTTCCCAAGGCAGGCTTTCTGCCGCCTGGTGCGCTTGGATTTGTGTGGTCCAAGCCTTTCCCAGCTTGTCCCATTCTGTCACCGGGATAAGGGGCTCCCTCGGCTCGTTTGCACCTGCGTCGCTTTTGGCTCCTTCAGGAATGCGCTGAAGCTTGTAATCAGCTTTGTGAAGCCATTGAGTGCACGGCTGAGTGAAACTTGCAAAGCTCGAGGAGAGCGGGGCGCTGAATAGCGGCCAGCATGGGGCTGCTCTCCAAGCCCACGGGCTGCCAAATTCCAGCAGAGCCTCACAATCGCTCCGCGCGGGCGCGCCGCTTCCCCGCACTGAGAAGAGTGAGAAAAGAAAAGCGAAAAGCCCAGTCACCGAGCTTGACCGTTTGTTCCCAGATTAATGGCAAACGGCTCCCTCTCACCGCCCCGTCCCCCCAGTTTAGCTTCAGGAAATATGACCCAGGGAGTTACTAATAACACCTCATCTGATTTCACACTTTGGGCTGGAGCTTCCCCAGCTCCGGTACCCAAGTCCCAAGTGCGCCTGAGCCTCGGCCTGGCGGTTTGCTGCCTCTCGGCTTTGAACCGTCCTAGAGCGGGGACTTAGATGGAGCCACGCTGAAGAGCCCCCGTCTCGGGAAAGGAAAACAATGCGGTCCTGTTTCTTCTCTAGGCCCGCTTGCCCCATTCATCAGGACCCCCGGCCCCCTTGGGTGGATTGCAGTGGCTTTGGAAGGGAGGACGATTCAGGGAAAGCAAAGCAGAACTGCCCCGACATCAGTGTGGGGAAGATGTATTTGCTCGTTTCTGGACAGATACTAGGACGCGAGGCGCGGGCAGCCTGGAGCTGCTGTGTTCGAGGCTGCCGTTCTAGCATGACAGGCGTACTCCGAGCCACTGGTCCTACAGGGAGTGTAGCTCCTCAGACTAGGGCCTCCCCGAGCCTGCTCGCAGGCCTTGGTCCCTCTCTCCCTCTCAAGTGAGGGAACGAGGTTCCAGTCTGGCTCCCTCCAAAAAAGGAAATCCTTGTCAGCCAATAGATGGGCCGGGTTGCAGAAGGCAAACCCGTCCTCCTCAGCGTCGGACTTCCCAGCATCGTAACTGTCAGCTGGTCGGGGCGGGCCTCTTTCTTTGTGTTGTTACTCGGGGGCTCCGTGTTAGAACAGGGCCTGGCACACGGGAAACACTCGGACACATTCCTTGTACGAACGTTGTCCAGTTTTGACTCTGGACTCCAAGCCTGGAAGCGGGTCTTCTGAAATGTGGGATCCTTTCTTTCTCCCCGTCCTGCCTGAGGCCCTAACAGACAATACTTGGAGAAAGCGAAGTACAGGCACATCACAGTAAACACTCTTCACAACTGCTGCGAGTCTCTTTAGCTGATGAATTCTTCGCACAAGGACTTAGCCTTTCTTGTCTGCAAGCGCAAACGTTTTGAAGATTTGATCTGGATTTCCGTTCCTTCCGGGAATCATCACCGCAGGCCTGTAGGGTTCTCTCCCGCCGCAGCACCTTGATTTTGTGGGTGCATCTGAGGGCCTGACTGCGGCTCTGGACAAGAAATAGTCCCCTGGTGGATGGAAGGGCTTAATGAGTCTCCTTAAACGAGTCAGAAAGAGAAAAACAAATATAGTATGCTAACACATATATATGGAATCTAAGAAAAAAAAAAGGTCATGAAGAACCTAGGGGCAAGACGGGAATAAAGACACAGACCTACTAGAGAATGGACTTGAGGACATGGGGAGGGGGAAGGGTAAGCTGTGACAAAGTGAGAGAGTGGCATGGTCATGTATACACTACCAAACGTAAGGTAGATAGCTAGTGGGAAGCGGCCGCATAGCACAGGGAGATCAGCTCGGTGGTGTGTGATCACCTAGAGGGTGGGAGGGAAGGAGACGCAAGAGGGAAGAGACATGGGGACATATGTATATGTATAACTGATTCACTTTGTTATAAGCAGAAACTAGCACACCATTGTAAAGCAATTATACTCCAATAAAGATGTTAAACAAACAAACAAAACAAACAAAAAAATACCTAAGTATTACAAAGCGCGGGGAGAATGACCTTAACAGGCAGAGGAGCGAGAGAAAGCCCCAGTGTGGATGCCCAGGGACAGGTCGTGGTTACACTCTTGTGAGACACGGCGGAGGGCGGGGCGGGGGGGGGGGGCAAGACTTCTCCCGTTTATACAGGTTGACGTGCCTAAGAAACTATAACGTGTCAGCCCCGGGAAAGGGGGTGGTGGCGCTGATTGGGAAAAAGGCAGTTTGAGGGGGGAGCCTGTTCTCAAAGCGGTCAAGTGACCGCCCAGGGTACTCAGGGCACCACGGCTGTCATCAGCAGCGATGATAAGAAAATCAGTGAATGCTTTGTCCTGTTTTAAAACGCATCAGATCGTTTGTTTAAGAGAAGATAATCCTCCCATTCATCCAGTTCTGAACCCCCAAAGTGGCCCGTGAGGGAATCTGGGGCTCAGAGGGCAGTGAGTGTCTCTCTAGGCCACAAGGCTTAGTAGCAGCTAAAACGCGGAGCCATCCCGAGCCACGCCGCCCTTTCCGACATTTCAAGTTTCATGCTTTAGTATAAAGTTGGGTGTGTAGTTTTCGGCAGCATTTCTCCTTCGAACCATTCTCGGGAGCGAGTTGGGAGGCGATGCAGTAATTCAGAAATTAGTGAAATCTTATTCTTGGTGGGCGCTGGATTAAGAGGCTGGGAGAGTGTGATGCGAGGCAACTGTAATTGCATGATAAGGCTCTCGCGAGGAATTCATTGGCCAAGTTCCTGTTTCTATTCCTTCCTAATCTCGCGGAGCACGTTCATTCGCTGCAATCCGTCTCCATAATCTTCTGCGGCCCAACAGCAGCCGACAGAAGCGTGCATGTTTGGAGAGAAGAGAAAATATGCAGAAGTGTGATAAACTGATGCTAATTATCCGTATTTAGGACACCGAGTGCAGAAGGATCAGGGCTTACAAATAACGAACCAGAGCCGGTGATGATGGCTTCTGCGCGCGGAATATGTCGGAGGGGCCCAGATAAGGCTTTCACGGGCAGGAGAGATTTATTGGTCAAAGGGTTCACCTTCCACTTTTCCACCTTTATATAGCAGTAAATTATTTAGGCTAAATTCACCAGAACATTACTCTTTTATTTGGCCACATGCCATGACGTGCTCTTTCTTTCTGGCCTTTGAATACGAATCCTTGTAGTGTAACATCAGTTGATAAGGGACAAATAATTGAAGGAATAGGTAATTCCCTTTAAATCGGATGTATAGGACGGTGAGGTGGTGCTCCCAGGAAGAGCGAGACGAGGGAAAGCACAGGGGGCCGCGAGTAGAGCAGTAGCATCTCTGCCAGAAAAAAATGAACACGGACGCTCACTATATGCCCGTGTGTCCACATCTCTGTGTCCCACAGGCCAGCAAGCTTGTGCATAGAGGCTGCTGCTGGAGCACAGAGGCGATAGGTCCATTTTTCCTGTCTGGAATCCTTAGCATTTAAAAATTTAGAAGTCGAAACAAATTCTTTCTCTTCTCTCTTACTGTCCCCACATCACCTCAGACTGACCTAGTATTTAAGATTGGCTCCCAGGGCTTCCCTGGTGGCGCAGTGGTTGAGAGTCCGCCTGCCGATGCAGGGGACACGGGTTCGAGCCCTGGTCCGGGACTATCCCACATGCCGCGGAGCAGCTGGCCCGTGAGCCATGGCTGCTGAGCCTGCGCGTCCGGAGCCCGTGCTCCGCAACGGGAGAGGCCACAGCAGTGAGAGGCCCGCGTACCACACACACACACACACAAAAAAAGAATCGGCCTGCCAATGCAGGGGACACGGGTTCGAGCCCTGGTCCGGGAATATCCCACATGCCGCGGAGCAACTAAGCCCGTGTGCCACAACTACTGAGCCTATGCTCTACAGCCCAAGAACCACAACTACTGAAGCCTGTGTGCCACAACTACCGAAGCCCACGCACCTAAAGCCCGTGCTCCACAACAAGAGAAGCCACCGCCATGAGAAGCCAGTGTACTGCAACCAAGAGTAGCCCCCCGCTCGCCGCAACTAGAGAAAGCCCGCGCGAAGCAGCAAAGACCCAATGCGGCCAAAATAAATAAATAAATTTATAAAAAAAAGGAGAAAAAAAAGGATTGGCTCCCAATCCTCCCCAAGACGTCTGGCTCCAAGAAAAGACGCAGAAAGACTTCGGGCTGGAGCGATCGCGTGGCATGGCTGTGGGCTCAGTGGTAGAGATTTTCCTGCATTACAACAATTGCCTTGTAAAGGTTCCAGAAAGCAAGCACAAGTGTAGCTTAGTAGTTTGATGCACAATTTGTGGGCTCATCTTGAAATTTAAAATACTAACTAAATCCCATTCAGTGGCACTAACTTTGATGTTTCTTTTCTGACTCATCATCAGCTTGGGTACCAGTTGGGAAACTGGCCTCCTTCCTTCACCCTTTGAGAGTCTTCTAGAGTCTTCATTGGGGAATCTTTCAGCTGGTGTTGGACCACCTCTGGTCCAAGGCAATATGGCCCCTCTGTCAAATACACAGAGCGATCTAGTGCAAACCACTTACGATAAATACAAGACTTTTTAGAATAAAAAGAGCCATGCTGACATTTGGGCATGTAATTTATAATCTCTGTGTAAGGAAGTGTCCAGGAAGAATAGCTTATCTTGGGGCTTCCCTGGTGGCGCAGTGGTTGAGAGTCCGCCTGCCGATGCAGGGGACACGGGTTCGTGCCCCGGTCTGGGAAGATCCCACATGCCGCGGAGCGGCTGGGCCCGTGAGCCATGGCCGCTGAGCCTGCGTGTCCGGAGCCTGTGCTCTGCATCAGGAGAGGCCACAACAGTAAGAGGCCCACGTACCACACACACACACACAAAAAAGAAGAGCTGATCCTTGACCACACGGATAAGAAATTATCTGTAGGTTACGACCACTCACATGCACTTTTTCTTTTCAACAAGCCTAAGATGCCAGTTACCGTAAGATGCATCTTTATTTTACATGCCACTGTGAAGGAAAAAACTCTGCCACTTATAACTGTGAGCTGTCACTGAGGGTAATGGAGCACTTAGATTCCAGAGATGATAAAACTAAACACGTGTGTCTTAGAACCAAGAAAACGCAGTGTACACAGTTGTTAGTCAAATAATGAATTTGCACCATTTTGCCCCAAATATTTTCACAATTATCCATTATTCTATAGAAATTAACTTTCTTAAAATGAATGGATGTGTTAAAATAATATGCAGTCAACACAGGCAACAATTACTCTACAGTTCTATATAGTTTAGAAATGCAGAATCTAGACGGTTATCCATTCAATTCACCAAAGAAGAACAAAAAAAGAGAAAAAAGACAAACGTTCTTTCATCAGTAATACTCCAGTCATTGAGGCTAACTATGTAGGTTGCTGGCATTTCTAGAAATTACCTATGCTAGAGAAAGAACCCAGTTCTTCAATTTATTTGATTCCAAAAAATCAATGTGTTACTTCACATACATACATGTCCTGCTAAAGTAAAGTGACGAACTGAGGCTGGTTTCGTTTGGTTGGGTTGGGTGTTGGTTCTAGAGGCTGTTAATCTGGATAATTTGTTTCCCAGGATCAGGTTTTCTTCCCGAATTACAAAATTTTTACCGAAGTGATCTGAATAGTGTCTAAACTCTCTGCCTATATATGCTCTCCTGTCCTCAACGCGCCCTTCTTCCCTACCAGTAACCCATCTACGAAAATTAGCGGTTATGATGAAAACAGGGTTAAATTCAGAGACAAACCAACAACTATTTTTAAGGTAACCAGTTAAGGGCAAGGAACTAGTTAAACTGCGTATCAGTTTGAAGGTAATTTTAAAATGTAATTTCTCGTTAAGATTAAATTCAGTGTTTTTTAAAATTAGCCTGCGTTCATACACTTGGACAGTGGCAGACTTTCACCCCACTAGCAGTGGGACTTGGCAGAACGTGGAAGAGTAAAAAAGGGGCAAAGTTACCCAAACAACAGACCTAGGGTTTCTGAATGTGGCTGCTGTCCTTGCTGCGCCCTTCTGGGCTGTGGGGTGTGTGTGTGTGTGTGTGTGTGTGTGCGCGCGCGCGTGCGTGCGTCCCACGTGTGTGTGCTTGGCAGGTGAGGGAGCAAACGTGGAAGGTGGGGACACCAGGAAGAAGACAGGGGAAGCGGGAGGTATTGCAGCCCTGGGTTAGTGTCCTTCTGGAGACCAGCTCGGTCCTTCCTCAGAGCTCAGGATGACAACACAGGTGTGAATGTGAGCTCCGTGCCCAACTCCCACTATTGGTGGAAAAGGCGAGTGGTTAGTTTGGTGCATGGCTACGTTCTCTCACTCCTTCTCCCCAGAGCCTTCCCCCCACCCTGCATCAACCGACATCAAATATATACTCAGTGCATGCAAACTTCATTAGGCAGCTCTGTCCGAAGTACCTTGCTGCCACCGAGCCTCCCGGTAAGGCAGCAGAAGGATGGCTTTGCGTGCTCGTCTTCTGGAGTCGCACTCCCGGACCACCTTCTCAGGGGCGTTGCAGCCCCTTTACCAACGTCTCTGAGCTGGATTCCTATCTGCGGGTAGTATATATTGAGGTATCTGAAATAAACACAGAATTCCAATTATCGTTTGCCTGCGGACTCGTTAGCAAGATGATTACAAGATAGCGTCAATACGCTTGGCATGTTGAAACATACTTTCAGCTCCAACGACTTCAAATAGCTTCTAAGTAAAACAAATAACAGAATAATGGTGGGATTTATTTGGAATTATTCATTATGAGGCGACCCGAGCCGTGACATTTCCAATCACGTCTTAATTGTCTTTTTAGGAGCAGGAAGGGTTTTCCTGTCTTGACACACACCTCACCCCGGGCCCCAGGCAGTCTCTCTGCCTCGTTCTGTGGCTCCCAGAGCTGATGGGAGGCTAGGGGTCTTTTGTGGATCACACATAGTTTGCTCTGGTTCCTACACATTAAAAGTGAAATAAATACCCAGGCTGACTGTCCTAGATTATGATCTCTGAGCTGATGTGTTAAATGAGCCCGTTGCTTTAAAGGTTCTAAATGACAAGATTTTTACTATTACAAGTAATTTATAGCTATTTCCTGTTTGACATGACAGATCCTCGTGGAGAAGTCCAAATTTGCTTGACATACATTTATTTTAACACCTTCCCCTTCTCCAAATTCTAGCGTGTACTAACTACTGTTTTCCTAGGTGTCAATTTGCACCTGTGGGGTCTACCTCTTGAGGCTTCACTGAGGTCCCGGGCCTCCCCTCCAGATGGCTGCCTGCATTTCAGCAGCTAATGGGGGTGATTACTGCATATTTACTGTAATTTATAAAAATCGCAGGAAATGACATTTTTATTAGTCACTGACTCCACCATCACCAGCTGCAAATGGATGTTATGCATACAAATCCGTTTCTTAAAAACTGTTCTTCCCAAATCACAAGCTACCGGGCGCTGTGCTGTGTTTTTACCCTCACTGGCTTCTTGCGTCTTCCTAAGAATCCTCTCCCCTTTCCAGAGTTGAAAACCACACAGGAGGCGTCAGCCTTGGGATCTGGACCCAGGCTGCTCTGACTCCAAAGCGTGGCATTAGCCGCTGCCTGGGAGCAGCTGGCACCGGGAGGAAATGACCTTAGAACCACGCGGAGGGAGAGCCGCGACCTCGGACAGGGAGAGAGGGAGGGGGCCCAGGGACCCAGCGGGGTGTACCCTCCGAGGTGTGTCAGCCACCCGCGCGCCCAGCACTGACCGCCACTAACGAGCCTCAGAACAGAGAGAGGCAGGTGCTTTCATGTCCGTTTCAAACAGGGAAACTAAGGCTCAGCGGACACGGCTGATACATGGGGACGCTCACATCTTAACTTACATCCGCACAACCGAGATGCGCCAGGCTGCCCACCACGCCCCCTCGGTGAGACCTCTGAGGGCTGAGGAGAGACACGAGGCCCGAGAACCGATGTTGATGAGAGACGGTGGATGAGACACTGGTGAGAGATGTGCGTGAGATATTGCTGAAGGGCATGCAGGCTGTGAGCAGGGGAACTATATCCCGAGGGGCAGCTCTGCTTTAGAGAAGCCGCTACGTCATCGAAAGGGAAGGGAGGTGTGCACGGGGGTTGAACGGCTTAGGGGGGCAATTGAAGGGCCAGGGTCTCAGCTCTTCGAATGGAAGAGGAACCTGGCCAGGCTGGTGCACAAAGGGAAGCCTGAGGGGCTTGGAGGGCCCAGCTGATCTTTCGGATGAGCCCCCTGAGCGTATATGGATGGACCGAAACACAGCACAGATACTCCCGTTGGACCGGGGGTTCGAGCAGGATACAGGCATTTCAAGCCCAGGATGGGGGGGATGCCAGCTGTGTTGCAAGGTCATGAAGAAGGGAGCTTATGGGACCAAGGGAAGAGAGGGGACGTGTCCTGTCGTGGGTGGGATGTGGTTCACTGCAAAGAGCATTTCAGAGACGGGAGGCTCCCACCCCGCAGAGCACCCTGTGCCTTGAACAGGAGAGAAGTGAATATGGGAGCGTGTGAGAGAGAGGGTCAGAGAGAGAGAAAGACCAAGACAGAGAGACAGACCAAGACAGAGAGAGTCCAGGGACAGAGAAAGACCAAGACAGAGGAGGCGGGTGGAGGAGGGAAGGGAAGACGGAGGGAGGAGGGGAGGAAACAGGGGTAAGTCAGCCAGGGAGACGGGAGAGAGCTGGGCGGGTAGGGGTGCGCTGTGACTTAGGGGTCTGAGTCAGGGGTATCTCACGGTAAACATTTTCTTTTTACTCCTCTGGCTGCTACCGAAGATCTAATTAACAAGCCCCTGCTTTGGGGGAACTAAGAGTCAGGTTTAACAAATACCTGCTGAGGGCCAACAATGTCTCGATCTTTCAGGAATGTTTCCCTCTTTAGTTCTCACAACAATTTCTTCCAGTGAGGTATAATTTTTTGCCTTTTTTTTTTTTTTGCCATCTGCCTTATGAAGAAACGGAAGCTCAGAGGAGTGGAGAACGGGCCCAGCTAGTAAGCGGCGCAGCCAGTGTCTGAACCAGACCATCGAATTTAAACTTGGTGGCCCCTCCGATACCACAGCTGCGGCTGCAGGATTGGTTTCCGTGTGTATATCACAGCACAACACCAGCATGCGTGAGATGGAGAGTAAGGGTGTGCTGGAGGAGAAACGGCCATCACTGTGGCTGGGAGGACTGGACAGGAGCCCAGATCACCCTCTGCATCTCCCGGGATGGTCCACGATAGGAGGTCTTAACTGTTCTGTGACATCAGCCCGGTTGACCTTTGGGTGAAGCCCACAACCCCTTCTCAGGATAGTGTTTTTACACGTATAAAAAGGAACTGACTCATCATTTGGAAAATTGGTAAACAAGGGGAAAGAATCTAGAGTGTGTATTCCATCTTTCTATACTAACTGTATCACTGGGTAACCAAACAGTTGATGAGGCATATTTTTTTCTTGAAGAAATATTACAGATAATAAATTATAAGAATGATAGAGTTAAAATAAAGCATTGTGCAACCCCCACTTAACTAATGGATCTAAACATTGAAAACCAATGGCTTCCTTCTGCCCCCAAACCTGATGGCATCAGGCCTCTAGATGAACTCTCAGTTGACAGGAAACAGAGGAAAGAGGGACGTGATAAACTATGACCCGGGGATGCAACCCACAACCCAGATGGGGAAACTCTGCAGGATAAACAACCTCTCCCCATTTTTTTTTTCTTTTTTTTTTTTGCAGTACGCGGGCCTCTCAGGGCTGTGGCCTCTCACTGCTGTGGCCTCTCCCGCTGCGGAGCACAGGTCCGGATGCGCAGGCTCAGCGGCCATGGCTCACGGGCCCAGCCGCTCCGCGGCATGTGGGATCTTCCCGGACCGGGGCACGAACCCGCGTCCCCTGCATCGGCAGGCGGACTCTCAACCACTGCGCCACCAGGGAAGCCCTGCCCCCCTTTTTTAACTTCAAGAAATAAATTGCAAGAAGAGAGAAGAGATGAGGCAGAATCTAGAAATTAAGGGACTTAAAAGACATATCAACTAATTAAAAGTGTGACCCTATTTGAATTCTAATTTTAAAAAAATTTTTAAAAGCTAACACTTATGGATGCCTAGAAACTTGAACACTGATGGGATATTTGATGCTATTTAAGGTCGTGTTGATTTTTTAAAGTGTGAGAATGGTATTATGATTATACTTCAAGAAAAAGACCTTATATTTTAGAAGTACATACTGAAATAGTTACAGATGAAATTATATGACATCTAGGGTTTACTACAAGATAATGTAGCATTGGAAAGGATTTGGGGGTATAGTTGGGAGATGGGTATGTGCGCTTCTAGATATCATTTAATCTACTTTTATGTATGTTCCAAGTCCTCCGCAATAAAAGGGTAAAACTAAGATTTAAGATTACCAAGGAAACAACTCATATTGAAGTGCAAATATCAGAATATATTTTTAAAATATTTTGTGATATAGTAATAATTTTCCTCCATAATGCACTAAGTAACAAGTTCTGTAGCAGGTCCAAAAATGACTGCAATTTCAGAGTGGTTGGGAGTGTAAATGATATTTTGAAATATTTGTAACAAGTGTACCATGACATGAAAATACTGATTATTTCAGTTGATGACAAGGTCATAGGGAATGCCGATACTCCTGTGGTTTGTGGACTTACATTCATAACCAAAGGAAATGCTCAATTTCAGTTAAAGGTTAATAAAAATAAAGGTGACTATTTTTCTGTCCAAGTTCAATGGACATTCTGAGTTTTCCCCATGGAGTCCTTTGGCCCCAGGTTAGCGTGGTGGACCCAGGTTAACGGCCGTGTTCTCAAGGTGTGGGAGCGTTCTGGGGTGGATACCATGCTTTTTTCTGGATTAGAGCCAGGCCATGTCTGACGTGGGGATTGGAACTGATTTTAAAATCCTGGTTCTTAGCTGCTTGAGACACTCCTGGATCTGTCTTGTCTCCCTCTTTTTCTAGGAGCCATGGGGACCCTTGCTTCAGACAAGTTGGGAATCTCAGCATTTCTTCTTTCCTCCCCAGATGGAAAAATGGCCAAATTAACATTCCACATTCAAGGGACCACTTAGGAATCAGCTGTCATAATACAGAAACAGATTCCTAAAATGTTAGAATAAAAAGAGAACTTGAGGACAATTTACCACAACCCTTGCATCTGCAGGTAGGAACAGTGATGCCCAGACAGATGAGCTCTCTGGTCCAGAGGGTCCCAGCTCGCCCAGGTCATGGTGCCCTTCGTGTCTCGGGAAAGTTCCCACAGCAGCTTCGTCCAAAAGAAACTCTTAAGTGTTTGTTTATTAAGAAGTTAGGTTCAACTTAAAAATTTTTAGGTACTAACAGCTCTGTAGCCAATTGAAAAAAGTAATACATGTCGGCTGAAGAAAAAAAATGATATTTTAATTACATTCTTAAATAACTATACTGTATTACTAAAGGCATGCGTGTCTGCTACTGGAATCAGATTTAGCTGCCATCACCTTCATTTCATGTTCTACACGGATTTTTCTGTGAGACTTTGCTTTTTTAAAAAGCCAGTTTGCTTTTTTTTTATTTATTTATTTTTACCACGGTGCATCCGTTTGATGGTATAGTGCAATACAAGGGGGGCCCACATAGAACAAGGCAGTCCTGCTGAGCTGCAGGGACGGAGACTGGAGAATAGGACCAAAGAGAGAGCTGGAGGGTAGGATATAAGGAGTGCCTGGAAATCTACCCAGATGTCCCCTGAGTCCTTGACCGGACACTTGACTCTGCCTGCAAAAGGCAAGGTGCTGACATAGCAGGCAAACTACCAAGGAGAAGCGAGCTGAGTGGAAATCCCAGAACTCACGTGGGGCTGGGAAACAGTGCAGTAGTATGAAGAGACCTCGTTGAACACACCAAGCACTCAAGTGACGTCCCAAAAGAGATATGCCTTAAGAACAGGGCTACTCTAGCCCAAGAGTAAAGACTACTGCAGGCGTGCCCTAACAAAGCTTAAAGACAAGACTTAAAAGATCAAGCTGAACTGCCTCAGAATTACACTTAATTCCCTTTAAATGAAGGCAGTCACGTTTGGACATTCAACAAAGGGGCAGCTACTAGCCCAGCAGACAATAAAAAATCACCAGACACATAAAGAAGAAAAAGTGAGAAAAATATGAGTAGGAGAAAAATCAGTTAAAAATAAAAAAGACCTGAAATGGCAGACGTGACGGACTTTAATATGATAAAAACAAGCAGTTTGAAGGATTTAAATAAAAATATGAACACAGTGTGGAAACAGATGGGGAATATCAATAGAGAAGTAAAAATGATTGAAAAAGAACACATGGAAATTCTAGTACAGAAAAGCACAATCTAAAATGAAATATTTACATTCATCTGTACATTCTCCAATCAAAGTATCTGTCTTGCCCCTAAACATAACAAAGTATACAAAATGTATTGTCTCTATGAACAAAGTACGATATTAGACCAGTAACACTAGGTTTTACTCCAGCACATTTTCTGCAAGGAAGTCAAGGAACTTTAATCAACGGGGCACCACTGGACACCGTTTTCACTCTGAGACAGCACGGTTTAATCACTTCTGTGATAATGGAAGCAATCAATATCTGCACTGTTTAGTACGGTAGCCACTAGCCACAGGCAACTACTTAAATTCATTTTAATTAAAAACTGTGCCCCTCAGTAGTCAAATTTTCAGGGACTCAGCACACCTCTAGGCTCTTAAGGAGGGTAGTTATGGCCTCACACTCAATTTTGTTAAAATCTAATTTTTTGTATGTTAAAGGAATTAATTCAACTTCCTAGGCTTAGAATAATTCAGTGAATCCATTTATGCCCTGTAGTAGTTTATGCCCTGGGGAAATTCAAGTGGAATTGTTTTCTCATTTTATCGTGGTATATCTGTGCCCTATATATGCTGTAATATAGACATGTCCAGATTATATAAGGACCACCCAGATAGTCCCAGTATCAATCACGCCATTTCGTCTTTGCGTGTGTGTGTGCACATCACGTACTGGTGAGGACACAGTTAGACTCAAGTGTAGCTGTAAATGTGCATTTTGAGAAGACAAAATATTTCCCTTATTTATTCTTTAACCAAATTCTGAACCTTATAAAATAGCCTGTCATAAAGTGCATTTCTGAGGGTTTGATTTGTAGGCTCCTGAATCCATTCCCTGTTTTATGTTCGAGAATTATATATACTTTTTTGTTGACCACAACAGCTCCATGAGACTTGATTTTGGGGGACATGTGTCCTAGCTACAGCCTATTTTCTCTGTGATAGAAAGGAGATGAATGAATGAATACCTTAATAAAACCTGTGTGTATTTTCCTTTTTCTCAGCGTTTCTGAATAGGGCCCAGGAATCACTTAATAATTCTGTGAAATGGTCTTTCCATGGCAACTCTCTGGCTATCTCTAACGAGCCAGTGGATCAAAGTCCATGTTTGTGGAATAAATGGAATAATTACCCTAAATATCTGTTACATAATAGCTCTCAGATCATGCAGCTCACTGGGGAATCACACCGGGCGGGGGAGGGTGGGCATGGTCTCCTTCTCACCTTAGTCTCAATGGGTGGCTGACCTCGTCATTACTGGTCATTACTGTTCGTGGTGGTGGTGGGGTGGTGGCTGTCATTGTAGTTTCACTTTTCTAAGGATTCGAAGAAGGACTCTTTGCAGAAATGCTTCCAGATTCTGACTTAGTTGCAGTTCTCTCCTCCTCAGTCTGCTCAGGGGTGCAAGGGCTCCCATCATCTCAAAAGGAATTACATTCCCTTTCCTTTGCCCATGTCAAATGGATAAAGTCTTCAGATTGAAAAGGGAAATGATGGGGTCATAGGTAACTTTAAACCGTAACAGCAAACTAAAAACAATCACAACTGGTACTGGAGCATTTCATCTTTTGAAATAAGAACCCCACCGACCAGGAACTTCTCAGTGAGCATTCACAGCTATCTAAAACTGTGACTCTAGGGGCAGAGACGAGAAAATGCAGGAAATCAGTATATTCAAAACCTTTTTTCACGTCTAGATGCCCATACCTCTAATGTACCATAATTTAGGAGACCATAATTGTCTCCTAAAAAGTTCAGGAAAAATGGATTTCATCGAATGTATTTTGACTTTGCAGAATTCCACTCTTACCTCTTAACTCTCCTTACATGCATCCATTTGACTGTGCTCAAAACTCAGTGTTCAGTACGATCAAGTGTCACTTGATGTTGGAACAAGAAAGAGGTTTGAGGAGCGAAATCTAGCTCTGCTTTCCTATAAGAAGCCAACATAGGGAGGCAAAGCAGAAAAAGAGAGAATTCTGTGAGACAAGACAGCGTGTCCAACACCTGAAAAAAGAGAAAATTCCAATATCTTTAGCAATGTGAAACCGCAAGCCAAGGAAGGAAAACCGCAGAGGTATTCTTTAGGATTCCAATAAGGGAGTATTGTCACTGATTGGGAGCCAAGAGATCAGTGTAACTGAATAAGCAGTCTAAAGCTAGGCCCAAACATACACAGTTAATTGATTTTCAACCAAGGTACAAAAGCGATCTAATGGGGAAAGAATAATCTTTTCAAAAAATGATACTAGAACAATTGAGTAACCACATGCAAGAAATATTAACCTTTACCTCACACCACATACAAAAGTTATGCTCAAATGCATCACAGACCTAAATGTGAGAGGTAACACTATAGAATGTTAGAGCATTATTCAATAGAACTTTCTTGATGATGGAAATATACTTTGTATTTCCCAAAATAATAACCACATATGACTGTCGAGCATTTGAAATGTGGCTACTGTGATTGAGGAACAAAGTTTAAAAAAATTCATTTTATTTGAGTTAAATTCAATTAGCCATTTGGAGGCAGTGGCTACTTCATTGGGCAATGCGTTACCAGAAGAAATCACGAGGGAAAATCTTAATGACCTTGAGTTTGGCAAAGATTCCTTCAATGCAACACAAAGTGCATGAACTGTATGAAAGAAAAACAAAATCAATAAACTGAACTTCATCAAAATTTAAAACTTTTCTTCTTCAAAAGACATCGCTGAGAAGATGAAGAGGCAAGCCACAGATTGAGAAAATATTTGCAAGACAGTGATCTGAGTTGTGTCTGGAATATATAGAATTACCAAAATTCAATTAATACAAAAAAATAATAAAAATGGGCAAAATGTTTTAATAGACATTACTCCAAGGAAGATGTATATTTGGATGGCTAATAAGTACCTGGAAGGATGCTCGACTTGATTCGTCATCAGGGAAAGGCTAATTAAAGCCACATGGGATCCTACCACACACCCAGTAGTACGGCTAACAATGAAAAGCAAGTGTTGATGTGGATGTGGAGCAACTGGAACTCTCATACTCGCTCGTAAATTCCTGATATGTTTAATCTTGCAAATCATAGTGTCAAAGGTGTTTATGATAGTGATGTACAGCATGGAAGGAATGTGTGGTAAGAACAGAGAAAACTAAGCATATGAATAACAAGAACTCTTGCGAAACAAGACCATTAATAACTTCAGGGGGAACAAAAGTTTGGAACGAAAGGAAATGCAATCGTAGTTTACCACTCTTCTCAGCCATGACCAGTACTTCCACGTTCAGACTAAGGTATACACTGAATATTTAACAGAAACAATGACATACGTACTTTGGGAAAGAGGGAAGTGGGGAAGAATGTAAAAGAATGTGGAAGCTTTATAGTTGCTAATGAATAAGGTCCAAATAGATAATGTCTAAAATTAATAAATCAAGAATAAGCAATATAAAACTATAATTCAGAAATACGGAGATAAACAGTGGGAAAACAGCCAGAAGGCTTATAACAGGTTGCTGCTGGGGAATGGGACTGAGAGCTAGGGATGCCTGACACTAGGGAGGGGGGCTATTTTCCTTATAAGCCTTATAATACTGTTTGCCTTTAAAAAGTACAGTATTCAGCAAAACTATGGAGACAGTGAAAAGATGAGTGGTTTCCAGGGGAGGATGAATAGGGGAGCACAGGGGATTTGGGGGGCTGTATGATGCTATAACGGTGGATACATAACATTACGCCTTTGCCCAAACCCACAGATGTGCGACACCTAGAGTGTGTGCAAACGTAAAACTGTGGACTCTGGGTGATAATGACATGTCAGTGTAGGATCACCAATGGCAACAAATGTACCATCTGGTGGGGATGTTGATGGTGTGGAAAGCTGTGCATGCTGGGAGGAGGGGGTACATGAGAACTCCCTGTACTTTCCACTCAGTATTACCGTGAACCTAAAACTGCTCTAAAAATGAAGTCTATTAAAACTGTTCCTACGTACTATATTAATTATAAACATTAGAATCTGTCAGCACTAGATTTTAATCCTGAATTTTATGCTCATTAATGATATGCCCTTTTGTAGATAACTTAACCTCTCAGGTTCTTAATCTATAAAAGGGGGAAATATAATAATCATAAATTGGAGATGTAGTGAGGATTAAATGAGATTATATATGTGAACTTCAACAGTGATTAATCTCTTTATACATTGCATTCTTCGCAAAGAGATAGATGGTTTACAAAGGTGCATTTAATATAGCAAGATAAAGTGAATTAAAAACAAATAAGAAAAATAAGTCTGGCACCCAGGAACTGTTCACTTTTCTTTCTCCTGTAATTGGAGCAACACGTTTTGGGTAAACTTCATGAGTTCCTGTGCCTGCTACGTGCTGCCTTAAAGTGGCGTCAGTAAGTTCCCTCCACTACTGTGTTTTTACGTAAATGATTAGGTCAAGATGGACTCCTGCTTGGTTGCATTAAAAGGTCCTGTTTAGAAATAGCTTTTGGGAATAATTGCACATAGAATATTTGAAAGCCCGCAAGACTAAACTATTCAATTTTCTAGTAAACCAGGGCCTTCAGAATGTGCAATATTCACTAGGCAAGAAAATTTATTGGTGTCATGATCAAAAGAGTGAACGTCATGGCTTGAATGGTGTCCCCAAGAAGAGGTTGGCATCCTAACGTGACCTTATTTGGAAATAGGGTCTTTGCAGACAAACAAGTTAAGATGAGGGTGTCGGTGTGTGTGGTGTCCTTGTAAAGGGCAAATTTGGATACAAAGACACACGGGGAGAACTCCAGGTGAAGGTGAAGACAGAGATCGGGTGATGCTTCTTCAAGCCAAGGGACGGCAAGGATGCCAGCAAACCACAGAAAGCGGAGGGGGGGGGGGTACCTGGGACAGACCCTCCCTCGCGGCCTCAGAGGGAACCAGCTTGCAGGCACCTTGATGTCTGACTTCCGGCCTCCAGACCACGAGGCGATACATTTCTGTTGTTTGAAGCCACGCGGTCTGAGGCACTTTGTACGGCAGCCCCGGGAGATGTGCTACAATAGGGACTACGTAGTTCACAGGAAGGTTAAAAAGGATTCCTTGCTTAAAAGAATCCGGCCCGAGTAAAGGATGTGATCTAACAGCTGCGCCCCATCTCTGATCCTGGCACCGCGCACAGTACACAGCACTTCTCTGAGGCAGGGGTTGGAGGGCTCCTTGCAAACTCTTGTCTTTTTCATGCTTCGGTCTTTCCAATGTGACCCCTCTCTGACCCCCTCTGCTTTGGGTCCACCTCCAGCTTCCGGGTAACCCCTCGTTCCTAATCATTTTCTTAATGCTCCATGTATTTCTTGGGCTGAATTATGTTCTCCACTTGTTCCCATGTTCTAGTCACTGTCATGAATACATCCAACCGAAACATTTCAATCACATCCAGTTCAACTGCAATCGTATGTTTATAACAGAGCCCTGGCTTCCGCGGGCGAGAGGCTGTGTAGGAGTATTTTTATAGCGAACTTGAAACGCCCCTCGCGTATCTCCCCTGAGCTGGGTGAGAACTGCATCGAAGCCTGAAGTCCTTCCTCCGTGGCTCAGCCCACGGCTGGTCACAGGCAACCTGCCTTCCTGCACTGCCGGCTTCCTTTCCTTATTGCTGTCCAGAACTTTCCTTGGTCGTTCTCAACTTCCTCAACAAAACAAAAATAAGAAAAATGAATTTTAAAATAATAAAAAACTTTAGAAAAAAGTAGTTTAACATGCATACTTGAGAGTTCTCTCTTTCAAAGGGAGCGTTTTCTCCTATTCATAGATATTGAATCAGCCTATAAGATAAAAATAATTATTTGAAAAAATAAAAATGGTTATCAAATGTTTGGATTTCAGAGTAACAGTAATAACTCATACTGACGCCCTCTACTTTCTGAACTGCCACCTTCAGACACCGAATTGACCCGCCCCTTCCAACATTATCACGTACTGTTAAGGCCATGGAGGCTAGGATGATGATTACGTGCAGACGTGTTCCTTGTACGTTGTCCCCCAACACCCAGGACTATAGACATTTTGTCACCGTGTGGTTTACAAAGAGAAAAGGACATCCTGTACTAAGATAGAAAAAATGTCCTGGGACAGAATAGTTGACATTAAAGTGACTTAAATAGAGAAATAAAATCCAGGGCGACTCTTAAAGCAGTCTTGTCCTTGGTCAAAACTAGTAGACTAAGCATCTTTTTAAAAAGTTGATAGAAATCCTGGTGCTGGGCGCATTCACAACGAAAATAGACAAAAAGCTGATGAACACGTTTTAGCAAGTTTTTGCATATGTTTACATGTTGGTAGTTTACCATCTCTAATTCTCTCTGAGTTGCATGAATTTAAATTTGGTTATGTTAATCTGAGGAAGATATTAATGTAAAACCTTTCTTCTCATTTAAAAAAAGGATAAATCGTTTATATTACTCTTTCGAACTGAGATTACTAGCAGAAATGTATTCTCAGTTTTAAAAAATGTGAAATTTGGATAACAAGCTAAATTACCCACTTACTAAGGGAAATGATACAAAATTCTTAAAATAATTAAACCAATACTTTATTATCTAAATGAATACGTCACCTGTAGTAGCTATTTGCAGAAAAAGAAGATTGTATTTAAAGTCGCAGCTCAAAGTAAATGATGCCATTGTAGAGACATAATATAAGCAAAAATAGATCATTTAAAATCAATCTACAAGCTGCAAATTCAGTGCCAACCTGACTCGTGCACGTTTTTACCATACCCTCAGTATTCTGGTAATTGTTTACTGTGCCCCAGGCCAAAAGAAATATCTAACAGTTCCATTTGCTAAGTAGCTATGTAACTTAATATATGTTTATATCCTAACAACTTAGCAGCCATTTAAAAAAAATTACATGAACTGAATGAAAAAAATAATACTTTCACTTCATTCCCTGACTAACCCCCATTGCTGAGTAAGGCTCAGCGGTACGAGGTGCCCTCTGCACAGCTCCTCTGACCTTGGAATCACGCGGTCCCCGACACCTCACTCCCGGCCCACCCTGTGTCTCCCACGGGAATGGCTTTTGACTCAGCGACTGACAAAAACCCAATTTCGTGGAGATATGGTGTCATCAGGAGGGATTCAGCTGCAAGCAAATGTTGAGACTGGGAGCTACCGTAAGGCACGGCTCCCGGGGCAGCTGACCAAAGTCCAGCATTGCTGTGTTCCCCCCAAATTCACAAGTATCCTGAGCTGTCTCTCTGAGTTCTGTGGGGCCCCTGGGGACGCACAGGACGGGGACAAGGTTGGGACAGGTTATCTGGCACTGCCCTACCACCCAGTGGAGCTGCCATGTGCTTTCCTCTGCTGCCACCATTATTCTAACCGTAAGAAATCAACGTCCAGTTTTATACATTTCAACCATACAAGCAAGTTACACAGTCCAATTCACACTAGAACGAGGAGCATTACAGAGGATGATAAGGCAGCATCCGGAGACAGACCTGGCTGGGACTAACTGTCAACCTATTTCCACATCAAGGTCACCACCTTCAGACTTATCCCCCTTGCGCTCCCTGCTAGATTTCTTGATAGTTCTACGATTAAGGTGGAAGAGGTGAATTCCCACCCTGTGCCTCTTCACAGGTCCCCCTCCCAGTCTAAGAGGGTGGCCCCTTTCCCCTGCCCACCTCCTCCTGTGCAGGTGGCTGAATCATCTCTGTGCACCAGAGCTGGCTTTATCCTTATGGTCCTGGGAGGAAACTTACCTTAATATCATATGAAACAGCTGGGCTTGGTACCACACCGCACCGTATGATACAATATAACGCAACAGAGCACAACTGTAACACTTCACTGGCAAACCAAAGTTCCTTGCACCCCCACGTGTCAGATTATAGAGCAGGCCTTGGGGAATTGAGAGTTGGAAAACAAGTTCCCCCAGCCCAACAGTCCCTTGGATTGGGGCTTATGTACACAAGCTCTGGGGTCCACTCGCCCAGCCACAGGAGGAGGCCTGCGTGCCACTCTCAGCGCCGGACTTTGCTTTCCTGTCTCCTTAATCACCACCAGGACTGTAGCCAGGGAGGCACGCAGCGGCCAGGGCTCTGGGATATGCACCAGGCACTGTGCTAAGCCCTAAGGTGCCTGCTCCCCGCACCGCTCCCCGGGGGTGCGCGGGGGGCCTCCAGGCGGAAGCAGGCTGGCTCCTCTGGGCTGGTCCTTGACAGCAGCATCTCAGCAGCCCCCCGAAGCCCCTGCATCTGCTCCGCTGTATGGATTCAGTTCAGTAAACGGCTGTTGGTCCCCACAAGTTGCCTGGAACTGTGCTGATGCTTGAAATCAAACTTTAGGACAAACAAACGGATCAAGCCAGACACCGAGCCTGTTCTCCAGGAGGCTGGGGGCTACTGGGCACGCTAGTTGACAGGCGGTCTCTGCCCGGGGGCACGTCTGCTCCCCGGAAGGCGTTCTAGCAAAGGCAGGCCTTCACGTGCACAAGTCTGCAGGTGGCCCAGGCTTCGCACAGACTGCACAGGGAAGCGGGAAGGGCCGACCCCGTTCTGGTTACGTTTTTAAAAAATCCTAAAGTGAAGACTTCGCCTTAAAACGTTGTAAATGTGCAACTTTCCTCAAACCTGATTTAATATAATCATAACTGTTTCAAATTCATTTAAAACTTAAGCTGTTTAAATTTATGTTGAACTTGAAGCTTATAGATTGATTTAAATTATCTGTTTTTAATGCAAATGCATGATTACATTTGAGCTGTGACTTTAAAGGCAATTTTAGTTTTCTGCAAATAGTTGCTACAGGTGATGTATTTATTTTAGACGATAAAGTATGGTTTAATTATTTTAAGGCTTTTATATAATTTCCTGTAGTAAGTGTGGAAATTAGTTCGTTTTCAAAACTTCGTGGTCAATGTTTTAAAATTAAGAGTATATTTCTTGTAGTAATCTCGGATTGAAAGACTAAAATAAATGATTTATTATTTTTTAAAAGAGAAGAAAGGTTTTACATTAATGTCTTCCTCAGATTAGTATAACCAACTTTAAATCCATGCAACTCAGAGAGAATTAGAGATGGTAAACTACGAACATGTAAACTCATATGCAAGGATTCGCTAAAACACGTTCATCAGCTTTTTGTCTATTTTCGTTGTGAATGCTCCCAGCACCAGGATTTCTATCAACTTTTTAAAAAGATGCTTAGTCTACTAGTTTTGACCAAGGACGAGACTGCTTTAAGAGTCGCCCTGGATTTTATTTCTCTATTTCATTTCATCCACTGTAACTTCCCTCCTTCCTTCCTTCCTTCCGTTCCTTCCTTCCCTCCCTCCCTTCCTTCCTAGTACAGGATTTTCTTTTCTCTGTGTATGTAATCACGCGGTGACATTACGTCTATAGTTCTGGGTGTTGGGGGCAGTGTACGAGGAACACGCATGTAATCATAGTAACCAGAGCAATTATATTTATAATGTGCAATAATGATCAAAACAAGAGAGTTTAAGAAACTCTTCCCTGCCCACTGTTCACAGGGGCCTGATTATCTGGATTGACATCTTATCCATTAGAATGATGAACGATTTAGACAACAAAAACAGTGTCATCTTCTCCAAAAGCTATAGTTAAAATGCATAGGTTATCAGATCTCCTGAATGATGCCCAGTGTCCTGAAATTAGCTAAAAACCCTATTGGAATTCCTGTATTATCAAGATAGCTTTGATTCTTTCTATAGAATATTTTCTCTCACTTTACCCTGCTTAAAATTTATTTTCTCGCATGCTACTCAAATAGATACGGATCTCTTCCATGACCACACTTTTATCTAGATCTGTATCTATAAATACAATGAATGCTATCTTTATTATGATCTGAAGTAACAGTCACACGCATCATGGGGAACCCTGTGCTTTCTAGATAAAACATTGCTGATACGTAATAGCTTATTCTCTTTACAACAGCAGCCTCTCTATTTGTCCAACCTCTTCCTCTCAAAGACACTTAAAGTACTTAATGTATTTTGTACTTAAGGTTTTTGTTTTTTTAAACAAGATACTCCCGTTCTACAGATGACAATACTGAGAAACTTGATAGTTAAATATTATATTATTATGATTACAACTATGATATATTCAACAGAACCCATTTATTCCATCTCACATGTACTATTAAATGCCCTTCTCCTATTTTCAAATACCATTAAAATAATGCTCAACTATTTATGTGACTGTTTCGGCCCACACTGCATTCACGAGGGCTGTGCAGACCTAGTCTACATAAATACAAATTAGTTTGGTAAAATTAGAGATTGATAAGGCACAAGGTGACATTGCTTCGTCCTTTGAATCGCCCATCTTTAAAACAAAGATGCGGGTGTGGAGTCCGCCTCCTGTGTCTTCCTGACTGCCCTCCAGGAGAGGCCCAGTGCGTCCACGGGCAGCCAGGACGGCCGGTCCAAAAATGGAAAATAAAATCAGTAAATCGGTCAGTCCTCTCTACTTACAAGATTCTACTGATAGAGCTTAAGTTTTTTCTTCTCCCACTAATTTAATTTTTTCAAAAATAATCTAAACTGAACAATTAAGTGAGAGCACTTTATAAATAATAAACTGCTACTCAAATTTAAGTGATCTAGACACGGTCTTAATAGCTACTTACCGTAAAATTGTTGGGGCCCGTGTCCTATCACGGGTCTCCCGAGAGCCCTGCTGGACCTGCCTCAGCATCTTCCGGAGGGTGCCTAGGAGAGGGCCAGGTCCCCTGGAACCTCAGGAGCAGCCTGCCCGGGGCGCTCGGTCTGAGAACCTGCGTTGGTAACAAGCTCTCCTGGTGTCCTGTGCACCCGGATGAGAGGCCGCCGCCCTCGTGAACCTCTAAGTCTAAACCTTTGCCAACTCAAAGCCGTGATCAGACCTACTCTGCTCAAAGTTATTCCAACCTTCCTCCACGCAAAAAAAAAAAAAAAAAAAAAGAAAGAAAGAAAAGAAAAGAAAATACAGTGTGTGTGCACGCCCCACGGGAGGACCCCGCCGGACTCAGCTTCCAGCCGAGCTTTCACTTACTCCGAGGCGTCTTCCCTGACCCCCCAAGATGGGCGTGCACAGTCTGTCCCACAACTGTGGCCCTCAGTGTCACACTTCTTCATGTGATGACCAGGTCCACCCACTGGGCAGTGAGGCCCGTCATGTCCACCACTGCATTCTCAGCACCTGCGCACAGGCCACACATACAACAGGTGCTCAAGCAGTAACACGGGCCCACCATGGACTTGTAATAAATGTCTGCTGGGCAGATGAGCCAATGATGTGACGACCATCAGGTAACTCTCAAGAGAAACCGTTATTAATACGATGGAGGGGAGACGGGTTTGTATAATTATCACTGTTTCCCAGCCAGGCCACACTTGGCAACTGACGTCACAATTCCCCACGTTATCCCTGCCTGAACGGACACAGGCTTACGTGTCAAATCACCATTTATCGGGAGGTTACTATTTGCTGGGCACACAGCATACTCTTAGATCCTTAATCCCAACTACATCCTTCTGAGGTTGGCTTGATGATTTCTGGTTCACATGTGAGAAAATGGACTCAGAGGCAAAGACAGTTACCCAGGACATAGGGCTGCCATGTGACCAGCCATGATTCAACTTCAGTTCTGACTCCAAATCTTATATCCTTTCCCATCTTGCTGGACAAGGCTCGACAGAGATTAGAAACAATATAAATATCATCTCACCTCACCATGATTCTTCCTTTTCTTTGAGCACAGGTGTCGTTTCTCCCTGAGGTGAAAATGCAAACGGCCAGTTTTTAGAAGGATAAACGTCCCCCTTCAGTTCAATTGCTAACGCAGAGAACAAAGCCCCTACTTTTCCATCTGTGTGGACACTCAGGCTAAATCGCCTGCCGAGGTCTGGCCTTTCCCACATACCTACATTTCCCCCTATAGCATGGATGAATTAAAAGCACGAGGTTTCTAAACCCTTGCCCAGGTTACAACATGCTCACCTGGATTTCCTCCTGTTCTGTTGCTTAGAAAGAAAAAGGAGAAGTTGGCTTCTGCTTGGAATGTCTTCAGGCCGACCCTACCCTGCTACTATACTGTTTATAGGTGTTCTGTACCTATGAGGTTCTGTGCCCTACGCGTTCCAGTTTTCCTCCTGTGAAACCCGAGGCCAGTCTTTTCGAGGCTAAGACTCTCATCCCCACGTCTGTGAGCGTGGAGGACTATTGCTGCCACTAGATACCGTCTCTACTTAGCGTTTCCGGGGTGCGCAGAGAGAGAACAATGTCTGGGTGATAACTCTTGTCAGTCCCCCCATTGTCAAACCCAATCTTACATTCCTCCACACTCTCACAATATTTCCCCATTGGGAACACGCCTGACACTGCAATTTCTCAAAACTGCAGCTCTGCAGTGAATGCCTAATTCCTGAAACTGCAAAATCTAACAAAAGCTGATTTTTTCCACTGATTTGACTGGCTGACTATTTCGAGGCTTTGCATGTGATGCCCTGCTGTTCTTCACAAACTGCATCTTTAATGTCCCCACGCGGTCGTTCTGAAGTGGCTGTGGGCAATGAAGTCCTCGCGAGGGACCTGCGGGGCGTTCAGACTCACTCACGATGTCCGGCCTTTCTGCCGCAGACAAAATTTCCCCATAGGTTACATTTAGCAGTTCAGGAGTAGCAATCGGTTACGTGCTTTGAACCCGGAACCCATTCACCAGGAGAGTCCAGTGTCACCAGGGTGGCTGTGCAAACACAGCAGCGCACTTGGAGGTATCTGTTCGTGGTGTTTTAAACACTGCCTTCTCTCCCTCTCTCTCTGGTGTTGGTGTTTTCACATTTAAAGATGAAAAGCCAATTTAGAGGAAAATATGGCAATTCTGTTTTGTTTTCACTATCAAAATAGATGATCTTTTTCTATCTTTGGATACACCACTCGTTTGGGTGCTTTATCCACTTTTCGTATTTGTTAAAGCTCCTCGTGCTGTTACTGCAGCGCAAATTCCCAGCTTGACTGGTGAGGAAGACAAATTTATCCTCCTCCTTCCTTCTCCCCCGACCCCCGACCCGATCCTTCACCGCAAACTCCAGTTTTCCTGACTTGCCAGATGAGCCATGGGGATTTCGCTCCCTGATGAGCTACGCGGGTTTATCACCCAGATTAGCGCCTCATTCCTCCGCCCTGCTGGAGAATGGGGTCTGACGACAAACAGCCTGAATGTATTCCATCGCCCACCTCCCAGTACTGCCCCCCCGCCCCCCCCCCCCCCACGAGGTTTGCAGGAGCCCAAGCCAGGCAGCGATTCCTGCAGAGCCTAGGTGAAATCGGAAAGGCAGGGCGCCCAAGGACCTGGTCTTTCAGGTTTGGTTTCTCACGCACACACAACTGCCTCGGCAGGACGGGCCTCTCCGGCCTTCTCCGCCCGGGCTCGCGTGCGAGGGAGCCGCCGAAGGCGGCCCAGGAAGTGGAGCCGGGCGCTCTGGTGACGGAGAAGGATTCGGCCCGACCCGCAGTCCGCCCTGCGGTTGCAGTCGCCTCGGCGCGGGCCTCCCGTCTCCCCGCCCCCAACTTGTTGCGGCCGAGCCGGGAGACGGCCTGTTCCGCTCGCTGATTGTAAAAGGGTTTGACTTGCAGCTGACCCCGGGTCAGGACTTTCTCTGCACTAATCCCGCTCTCTTTAGACACAAAACACGCTGCCCTCTTCCCTCGCATCAGTCATCTTAATCCCCCCGGCGGCTGACACCCCGCGCGGCCCCCGGCTGCACCCGAGTGGGCTGGGGGTGGACGCCCGGGACCCCACGCCCCTCCCGCGCCGAGCCCGCGGGGACGCGGTGGAGCGGAGGGGGGACGGGCCGCCCCCGGCACCTGCCGATCCCGACCCGGACTCCGGGGGAGCGTCCCGGGCCGGGCCGCGGTGGGGAGGCGGGCCGCGGCGAGAAAAGACAAAGGAAAGGCCGGGAGCGCAGGGCAGGAAAGCGGAGGAGACGGAGCGGGAGGGGCGGTAGAGGGGAGGGGAGAGCGAGGCTCACGGGACGGGAAGGGACGGCTGGAGAGCTGCCGAGAGAGGAGTGAACGGGAGGAGAGGCGGGGGCCGAACCGCGAACCCGGCAGGAGGAGGGCGACGGCGGGCAGCCGGGCCCCGGCCCGGAGGGGACCGGGACCCGCACGCCGGGCGCCGCCCGCCGCCGACGCTGCCGGGCTCCCGCGGGCGGGCGGAGCGGGGTCCTGGCGGGCACGCAGCTGGGGAGGAAGGGCCGGGAAGGAGGGGGGCGGCGGGGAGGGAGAGGAGGGAGGGAGGGAGGGGAGGGGAGGGAGATAGGGGAGGGAGGAAGAGCTCCGCACCCCCCGCGGGGCCTCGCCGTCGGGCTGGGGGAGGCGGGCCGGGGGCCGGGAGTGGGGGGCGAGGGTGAGGGGTCGCAGGTACCCTCCTCCAGGGCTCGGCCTCCGCGCGCGCGCCGTCCCCGCGCCGCCCCGACCCTGCGGGGCTGGGGGGGCGGGGACCCGGGCCCACCTCCCTCGGCTCCTCGCTCCGGGGGGCCCGCGCCCCCTCAACCCCTCCCCTCCCGTCCCGGCCTTTCAATCCCGCCAACTAGTCATGCTGGGAAAAGGGCTGCGTCAAGGCCAAGTCTGCTTTTCACTTGAAGTTTCCAAGGAATCAAACCTATTATTACGTTCTGTCGCCGACGTTTCTGGAGCCTCTGCCCCGCGGGCCGGGCTGCGGAAGCGGGGGAGGGGGCGCGGGCGAGCGGGGTCGGGGCCGCCCCGGAGCGCGCCTTCCCGGGGCCCGCAGCCCGGGAGGGGCTTCTCGAATTAGCTGGAACTTTTCGGAGACAGAAATCTGCGTTGGCCGCTCTTTGTCGGGAAAATGAAACGCGCGAATACGCGTGTTGTTCTTCTCCCACATGCAGGATTTTAATAGACCTCTCAGTCACCGCCGCCCGACGCGCATCTGCACATCAGGCGCGCTCTACGCGCTACCCGTGTTGAAATTAATTCACTTCTCCAGCTACCGGTGGGTTTCTTTGGCGGGGAGAAGAGGGTAGGGTCAAAGTCTTAACAACAACGAAAGGGGCCCGTGAGTTTAAAATAAAACAGGGGCGGGGGGCGGAGGACAGAAACGAGCAAAAAATTCCTCCAGCAAACAAACCGTGCTACCCTCAGCCTGGAGAGCCGGGCGGCGCACCGAGGCCGGTTCCTGAACTCCCGCGGTCGTCCCGGCACGAAGTTGTGCGAACTTTGCACAAGGCCTCCAAAGACCGTCCGCGCTCGCCACACGGTTTTCCTACAAAATTGGAATAAGCGATAGAAGTACCGCCCTGGGATCTGGAAGTGGATGAGACCATCACAGTATAATGATGGTCACATAACATTTTCAGTTCGTGAATAGGGTGAGGGGTACCTTGGCAAGAACGGAATTCACAGTTGAGTGAGGCGTCTCGGGAGCCTTGTGGAATATTCTCACCGCGAATTTAAATCGAAGAGACAGTGCTGGAATGATAAGATCTCAATCCTGAAGGATGAATCCTAGCTAATTTCTACTCCCCCATCCCAGGTTGTTTTAAAATTGAATCATTAAAAAATTTATATTTGCTTTCCTTCACATTGTTCTAGTCAACAAAACTGCTGGATATCAGGAGTTCCCTCTTTGAAGATCTTCCTGGGTTTTTTAACAAAGTGGCTTGGGCCACCTGGCATTGACTATTTCTGCTGACTCTGTATGAGACAGACAGGGGGAAATGCCACACTGTAAGTCCACCTTTCAGGAAATCGACAGACAGCTCTTCCCAGAGTCCCCCGCATCCTGCTAAGCTTTCTATAGTCAGAAACGTTTCAGGTGTTACCCACATTACTAATATTCTTATGCCAATAGTCGAGCATAGATACAAGTTTGGTCACACATATATTCGAGCACAACCCCACATCTGTCTGCCACCTTAGTAAGTGCAGGGAGATGCTGCAAAAGAGCCAGCCGGAGTCCACTGAACTCTGTATATTTCAGAGTAAATGAGGCCTGCACCTTAGGCTGCATGTGGAGTTCACAGAGCGTCACAGAATTTCCTCTCCCAGAGGGGATTGTGTGTGGCATTTATTCCCAGACTATCTCACTATCTGAAGATGCTGTTCTACTCAGCAGTCCCTATGTATCCAAACACATCAGATTGCTAAAGCAAAAAAAAAAAAAAAAAGAGGGAAAAGAAAAAAGAGGGAGACTTTATTATCTTGTTAGAAAGAAGCAATTGACGTCGTTCTTGAAATTTCTGCAATCACCTTAAGGAATGAGTGGTTGAAGCAAAATTATCAGTGACTCCAAAAGATTACACACGTCAATTGTCAGGTGAGCATTTGACTTAAAACTATTCCCCAGCATAGGCTGAAAGAACTTCTCATTAACCTGCCAGCATAGGCCCACGTTTGGAAGTATAGTCTATACTCATTCCAGGACAAAAAAAAAAAAAAAAGATGTTAAGAAAATGAGGGGGTTGATGAAATCAACATATTTCCATCTGGCCTAAAAGTTTGTTCTTTTCAAAAATATTTCATCTTTATGCTGTGACTAATGTCAAAATGTATTTGCTACAGTATAATTTTAAATGCAATATTTAATGCTGTCAGATTACTTGAAGACAAAGTTTTACAGAAAACTTTAAAATCCAGAAAAAAACTGCAAGGTACCAATAAACACCTAGAAAAAATATAATTAAAAAATTTAAAGCATCAAACAACCTCAGATCTCATTAGAATAATAAACACCGCATTTTGCGTTCACATCGGTTAACAGCTTGCATCCCAGTGTCACGGCGGGGCATGTGGGGCGGTCGGTTCTGTGTGTGTGAAAATCCAACGAAATTATTTTGTCCCTTTCCAAGGAGACATATACCAGAGGGAGGGGCTGAGGACAGACGGAGGGGCCTCGGTTGCAGTACATTTTGGTTTAGAGAGTGCGTTTCTCCTTGAGCCAAATTCAGAAAATTTCACTCGCAATCTTGTTAACTGCCCGGGAGTCGGGGGCCCCCGCGCCCCCGCCGTGGTCTCTGTCATCCATCCTTGGCCTGGTCCCGCCGCTGGGGTCTTCTCTCCTCCCTCCTCCGCCCCAAACTGCACTCAGGTCCCGGGCCAGCTGCAAGAGGCAAAGCCCGAAACCAGGGATCGAAAAGCCCACCGGCAGCGGCCGGCAGCTGAAAACTACACACCCAACGGCCGGACTACAAAACTATAAATTTTTGGGGGGGGGGAGCAATTATTTCTCGTTCCGTAATAACACTGTAAACGCTACAAAATAATTACCGATTTTAACTTCCCTCCGTTCCTCTGAATGCAGCTCCATGAAAACCGTACCCTCTCCCCTGGTGTTCCCTCCGTTTTAGTTCATGCTGATAATTTTTCTTTCTCCTTAGTCAGATTTACTGATTGTGTTTTGAGCTCATAAAACATGAATCTAAATTTAGCACGTTTCAAGTTTAGGGGAAAAAACCGGACTTTTCTCTCTCAAATTTATTGACTCAAAGCTCGATGCACTTTTAGGGTGGAGGTTCCTTTACCGTTTTGAGCAGAAAGGCTTTTCGGGAAACTATGTACATAATCTGAATCCTCCTCCCCACACCGCAACGCCTCCAATAAAAACTGCACAACGCGTTTACATGAAATAATACAAAACAAAAACCCGGAAATGCTCAGATACAGAAAGTTTTACAAAACCCAGAATAACGCTGCCGTCTGAGAGGGGTGCGAGTGGGGATCTCTTGGTATAAATTAACCAACCAATCCCCCAAGGCGGTAACGACCACCAAAAGCGTGTGCTTGGCTCCGGCTCACTACACCGATAACAAATGAGAACAGCTCCCCGCGTCGCCGGCACCCGACGCCGTCAGGAGGCGATGCGGCCGGAGGGCGGGCGCGCGGCCGGGATAGAAAAAAGCTGGCGTCGCCTCTCGCATGGTTTGGTCTCTGTGTCCCCTCGAGCAAAGAAAACGCTTTCTGCCTCCGCGGGTGATAAATACTGTACAAAAAGTCTCAAGAAAACACCGAAGTTCAGTCTCAAACGCACAACGGTCCCGCCTAGCGGTCCCCAGGAGCTCCCGGTTAGGGGGGCCGGGTGTCACCTGGTGCTCGGCGCCAGTGTTTGCCTGTTTACGAGAACGTGGAAACGTCTGTACAAAAGCCAGGCGGCCCGTCGCCGGCCGCAGGGCCCCCCGCGTCCCTAGATGTGCGTCAGGGGCACCGTGCCGTTGACGCCCGCGCCCGCGCCCTGGTAGTGCTGCGGCAGCGAGTGCAGCCGGCTCTGCGCCGCGGCTGCGGCCGCCGCCGCCGGGTCGCCGCCCTCGCCGGCCGGCAAGTACATGCTGATCATCTCACGCAGGTCCCCGGGGCACGGCGCCCGCGAGTGCGCCGGGGCCGGCGGGCTGCCGCTCGGCTCCGACTTGACGAGCGAGCCAAGCGTGCCCAGGGCGCCCGACGACGCGGCCGCCGCCGCCGCCGCCGCCGCCACGGCCGAGTTCTGGTGCGCGCCGCCCGCGGCGGCGGCTGCGGCGGCCGCGGCGCCGTAGGGGAGGCCGCCGTAGCCCGAGGGCGAGGCGCTCATGTAGCCCTGCGAGTTGGAGATGGGGCTGTACTGCAGCGCGCCCATGTCGTAGCGGTGCATGGGCTGCGGGTTGTGCGGGTGCGCGTGCGGGTGGTGCGGGTGGGGATGCGCCGGGTGCGCGTGCGGGTGCGCGCCGCCCGCGCCCGGATGTTGCCCGTAGGCCAGCTGCGCCTCCTGCATCATGGCCGCGGCGGCCGCCGCCGCCGCCACCGAGCCGGGGTAGGCGCCGTTGGCCCAGCCGTTGACGTGCGCGTAGCCGCCGGCCGCCGCGCCGCCCGGGCTCTCGAGGCGCTGGCCCACTGCCGCCGCGCCCACACCCACGCCCACGCCCATGGCCACGGCCGTGCCGCCGCCGCCCGCGCCTGCCGCCAGCAGCCCGCCGGCCAGCGAGTACTTGTCCTTCTTGAGCAGCGTCTTGGTCTTGCGGCGCGGCCGGTACTTGTAGTCCGGGTGCTCCTTCATGTGCAGCGCGCGCAGCCGCTTGGCCTCGTCGATGAAAGGCCGCTTCTCGGCTTCGGACATGACCTTCCACTCGGCGCCCAGGCGCTTGCTGATCTCCGAGTTGTGCATCTTGGGGTTCTCCTGGGCCATCTTGCGCCGCTGTCCGCGGGACCACACCATGAAGGCGTTCATGGGCCGCTTCACCCGGTCCTGGTTGGCCTTGGCTCCCGCGCCGCCGCCGCCGCCGCCACCGCCGCCCCCGCCCGCCCCGGCCGGGCCCGACAGGTTCGTGGGGGCCTGGGCGCCGCCGGGCGAGTGCAGGTCGGTCTCCATCATCATGCTGTACATCGGGGCGGCTCGCGGGTTCACCGGCACCGCGAGGAGGGGGCCTGGAGCATAGACGGCCGGGGGGCGGGGGGGGACGGAGAGGGGCTCAGACGGAACGAGCCGTGGGTCGCGGGGAGAGGTCCTGGCAGAGAGAAGAATGGGGAGAGGTGGAGGCGACAGCAACAAAAAAGAGGCAAAAACACACGCACTTAGCGCCGGTCCGGCTCACAGGTGGAAAGTTTCTCTGCAGCACAAACCACTTGCCAAAGAGGCCGAGGGCCGGGATCGCCGTCGCCGCCGCAGCCGGGTCGCCCTCGGCGGAGCGGTGCAAACAGGTTCAGTCGCGGCGAAGTTGCAGCTACACTTTCCGGGACGCGAGCGGTGCGCGGGGCCCGGCCCGGGGCTCGCCGCCGCCGCCGCCGCCGCCTCGCCCGCCCGCCGCCGGAGCCTCCTTCCTCCTGCGCTCGGTCCTCCAACTCCGGGGCTGCAACTTCTAGCAGCGCGGCGCGCCGCGTGCGCTAGGCATGTGCCGGTCCCAGGTGCCCGTGGGGAGCGAAGCGCCGAGGGGGGAGCGGGGGGGGCGGGGGGGCGCTCACGGTGCCGCCAGGGAGGGGGGCCGGGGGCAGCGGAGGGAGGGCAGGCGCGCAGAGAGGGCCAGAAAGCAGGGCGGCCGAGCCCGGGATGGGCTGCCCGCTGCCTGCCCGGGGCCGTGCGCTCGGAGCAGAGGCGCACGCGGGGCCGGCGGCGCGCGGGGCCCAGCAGCCATACGCCCGGCCCGGGCTGCCATTAAATGAGCGCGCCGCGGCCAATGGGAGCCGGCGGCGGCGGTGATTTGCATGGCGCGCTGGCGAGTGACGTGGGGAGGGAGTAGAGGCGCCGGGCGCGGGCGGCGGAGCGGGGAGGAGGGGGAGGAAGGAGGGGGAGCGGGGGCAGGAAGGAGCGGGGGGAGGAGGCCCGGGAGGGGGGTCACAGCCACGCTGCTTCCTGAGCGCGCGCGGCGGCGGCGAACCCCGAGCTCACCCTCCTTGCCTCTCCCCGCCCGCGCGCTCCGAACGATTAACGATTGGGTTTAAAAGCGAAGACGAAGAAAGAATCCTGCGGGGCGGGGGGGTGGTGGCGGGGGAATGCAGCCCGGAGCCTTGTTTAAAAGAGCGCAAAGGAGACCCGGCTCCTCCTCTGCTCCCCTGCCAGCCAACTCTGCGCCTGCTGGGAAGGGGAAAGTTGGAGGCCGAGGCGGCATCCTCGCCCTCATCTCGGCCCGAGGGCCGGAAAGCAAGGGCGCGCCCTTGGGAGCAGGGGAGACCGTCCTAGGTACACAACTGGAAATCTCCCCTCTCCCCGCACCCCGCGGGCTCTCCGGCGAGGCCTGGGCAGCTCAGCCCCCCGCCCTCCCACGGATGCACGCTTCACCGCCGCTGTGCTGAAGTTCTCCAGTGCCCCCTCTCGTAGGCCAGGCCTCCGCGGTCCAGGCCACGATAATCCCGTAACGGGGAAGCATTTGTGTCGGGCTTGGCTCCACAGCTGCTTTTAGCCTTAGCCCTGAACTCTTACTGCTTTTAATGAGCCTAGGGGTTGTAATCACGTGCTCTTCTCAATTTGGCTTCTTCCTCCTAAAAAGGAATTTCTGGGAAGGTTGAAAACAACAAGATCCATCTGGAATCTACTCAATGACAGTTGAAAAAGTTTGTTGAAATCGCAAAAGAATGATCTAGCCCACGCTCTCTTGGAGCGAATCTTCCACAAGCCGTTTGCCTAAGAACTGCGAAAACTCCGTGAACGGAGTGGGGCCCACCTGAACCCGAATCGGAAAAGTGAGGCCTCGGGACCGAGCGACAGATGCCGTTTCCCTGCATTATGCAAACGAGAGGCCTGTTTCCTGGAACGATTAAGGCATAGACCTGCAGTTATAATTCTTAAACCTTGAAGGGTTCTCAATACCGGGAACTACAAGAAATTTCCAAGCCCATTCTCAAACACCATTGCGCTCACGCTGCCGGTACAACCCCAATGGTATGAAAGTGGCCCAGAGACTTGCAGAAAATCCATGACAGTCCAAGCATCCCTCCAGAGTCCTCATGGAGGAACGGGGGCGTCTCTGTGCGCCACAGAGGGAGATGTTTAGGAGATTCCTGGTGGGTAAAGTGGAGCCTAACCAAAGCGGCCCGACTGACCATACTGTAATAGAAATAAACATATAATGATGATGATGATGATTACAAGAGGAGTAATAATGATGTTTAAGTATGTTGGGCAGTGAATACATGACGCCTCTTCCCTTCCCCCCCCCATTAAAAAAAATGCTGCCGTTGTGAATTTCCTGACCCTATTGCTTGTCCAAGGTACAGGAATAATGCTTTCTTTCCTCTCAATTACTATGATTATTACTGTAGGCTTTTTTTTTTTTTAATTGCAGGGTTGCTACAGTATGCAGTGCAAGAGCAAATTGGTCTCTGCAGATTAAACTGCTTTCATTTCAGGCCATTCAGCATTTAATAGTGAACTCATCAAATAATATATAATTATATTAGAAAGGAAACGTCATTTCATATTTATTTTTCACTAAATATCTAGGTTATAAACTTGGTTTTCAACTGCCTTCTTATTTCACCAGTCGAGTTTGTTAAACCTTTTGATTTGTTTCACGCACTACCTCCAAATATCAGTTACATTGTGAATGAACAAAAAAAGAACAAGAATACTGTTTACGGGTGCTACAGATCTGTTTCTCCTTTGATAATTTAGGAGGCAATGGGTGTGCCGTGTGATCCAGTGTGTTATGGAAAGTCAGCAAGACCGAAATAAAGGAAATGGTTTACAAATTATAAACTATATTATACACTTAGCAATTGAAAGATTTCTTTCCTCTGCTTTCCAATTTAGATTTTAAAATACATAGCCGAAGCCCTCCTGAAAATACTTTGTGTGAATCAGGCTTGGTACATTCTTTTCCGTATCAATGGAGCAATGTATTTTATAAACACCCTGCCCTCCAGTGCACACTGCAGGAAGGCTTTATGCTTTGGGGAGCTTGGATAGCTGACTTGGAAATGGTCTGGTTTCTTTCTACCATAGTCCTGAAAATTGTCTCCAAATACAAAGTTACCCTTGTTTTGCAGAGCATCTAAATAGGGGGTAAATGGTTTAGCCTTGTGTGAGATCGTGCTAGTGTTCAGCGTTCGGGGCGCTCTCCATAAGCCCTTTTTAGTGACGAGGTGTTCCCTGGGCCCTAGCGGGTGCACACACTATGGGTGTCCAAGTGCATCAGTATTAAACCCGAGCTGCAGGTGTAACTTGTTGCCAAGCGATAGATGATTGGCAGCCGCCGCCTGTGCCAGTCAGGCAGTGGCAGGGCGCTGCTTGCCAGACCTCTCAGTGCCTTCCATCCTGGCATGGAGGTTGTGGAGCATCATACTAACCCCTGCGGGCGATGGCTTCCAGGAGCCTCAATGTCTTGCTCCTTGTGACTCCCCCCCCTCCCCAGCCACACTTTTAAAAGAGAAAACGGTTCAAAACGGTTTGAAAACACCTCCTCTCCCCGATTCTATGTTTCTCCCTCCTGCCCCCCACCAGGTTGGCAGGGACCTTCTTTACGCTGAGGACTTTCTCCAAGGCCAGGCACTGGAGAATCTGAAGACAGACTACACTAGGTCCAAGTAACATCAAAGCCCAGACCCCCAGCAAAGGATTCGTTCACTGTTGAGTGACCACATTTGCTCTCTTGGCAGCTCAGAAACTTCATTGTGCTTCTTTGTTCAAAGCGCCAAAGAGAAGATCAACTTAGAAATGTGCATAAGTAAAGATGCTTTCTGTTCTTTTATTTAACTTGTAGGCATGATCCTCAAAGAAAATTCAGATCCAAGCCGTCATTAGAGGAAATTATATACACACACCTTGCATATGTATGCATACATGTGTACCCACAGAATAGATGCATGTGTGTATACATATGCATACACAGAATATATACACAGGTTTGTATCCATGTGTATACACACAGAATATATGCATTGTACAAACACACATATGCACACACACAGAATATATGCACGTTTACACACGTGTGTACACACAACATATGTACATATGCATACATATAAATAGTTGTATACACACAGGACATACACATATGCGTACATATACATACTGGTGCACACGATATATGCACACCTGCATATACCATGTATACCACAGAATATAGGCATACAGTTACATACAGGTGTGTACACAAAGAATGTATGCATATATATTTATGTGCAGTATTTAGGCAACTATACAAGAACCCTTGACTTTCAAATAACTTGAGTCCTGGACTTTAAATCTAACCCCAGTAGCTTATACTGCCTGTACGGAGTGACTGAAACTTTTTTGGCGTTTGCTTTCCCCCCTCCCCTTGGCTGCGCTCAGGAGAATTCTGGGAAGCACAGAGGGTTACTGTGGACAGCATCCCCGGCCCTAGCAATCTGTAAATGAAAGCTAGCTCTCAGGCACACAGAGGTGACCTTCTGTACCAGTGCCCGCCTCAAGCTCCAAGAAGCAGAGAGATGGACAGATTAGGGGTTCCAGAGGACAATCAAAGGTCATTCTGGGGAAGCGAAGAAGACCAATACTCTCCTGTCTTCCGAGGCCCTGGCGCAGACGGCCTGTCTTGATGACACCCTCCGGGGGATGTGCCCAGACCTCCGCCTGCGGCCCTCCCATAGTTCAGCTCCAGCGGCTTCCCGAGGCCCCTTAGGACGGAGGCCACGTGTAGGCGCTTCCGTAGACCGCCCAGGGCGTAGCCCAAAGGACTGAAACCAGAGTTCCAAGAGGCAAACCACGACGGAGCCGCCAGTTCCTACGCAGGACTTTGGGGAAAGAAAGGAGCGACCTGAGGAGAGCGAGGAAGAGAAGGCGGAAAGAAAGCGCGGGAAAGAAAAGGAAAGGAGAGAAAGACAGTTCAATTGGAAGAGGCGTCCGAGGTCATCTCGGCCAACAGGAGGCGCAGACGGAGAAGAGGCGGAGACGCGCGCGTGTGGGAGGGGACCGCGGCGCCGGGCGGCTTGCTGGCCGGAGGGGACCTCGCGGGGATGCGGTGCGGGGCGGGGCACCGGCCCAGGCGCGCGCCCCGACCCCGGCCCCGGCCCCGGCCCCGGCCCCGCGCGCGTCTGCCTGGACCTGGCCGCCGCGCGGGCCGCGATCGCCGTCTGCTGGCCGCCGCCGCCCTCGCCGTCCGGGCGGAGCTCCGGGGCCTCGGGCCGGCGCTCTCCAGCCACACGCCGGGTTCCGGGGCTCGGCGAGCGCGCGTTCGGGGGTTTGCGCGCGGGCGACGGGGCTGGGGGTCGTGAGGGCGCTCGTCTCTCCCGGTCCCCGGACGCTCTCGGTACCCCTCTGCCCCCTGACACGGCGACCTTGACCCCACTGTTGCCAAGGCCAAGGAGCCAAAGTAACCGAAAAGTTTTTTTTGTTGGTTCGCTTTTGTGTTAAAGGGGAAAAAACAGTCGTGGGAAAGGGGGAAAGAGAAGAAGGAGAAGGGAAAGAGAATCGCTGCCGACATGGAGCTTCGAGCGACTTCAGTCATCACAGAGCAGGAGGTCTTTGTAGCTGCTCGGAGCGTCCAAGGCCCCTTCCTCTCCTTCAACTAGAAGCGTGGGGTTTGGAGGGCTGTTCCAGGACCGTCTGCAGGAAAAAGGAAATAAAGCCCATCCCCTCGAAGCCAAGCAAGACTCTGTCTCCAGCGATCGGCGTGGAGATCCGTAAATACACAGAGAAGATCAAACAAGCCTGCATGTGAGCGCGCGCGCGTTGTCTGTGCCTCTAGCGCTCTGGGTGAAAGCGTTTGGAGAATCTCTGGGAGCTTTCGAGTAGGGGCTCACCCTGTGAGCAGTACTCACACATATAATTCAAATTTCACAGCTGACCTGCTCTGAAAACCTCAATCAGCTTCTAATTGAAGGGAAAACAAAATATTGCTTCCCTACAGCAGAGCTAACGATTTAATCATTATATCAGACATTATAGCTTTTAATTAGGCTAATGCTGATACTGTATGGAAAGAGATAATTCAACACAGTTCTTGATGAATTCTGTAATTGGGTTAACGGCGGAGCAGTTGGGGGAGAGCCGTCAATATTCAAGCCGCGTCTGTAGCCACCAGGTTTATGAATGAACGAGAGAAGACAAGGGGAGGAAAACACTGGGGCCCGAGGGGAGCCTCGCGCCCTCCGCCCGGGCGAGCTGCGGGCGCTCTGGAGGGAGGGCGGCCGCGGGGTGCGGGGCGCCCAGGCCTCCCCGCCAGCTCCGCTCTGCCGCTCGCCTGCCCAGCGGTTCTTCTGCGGGAAACTTTCCGAGAAGAATCTCAGCCAGGCCTGTCTACTGTCCCGTCCGCTTGGGCGCTGGGGTCTCCTCGAGGGTGCCCACCCTGCCCAAACCAACTGGGGCGGAGGGCTGGGCCGAGCGCGGCTTCAGCGCGCACTTCAATTGGGTGGCCGCTAAAGGCAGGAGTCTGCCCCGGCTGCCACCCCGCCCCGCTGCGGGAGGGCTCAGGGCCACCGGCCCAGGGCAGCCCTCGCCGGTCCCTGGAGCTGGAGGTGGGGTGAGCGCGTGGAGAGCCAGGCGCCTCTGGGCGCCGCCGGCTGCCCGCATTCTGTGTCCCAGCCGATTACGCAGGGCTGGGCGGGAAAGTGGTTCGAGTGGGAACCGCGGCTCGTGCTCAGTGGCCTAGCCCGGTTGGCCCTGTTGAAGCCGCTGCCCGACCCTGGGCAGAGGAAGATGGGCGCAAGCCGGGCCGCTTCCCTTCCTGGACCATCGCTGAAAGCCCCAGGAAGGACAGGGAGGGAAAAAGCCGTTAGACTCGCCTGCAGGAAGCGAACTGGGCGAGGGGACGTGGCCGACCCCCTCCCCACCCCGCCTGGCCGGCCCGAGCCTGGACTCAACGCGGTTTCAGGGTCACCCGGGAACCCCGCTCGGCGGCCCGGCTGTCCAGCCTCTCCTCCCCGGGGCGCGAGTCGGGCGGGGGCCGAGGCAGAGCCCTCCTTCTGCCTCCCGGATTTCCAGGACTCGCAAAAGTTGAGCTCAAGGCGAGGAATCCGCGGCGCTGAGACGACGACGCCAGAGCAGTCGGTTGGGAGCCTTGGATTTTAGGGAGGAAATGCCGGAACCTCTAACATTTGCACGGGCTTTGCAGAAAGCCACCTGAGCCGCGCCTTCTGTGCTCTGAGCCCAAATGGTTTCAGAGTGCGATTTTTATGGACTTTTTATATTTCTGCAACACCCCACTCTCATTTGTTCTTACTCCTTCTCTGAACTACACCAGTGCAATATTCTCCTTCAAGATAAATACACCGCCTTGTCTCATTTTGTCAGTAATCACCACAGAATTAAATTGGGTCACTGCTAAAGTTTCATTTACACAACCTCCGGTAATTAACAGTTTGAATACACCTTTTTACGTTGTACAAAAGTTGTAATTTTCTAACGCGTGTCGTTTTTTATTGGTAAAGAACGCTTGTGTTCAACGTGATAATAAGAATACAAAGCTCCTCGTCTGAGCGGGAGGTGTGCTTGGTTTCTTCCAAAGCTCCCGGGAAGACTCGGCAAAGATCTAACTTTGCCGAATGGGAGGACCTTCCTAACTGTTCACATTAAAATCTGCAGAACTAAAGCCCTGTGAGTACAGTACATCTGATTAAGCTCACTTCCAAAGCCAACATCCTTGGCAGAAACCCATCCAGCCTCTGCAGGTAAACAGACAAGCCTGGCAGGCCCCATCCGAGTGGTGGTGGGGGAGGGTTTGACCCTGGAGGCTGCCATAAGGTTCATTCTGAAAAGATCAAAAATAGTGCCTCAGGGCCATGCAGTGCCCCGGTCAAGTCCAGGCCAGCCGAGGACCTTGAGGTGTATGCAGAAAAGAGCCGTGGTTATGAGTAAACGTGGCCCTTTCTCATATTCTCTCTCAGCCCCCAAACAGAAAAGGCGTCACTCACAAGAGGAGACAAGTCATAAGGAATTTCTATATGAAAAGAAATAAAGTGAAATCAGAGACGCTTTTTCGTACAGGCCATCCCTGTTATTGTAAATTAGAATAGCTACACAGGCTTCAATATAAACATGACACGAGGTTCACATGAGTGAAAAGACCATCCACTCCAATCTCTCCTTTCATCGAAGCATCTCACATAAATTACATCTTGTCCTTTAATACACTTTTCAATGAGATTAAAACATCACTTGTGACACAATTTCAAGCCCTTTCAGTTGCTTACTTCAGAAAACAGCAAACAGAGAAGCAGGTCAGTCAAAATCTTCAGGCAGTGGGGTTGGGCTCCAAAGGCAGCACCAGGGCCCCGCGCTCTGAGCTAAGAGAGGCCCCCTGGCTACATTTCAGTGCCATTTTCTTACCCCATAGAGACAGAGCCAGCCATCCTGCAAGGGGAAACTAGGTTTCCCTCTCGTTGGGTGGAGGTCTGGTGACTATCTGGGTGCATGGGTCTTTGTGGAGAACACACTTGTATTATTCTTTCTTAGATATCTGGGGTGGCAGGAGGGATGGGGAAGGACCTGCAGCCTACCCCCAAGGGCCTCCAGGGGCCTCCCCCCACTCAGAACAGTAACCATCTTGGGGATTGGGCACCATCAAAATAAGATGGAGGGAGGTTTGGCGAGAGAGAGAGAGAGAGAGGAAGAGAGAGACAGAGGAAGGGAGAAAGAGAGAGTGCACCCTACTTCCGAGGTAAATACTTGACCCCTAAATCTGAGTGAGGAAAAAGTGGGTGAACACAGTGGCGTTTCTACAAAACCGGCTAATAGGAGATTTCCACCTCTCCATCTGGCTGCTGGGGACCACCTCTCCCTTTATGGACTGACCGACAGTTCCTGGACTGGCACCCTGGGGCACCGGCAAGTGGTCCCAAAAGGACAAAGGACCCCATCAAGCAGCAGAGGAGGGGCGTTAGGGTTTCAGGGTAGGAACTCCGCGCTTAGGTTTCATCTAAAATTGTGTTGAGCCCTCACGACAGCAGGCGCATTTGCTCCTGCAGGACCCCCTCGTTACCACCGGCCTCTCCAGGTGGCTGACACTCTGCTTTCGCCCAGGGAGGCGGCGCTTGGGGCACAGCCCCGCGGCAGGGTCCCCGCGGCCTCCTTCTCCTCATGTGCGGGGAGATCGGGTCCAGCAAGTCTAACTGGCCGCAGTTCCCGCAGGTTCCGTGAGAGACGCCCCCTCCTTCTGATGCCAATCCTGCCCGTCCCTCCAGCTGCTGTCATCACACGCCAGGCTCGGCCTTTTGCTCTCTCCTCTCTGATGATAACGAGGGCTGGAACACAAGGCCACCCGGAGGTTCTCTGTCGCCCTCAAGGAGCAAGTGTGGCATTCTCCGGCCTGCCGGTGCTCAGGCCACTCACCCGGCCTGTGTCGCCCCGTCCATGAAAGACGCTGCTGGGACAGGAAAGCTGGGAGCACCGCACGGAGGTGGGGTGGGGCGCAGTTCCTTTCCGCGTGGGCGCTGGCCTTAACCTCTGGTTCGCAGCCACAGTTGGGCGCGTCGGGGGACACTGGCGGGCGCGGGGCGTTCCCCCCTCTGCAGCGGGCATCACCGTCCCGCCAGGCCGGAGCTGAGGACAGAACGCCCCCCTCCTCGACCCTAGCGGAGGGAGAAGCCCCCGACCCGGACGCCTGGGCAGCCCTGCCGCGGGACTGAGGGTCTCTGAACCAACTGGACACCCTCGGTGCAGACCCCCCCCCCCACCCCGCCTTCACAAAGGAGCTTCCAGAACGCCGGCCCCGGAGCGCTCCGGGAAATCGATGCGGAAAAGCGGGTTTTTAATGGGTTAATTGACTGCCGGCCGCTATCGTGTTCAAACACCCGTTTCTTGCATGGAGAGGCAGCCAGCCCCGTCCTGTGCCCGGTCGATGGCTGCCTGACCGGCCCCTCCCGGCCGCTGGTTTCCAGCGCCAGCCACCGCCGAAAATCCATTTCACCTTTGAAACTTCCCCACCGCTCCTCTCAGCGGGCGGCTCAAACCGCGAAAATAGAGGGCGGAGGCGGGCGGCCCGCGCACGCGGGTGGGGAGACGCCCAGCTGCGCGCAGGGAGGACCGAGGCGCGCGTCGTGTGGAACCGTGAAGCCGAGCGGGTGCTATTTCGCTGGAGGAGGGAGGACGCGCCGAGGGGATGGGCGACGGCGCGCGGTGGGGGGGGGGGGTCACCCCTACCTAAAGAGGCCCACCGGGCAGGCGGGGCTTTAGGGCACCCTGCACCCCACCTTGGGGCGCGCTGCCCTAGCCAGCAGGACGGAGGCGGCGGCCGCGCCCGCGGGGCTCCCGGCCAGGCGCCGAGTCCAGGGGCGCTCGCCGCGTGTCCAGGAATCCCGGTTCACTGATTTTGAGTGTGTGTGTGTGTGGCAGTATTAACAGTCAAGACCGTCGGTCAGTCAAAGTTAAATTGATTCTTTGCCCAAAACACCTCTCACTAAATGGCACACGCTCGACATGTTCATTTTTAAAACGTAATTTCGACCCGCGGCTTTAGTTCTCAGCGCTGCCGGGCGCGCTGCCGAGAGCCGGAGTCGGCTCGGCCAAGGGCAAGGGCGCTGCGCCGGGAGCCCGGGCCTCGGCGGGGCGGGGGCGCGCGGGCAGGAGGAAACGGGGAGCCTGCGGACGCGAACCTTCTCCCCCAAACCGACTGGCTCGACCTTCCTCCCCCCTCCCCGCAAAAGGCGACCCGGAGTGAAACAGAGTCTCGGCCCCTTGGGGAGCGGCCAATCCAAAAAGCTGAGGAGGAGGGAGGAGTGAACGCACAGATAAGAAAATGACCAACGTGGCCGGCGCGCGGGCCCGAGTCCGCCCGCGGCGGTCAGCGCAGCTCCCCACCTGTGCTCGACCGGGGACGGAAGCTGGGGGACGCTCCATGCCCCCGCCCCCGGAAGGTCGCCTAGGGCCCCCGCGCCCCCCCCCCCGAAGCCCCTCCCGCACCCTTTCCCGGCTGGGGGCGGGCGGCAGCCCGCGCGCAAGTTGGAGACACACTTACAGTTAGTTCCTTCGCCGGCTGCAGCGGGTCCTCGGCCCCGGGCACCTCCCCAACCCGGCGTCGCGGGGCCCGCCCACTCCTCACGCCGCGCGCCGCTGCCCAGGGACCCCAGCCCGGCCGGCTCCGGCGGCGCCGCACGGCGGACGCGGGCGCCACGCGCACGCACACTCACACGCGCACACTCACGCGCGCCCCGCTCGCACACTCGCTGCACACGCAGACGCCGCTCCTCGCCTCGCGCGCCCTCCCGGACACGCACGCTGCCGGCGGGAGAGACCAGAAAATGAAATTTATTACTGATGGAAAAGACTTTAAAGACAATTTCAAGTTATTGTTTCTCCCTGGAAAAAGGGGGATCCCTCCACATAATGAAACGTCTTTTGTGTGGCGCCGAACAATACCAAACAAGTATTCTAATAAATAGCCACTTTTTTGTTCCTAGTCGACAGTGAATAGAATCGAGCAGTTGGTTCGCCAGCAGCTGCGACGCCGTTCGGAGCGGGAGGTGTAGCCGCGCCGCCCGCGCTCTCCGCGCCCCCCTGCGCTCCGCGGATCCACCGTCGCCCCCAGCCCCGGCCCGGCCCGGCCTCAGAGATCGGGCCCAATAAAGCTGACCCGGCCGGCAAGTCCCCCTTCTCTCCTGCACCCGCCCCCCGCCACCCCCCCCCCCCCCGTAAAATAGCTGTCACTCCTGTCATCACGCAGGCTACCGAGTTCCGCCTCGAACTGCTCTCCGGGTCCCTTCCCGACCTCGAGGGGAGGATGGCAGCCCCACACCCGCAGTCGCGAGTCACCTGGACCGCTTACAAGGGTCTCAGCGCCGCCCCCTCGCTCCCCGCCGCGTCCTCGCTCCGGGCTCTCTCCCCCCGGGCCCGAGCTTCAGCTTTGTTCTCCCGCCCAGGGGACACCTTGGCCTTGCTTTTATTTTTTTTTTTACTTATTGTTTGTTTTGTTTTGCTCTGCCACAGGCTTTTAACCTCCACCCCCTACCCCCCGCCGAACAACTCGGCAGCTGCAGAACCAGAGACTGTGTCGAAGGTTTAGTGTTGTGGACACAAAACTCTCCAGGTAAAAAGTGGCGGCGGCCGGGAGGCTGGCGTTCCCGGGGCGCACGGCCGGTGGGGAACCCGGCGGGGCTGCGCGGCCACCCCAGGGCGCCGGCCCTCGCTGCGCCCAGACTCCCTCTGCAGGCGGAGGCCCCGGCCTCCCCCAGAGGACCGAGCCGTCCGCCCGGCAGAGCCCGACGAGAAAACCTTCCGAGGAGGCGCCTGGGCTGGAGCCACACGTCTCTCTCCCATCTCTAGCGTTGCGCTTCTAGCACTCTGAGAGCCTCTGGAAATGTATCAAAAGTAAAGTAACTGCCTTTCTGAAAATGATGACCCCACCTTTCCCCAATGGACTTATGACCCCCCTCCCACCAGAAGGAACGATATTTACCAACATTAAAAAAAAAAAAGGCGTACACGTACAGCACATTTGAACATCTTAAGTGCTTGACAGCCCTGAGTCTTCCAGGGGGTAAGGCGTGTGTACTTATCTATATATCTTGGACAAATGTATGATAATTTTTTTTTTCATTGCTCACAGCTGCAGTTTTCAGGAGGTCCTTGTCTGCCGGGCGCAAATTGTGGAGACAAAACCCCACATGACTTTACTCAATGGACCTCAATCTAGAGAAACACTGTGTCATTTGCAAATTATTTCTTAATCGGACTAAGCTATTTAGAGGTGCAGTGAGAGGAGGTAGTGTTTCAGAAATCACCAAAGAGCTCAGCGTTAACTAGGACGCTCTTCCCCCAAAGGCACATTGGTGCCACTGTCAAACGCGAAATAAAGCATCGCTTTACTCGGGGATTATTGTTATTGTTATTTGCAATCTACTTTTGAGGAACTGTATTCCCTTGGAGTTTAAGGTAATTTAGTTCTGTCATCGGAGATGTCGGTAACAGCAGGAAGACAGAGTTTGGTCCTTGACATTTTTAAAAACCGGGTTTGTGCAGGAATCTCATGCTGGGGAAGGAGAAGCAGGTTGGAACTGGACCGATTCCAGCAGACACACCCTGAAAGCTTTTTCTTTTTGGAGGGAACATGGAAACATTTTGGAATCCAGATTTAAAACTTTGACTTATATTTTACATGTTAAATCACTGAAAGATTGGGTACAACACTGCATAAAGCTTCAAAACCTGCAAATATTTGAATGGTTTTGTAAGCGAGCAGCTGCCAGTCTTCTGGCTTTGACAGGCTGCCACAATTTTGTCACTTAATAGTGGGTGTTAGGCTAAGTGCAAAACACTCTGGCAAACAGATGTCAAATCCATATCTCACATCAAGGGGCTTGTGAAGTGGAGTTTTAACCCACATCTAGGCCTGGAGCGCGAGAGCCCGTGTGGACACGAGGGGCACAGCGCCAGGAACGCGAGCGCTCGGAAAGTCGTGGCCGAGCCCTGGGCACAGGCGACCTAGGAATTCAGTAAACACGGAGACCGCCTCTCTCGCGCAGGCAGGGGAGGAGCAGCGGTGGGGGAGATGCGAGGTGCCTGCCTGGGGAAGGACCGAGCCAGCTCCACACCCCACCTCGGTCTGTCCTCCTCCACCCGAGCGACCCCCCCGCCCCCCCACTGCTGGTGGCAGCTTTGCAGATCCCAGGGCACCAGGAGGGGGCAGAGAGCGCAGCTCCGCTCCTCCTCCGGCCTCCCCAGGTGCCCAGGCCTCTACCCAGAGAACTTGGCCTCTGGCAGCACGCCTTTCCCGTGGCCTCAGTAGTGAGACTGGGGGTAGCTCCCCAGGAAAAGAAAGACCCGCTATCGCAGCGGAACCGGCTGGCACCGCTGAGGTCCGCCCATCTGTCCGCGGCCACGCCAGTCCACAGTGAGGCCCAGAGCGAGAGCAGGGGGCAGCGGGTCCAGCCGCTCCATTCCGACGGCCCCAAGTCTGGGTGCCTGGGCCGGAATTGTCTGTTCCTCATAGCTGGGGCCCAGGGATGGGCCCAAAAGACGCTCGGGGTCCTCCCATAGCGAGGAGCGAGGAGGGAGGACGGAGGGGCAACAGAGCATCTTCTTTGTTCTGGGGTCCCCGAGGCGGGCCTGGGCAGACCCCTTTCTCTCCCAAGTACTCCCCGCCCCCAAAGCCTAGAGCGCCCCTTCAATCTGATGGGACGCAAGCTCCTAAAGAAACGGCCCCCTTTTCTCTCACAGCACCCGAGAACCCGGGTCCTTCTAGTCCTGAGCGCCAGTAATGCTTGGGCGCCGCGTCCTGCACACTGCCCTCTGGTAAATCAGGGTAATGGGAAGGATAATTCTGCAGGAAGTGTATTTCCACGTGCTCGCTCAGAGCCTCAGTCATCCCTGAAATGTTTCACCCCTTGGTGATGCCTAACTTGTACACAAAATGCAAACGTTGGCAAGGTCACATCCATTCCCTAATGCTGCAAGGTAACGCCTGTGTCACAACAGACGACTACTTGTTGTTAGATTTTTATAATATGGAGCAGTTGACTCACTGCTTCACCCACGTCGCTCCTTCCTTTTGTATAACCATCCTGCCAACTCTTCATTTTTAGAACTTATTCTTGAACCTGGAAGGTCAAAATAGAAATTTTTGATTATACTACAAAGTGTGACGAAAGGCAAATGTCAGTATGAAGATTAAGAAAGTTCTCAGGGATTCCCAGGAAAGAAAGCGACTTCTCAGCCTCACAGATTCCCTCAAGATAGGCATTTCAAAAACTGTATCTCTATATGGTGACAGATGGCAACTAGGCTTCTCATGGTCATCACTTTGAAATGTATGAAAATATCCAATCACTGTGTTGTGAAACAGAAACTAACATAGCGTAGTCAGTCAATTACACTTCAGAAACAAACCAGGAAACTCAGAGAAAAAGAGATCAGATCTGTGCTTACAGAGGAGGGGGAGGGGGGAATTGGAGGAAGGCTGTCAAAAGGTACAAACTTCCAGTTATAAGAGAAATAAGTACAATAATTTCTGACTAATTATAATCACATTATTAATAATTGATATATATATATAATTAGCACTGCTGTTTGTTGTATACAAAGGTTGTTGAGAGTAAATCCTGAGTTCTCATCACAAGGAAAAAATACTTTTTTCTATTTCTTTAATGTTGTATCTCTATGAGATGATGATCATTCCATGATGTATGTAAGTCAAATCACTAATCTTACATAGTGCCGTATGCCAATCATATCTCAACAAAACGGGGGGAAAATGGCTAGACTATTTAGGCTACTATCTGCTTTATAATAAACAGAGATCAAAACACCAATTTGCCTTACTATAAAAGCAGCGCCTGAGACACATTCTTAGTTTCCATGAATGCACACGCGGCTAATACGTGCTTGAAATAAGGCCTTCCTTTTTTCTCATATTCTCATTGATGGGATGGAATTAAAACATAATTTAACGCCCTCCACCCCAGTCCTCTTTAAAATATACAGAACAAATATTTTACCGGGATGGAACTTTTAGGATAACTAAAGCTTCCTGTATCCAGTAATTTTAATTATATTTTAATGGAAAACCAGAGGTGTTAACTTTTTAAAAGCTGTTTTCCCAGGTCTATAGGATTGATTCATTCTAAATGGACAAAAATGAACCTTCTGACTAGAGAGTTTGCTATTTTCACAACCTACCTGCAAAACTAGTTTAGGTAAGAATAGTTCACAAGAGAATCACCCGAAGCCTTTAGAACATTCCAGTGTGCAGGCCCCCTCCCAGACCAGCTGACCCAATCTCTTGAAGAACTTATCCGTATTTTCTAAAAGGCCTCAAAGTGTTTCCGATTGGCATTCAGAGAATCCCTGGCTTAACCTAGTATTGCTAAGAGATTACTTGGAAACTCACCTAGAAACCACATTGTCTTGCAATTATAATGAATTATTTTCCAATTTTATGGAAGAATTACAATGTCAAAGCGTTTACAGCAACCCACGTGGACACGGCCGTGTAGATTCCCACACACTGACGTGGAACACGCCTGCATACGGGTGTGTCCCATTTATATATAATGCACCATGATGGAGCAGCTCACATCTACTCCACAGGGTCCTGGCTGGTCTTCGGGAAAGGCGGGATGGGGGGGAGGTGGAGAAGGGACAGGCGGAGATGATTCCGGTGGAAGGAGGGAGAAACAGGGTTTCATCCAGAAGGACCTGCCGTCACCGCAGGGGGCGCTCCGGGTGATGACGCAACTTGCAAAAATCCCAGTTAGCGGTGGTTTCCGCATTGTTAGTCAGCTGCTCAAAAGCATCCTTTAAGTTCCAGCTACCCATTCGTTACTGAAGGTAACTATTTCACACTCATGGTACTATTTTTCTATGCCTTTTTTTCCTAGGGATTTAAACTGAACCAACTGTTGAGTCATAAAATAATGCAGTTTTGCTGATTTGTTGAACATCCTTATTCATGCTGAACGAGGCATAAGCATGCCCTGCTCTCTCCGATTGTCAACCTTCGTAGTAAACCAGGTGCGTTAACTGAACCCCAGGTTGTTGGACAGGAAGACAGTTGGGATATCAGACTGTAGCAGAGCTGATGAGGGCCAGTCTTTCTTTCATTCTATTCCTGTCCTTTAATATAGCACAGCTGTAAGGATTGGAAGACTTCACCTGTCGGTGGAGAAGAACATGAATAATTGTCCTTAAAAGGAGGAGGAGGGGGGTGGGGGAGCGATGGAGTGGGAGTTTGGGATGAGCAGATACAATCATATATATAGGATGGATAAACAACAAGGTCCTACTGTAGAGCACAGGGAACTATATTCAATATCCTGGGATAAACCACAATGGAAAAGAATATGAAAAAGAATGTATATATCGTATAACCGAGTCACTTTGCTATAGAGCAGAAGTTAACACAACATTGTAAATCAGCTACACTTCAATGAAAAAATAAATTAAAAAAAAAGAGGGGCAGTTTGCTGGTGCTTTCATACGTACGTACACACACAACCACACCTATGAATACAGAGCTTCCTCTCTGTGAATATATATTCAGAGAGATAGAAATAAAGACCTTCTCAGTAACTAACTAATTCACAGTTTAAACAAATCTTCTTTGAAAAGGTAAAATAACTCCATAAAGTTCCTAATGTTTGTGGTCTGCTGGCTTCCTAGGTGATGAGCACACAGGAGCCTTGGTGTAGTGGGGTCCAGAGAAAAGGCCACAGCCTGGGAGGGGGTGGCCACACAGCCGGTGCAGAGAAGTGTGTTTACGATGAAGCACTGTGACGTGGACGTCAGGGCAGGACTGCCTGCCAGGGAGCCTGGCTTCGCTCTGCTGCTCCCTGTCGTGTGACCTTGAGCTGGTCTCTGAACTTCTCCAATCCTGGCTCCTAGTCTGTAGAGCGGAGACGTTAACTCCCACTTCCAGGATTATTGTGACAACTGCAGTGGCTGCCGCTGACTGCCCTGGTCGGGGAGTGCTGGACAGAGTGAGGTCCGGCCAAACGACATCTACTTCTCCAAGGAAAACGCCACCAGTCTGACCAGTGCAGCACCTGAAGTGCTGTCCACCGTCTCCCAGACACAGCGTTTGTGTTCAGGAAGCCGGGGCTCTGACAACCTGGACATTTCAGTGTTTTCATCTGAAAGCCTGAGACGAACGCTCCTCCCCCTGCAGCCTGTGATGAAAACGTGAAGCTGTCACTTGCCGTCTTGTGATCAAATCGTCTTCTTTGGGAAACAGTGACCAAATCTTAACTTCATATTTCCTCCACTGATTATGGCTTATTTGTTGACTTGACTCCGTTGGGATACTCAGGGCGACCCCTGCTTCGTAAACTGTAGGTTTTGGAGATCTTACTCCTTCTTTGTTTGGGGAGATTTTCTGTTTCAGAACTTCATCCGGTCATTAAAAATATCTGTACTGATCTCCTACGATGCACGGGGCACCATGCTAATCCCGCGGGCGTGGCCATGCACGAAATCAGGCAAGAGTGTGAGTCCTCCTGCCGGGAGCACGTCTGCAGGTTTGGGGAGACCTGGGCCATTCTTCTGGGACAGCCCCATCGGTCTTTCTTGACGTTTCTTCCTTTTGTCTGGGGTACACTTCTTAAAGCTCTGTTTTCATGTTTGTTTCTGGTGATGTATTTCTTTTTCTCCTTTCCTTTTAGGTCTGTGGTCACGCAGTGAAAGTGAGGATTCCGTGGAAGAAAACGTCCATAGGATTTTCCTCTGGTTTTGAATCTACGTGATGCCAAAGCCTCTGAACGATGCCGTCTAAATTTCAGTTAAACTGTTGCTGCGCGTTCAACGCAGGCAAATGCCCCATTCTGCCGCGGGGCCATCACTTCACTTCTCTGGGGCCTCGATCTTTCAAGCTTAAAAGTAAGGCAGAACTAAGGCTTTATGATTCTAGCATTGAATATTTTGTCACAGTTTAAACCTCCAGGGATTAAGTTTTTGGTCTGCGAAGTGGGTACAAAAATGTACTGGCCTCACAGGCCCGTTAGTGTTCAAAGAGGAATCCCAAAGCTTCTAACGATGCCCACTGCGTGTCATGCCCGTGCGTTTCCACACTTGCCCCTTGTTAGGGGGCAGCATGCGGGCAGGTGAAGGGGCGCAGTGGCGGCCCTTCCGAGATGAGTGCTTCCTGTTGTTTGGATTTTTTCAGCTCCGGCAGAGGACTGAGTATTAGGAACTCAAAGAGTGATTTCATAAAGAGAAAAGAGTGTAGTTTATACCCAAATGGAATAAACCCCCTTTTGAGTAACAACAATCTGCATAAATGCTTTAAGAAAGCCTATAATTATGATAAAAATGTTGCTCAAAGTTAAAATTATGAAGCAATCAAGATTTATAAACAGCCTCTCATCGACTTCTAATCATTCTTTCTTTTTTATATACAAACTGTACACAATATATGGCTGCAATATATCATGCTATACATTTTATTTTCAGTAATTTAGCTGAGGAAAATATATGTGAGGTGACATTGGGGAACTAGGTTATATATGCACATGACTATGGGTGTATAGCTGCCTACATCTCTCACACACACACACACACACACACACACACACACACTGAGACAGTTACGCATCTTTCTGGCTAGTATCGTACACAGAGAAGATGCCTGCTTTTACCGTATCGGAGTATCTTTACGATTTTCATTAACACAGCTCCTTTTGCAATAGTTGAAAAAATATGAGTATTAATTTATTGCTGCCAAAAGAAACTATTTTAATAACTGGATGACTGAAGCCCAAACTGACCAGTTTGACCAATATTTGTCTATATTGGGCAAAACTTGCCTAATGTGAGTGGATAGTCACCACGCAAATTTGGTGACCGTGTGGATGGCTGCCCTGCAATGTGAGTTTGCAGATTCTGTGTTTGGAAGTTTCTCTTCAATGATTTAAAAATGTTTCAGCTTCAGTCAAAGCGTGAAGCGGAAGGGTAACCTTGACAGCAATAGACATTTGTTAAGTGGTGTCTTCTGTCAGGGACCCAAAGACAATTCTGGAAATATTTCCAATAACTGTAAAAGTGATTTTCCTGTAGGCCATCCTTATCTCCTTTGATATTCTTAACGCCTAACATCTACTTCATCTTTGTCTTAACACTTAACCTCCAGAAAACTAGCCTGTTGCATTTAATTCCAGTGTTTTCCCTAGTTTGGTTCTCGCTACAGCTAACTACACCTGTAAGAGTACAAAGAACCGACTCGCAAAATTCAAAGGGGCTTTTTAGGCAGGATTTCATTGTCTGAATGTTTGAAAGGGAAGCATTAACTACAGAAACTTTATCATCTCAATAAATACCGACCTACAGCACATCGGTTCTTCTAAGGCGAACATCCTCAGCTGGGCTTTACATCCTCTAAAAGGTACATTCGTTCTTGGTCTCTTGGAAGACTCCGCCACGACAGATGTGTCAGGACCAGTTAGCTACACTTAACAACACAATTCTGAATCTGATCTTACTCAAAACATTTCCGTGGTGCTCCATTTCTCTGAAGATACGATCTCATATTGTTAACAGAGCCCCTGCCTGCTTTTCCACATCACCTTGGGTTGCTGTCCCCAGACACCAAGGCCCAGCCCCAGGAGACTTCCATTCCTGCCCTGGGGACCTCCTCTCACAATCTTTCCTTGGTTCTCATATGTTCCTTTATCTCATATTTCTTCCCTCAAACTTTTGTCTGGCCTACCCAGCACTCAAGTCACTTGCTTGAAGGTGCTCTCCTTCCTGGTCTAAATTAGGGTAGTCTGTTCTATCTTAAACACACAGCACCTATCACAACTTGAACCACAATTTTATTTCTGTGATTATTTGTTTAAGATCCATTTTCCCCCATAGACTGTAAACTTCTTGAGGGCAAGGATCACGTCATTTGTTCAACCCTGTATTTCTAATGCCTCCTACATTGTAGACACTCAGGAAATATTTGCTGAATAGGTAAAAATAAACAATAACGGCCGGCTGCCTATGATGGAGAAACCACACTGAATTGTTCTTCAGCCACAAACAACTGCAAAATCTGGCAAAATATGAGGCAATTGTGTTGCAGCAGCAGGTAACAGGCATCGCAAGGTCACGATCTCTAACGGCAGGAAGCTCATGAGGTAAGTAAGCCCCATGGCCTGGCTCTCTTCCTGGGAACACTTTCCTGGCCATGCTGCAGAGCGTGGCGACCCAAGGACAGCAGGATGGTCTCTCTGAGTCGAGAAAGCAGAAATCAGAGTTCTGGGTACCTGAAGCAGCTGGAATCTGCAGGGTAGAACGTCAGAGAAGAGAGAGCCGTGCAACAAGAGGGCCCCAGAAGTCCTGTGGGGGCCCCGGGAAAATGTGGCTGAGGCCAGGCTGTCCACACACAAGGTAGGATTAACCAAGGCTTATCAGATAGAAGCTGGTAGGGGACTGAGAGTGAAACAGTAACCAGAAGCTGAGCAGTGCGGACACTGCCGGGGGAGGGGCCTCATGAATACCAAACCAACATCAGAGGTATGGCCTTGGGGTGAGGATCACATGCTTGGGTACGATTTGCCCTAGTCCAGCCCTAACAAGCCTAATGCCAAGCCCTGTAGAGATCCACAGGGGAAGCAAATATACGTTGAATGTTAAGTCTGGCCAAGTTAGAGGGACTTCAGAAAAACCTCGGACTTCTACATACGCACCAACACACCATGGACCCAAGCTCACGGCGGTCATCCAGTGGCTGACCTGCTCACTGTCGTGAGTCAGTACGGGGAAGAGGAAGGTAACAGAGCCCAGTCTCCACACTGCATTATCTACAATCTATATGTAGGTCCACAGTCTATGTCTGCGATTATTTTGCCACGAACAACCACCCCTGGAGTTCTTCTCATGTGGATGGGCAGGGACTGCAAGGTGGCTATGTGCAGATCTCTAATCTTTAGCTCCAACAATCCTTCAGCTCTTGGGGTTGTCTTCTTTGAACCACTTTACATTCCAATCAATTCTTATAATCATTCCCTTGAAATACTCTCAGCCTCCTGGCTCCATTCTTTTTTCACTAACTCCACTATGGCCAAACCACAATCTTAGTTAAAGTGAACTCTTCACACTGCATACCTTTAACTGAACAGCTGTATATGGTTGGAGGAAACAGACAGACAAGCAGACAGACAGACAAGCACTAGACATGTTGGGAAATAGGAAAATGAGATCTACAGTCAAGAGAAAAAGCAGTCAATAGAAACCATCCCAAGATGACCCAGATGGTGCACGTTGCAAAGATTTCATAAACCTGTTCAAAGAACCGAAGGAAAATATGGTATTAATAAGTGAACAGATTGGGAATCTCAGCAAAGATTTGGAAATTCTAAAGAAGAATCAAATGGAAATTATGAACTTAAAAGTATAAGGAACTTATACTGCAAAAGTAACTGCAAAGAAAAATTCATAAGATAGGCTTACAGCAGGTAGGAGATATTAGAAGGAAGAGTAATTAATTTGAAGACATCAACAAAAATGATCCAACCTGAAGAACAGACAGAGAAAAATTAAAGAAAAATCAACAGAGCTTCAGGGACATGTGGACATTATCAAGTGGTCTAATATACATATAATTGGAGGTCAGAAGGGGAAGCAAGCGATACTGAGGCATAAACATTTTTTTGAGGAAATAATGGCCAGATACCTGCTTAATTTGATGAAGAACATGACGTATAGATCCAGGAAGCCCATCAGACTCCCAGAAAGATAAACATAAAAACAACCATGTCTAGGCACATTGTAGTTAAACTGCTGAAAACAAAGATAAAGGGAAAATCATGAAATTAGCTGGAGAAAAAGGACACATGTATAGGATTATAAATGGACTCCTCAGGAAATACAATGGGGACCAGAAAATGAAGGAAGGGTACCCTTAAAATGATGAAAGAAAAACCAACAACACTACCAACAACTACCAACAACACTACCAACCCACAGTTATTCCATACGAAGCACAAATATCCTTCAAAAGAAGGTTGAAAGGAGACGCTTTCACATCATTGAATGCTGACAGTATTTACAACCAACAGACCTGCACTATAAAAACTGCTAAAGGGCACTCTTTGGAGTGAAAGGACATGAAGCCTGGTAGAAACTAGCATCTACAGGAAGAAGTGAAGAGCCACAGACGTGTGAAATGTTTTCTTTTTTTCTCATCATTTACTTAGAAGATAACTCAGTGTTTAAAAAGTAAGTCTGCAACTTTAGCATTAGTGTGGCGTTAACAGCTCCATATGGAGATTGAATCCATATCTTTGGCTTCACTAAGTCCAACAACCTGAATGCTTACTTCCAGATAAAGCAAAAAAGAAAAAGAAAACAAAACAACACAACACAATGTTGCGAGTAATGATGTTTGATTACAAAGTGAACTGAAGTATTGGGAATTTGTGAATTTTCAGAATATTTTGCCAACAGTGAGTTTTTAATCCAATCCTATCAGATTTCTTGAAGATGAAACACCTCTTACCTTCTCGTCAGAAACTATGCTGTGTTGAGGAATTACTGTGTTCTTTTAAGATACAGTAAGTATTCTACCTGCATTGTGTTGTTAGCTTGTTTCTCTACCTGTCTCTTGATCTCTTCAAGAGTGCTTGCTTCATTAAAGACAGGGGATAGGATGCTGAGTGAAGAATCTGGCCCATTTTTACAAACTGAGCTTTGATTGCAACATAAATTGAGTAATCTTTCATACTGCTGTCCAAGGGCATTTGGGATAATTTCTCCTCATAAGAGGTACATGGGGAGACATTAGCGCTGGATCTCTATGCATAATGATAAATAAGGATGCTCTCCTTTTGAGAATAAAAAAAAAACACCCACTGAAAGACTCTTTACCCCCTTCCCTCTCTTCCCTTCTCTTCTTGTCTTCACTCCCTCCTTCCTCTCTCTCTCCTCCTCCTCCTTCTTCTTCTCCTTCCTCTTCTTCTTTCTCTCCCCCTTCCCACTTCCTCCTTCTGTCCATCTGTCTTTATCTTTCCTCTCTCTCTCTCTCTCTCATTGGACACTGGCCACACATTTTTTTTTCTGTAATAGAAGATGATTTTCTATGTTTAGTTATGAGTCCTCTATTTTAAGTGAATTACACTCCGGAATAAAGAAAGCACGCTGTATCACACTGAACTCAGGATTTTGAAAAAAGAAAATTTTTCATTGGTTAGGATAAATATAGTATTGCCTGTGAGGACATCTAGTTTTCATCTTTCCCTATTTATTTTCTTTGCCACTTGACATAAAAACACAGATTTGTTTTACTGTCTTTATAAATGTGAAGGTACACCACACACACACACACGCGCACGCACACACGGCTATCTCACTCCCTTCTGATGATGTGTACCCTTACCAAGGTCTTGTCTTTGAGGCTCCATGGGACGCTCTCTCAAAAACTGCTGAAGCTCTGCATATCAATAAAAAAATCTGAAAAAGTGTGTTTCATATGCCAGTTTGATAGTCGTTTGTAGTGTTAAAATATAATATTAAAAGAGCAGTGCTAAGCAAAAAGCCTTATCTAATTTTGTAGACAAATTTACTTATGTTTTAAAATAATTAGACTATTACTGAACTTTTTTTTTTTTTGGTACAATTACTGGATTTTTCTCACATCTCCTCTATGTGATTCAAAAACTACCTTTCTTAACTTTGTATCTTGAAAATGAAATACCCCCTGACCACAGCATGGACATCACCTGGGAGCCTGTTAGAAGTGCAGCATCTCAGGTCCCATCCCAGACCTACTGAAGCAGGATCTGCATTTTCAAAGGACCCCTTTAAAAGGAAGGGCCACTCCACAACATTTCAGATTTGCCTATTAGATTGATGTTTACTGGAATAGTTTCATAGAATAAAATACTGTCATGTACTTTTTTTGAGGCAACCTCATGCAATCAATCCCCAAACAGAAGTTAATAAGAATTTTTAATTATTGTTTCTGATACTTTTCTGGAATTTGTTTTAAATTCAGTGTGTTGAACAAAAGATTGTTTTATATTTTAAAATAATGATTAAAAAGTGCATTATAATGTTCCTCTAAGATAACTCAGGAGCTATTTGGGGGTTAGATTATTTCAAATCTTAGTTTAGCATCTAAGTACTTAATTATTTAATATCTAGTTACTTATCACCCCATGCTACTTTGTACTTGCTAAAATATAAACTATTTTTCATGATTTAAAAAATGTAAACACGTTTTCCATCTTACATACTTCCTAAAATAAATGTACATTTGTGTTATAACTCCTCCATCGTCTAGACACTGAGAGAAGGAAAAGGAGCATTGAAATGAAGTGAATATCCACGAAATGCCATTATGAGTTGGGAAGCAGAGAACTGGGGGTTACAGTTAAAGACCAGGGACAATCAGCCTCTAAATTAATTTTACTCCTCTTCTCTCTGGATTTCTTAAGCCATTATTTACAAGCTGTCAAATTTTATGGTTGAAGTAATTTGTATAAAATATGCAGTGAAAGCATACTTTATCCACTGATTTCCTGGCTGTTCATGGTTGCCACTCATCTCCTGAAGAACTCTCTTTTTTGCTGCACAAAGCACAGATTAAAATATCAATTTTCAAGCCTGACTCAAGTGTGGAGACAAAGAAAATGGGCCACGAAGTTAGGAGGGCCTGGGTCTAAATCACGCTCTGCCCTCGACTAACTGTGTGTTCTCAGTCAAGTCATCCCACATCTCTGGGCCACAACTTCTTCATTTAAAAATGAAGATAATAATAACATAACATCAGAGATAGGAGTAGTGACAATAAATGACTTAACACATGCGAAGCTCTATCACTTGGCAAATTTTTGATGGGCTTTGAGAGAAAGTGTTTTTGTTTTTGTTTTTGATGGAAAATTTTATAAGTACAACTTTATCCATACTTGAGTTTCTTATTGAAAGAACTGCCACTTCCAGTAAATGGCAGACTAGATAATTTGCTATAATATTATGATATTGTAAAAGCAAATATAATTTTATAAGATTATAAAAGCAAATATAATAATTAATATAATTAACTATGGTAACTATATAATTTGCTATGTCCTACAGAGGATAACCCAACAAGGTGGGAAAAATGTAAAATAAACAAAATCAATTTTTTAAAGCATCAAAGAATTAACAAGATAGTGAGAGATTACTGGACCAAAATCTGAGAGGGGGCTGGAACCCAGAGACAGACCGGGCAGGAAGGGCCTCTTTGGATCTCATGGGAAACGACTGATCAGAAAGCCATGGCTGACACTTGAACTATGCTTCTGGTGGCCTCACAGAGCCGAGGGAAAAAGCTGGACTTTGGGGCTTACCAGACTGGAGACTTTGACAAAGGAACCCCCACTTCGGGCTGGCATCCCTGGGGGACTTCACCACAGGAGAAAGGACAATGTAGACAGTCTTCCCACAGTTCGGCAGCCCCGTTTCATACCAGCAAGGTGGCCAAGAAAACCTCAAGGTTTGCACTTGGTTTAAGGTGATCCCAGACTGCTACCCTCCCCAGTGAGCTACAGAAGCAAATAAAGATCTTCCCTAACGGAAGACAGCATCGCCCTAGGCCTCAGACAATTTCCTCAGATGCTTAAAACAGCAACAACAACACTGTGTCCAGCACACAGTCAGAGATAACCAGACACAAGAGGCAACAACACCATGACTGAGAAGGAGCAGAGACAAGAGACCAAAAACAGAACCACAGTGACTCCAGATACTAAAATCATTAGACGTGGTCTAGATGACAATTATAGTTACTGTTTTAAGAGATAAAGCCAAGCTCAAAAAATGGGCAGGGAATTGGAAACTACAAAAAGTGAAAAAGAAATTTTTAGGAATTCAGAAGAAAAAAATAGACGAACTCAATTAAGAACCCACTGGATAGATTTAAGACAAGTGAGAGCTAAAGAGAGAATCGGTGAACGGGCAGATACTTTAGAAGTAATCAAAAAACCATCACGAACAAACTACCGATGAAAAACACAGAAGCAAAAGTTCTATGTCTCTTACCTTTACTTCCGTGTTTTTCATCTGTAGTTTGCTTTCGGTCAGACTGGGCCTTGGGTCAGGGGAATGAGACCCTTACCCCTGGCACAAAATTTAAGAAGGTGCCAAAACTCGCAGTTATCAGGACAAATAACAGCTCCTGACTGGGCTGAGAGAGCCTGCAGCCTTGGCTTTCCCCGGCAACGCCAGTGGAAGCAGGCATTTCCAGAGTGTTCAGGCAATAATACGGTTCATCAAACCTGAAAACCCACTTAGCTGGGGAATTTTTAAAAATTAACCTTGAGGAAAATTTAAGTGATACAACAGCATTAAAAAATTCAGAGGATTAGAGAAAAGAAAAGAAACACTTAATTCCACCACTCTGAATACCGATCACTTTACGTGTTCCTTTCGAACCTTTGTTCACACACACGTGACTTTACGTGGTTGTAAGAGTGGGACCTGCAGCCATGAACCTACGTGCTCACTCCCACGTGGGGGCCTGGGACAGCTCCCTCTTCTCCCCTGGGATGGCTGACGTGGTATATCCATGTCCAGGGGCTGTTGGGACAAAGTACCACACACTGGGTGGCTTAGAACAACAGAAATGTACTCTCTCGCTGTCCTGGAGGCCAGATGTCTGAAGCCAAGGTGCCAACAGGGCCTTGCCCCTCGGAGGCTCTGGGTGGACTCCTTCCTGCTCCTGGGCAGCTGCCAGTTCTGGGCGTTTCTGGGCATGCCGCTGCATCAGCCCAGTCTCTGCCTCCTCTGTTACATGGTCTTCTCCCCTCTGTGTCTGTCTTCGCCTCTTGTCCTCCTGGTAGAAGGACACCAGTCATGTTGGGTTAGGGTCCTTCCTGCTCCAGTATGACCTCATCTAATTATACCTCCAAAGGCTGTTTCCAAATAAGGTCATGAGCTCAGGTCCTGGGGGTTAGGCTTCGACACGTCCCTTGTGGGACATGATTCAGTCCATAACAGAGGCTCAACCAGCAAAGGCAGCGAGACCGCGTCAGGGAGGTGGCGACACTGGTGCGACAGGCCACGGGGACAGGGCCCTCCTCTCCAGCTTTCCTTTACAAATGTCACCTGTGACCTCTTAGGAAGCCCTTCTCTATTCACCTAGCAAAGCTCCTTGTTGGGCTGGAGAAGTTTTCACTGTTAAGCTGGACTCTAGTGGCTCAGCTTGTCAAGAAATGAAAAAGGGTGCTGACTTCATTTATTTTTTGTCCAATCCTATTGTTTTTCAGACAGAAAGTATATCCCCGCCCCCAGCATCAGCCTAAATTAACCCCGCATGTTGTGTTGATAGTTCTAAGGACCCAGCGGGCTTTGGTAGGGGTTTGACACATACTCAGTTGAATCTCATACATCTTTCTGAGGATGCTCCTGGGCAAATCAGTAGTTGCGGTGGTTGTAGAAAGACAACGATTTGGTCCTTCTTAAAAGGTTAAAGGTATTAACATAGCAAAAGACTGAACGTCTTTCCAAGGAATAGTTGTGCATTTTAGTCAAAGTATGCTCTATGTTTCCATGCAGCTCTGCAGTTTGAGATTTACCTTTTCTTTTGCAGAAGTGAGCACGTGTCAATTACCCACTGAGGGGGTGCTGCGATAGAGGGGTTTATTTTCTCAGTAATCGCCCGAATAAAACCACTTATGCAAAATGCCATTTCTGATGCATGTGTACAAAGCGGGCAGCACGCCTGGAAAGGAGCACCGGGGTCAGTGCCTCTGCCCGATGGGATTAGGTTTGCGTTTGGAGAATTTCAGTCCATATCAAAGTTATTTAGGTGCCGTAGATGAAGTCTCTTTCCTGGGAGCATAAAGCCATTGAAATAAATGAAATAAACCAACTTCCTGGGAGACCACCTGGGGATGGGGGCTCCAAGGCTAGGAAGTGCCCTGTGCCGGGTTCCTGGAGCAGCTCTTCATTTCTCACTGTCCCAGTGCCACACGGGTCAACGAGTGATCTTGCAGGTGTGGTACATCCTTTTCCTAAAATGAAATCTGAATTAAAGTCCTTGCTAGTTTGAAGTCATTCTGGAAAGAGAGCTGTGATGGCCACAAGCGTATCACTTCGGAGTTTTAGAGCCCTACTGTCTCCAGCAAAGCTTTTAATAGATATTATTATTACTCAGTAATCATTCAGTAGATATCACTAAAGACCCTCGATGAGCTCAGTGCTGAGTACGTTCAGACCACGGCCAATGGCGAAAAGATGGAATGGAATCAACTGCTACTGCACAGGCCAACGTGAATGAATCTCAAACATCATCTTGACCCAAATAAGCCAAGATCAAAAGAATTCCTGCTGTGCATCCACCTGTAGAAAGCTGGAAAGCAGGCGGCCCAGCCCACGATGTCTGGAGTTAGGATGCGGGCAGGGGCGGTGCCTGGATGTCTCTGGTTCCAAGTCTGGGGGCTGCCTACCGGCTGTGGGCGATTCACCTTGGGGCAGTTCATCGGGCTTCATCCTGAGAGCTGGGCACCTCTCCATATGCGCCTTAGACGGCAATCAAAGCTGCTTAGAAAATGGTGGAGGGGGTTGAAGCAGTGACGTGACCCAGTGCAGATATAAGGGCTTCTCATGCCGCAAAGGACGGATTCGATGGCAGGAAACAGTGAGGGGCTCCTGCCCTTGAGCCAGTGACGGGGTCTGGGGAGGTGACAGTTGGGAGGGAGAGGACACATAGGTCAAAGTGCCCTTGGGAGGAGAGACGCCATGACCTGCTGAGGGACCACGTGTGGGCGGGAAGGGAGTGACGTCCCTGCCGGGAGGAGAACTGCAGGCGGAATTCATTTATTTCTCCATCGTTTTACACCCAGAGTCCTGTAGACAACTCAACCCAAATAACACCACACCCATCATTGTGGAGACCGAGGCCAGGAGATTCAGGGGAGCAGCTGGTGACTGTATGCAGCATTTCCCCCCAGCACGTCCTCCATCCACACTGGGTCGCGTATCTCAGCGTGGGCATCAAGCCCACTGAGGGCACATCAGCTCTGCATCGTGGTGCTGGAGACGTGGGGCCGCGCGGCGGCCGGTGCCAGGACACAGGCTCACGTCCACAACTCGCGGTCCAGCGGCGACCGTGGGACAAGAGGAGGCCCAGCGGCCTGCGTGACTTCACGCCTGCAAATCCCTTTCCAAGATGAGAGAGCCAGGGAGCAGCAGGTTCATTCCCACACGTTCCGAGGTGACGGAATACAGCAGGGAGACATCCCCCCCAAATCCCTCTGGCAGCTCCGTTCCCCCTGCCGGCACTCGTGATTACACGGCACGGAAATAAATCCTGCTTATTACGTCTGGGCACCCGCGGGGCGGCCTTGGGACGACTGAAGGTACTGTCCAGACGTTGATGCTCAGATCCATCCTACGTAGCTTTATTTCTCTGTTTTCTTTCTGTGCTGATGGCAACGTCCTGTGTCTGACTGTCCACTGCTGTGACCACCAGCCCCTGTGGCTACTTAGCCCTCGACCTGTGGGGAAGCAACTGAGCTCCTGAAGCTTTCACTTCCTTCAACTTACATTTAAAGACCCATGTAGAGCTGCCGCGGTGACCTCTGCAGGTGCAGATACACCAGGGCCGGCATGCGTTCCCATCTTCGTGGCGGAGCTCCCTAGCCAAGGCCGGCGTGCGTTCCCATCTTCGTGGCGGAGCTCCCTAGCAGGGAAAAGGTGTATTTTATATTTCCTCCAAAGCCATGCTTGAGACACCTGTAGGGATCATTATTCTCATGAAGCAGATGCTTGCGTTTGTAGCATTGTTCCTACTTTACCGTAGAAACAAGAGATGGGCTTAAGATCTGGGAGAATTAATGGATTTATTTTTCTCAGCTGAGGGTTACTGGAGTGACAGCAGCTCGGGTTTTCATCGATTCAACACATATTTATGGAGAGCTGCTTACCAGTCAGTAATCTGGGTTCTGGAGGTGGAGCCGGGGAAACAGACAAGAAACTAACGGATGAGAGGATTACATGCCGATGCTAAATGGTGGTCCACGCTTTGGGGAAGATAAAGCAGAGTTAAGGCGAGAAGGATTCTAGGTTGGTCAGGGCAGGTCTCGGGGATAAGATGACACTCAAGCAGAACTTTCTGGAAGAGCGAAGAGCATCGTGAACAGAAGCCGTGATGGGCGAGAGCTTGGGGTAGTCTAGGAGTCACGGGAGCCAGTTTGCTGGAGCAGGAGGGGGGAGAGTGGTCAGGTCCGCGGGAGCTTCTGCTTCAATCTCGAGTGAGTTGGGAGGCGATTGTAGGATGCTGAGTAGGAGAGTGTGGACTCTGTCCTCCCGAGGCCGGGGACACGGAGTGACCGCCAGGGCAGCACCGGGGGAACACCCACGAGACTGTGCACGGCGGGCTCTCAGCAAGGACCCTCGGACCCTAGCGTGTTGGCCAGAGGACTGTGCCCGTGGTGCCCGGGTGACCAGGCGAGTTTCTTAACTTCTTGGCTTTGGTTTTCTCATCTGAATAAATGGACGATCTCCTTGTTGGGAGCGTCACATGGGCTCTGATGTGCATCAGTAAATAGCACCCTTTTGTTGTTGTTTTAACAGAACAAGCCTGTTCTCCAAGAATAAATGCAAAGATTAGGTGAGGTTTGGTGGCGACGATCTGACAGTCACTAGACCTTGGGCCTTGGGAAGCTCTCTGTCTGGTTCTCAGGTTTTTTGTTTTTTTGTTTTTAATTTATTTATTCTTGGCTGTGTTGGGTCTTTGTTGCTGTGCGCAGACTTTCTCTAGTTGTGGCGAGAGGGGGCCACTCTTCGTTGCGGTGCCCGGGCTTCTCATTGCGGTGGCTTCTCTTGTTGTGGAGCACGGGTTCTAGGGTGCGCAGGCTTCAGTAGTTGTGGCGCATGGGATCAGAAGTTGTGGCTCGCGGGCTCTAGAGCGCAGGCTCAGCAGTTGTGGCACACGGGCTCAGCTGCTCCGCGGCATGTGGGATCTTCCCGGGCCAGGGCTCAAACCCGTGTCCTCTGCATTGGCAGGCAGACTCCCAACCACTGTGCCACCAGAGAAGTCCCTGGTTCTCAGGTTTTCATCAGTGGAATAAATATTTGGGCAAGACCTGAAGAGCTGTGAGACACGCTGTGCCCCAGAGTGAGGGGCCCGGGGCAGTGGGCTCAGAGCAGGGGGGAGGCCGCTTCGGGGCCCTGAAGACAAGGAGGACCCTCTGGAGGCGAGGGAGAGGGGGGCAGGGGGGACAGATGGGACCCGCATGCGAAGCCCAAGGACTAGGGTGTTGGGAGGGGAACTGGGGCGTCCACCAGGCTGAGAAGGACTGGCTCCTGGCTCTGGGTGGGCGGCTGGGGGAGGGATCTTTCCCTCCGTGTGAACAGGGCTTTCCACCAAGATACACGTGCCGAACACAGGGACAAACATAGGCTGCTTCAACGCTGCTCTGCTCCCCAGGACCTGATGGGGAGAAAAGTGCTGGATGCTAATCAACGTGGGATCGGTCACTGCCTCCTGCCCTTCCAGGCAGTTTCCCCGAGGGCCTGTGGTTCCCAGGAAACTGGGTCTCCTTCCACAGGAGAAGGACAGTTCCACGGCGGGGCCGGGGGGCCACAGTGGCCTCGCAGACCCAAGGGCCTGTCCTGTGGCCGTGGCCTGTCCTGGACACCCGGCCACACGTGGTCCTGCTTTATCACCAGTGACCAGACCGCCAGAGACCAGCCTCCAAATAACTCACCAAGCCCTGAAAATACACACGGCTGGAAGGCACTGCTTAGATTTCAAGGACTCGCATAGGCCTGGGCTAGGACAGCTCCTTCCAGGTGCGCTCAGATTTCTACCCAAGGCCAGCAGACCTCTTTACATGGCAGGTAGAGACCAAAAAGTGAACAAAGAAAGAGTGAGTGTTTGCTCAGAGCCTCAGGCCCCATGAGGAGATGGTCCCGGGGAGCACCTTGAAGTCAACTGGAGGAATGAATGAGCTTGGGTTTGGATTTCTGGGGAACAATGAAAGCCCGACTGCAGTGAGGGATCAGGCTGTGTGCCGGAGGCTGTGTCCGACCAGAATACTAACCCGTGACACCAAATCCTGTCGCTGGTAGGAGTGTGAGGTTCCCACGGACTCCAGCGAGAGCAGGCGTCGGACAGGGCAGCAGAAAACCCTCCAGGCAGGCAGCACTGAAGCGCACAGCTGGCCCCTCTCCACCTGGGTCAGAACCTCAGAAACGACTCCTGGTTTCGCTGTTTGTTTTGATGGGCCACGGGGACCACTCCAGAGAGGAGAATGCAACAGGGCTGGTGGAAGGGAGAGGGCAGGGTCTGGCTGACACACTGAACAACCGTGGAGTGAGGGGGCCTCCCTGACGGTCCAGTGGTTACGACTCCGCATTCCCAGTGCAGACGGCATGGGTTCGATCCGCGGCTGGGGAACTAGATCCTGCGTGCGGGAGGCCCCCACCGCCCCGAAAACCTAAAAAAAAAAACCCGTGCAGTGGGAGGGAGGCCGCTTGTGGTCCAGCGCTGTCGGGAGGGGCGGAGGCTGCACCCTCTGTGAGGGTCCTGGTGTTGCCACAACTGGAACCTGCATCCCTAGGACTTACGGCCTGTTTACTCACGAATGCTGCTGAAGAATCCAGATGCAGCGTCGGGAAGAGCCAGGCCCCTTGTTCTTCGGGACGTTCCAGGTCGAGCTACACGGAGACTCTGCTCACCAGGCAGAGGGTCGGACACGGTGGGACACGGCGCTCCCCACGCAGCCTCATCTCCTCCTCTCCTGGGGAGGCGGGCAGCTCACCCCTCCTGACCTCTCTGCAGCTGGGACCCCGAATGTCGATCACATTTCCCCCCGAGGGGCTCTGACTGGGGGATGGCGGAAGGAACCCATCTTCTTGCTGCTGGACCACTTCCTGCTTCCTAGAAAGCTGCATGGGCGGGATGCCCCCAGCCGGGCTGCTGTGTCCACGCGCTCGTCCGTGAAGCGTGTGGAGTGGGGTTTGTGATGGAGGCCACGGCGGGAACATCCAGCCTTAGGTTGTCACCGGCTTTGCAGGTTGAGAGGCCTCGGTGAGGCCCTGAGGCCAGGCGGCTTCCCCATCCTGGCAGAGTCCTTGACCCTGGGGTTCTGGGGGCACCTGATCCCCCATTTTCATGCCTGTGATGAAGGCTGCTCGAGGCCACCTCTCCAGGGTCCACGGGTCCTGCCTGGAGGTCCAGCCTGGGGCCCTTCTACCAGCCCCGTGACTGAAGCCGCTCAGCTCTCTTATGGGGCCCAGAACGGTTTCTGTTTCTTTCGCTGAACCGTCACTGATCAATGTCACCGCACCCTGGGAAGGTTAGGTTTCTTGTTGTTCGTTCACCGATTCATTTGCTCTCGTTTGACAGATACGAACACGGAACATCCGTGACTTTCCTAAGCTCTGAGGACGTAAAGATAAATAAGACTCGACCTTCAAGGAGATGACCATCGAGGGACAGACAGACAGACAGAGCGCGATAATAAAACCGATCGTGGGCAAGAGGGAAGCAGAGCTCCTACGGAGAGTGTGGGTGGGAGGTGGGCTGCAGGGCGGTGCCGGGAACCATCACAGGAGAAAAACAAAACGAGCTCCTGACCTCAACGAGCTTATAAGCTGAAAAGAATCAAAGTGCAGCCCATCGCAGACACAAGGACATTTACAAAGCGGCACAAAGGTAAGTGAGAGCAGTAACGATGGGGGAACCGCAGGAGGACGAGGAGGTTTCCGAAGTCTCGGTGGAGAAGGTAACGTTTGCTGCAGCGTCCAGGGGAAGAAGCTGGGGATGGCGGTGAGGAGAAGGAAGCTGCGGTGGCTGTTACGTCATCCCAGGCAGTCAGGGCGCTTTTCTATCAGCCCCTTGTCATGGGGTCACGGCTGCACCACCAGAGCCCCACTCTGCCCGGCTGCCGGGATCCTGCGCCCACGAGGGTCTCTCCTTCTGCTTAATTCGATGACGGTGCGAGTGTCCAGATTCGGATCCCAGGAGAGGCAGCTGAGCAGCCTCTGAGGTTCTTCCCAGACGTGGCCCCTCATCTCTGGTTTCCTCTGACCCAAATTCACACCGTCCCTTGACCCTCAGAATGAGCCCACGTACCTTCCTGGACCAGCCCCATGCGTCCACCCCTCCGTCCCTGTATCTCCGCGGTAGCCCCAGCACAGAACACTCGGCTCCGGACTGACTGCTGCGTGTTTTCACTGTCCCGTGTGCTCTGACCCTTCAAGGACAGGGCTTCCTCCACCATGCTTTCATCAGAATCCTGCCTGGCCTGTGATGCCCACACAGGTGGGGATGACCAGGTGCAGCAATGACTCAGCCACTCGGCCACCAGTCACTCCACGGACATTTACCGAGGACCCACCACCACGGGCAAAGTGAGCAGGGTGAGAGCCACCCAGGAAATAGCTGCATGAAGCTGAATGAGAAATTCCCTCCCCGCGAGAAGGGGCGGCCTGGCGCAGTCAGCAGAGAGTAAACGAGGAAATTCCAGGGGGCCGGGGTGCAGGGTGGCACCGGGTGCCAGGAGATACGGACGGAGCATCTAGCGTGGAGGGGGGGGGGCAGGAGCTAAGGTGAGGGAAGCTGGTGCAGGTGACCATGGGACCTTCATCCCAGAGATGCTCACAGCGGGGGGTGACCACTGCAGGGAACAGGCGCGGGGTTAGGTCACCAGCTCTGCATGTTCAGAAGCAGGCGAGTGACCCATGTTGGGAACCTAGTCCTGCAGCAGGAAGGGCCCCCCTCCACGGGTGGGCAGCGGGGAAGCAGGAGGAGAGGCAGGGAGGCCAGGGAAGAGCGGAGGCCCGGCGGCCTCCCTCCTTCGGTCTCCGGGACCGGGGTCCTCCTGCGGGGACGTGCTCATTTCCTGCCCCTGCCTCCCGGGGAGGGGGGTGGCGTGCACCCACCCAGAACAGCCCTGCCCGGAGCCGGGAGCCGGGCCTGTGGACGAGGGGGAGGACGGCAGCAGGCTGGCCTGCTGGGGGGAGGGTAAGCTGCCCTGGGGTCGGGGAGGGGCTGCTTTCGGTGGAGGGCGCTCGCATCGCGGGTTCACCTGGGACCTGCCGTCTGAGTCTCTCTCAGACGGGATGATACTCTTTGTCACACACCCCTGAGGTTAGAATTGGTGGCATCTCGCAGGGTCTTTAGTGATGCAACACGTTAAGGACAAAATTGCCCCACCACCCCGTCTCCTCTTCCTCCCCTGGCTCTCCGTCCTCGGGTGGGGACACGAGAGGTTCCTGCTGCCCAAGCCCCGTACACCTTTACTTAACGTGAGCCTGCAGGACTTCCCACCTGCTCCTGGGCAGGGCTGGAAGGGGACGGAAGATGGAGAAATGGTCCCAGTCCTGGAGCACGCCCAAGGCTGCTGCCCAAAGGCACACGCATGGAGTGCTTCTTCCAGGAGGCCCCCCGCGAGCGCTGGCCGCCTTTCTTCGTGCACGGGGCACCTCCATCTCTTGTGCTGATCCTGGGCTCGGGAGGGGACCGGAAGGCGGAGGAGGGACGGACGGCGTGGAGCTGACAGCCCAGCGTGACAGCTGACGGAGCCCTGCACGTCCCTCCCGGGTCCCGTGGAACAGAGCCTGCGGGCTGAGCGGCCGGACCCCCTCACGGAGCTGCGCTGGAGGCCCATCGATGCGCCGCGTGCTCCGCAGCACGACCCTTCGCTTGGACTCTGACTTCGTCTGAAACTCGGCGGCTGCGAAAGCATGTCAATCCGATCGAGAACAAGGCCTTTGCTGACAGGTGTAGAAAGCTAACCTGCGTGGGAGAATAAAACACTCCCTGCTAGATGGGGGCGTCGGGGGCCAAGTTTGGGTCCTTAGGAACTCTGGAAAATTCCACATCCTGACTGTGAGAACGCAGCTCAGTAGAAAGCTCAGCTCCATCCCTCTGCCACCTGCCCTGGCCTGGGGGAGGGGGCAGTGTCCTGCGCACACAGAGGGGGGCGTGGAGGCCGCCGTCGCCCCTCCCCCGCTCCTGTCCCCTCTGCCCAGGTGAGGGCCTAGGCACCTGCCTCTCAGGTGTGAACCAGCAGGTGTCGGAGTCCGGGAACCTGTCGGCGCCTTTTCAAGGACGTTTGAGCAGAGCCCTGGTGGCTGTGCAGGACGCGTGGGGCGCTGCAGCCGCACACCCACACCCCTGTCTCTCCTCGCAGGTTCCCACGGCGACAGCATCTGTGGCTCCTGGCCCCGTTACTGGCCCGCGCTGGAGGGACCCGGCGGGGGAGAGGGGGAGCTGAGCTCCTGGAAGGGGACGAGGGGCAGCCCGAGAGGCAGAGGAAAGACGCACTCGGGTTTGTTGGGAGAACCGCTGTGGAATGAAGCCTTTGAATATGAGGGACGGTATTTTTCAGTCTGCCCCTCCCTCGGATTACACAACGATGCAGTTTGGGGCAGAAGCCATCTTTATCTGCAGTAGCTTCTGTACTTTGTTAGCTCATACTTTCCCCCTAAACTGCTTTCTCTCTTCAAAAAAGCAACGAGACTCTTCTCATTTATCTGGCAAAGTCGCATCAGAAGAGCATGTTTCTTCGTGGGTTTTGAGGGAATTCAGCTGGACGTCCTCCTGCTTCCGTGACAGCTGCCTGGGCCCCGCTGCCTTTGCAGCAGGGGAGGTCTGCTCCATGCTGGGCACCCTTCGCAGTAAAGTTTGAAAGGTGGTTGATCAGGACCTTTTTGGCACAGAAATGAAGTGATTCTTGTGGCTGGAGAGACTGCGTCATCTGTGAGCTGAGAGGCGTCCCGAGGCTACACTCACCGGGGACTTTAGGGACACAGGGATGGGAGGAAAGAGGGTAGATTAAAACCCTCTTATTCTACCCAGAATTCCGGTCCTCCTGGGGGGGTGAACCAACATGGTGATGGTCCCCGCAGACCATTATCTACATGCCAAGCGTCTTACATGGATTTTCTTTGTGCCCCAACTTTGGGAAATGGTCAGACTTGCAGAGAAGCTGAAAGAGTAACAGCATAAGCACTTTATATTCACCGATGGTTCACGTTCCCACGTCTGCCTCGTGTGCGCGCAGTTCTGTCTTGTTCTCATTTGTCACTAAATCCCTGGGGAGCGAACTGCAGACTCGCGGCCCCCCACCCAGCTCTCCACATTGATCAGGAACGAGGACGTCCTCCTGCAAAACGCCGACACTGTGACCAACCCAGGCAACGCACCCTTGACTCGGTGCCCACACCTCGTCACACAGCTCACACACAATGTCCCCAACCGTCCCCAAACAAGATCGCACATTGCGTGAACTTGCCCCGGTACCTCTGTTTCCTTTCAGTTTGAGCTGTTCCCCCATCTGTTTGACTTGCTTTTTTTTTTTTTTTCTTTTGGCTTTCATGATACTGTCATTTTTGAAGAGTTCAGATCAGTTGTTTTGTTTATACACCGGAAAATCAATATCCATCATAGATACAAACAAATTAGAGAATAAATGGAAGAAAGACCCTCGTTTGTCATCACAAAAGAACGGCGGCAGCAGCAGCCACGACAACAACAAAAAGTAGAAACAAACTCAAGAAGCAGGAGTACTGGCGTGTGGGAAGCTTTAAGACACAGTTGAAGAACAGAAAGACGCAGCTGCTTGAATGAAAAGTCTCAACACCTCAATGCTTGTTAAGCCAAACAAGTTAATTTCTAAGTTCATAAGAAAAAATAAGTAACAGTTGGGAAATAATGAAAAGAAGAGTGAGGAAGGGGCCCCAGCCCAGCAGGACAGGAACATGAGGCCTCGGAATTAAGCAGCATGAAGACGAGGCTGGGAGAGCCAGACATGCAGGTGGCACAGAGACCAGGGTGCAGAGACGGCAACTCAGATGTGAAGAGTCCACGTCCAGGAGAAGGTGTGTCTTCCAGTAAACAGTGTTGGGGGAACTGCAGAACCAACTGTAAAAACGCATTTGGGTTCACATATCATACCAGTCACTGGAAGAGACTCCAAATGGCCCCCAAAATTAAACGTAAACAAAAGAAACCATGCGAATACTAGAATAAATCATGGGCAAATTTCTTCATAGCCTGGGCTGGGAAGAATGAATTAAGGCTCATCAATTCAACAGGAGTTAAGAGAAATGCAACTTATATCACAAAGGACCACTTTCCCTACTATGTAAAGTATTACAAATCGTTAAGAAAAAGACCACAGACCTGGAAGAAAAATGGGCAAAGGAAACGAACAAGGTGGGCCACAGAAAAGGGAACAAATGGCCCCTAAGTGATGAGAAGATGCTCAGCTACTGAGATGCCGTATTTCACTAACGAGCGCGACAGACATCCAGAATTTGGTCGGCAGGCGCTGTGGGCTGGGAGACCCGCACACACACTGTTGGGGAGGGCAGGTGAGGGCGAGTCAGCAGCAGCTGTGAACGTTTCAGATGTCGTCCTGCCTCTGGGAATTTACCCTAAAGATATACTTCCCCGCGTGTAAACTGTAGGCAAAGGGTTATCCATTGCAGCGCCGTGCAGGTTAGCCAATGATCGGAAACTAAGTGCTCATCAGTAAGACATGGATTGAAGATTATAAGTAAAATCAGAGCTGTAACCGTGAACGAGGACCCTCTCTGCTAGGACCAGGCAGGTGTCTGCGGTCCTACTCTAGCCGGGGTGCCGGGTGCCTCTGAGGGGCACGGCAGTGAAGGCGAAAGGGTAAGAAGGACCCTTCAGGGCGAGCGGTCACGTGGGTGCGTCCTGTGCAGAGATTCAGAGCTGCGCCCCTACAATCAGGTGACCTGAGGCCTATGTGTGGTTCACCTCAATAAAAAAACAGAAAATCATCTTCCCACTCCTGCTCTGCATCCTGGCAGAGCCCTCTCCCCTTCTCGTTTATTATCTTAACATTTTGCTTTGAAATAATGACCGATTCACAGAAAGCTGCAAAGACGTGTATAGGTCCGTCCCTTGCATAACTGCCCCACAGTATCAATTCCAGGAGGTTGGCAGTGATCAGGTCCATAGAGCTCTCCGTTTCCTCCTGTTCTACACATCCGTGTGCACACACGTGTGTGTGTGTGTGTGTGCACGCGTGCACGCAGCTCTATGCAGCATCATCCCGTGCGCAGCTTCCTGTAAGCGCCACCACATCGAGAGCCGAGATCCGTGACGTGGTCTCTCAGGACTCCCCCTCCCACGCCGACCCCTCCCCCCTTCCCTGATCCCGGACACAGGCATCTTCTCTCCAGTGCTACGATTGGGTCACCTCAGGAATGTTCTGTAAGTGGAACACCCTGCACCTGACCTTCTTCTTCAGCCTAATTCCCTGGAGGACATCCAGTTGACTCCTTTCAGCCGGAGGCAGAGCTCCAGGGCTCGGGGACCGGCTTGTTTCACCGTCGCCCACGGGGGCACCTTTGGACAGCCTCCGGCTTCAGTGATGGTGAATCAGCGGCCACCGCACAGACTCTGCGTGACGTAGGGATGAATGCTTGAGGGTGGGTGCGCTGGCTGGGTGGTGCGGCGAGTCCGTTTCTATTGTGTTCCAGCCACTGTACACACTGGGGTCTGTTTGGTGCAAGTGCTGCACACTCTTTGCTCCCATTTACCCGGCACGGGCGTTCGCGGATCTGAGGATGTGCACAGGCAGCCATGGTGCTTTGCGAGCACTGCTCTTTCCAGGCTCGACGGCGAGCTGGCTGTGAGCGAGCCCCACGGGTGCCGAGTCCAGAGAGAGGACCCCTTCGCGTACTGACCTAGGGGTGCCTAGGCGTGGGACACGCAGGGCCTGCTGGTACCAAGCAGGTGTCACAGGGCTGCCTCTCCCAGGTTGTCGGGGGCCAAGCGAAGTGGGTCTCTTGACTACATCGCTTGCAAGCAGCTTGTCGCGTGACGACCTCTGTAAAGACCCTATTTCCAAATATAGTTACATCCTGAGGTCCTGGGAGTTGGGGCTTCAACACAGGAATCTGGGGGCCACGATTCAGCCCATACTGCCTCGGCCTCCTCTTCCCAGCACAGGAAGGATGTCTGCTGGTTGTCAAGCCAGGCTCTCCTGTGCCGGCCCCTCATGCCTGACATGAAGGTGGTAGTGTCTCTGAGCTGCATCCCTGCTTCACCACAGACCCTGCGTGCACCCACCATACAGGGGAGCATTTTTCTTTAATGAGGCCGGTGAGCTAGTTACCTCTGGACAGGGCCGTTCTTTTCCAAATCAATAAGCATTTCTTAAATACTTTTAAGTGAATAGGATCACTGTTGAGAAGCTACATAATACAGAAAAGTAGGAAAGGACAAAACCACTTTCATCCTACTACTTAAAGATAATTACTGCAAACACATAAATTATTTTCTTCCATTATGTACACTGGATTGTATTTTCTTTCTACAGTTATAATCATACTTTGAGTTATATATATTTTAAAACTATAGAATTCATATCAGCAGAATTAGTTGTGAATTAACCCCACTTTTTAGGCCTATAGAAAGACCTGGATCACATCAAGTGCCCAATGAATAGAAACTACACAGTTTCCATCTACTTATGTGCAAAATACCTTAGAAACTAGGTTTTTATTTTCACCAACGACACCGACTCAGCCTCCACATTTGCTCCCCTCTTGTGATCACCTGTTCTCAGATTTCCTTTCTCAACTGTGCAAATTAACATCCTCCGCATGCCCAAAGGTCATGTTAACAATGTTCACATCTTACAGAAGATATTCACCAGGGTTTACTTTTTACTTCTGATTGGCTTCAGTAACATTTCCTTCCACTGAGATTCCCATCATCTCCCCACCGGCAGAGGTGCCCACGCGGGACCCCGTCATGATAAGCTCTGCAGGTGGTGCATTACCTCTGCTTTACAGGTGAGAACGCCGAGGCTCAGGAGGCGTCAAGGACCTGCTGAGGCCACACAGTTAGGGCAGCTCGTGCTGGCGTCTGAACGCCCACCCGAGACACTGCAAAGCCAAGTCCCCTCCTGTGGTCCATGCCACTGCTGCCCGAGATAAGCGGGGCCCTGCTTGCCTCTCTGAACACACAGTGAGAGAGGAGAGCGATGCTAAACCATTTTGCGTTTCGTGCCAAACGCTGGGTCGCCAGGGAGGAGGTCTGGACCTTCACACGCAGCCCTGTCGGCATGCTGACGCTCTGCGCACATGCGCACACACACTCCGCGCGGGTGCCGGGCAAGGGATGCTCCAGCACCGCGGACCCACCCAATGCTGCGCAGCCAACCTGGCTCTTTCCATTATGGTAAGTTCGCTCATTTAAAACAAAGCAAAATGGGGATTTGATGCAGGGCTTTGACAGGACTGGGGGAAACAGAGACTTCGCTCCTAGAGTGCACACACAAAGTAGTGTGTGCATCAGGACCCGGGGAAGGAGCAGTGACCCCACAGGAGCCTGAACCAGACCTACCTGCTAGTGTTGAAGGGTCTCTTGCAGAGGCGGGGGGTGGCTGTGGCTCACTGCGGGGACAAGGACACTGGCAGCAGAAGTTCTGGGAAGTACTCCTTGGCATGAGCCCTCCCGGAGTCCACCATTAGCCCCACCAAAGAGCCCAGGTAGGCTCCAGTGCTGGGTCGCCTCAGGCCAAAAAACCAACAGGGAGGGAACTCTGCCCCAGCCATCAGCAGACAAGTGGATTAAAGTTTTACTGACCTCTTCCCACCAGAGCAACACCCAGCTGTACCCACCACCAGTCTCTCCCATCAGGAAGCTTGCACAAGCCTCTTAGATAGCCTCACCCACCAGAGGGCAGACAGCAGAAGCAAGAAGGACTACAATCCTGCAGCCTGTGGAATGAAAACCACATTCACAGAAAGACAGACAAGATGAAAAGGCAGAAGGCTATGTACCAGATGAAGGAACAAGATAAACCCCCAGAAAAACAACTAAAATGAAGTGGAGATAGGAAACCTCCAGAAACAGAATTCAGAATAATGATAGAGAAGATGATCCAGGACCTCGGAAAAAGAATGCAGGCAAAGATTGAGAAGATGCAAGAAATGTTTAACACAGACCTAGAAGAATTAAAGAACAAACAAACAGAGATGAACAATACAATAACTGAAATGAAAAATAAACTAGAAGGAATCAATAGCAGAAAAACTGAGGCAGAAGAACGGCTAAGTGACCTGGAAGACAGAATGGTGGAATTCACTGTCATGGAACAGAATAAAGAAAAAAGAATGAAAAGAAATTAAGACAGCCTAAGAGAGCTCTGGGACAACATTAAACACACCAACATTCACATTATAGGGGTCCCAGAAGGAGAAGAGAGAGAGAAAAGACCCAAGAAAATATTTGAAGAGATCATAGTCGAAAACTTCCTTAACATGGGAAAGGAAATAGCCACCCAAGTTCAGGAAGCGCAGAGAGTCCCAGGCAGGATAAACCCAAGGAGAAACACGTCGAGACACATAGTAATCAAATTGACAAAAATTAAAGACAAAGAAAAATTACTGAAAGCAGCAAGGGAAAAACGACAAATAACATACGAGGGAACTCCCATAAGGTTAACAGCTGATTTCTCAGCAGAAACTATACAAGCCAGAAGGGAGTGGCATGACATATTTAAAGCAATGAAAGGGAAGAACCTACAACCAAGATTACTCTACCCAGCAAGGATCTTATTCAGATTCAATGGAGAAATCAGAAGCTTCACAGACAAGCAAAAGCTAAGAGAATTCAGTACCACCAAACCAGCTTTACAACAAATGCTAAAAGAACTTCTCTAAGTGGGAAACACAAGAGAAGAAAAGGACCTACAAAAACAAACCCATAACAATTAAGAAAATGATCACAGGAACATACATATCGATAATTACCTTGACCGTGAATGGATTAAATGCTCCAGCCAAAAGACACAGGCTCCCTGAATGGATACAAAAACAAGACCCATCTATATGCTGTCTACAAGGGACCCACTTCAGACCTAGGGACACATACAGACTGAAAGTGAGGGGATGGAAAAAGATATTCCATGCAAATGGAAATCAAAAGAAAGCTGGAGTAGCAATACTCATATCAGATAAAATAGACTTTAAAATAAAGAATGTTACAAGAGACAAGGAAGGACACTATATAATGATCAAGGGATCAATCCAAGAAGAAGATATAACAATTATAAATATATATGCACCCAACATAGGAGCACCTCAACACATAAGGCAAATGCTAACAGCTATAAAAGAGGAAATTGACAGTAGCACAATACTAGTGGGGGACTTTAACACCTCACTTATACCAATGGACCAAGCATCCAGACAGAAAATTAATAAGGAAACACAAGCTTTAAATGACACAATAGACCAGATAGATTTAATCGATATTTATAGGACATTCCATCCAAAAACAGCAGATTACACCATCTTCTCAAGTGCACATGGGATATTCTCCAGGATAGATCACATCTTGGGTCACAAATCAAGCCTCTGTAATTTTAAGAACATTGAAATTGTATCAAGCATCTTTTCTGACCACAGTGCTATGAAATTAGAAATCAATTACAAGGAAAAATACGTAAAAAACACAAACACATGGAGGCTAAACAATACGTTACTAAATAACCAAGAGATCACTGAAGAAATCAAAGAGGAAATAAAAAAATACCTAGAGACAAATGACAATGAAAACACGACGATCCAAAACCTGTGGGATGCAGCAAAAGCAGTTCTAAGAGGGAAGTTTATAGCAATACAATCCTACCTCAAGAAAGAAGAAAAATCTCAAATAAACAATCTAACCTTACACCTAAAGGAACTAGAGAAAGAAGAACAAACAAAACCCAAAGTTAGTAGAAGGAAAGAAATCATAAAGATCAGAGCAGAAATAAATAAAATAGAAACAAAGAAAACAATAGCAAAGATCAATAAAACTAAAAGCTGGTTCTTTGAGAAGATAAACAAAATTTATAAACCATTTGCCAGACTCATCAAGAAAAAGAGGGAGAGGACTCAAATCAATATAATTAGAAATGAAAAAGGAGAAGTTACAACAGACACCACAGAAATACAAAGCGTCGTAAGAGACTACTGCAAGCAACTCTATGCCAATAAAATGGACAACCTGGAAGAAATGGACAAATTCTTAGAAAGGCATAACCTTCCAAGACTGAACCAGGAAGAAATAGAAAATATGAACAGACCAATCACAAGTAATGAAATTGAAACTGTGATTAAAAATCTTCCAACGAACAAAAGTCCAGGATCAGATGGCTTCACAAGTGAATTCTAGCAAACATTTAGAGAGGAGTTAACACCCATCCTTCTCAAACTCTTCCAAAAAACTGCAGAGGAAGGAACACTCCCAAACTCATTCTATGCGGCCACAATCACCCTGATACCAAAACCAGACAAAGATACTACAAAAAAAAGAAAATTACAGACCAATATCACTGATGAATATAGATGCAAAAATCCTCAACAAAATACCAGCAAACAGAATCCAACAACATGTTAAAAGGATCATACACCACGATCAAGGGGGATTTATCCCAGGGATGCAAGGATTCTTCAATATATGCAAATCCATCAATGTGATACACCATATTAACAAACTGAAGAATAAAAACCATATGATCATCTCAATAGGTGCAGAAAAAGCTTTTGACAAAATTCAACATTGATTTATGATAAAAACTCTTGAGAAAGTGCGCATAGAGGGAGCCCACCTCAACATAATAAAGGCCATATATGACAAACCTGCAGCAAACATCATTCTCAATGGTGAAAAACTGAAAGCATTTCCTCTAAGATCACTAACAAGACAAGGATGTCCACTCTCGTCACTATTATTCAACATAGTTTTGGAAGTCCTAGCTACGGCAATCAGAGAAGAAAAAGAAACAAAAGGAATACAAATTGTTAAAGAAGAAGTAAAACTGTCACTGTTTGCAGATGGCATGATACTATACATAGAGAATCCTAAAGATGCCACCAGAAAAGTACTAGAGCTAATCAATGATTTTCATAAAGTTGCAGGATACAAAATTAATGCACAGAAATCTCTTGCATTCCTATACACTAACAACGAAAGATCAGAAAGAGAAATTAAGGAAACAATTCCATTCACCATTGCAACAAAAAGAATAAAATACCTAGGAATAAACCCACCTAAGGAGGTAAAAGACCTGTACTCAGAAAACTATAAGACACTGCTGAAAGGAATCAAAGATGACACAAACAGATGGAGGGATACACCATGTTCTTGGATTGGAAGAATCAATATTGTGAAAATGGCTATACTACCCAAAGCAATCTACAGATTCAATGCAATTCCTATCAAATTACCTATGGCATTTTTTACAGAACTAGAATTTAAAATTTATATGGAGACACAAAAGACCCCGCATAGCCAAAGCAATTTTGAGGGAAAAAAACGGAGCTGGAGCAATCAGACTCCCTGACTTCAGACTATACTACAAATCTACAGTAATCAAGACAATGTGGTGCTGGCACAAAAACAGAAATATAGATCAATGGAACAGGTTAGAAAGCCCAGAGATAAATCCATGCACCTATGGTCACCTAGTCTATGACAAAGGAGGCAAGGATATACAATGGAGAAAAGACAGTCTCTTCAATACATGGTGCTGGGAAAACTGGACAGCTGCATGTAAAAGAATGAAATTAGAACACTCCTTAACACCACACACAAAAATAAACTCAAAATGGATTAAAGACCTAAATGTAAGACCAAACACTATAAAACTCTTGGAGGAAAACATAGGAAGAACACTCTTTGACATAAATCACAGCAAGATCTTTTTTGATCCACCTCCTAGAGAAATGGGAATAAAAACAAAAATAAACAAATGGGACCTAATAAAACTTAAAAGCTTTTGCACAGCAGAGGAAACTACAAACAAGACGAAAAGACAACCCTCAGAATGGGAGAGAATATTTGCAAACGAATCAACGGACAAAGGATTAATCTCCAAAATATATAAACAGTTCCTGAAGCTCAATATTAAAGAAACAAACAGCCCAATCCAAAAATGGGCAGAAGAGCTAAACAGACATTTCTCCAAAGAAGACATACAGATGGCCAACAAACACATGAAAACCTGCTCAACATCACTAATTATTAGAGAAATGCAAATCAAAACTACAATGAGGTACCACCTCACACCAGTTAGAATGGGCGTCATCAGAAAGTCTACAAACAACAAATGCTGGAGAGGGTGTGGAGAAAAGCAAACCCTCTTGCACTGTTGGTGGGAATGTAAATCGATACAGTCACTATGGAGGACAGTATGGAGGTTCCTTAAAAAACTAAAAATAGAATTACCATATGACCCAGCAATCCCACTACTGGGCATATACCCAGAGAAAACCATAATTCAAAAAGAGTCATGCATCCCAATGTTCACTGCAGCACTATTTACAATAGCCAGGTCATGGAAGCAACCTAAATGCCCATTGCCAGACGAATGGATAAAGACAATGTGGTACATATATACAATGGTATATTAGCCATAAAAAGGAACGAAACTGGGTCATTTGTAGAGACGTGGATGGAATTAGAGACCGTCATGCAGAGTAAAGTAAGTCAGAAAGAGAAAAACAAATATTGTATATTAACACATGTGGAAACAAATATGGTATATTAACGCATATATATGGTACAGATGAACTGGTTTGCAAGGCAGAAATAGAGACACAGAGGTAGAGAACAAACGTATGGACACCAAGTGGGGCAAGCGGGGTGGGGATGGTGGAGGGATGAATTGCGGGATTGGGACTGACATATATACACTAATATGTATAAACTAGATAACTAATAAGAACCTGCTGTATAAAAAAATAAAATAAAATAAAGAAAAATGACTAGAAAAGAGAATAAATCAATCCATGTATGCCTGTAAAAAAACCTTGAGGACCTGATTTTCTTTTTAACAGAACATATGGCTGGTGACCATGGAGTCAGTATTAACACATTTCAGAATTTCAGCCCACTCCAGGCAGGGAGAAATGGGTAGCTGTGCGGAGAAACACAGAAAGGGTATTTTAAGGAATCCGTATATTCCTGAAGTTTAGGTCCAACAGGAGCCTGATCTGAAATGAGCTGAGACAAGAAGATAATGGTTTTGTCCACACGCCACGGAAGGTAAACATTTTGGGAAGAAACCAGATCAAACCAGACAGGATGGCTGTGGCTAAGGGTGTGGGTTCTGAGAAAGGCCGCCTGGTCTGATGCTGCCTACGGCGCTTGTTGGCTGCGTGGCCCAGGAGAGTTATTCACCTCCCGTATCTCTGCCTCTTTCCCTGTGAGGTGCCGGTGGTCCTGACAGATGCCAGTGGGGCTGTGAGCATCACGGTCCCCACCAGGACACGTACGGGCCTCTGGCATTGTAGGGGCGCCACAGAGGTCACTCCTACCGGCCAGCTGCAAGCCCAGGCCACTGGTGCTGTGTGTCCGTGACAGATCCGGGTTCACCTGAGGACACAGCCCATGAAGATGCTTCCTGGACCAAACAAAGGGCCTTAATCTGATTAAGTCTCTAGGCCTGTGCTGTCTGAGAGCTGGCTTTTAAAAAGTATGTAAAATTAAATTACTCAGAACGAAAGTAGACTAAATATTCAGTTCCTCAGCGGCACCAGCCACGCTTCCAGGGCTCAGGAGCCACACGTGGCTGGTGGCTGGTGGCTGCTTCAGGAGGCAGCGCTGACGCAGAACAATCCCGTCTTTGCAGGAAGTTCCACTGGACAGGCTTGTTCTGGAAAAGACGATCAGTTTACAGAAAAGCCAGGGGACGGAGAATCATGCCAAGGCCACCAGCAAAATGCAGACTATGGGAACTTTTACAGGACAAAGGACTTCGTTTCTTCAGTAAATAAGTGGCAAGAGTGCAAAGGAGACAAGAAGAACAGTTACAGACCAGAAAAGATGTGAGAAGCACATCGGCCACACACAGTGCAGAGGCCCTGGGTTTTGATTTTGAACAAACCAATTGAAAAAAAAGACACGGATGAGACAATGAGTGAACATTGACTGAATATTTGATAGTATTGAATTTTGTCAATTTAAAAAACACACAAAAAACTAGTATTGATAAAATATGCATACTGTAAACTTTTCCTTTTAACGATTTTTAAGTACATAGTTCAGTGGCTTTGAATATATTCACGTGATTGTACAACCACCACTGCTATCTACCTCCAGAACTTTTTCATCTTGCAAAGCTGAAACTCTGTCCCCACTACACAGTAACCCTCCGGTCCCCTGTCCCCCCAGTTCTTGGCCCCCACCATCTACTTCCTGACTCCAAGAGTCTGACTACTCCAGGTTCTTCACATAAGTGGAATCACGTAGTATTTGTCCTTCTGTGACTGGCTCATCTCACTTAGCGTAACGTCTTCAAGGTTCATCCGTGCTGCAGGGTGCGTCAGGATTTTCTTCCTTTTAAGGCTGAATAATATTCCATCGTGCGGATGGACCACGTTTAACTTGAGTTGTTTCCACCTTTTAGCTACTGTGAACAATGCTGCTATGAACATGGGTGTACAAGTATTTCTTCAAGATGGTGCTTTCAATTCTTTCGGTTCTGCACCCGGGAGCGGAATTGCTGGATCTTATGGTAGTGCTAGTTTTCCTTTTTTGAGGAGCTACCATATTGTTTCCTAGAGGGGCTCCACCAGTTTACATTCCCACCAACAATGCACGAGGGCTCCAATTTCTCCATATCCTTGCCAGTACTTGTTATTTTCTGGTTTTTTTTAAACTTTTATAATAGCCATACTAATGGGTTGTTACCCAAATTGCTACCAACGAAGTGACAGGATGTCCAGGATGGGCTTTATAACGCATGGAGTAAGAAGTGGGAGGGGGTCAGGTGAGACCAAATGTCAATAATTACCCTGGGTGAGAGGCTCGGGGGTTCATCATACTAGTCTCTCTACTTTAGGATAGGTTTGAAATTTTTGACAATAAAAAAGAAGTTTGAAAAAGGATCGGAAGTGCATGTGCTCTCTGTAGCAGACCCGGTTCCTGCCCACAGGTCACAAAGGCGCCCACGATCACAGCACCAGGGCTGTCTCCCCAGGTGCTCCATGGGGGCTTTCATGGGATGCCAGCCCCCAAGGACATGGTTATAGAGCGAAAGGACCGATCTCAGCCTTTCCTCAGCAGCCCGTAGTAATGGCTTCTGAGGAAAATGCCTTATTTACCAGCTCTTTCAAAGCCCCAGGGCGGGGCGCAAATACGGTCACTTTGAGAAGTGATGTGCTGGATCGCGTTCCCGTTCTCTGCTCTGGCCCCGTCGTCCTGATGGAGGGATGTTGGAACTCCATTTTCTGACGCTGTTTGTCTGCAGGGTGAACAGTGGACGGATCGGCTGCAGTAGCACCAGCCTGGGGGGAGAACCTGTGTCCTCGCCCGGCCCCCCTCCCTCTCCCCCAGGGGGAACCCAGGCGTCAGCTCATCCACTTGCTTCAGTGATATTCTGTGGCACAGTGATTACAAAAGGAGAATCAGGATTCACACCTGACGCTTTCCAAAGGCGGCAAGAAGAAAAATTACGACCGTTTATTGAGCAGTTACTATATACCAGGCCCCATTCATGGACCACTTCATTCAATTCATCCTCACAAGAGTCCAACGAGGTAGCTATTATCATTATGCCCATTTTACAGAAGGGGAAACAAAGGCTCAGAGAAGTTAAGTAATTTCACCCAAATCACACAGCTAAGGGTAGCTAAGTAGAGCTGAGATTCAAATGCAGGTTGTCTGTCTCTTCCTAACAATACAAATCTGTGTAATGAATCATCCTCTTGCATTTAGTTAGTTTTTTGGGTTATTTGGACCTTAACTCTTTAGATATAAAAATATACACTCTGTATAGGCTTTTGGAGGTTTTCCTAGTTTTCTTGCCTATAATTTTCATTTTTCCTCTCATTTCCCACATTATATTGTTCCTTTCACACCACACACATCATGAAATACACACATGGCTCCCTAGATGTCCTCCTACATGTATGACACTGAAAAAGACCACTTCAAGAAGCTCCCGGGTCCCGGTAGTTCCGCCGGACCACATGTGCAGGCCTGGTGCACGGGGGTGTGCAAACCCGACGGGGTGTCAGCTCCTAAGGCAGCAGGTGTGAAGATTTCTCTCGTCAGTAACTTTCCCGAAGGAAAAACTCCTTTTTATCCCGAAGCTGCCACCCCATCCTGCTAATCGGACACAGCCCAGTGTCTACTCTGGAGCAAAGGTAATGAAATCAGGTAAGAAATGGCCAGGTGGGGGGGACGTTGTGTTGGTGGCTGGTTTTCCTCGCTATATATATTCTAATTAGATTTAGCACAATTATAAAATAACCACCCTTATGGGTAGAATGTGATGCCACCATACATACCATTTACCATGCATCGATGGCATAAAAAACACATGGTGAATACATTATAATTATCGCTTAAGATAAAGCAGAGACAGTTCTCTCTTCCTAAGTGTTCATTTCATTGTAAAAGGTTTAATAAATAATCATATTGCAGTTATGTAGTCCCCTTAATGGCTTATTCGATAGTAATAAAGTGATCAGCAACTGGTCTAAACAAGACTTAAAAACACCTTGCAAATGTATTTTCTGTATAAACTAGTTATGAAATGTCAATATTCTTAAAATATCAATACACATTAGCAAAGCATTCATTTTCCATTTTTAGATCTATGCCATTTTGTTCCCAAAAAAGCGTATTAAAGACACTTGTAATCAGATGCACAACCTTTAAAACAAATGAGCTGAGAGCTGCTGTCTTTGGCATCAATCTGAAGCTCATAATACTGTACATTTTCAGTCTTGTTTTGCTTTTGCCTGAATTGAAGCCAAAAAGCTTTCAAAAAAAAACCTGCGTTCACCAAAAACAGAGTAAAGTGCCAAGGCGTAAACTGAATTCTAAAGATTAAGTGCAGCTCTAGCCATTGTTAGCTGGTATTGTCTTGGTTTGCTTAAAAAAATGGATTTCTTGTCTGAAATGAGGATTGCCTGCATACTAACGTTTTACAGACTTTACCCGTTTTACCAATATGACATTTTTCTTACTTTCGAAGACTTTTGTTAAGCTATTTTGTTTTCTGTAGGATGCATGTCACATTCCTATCTTTTTAAAAACTGAATATTTTTATGAAAATGACCTGCAATTCCAATTATACTGCGATTCACGTACTCTTCCTTGCGCCATCCCCAGTGGGATCAAGGGTATGGAAGTAGGAGAAACATGTTCAGCAGAGCAGCCCACTGCTTCCTCCAGCCAGCAGCGCGCCGGTGCTGGTCTAGGCCCTCATCTCTGTTCGTTCTTCACGCGCGCTCCGCTGGACACAGCCTCTCAGACGGAGGATGCTAGTTGCTCCTTATAACTTAACATGCCGGCCCTCTGTGGGCAAAGCTCTCCAAGTACACCACAGATTTTGGCCACTTCCATGGCTAAAGATATCGCTCCCACCGCTAGGGCCTGGGCTTGGGTGGTTTTTATGTGTTCCTGGAGTCCCCATACATTTCTAGTAAAACAATTGCTTTTTGTTTTGGCCCTTACGTAGCATCCAATTTAGCAATTTTTAAAATGTGGTACACAGTCTCCTGGGGAACCCTAAAACCTTTATAAAGGGTCGCAAGGTCCAGAGTGTTTTCGTGAAAATGCCAGTGTGTTCTTGACCTTCTCCCCGCGTGGATATCTGCACCGACGGTGCGGAGTCTGCGCTGGCCGAACTGCTGGGGTCTGAGCCCAAATCAGAGCAGTGGCTCCCAGCTGTGCCCGTGGTCACGGGGAACTTCAAGGCCATGTGTGCACAGGAAATAATAACGGTAATAATTAATAATGCCAGCCGTTCGTAAGAAATGCCTTGACGGTGCTGTATAAGTGACTATTTTAACGCTCAGCCCTTGAGCATATGTCTCTTCCGCTCTCTGTGTGATGGGATGGGAAGCGCGGTGCTGGTCTTGCAAGGACACCGTGACCTTGGCCGAGATGCGCTAGACCAGCCGCTCTTCTCCCTCACTGAGCGCGTCTTTACTCGAAAGAACCCCCGACAAACAAGCTATGACATCGAGACTTGAGTATCTGGGGAAAGTGAAAGCAGCATCCGTCAATTCGGGGCAAATGATTGGCAGCATTTGTTGTCAATGATAACATTCGATTTTTGAAATGAAAACTCAAGTTTCTGAAAACTTGCCTCTATGAGTTCAATTTTCAACTTAAAGCCTAATTCTTAAAGGTTTTTTGTTGTTGAAGTTGGTGGTGATATTAACGAGTGTGATTTTCGGATGTATTAATGGTATAATGAAACTTGTCAGCTGCATGACTCCATGAGCCAATATATTCCAGATACCAGTGCGTGATGTCACAAAACCACAAATGGGTATGACTCATTCAAACACGGGATAAACCAGTGGATTTAAATATAAAATACGACCAAATGTTCACTGACCTGTTTTCAGATTCAGTGCAATTAACCTACAGGATACGAATGCTTGTCACATTTTGGTGCAGTGCCGAAGAAGAACCTCCAAAACTAGTTAAAATTAAAACGCTCTTCCCTTTGCCAAGGACACATCTGCGTGAGGTCCTATCTGCTTTACCCGCTTCGACCAAAACACACAGAAGCAGACTGAATACTGAAGCAGGTATGAAAGCTCACCTGTCTTCTCTTAAGCCAGATTTTTTTTGTTTATTTTTAAAACTTTTTATTTATTTATTTTTTGCCTGCGCTGTGTGGCTTGCGGGGTCCTAGTTTCCCCGACCAAGGATCGAACCCGGGCCCTCTGCAGTGGAAGCGCAGAGGCCTAACCACTGGACCTCCAGGGAAGTCCTAACCTGGATTTAAAATAATGTACCCTTTCCACCAAACTGCCTTTCTTCTCCTGCAAATGTAGGTATTTTCCACAAGAATAGGTTACAAAGTAATGTTTATTTATTACCATTGTTGTATCGTATATTAGTCATTTTTAAATAAATTAATTCTTTCTACACATTCTCAGTGTTAATTTGTAATGTGATGAGTGTTTATAGGTGTAACTCACACAGACAGGTCTACATTTTCTAAGAGGGCACTGTGCCCCGGGGACCAAAATATTTAAGAGCTGCTGCTCAGAAACTATTGTGTGACGGTCCCCCAAACCTAATGTCGCTGCAAGTGTACTTTCCTTTCTTGATGTTGAGTCTGGTGAAGAATTAAATTAATTGGGAACCAACTTCAATTTCTCGTATTTCCAGTGCAGAACAGAATGTTTAAAATACACTGCATTTTGTTATGTCATAACCATCAGAGTGATGGCCACTCAATTTCAGTCTTGTGTTGGCCACCGAGAACATCAGCTAGAGTGTCCACATTGGATAAAATTAAAACTAACTTTAGTGAAGGATCACAATAATGTTTCATCAAAATTAGTTGAGAGGGTGGGAGCTGTAAGCAAGTGAAAAAGAGGAGACCCTACGGAAAAGGCAACTCTTTCCTACTCTTTACCTGCACAGGTGTCGGGTTTCTAGAATTGGCCCACGGTCCTGGGGCCGTTTCCCGACGCCAGCTAAGCAGACTAGCCCTGGGGTTGATGTATCACACCCTGGTCTTGGCCTCATTTACAGAAAAAGGTCAAAGTTGCCTCAGTGAACACTGGACCATTGAAACACTGAGGTCCTTGAAACTCTCACTCCTTCGCAAAACAAAACAATGCGTAACAACTAAAAACTATTTTGTTACACTTGAAGGCATATGTAGACACGCATATCCATAAACAGACGCACTTGAAATCACATAGGCAATTTAAGGGTATTATAGAAGGGTATGGTTTTGCAAGACTTTTTTTGCGGTAGTAAAACTTGAACTCAGCACAGATTAGCAAGAAAGAAAGAAACAATCAAAAAGGTGAGGAAATCTCTCCAGGGCATAAATACCTTCATCCCATTTGAATCCTATTCACTGTTCAGGCCTCAAGTTCTGTACGTGTTTTCAGAGTGTGTTTCTGATAGAATGCTCTTAGAAATGAAAACGTTTTAGTGCTCCTGCAGAGTTCACAATTTTCAAATAATAATCTTGCTAATTTTAGCTCACAAATTCTTTATACTTCATAGGATTTCCCTTTTCACCAAGGTCTTCCCACGTGTTCCAAGTTAATTCTCTGATGTTTTATAGTGATTAAAAAATGACTCAATAATTTCATCCTGACAGAGAGAAAGCAATCAGAGGTTAAAATTTTTCAGAAGCATGTTGTCAACAGACCTCTAACCCTGGGGCAGGTGAAATCTAAGTCTTTAGGTCTGGGTAGCTCGGCCTAGATTAAATAAAAAACGTGGAGAAAACGGTCTTGTTCTCCCAAACACAGGCAGGACAGGCCAGGTGAGGCTGGAGACTCAGAGGGTGGACAGCACGTGGGGAGCTGTTTGGATGTGTTTGTAAAGGGGTGTCCTTGAAAATACAGAACTGCTAACAGTTACTACCCTTCCTTCAGGTATAAACTCCAAACAAAGGCTTAAGATGTTGCCACGGGCTGAAGGCAAAGGTGTGAAGGTGTGGAGTTAATCTGGGCTGCGGGCTTCTGCTCCCCGTGGGAAAGCCCTATGATATTCCACCGAGCACGGGTGTGTGTGAGTAATTCTGAGTGCTTTCTCATTTAGACGAATGCCACTCCTGATAGAGTATCTGACAGTAAAGGCACATAGTTTATGTACCACTTGGGGCAAGAAACAGAGAAATTTTAATTTATTCAGTTCTGTACAGTTTGGTGACAGCTCATTTCAAAATCCAACTGAGCTGGGGTTCATATTCTACAAAACTGCAATCTGTGTCTTAAGAAGAAAATCGGACAAATGCAGAGTGGAGGACAACATCCGAAATTAACTTAATCTCTCGTGGCGGAAAGAGAATCCTCGTGCACTGTTGGTGGGAATGTTAAGCGGGTGCAGCCACTGTGGAAAACAGTATGGAGGTTCCTCAAAATACTAAAAGTAGAACTACCATATGTGACCCAGCAGCTCCACTCCTGGGTATTCTTCTGAAGGAAACAAAAACACCAATTCAAAAAGATACATGCACTCCAAGGTTCAGAGCAGCATTATTTCCAATTGCCAAGATATGGAAGCAACCTAAGTGTCCATCAACAGATGAATGAAGAAGATGTGGTACGTATATACAATGGAATATTACTCAGCCATAAAAAAGAACGAAATTTTGCCATTTGCAGCGACACGGATGGATTCGGAGGGTACGATGCTTAGTGAGATAAGACGGAGAAAGACAAATACTGTATGTTATCACTTATATGTAGAATCTAAAAAATAAAACAAACTAATGAATATAACGAAACAGAAACAGACTCACAGATATAGGGAACAAGCTCGTGGTTACGGGGGAGCGGGGGCGAGGGAAGCGGGGAGGGACACTGCCCTGCGGTGGCTTCTCCATTTACAAAGGCGGGTGGGGAGAAGTGGAGGCTGCTGGCTGTGACGCTCACCTGCTCCTCCATCCTGGACATGGTGGGGGGGCGGTGGGGGGAGAAACGAACAGCTGGGGTCGGACAGGGAAGGAAGGTGAGAGGGCACTACCAGGTCCAAGAAGAAACAGAAGTCGTAGCATTGCCTTCAAACCAGTAGAGTCGGTATTGCGAGAGGCCTGTTTTAAATGAAGGCAATGTCATTTTCCCTATTCATACATTATCTGTGTATAATGGATTAGTAGGTGATTTCCAAATGAAAGATGACTCATAAAATAAAAAATAAAGCTCTCAATAAAGGCAACTTGAAATATTGTCTTTTCTGGAAGTCTAATTTCTTTTCTTTTTTTTTTTAACATCTTTATTAGAGTATAATTGCTTTACAATGGTGTGTTAGTTGCTGCTCTATAGCAAAGTGAATCAGCTATACATATACATATATCCCCATATCCCCTCCCTCTTGAACCTCCCTCCCACCCTCCCTATCCCACCCCTCTAGGTGGTCACAAAGCACCGAGCTGATCTCCCTGTGCTCTGCAGCTGCTTCCCACTAGCCATCTATTTTACATTTGGTAGAGTGTATACATGTCCATGCCACTCTCTCACTTCGTCCCAGATCACCCTTCCCCCTCCCCGTGTCCTCAAGTCCATTCTCTGTGCCTGCGTCTTTATTCCTGTTCTGCCCCTAGGTTCTTCAGGGCCAATTTTTTTTTTTTAGATTCCATATATATGTGTTAGCATACGGTATTTGTTTTTGTCTTTCTGACTTACTCCACTCTGTATGAGAGATTCTAGGTCCATCCACCTCACTACAAATAACCCAATTTTATTTCTTTTTATGGCTGAGTAATATTCCATTGTATAAATGTGCCACATCTTCTTTATCCATTCATCTGTCCATGGACACTTAGGTTGCTTCCATGTCCTGGCTATTGTAAATAGAGCTGCAGTGAACATTTTGGTACATGACCCTTTTGAATGATGGTTTTCTCAGGCTGTATGCCCAGTAGTGGGATTGCTGGGTCGTATGTATTTCTATTTTTAGTTTTTTAAGGAACCTCCATACTGTTCTCCATAGTGGCTGTAAGGAAGTCTAATTCTTTAAAACCAACTCCTTCTGATCAAATATGACTTACGTTAAATAAGCACATCTTACTAAGTCTTAAATAAAAAGCAATTTGGATTTCCTAAGAAATCGTAGAAAACCAAGATATGATGATGTGTCCAGTATAAACTTTATTACTTGGGTCACAAAAGAAAAGAAATGCAATAGTATATTATTTATAGAAGATTTTCTTTATAACTTTATGTCACCAGAAGAAATTGATTCCGCAGTGGAGAGACAGGCATAATGTTTTAAACGTTTACACGTATCAAAAAAATAGGAAATGTATTTAACGTATAAGCTAAAGCCACCTTGGTTTATCTGTAACTGGGTTTAGGCAAATACACCATAAGTATAAACACATTAAATAGGGAAAGGAAGGAACAAAAATATCTGTGCGTAAGATACGCGTAAATACAGCAAGGGCAGGATTTTTTCAGCTACCTACTATATACAGTTAAGTGGAAGAAAACTAAATGACACCGCTGCAGCCAGGCGCTGTGAAAATAGTACTTACAAGGGTTAGCAGCAGTCAGTATACATTAATCCCCTCGCCCGTCACTTAATTACATCACCCTCTAAGACAGACGTATAATGTAATTAGAGACTTGAACAGTTCACAGCCAGATCACTTAAAGTAACACTGTTAATGGGCTCTAGAAGTTCTCCCTTTAATATTGCCAGTGTTATAACTTCTAATTACCTTCATAATTAGGGCTGTGTCACTCATGATGGAGGTAACAGCTCCTAACACTAATGGGCATTGGAGCTCTGGCGCGAGGCATGTTTTGATGTTCTCATCTAGTTGCTTAGGGTCGGAAGGAGCTCTTTGCCCTTGGAAACCTGGCGGTTGCTATGAGGTGGCCTGGGCATCCTTACCAGCTGCTTTAATGCTGCCTCTGCCACTGCTGTTTTCATTCAAGAGCGAATGTAGAAACTCTATTCACTAAAGACCACTCATGAAATGCAAATGTGGCACCTATGGACGAAATTTTCTGAATTTCAATTGCCCCCGTTGCTAGAACTGCAAAATAACAGTATAAACTTGGATGTCAAATCAACCGGGATTGAAATTAAAAGGCACCAAAATTTCTTTTATGTACGGTTAGGATCTGCTGCTAATTGACAAAGGTGAGAGATTTGAAAGTAAATGGGGGAAAATGAGAAGGACCTTGCTGCTCTGTTGACAGCTGCGTGGGAGTGTGCGGATAGGCGTGGTGTGCTCAGTAATTTTACATAAATCTATTGGAACAGGACCAAAAGAAAGGCGGGTAAGAACATTGGGGAGATAAAAATTGTATTCGTAACACTGACTTTAAAAAAAAGTCTGGTTCTCACAGCAGTGATCTGAGAAGATACTCCTTTGGCACTGGTGCCTGGTCCACATAAAGGGGTCAAGGCCGCCTTCAGTGCCGTCCCAGCCATGGGTGGGCTCCCTTGCCCAGGGCCGAGTCTCTGTCTCTGGTAGAGGCACTTAGGCTCTGCGATCTCACATGGCTGTCATTTACATGCTCACATCTGGCCTCCCGACTGTAAGTCCTCTGAAGATAGTTGCAAACCTTAGGCATCTGTGGGTCTCTAGTGTTTAGCTGGTGCCTTTCACAGAAACAGGCAACAAAGTGAATGTTGAATGAATAAAGTGACCAACAGTTGGATAGATCAGCAAAAAAAAAAAACAAACAAAAAAACCTGTGACAAGCTTGTTGAGGACGTAACACCAACACGTTCACTGAGAAGTAGCTTTATGATTTATTCCCTCACTTTGAGTATTTTCTTTCACTTAAAAGGTGACCGGCAGAAATTAACTAACTTCATCCTACAACCACACGTATATTGTACAGCTGGGCTTCTGTGGAGACCTCAAAGGGATGTGGCCAGACTCTAAGGATACAGACACAGAAGAAGCTGTTGCCCTTTTGCGACTGTCACCCTTATAACGATGATGGGGTAGCCTTCCTGCATCCTTCCCACTCGAGACAGCCTAGAGCCCAGATGTTCCCAAGCTTGGTTCAAACACGGTGCCCTGGGAAGGCAGGCTGGTTCTTCCAGCCCAGGTTGTCTGGAATTCCAGCCTATGAATCTGGAAAACCCAGAAAATGCTACAGCCTGTCCAGCTTTTCATGCCATCTCATTTAATCTTCCCTACATCCCTCCGAGACGGGCCTTCCCATTCTCGCTTTTCCACTGCACAAAGTGGTGACCTGAGCCCTGCTCTAGTTTATACCACATGCTACAGTGTGACACGGGGGGTCTTAAAAATCATGGTGCTGTGTAGAATTGCACAGTGCAAAACACAGAGCTTTATGGGAAAAAAGGGTCTAGGGATACACACTCAAGACACGTCATCAGTGACACATTAAAAAAGCAGATGGGAGCGCGACAAAACAGTAACACGTGTTTTTGCTTGTTAAATAGTTATGAAATACACAAATACTACCATCAGTATGGGTGAGGGGTTGGTGGGTTCCGGGAGGGGGTGTACATGTGCATTTTTTGTGTCTTCCTACGAGACTCCCTTCTGCTGGACGGGGGTTTTGTGTTCCCCTGATGTTTACTGCAGAGGAAATCACGCAGCAGCAGCAGACACCAAACTGACATTATGCTCAATGCATCAACTGTGCTACAACCAGCGCTCAGGGTCAAAGCCAGCCTTGCAGGAAGACTGCCCCAGACGCTCCGGATTTCCCCGCCCACGTCCTCGTGTATGAGCGCTGCTCTATCGCACGCAGCCGCATCCACACGCACCTCCTGGGATGCTGCGGGAGCTCTGGGAGGCCGAGTGTAGACACCCTCAGGGAACATTCCGGAGCAGAGCCGTTCGCGACCAATGCCGCAGGCTTCTCAGCTGGCAAGCGGCGGACTCAGGACTGGAACCGTCTCTCTCGCCGCAGCCTTCGGAATCTTCCTATCATCCCCACAGTGCTTGAGAAAAAACAGCCGGCAGAAAACCTGACCTGATTATTTGTAGACAACGGAAGAGCAACACTTTGAGAAGAGGAGTCCATGGAGAAAAGAAAGTCGTGCACGGAGTTTACTGAGCAGCACGGTGAGCTTTGCGCAAGGCGGGTGTGTGTGTGTTCACCTGACTTCCTGCCTTTGCTCACACTCCTGAGAGGAGTGAGGAGTGTACAGAGGAGAAGCCACTCCTCTGCTGGCACACTTGGGGCAGACCCCCGCTACCCTGCTGCGGCCGTGGGACACCGTAGCCTTGCCCCCCCTCGGGGCCCCTGGGCTCAGGACTGGAGAGCATCTGCCCTGGGGCAGCAGGGAGGGGAGGGAAGACTTGAATCAGCTCCTGGAGTCAAGGCCAAGGTGGTTCCTTGGGTCGAGACCGCACATTTAGGGGATGGTGAAATATGAACGTGGAAATGACAAACTACCCATCAGGAATGGGGGTTTCTGAGTCTGGGACAAATACCAGAAGCCCAAGATGGACTCTTAGGAGACCCGCATTTCACAGGTGGGGAAAGGGGTAGCGGTGAAGGAGGAAATGGAGCTGGGCCAGTCGTCACCTGCCTCCAGTGCGACGCAGCGGTGTTTGAATTTGTTACAGCAACGTCATATTCACAAAGGGCATGGGGTTCACTGGCCATGATTCTATTTCCACAGCCTCTTCCACGCTCTTCCCAACACTGTGTCACGCATGGCTCGTAATTCTCATGTCAGGCCAGGACTGGGGCCCCCTCTGAGTTCACCTAAATGGAGACTATGGAATGGGTGACCTGCCTGGAAAAATCTGGGGTGAAAGTGTCCTGGACCCACGGGCACAGATCTTCCCTGAGGTCCCATGCCTGCGTGACTACTGAGCTTCTCACACAAACAAAAACACCCCTCTTTGCAGACTTGGGGAAGCTCACGTGGCCGAGTGTGGGAAGGAGGGACAAAGTGAGCGCGCTTTCTCCAGGCTTTGGTGTTGGTTCTTAGCCACGTGGTCCTCGTGTGTCCCTGCCTCACATACTTGGTTTTTAAAAAATACATGTATGCCCCAACTCGCCACACGATTTTTTTCTGTAGGGCAGCAACTGTTTTCATGCTTTTTTTCACCGCATTGCATCCTCTGGCTCACAGGTGCCCAGTAAACGTTTGCTGATTGACTTGCTGATTGATTCACCCCTTTGTACTGAAGGACAGCGCTGGAGGGATGGGTCCGTGGACATCCCAGACGTCGTCTTCCCACCTGTGTCCACTTGAATCTCAGATCCCCAGCATCTAAAGCCACACTGGGACAGTCTGTGTTTTAGGTGATTCTGCCACTGGGACATACAGCTGGCCCCAGATTTCTCCTCCAAAGAACCCGGTCTCCCTCCTCCCAGCCTGCGCTCCGGGCTGGAGCCCTGCCTGATCTGCTTCTCGGGAATCTCCACATTTGCCACGTTAAGAACCCTGCAGAGGGCCCGCAGCCATGCTGAAGCACCCGGGGCTCTCTGCTGCCGCCCATCTCTCTGCCTGTGTTGGTGGCAGTGAAGGCCATGGATGTGACTTCAATGCAGGTGTCATTCCCCAGGTATTACTTCTGGGTGGTGATTTTTTCCCTTTGCCATTTATTAATCGGTCAGGGGTTCTGATATGCCATGAAGATAAACAGTGCTTCAGGGATGGGCGTGGTGCCTGCAGACGGCATCTGGGCTGTAGCGGTGGCTGCCCTGTGAGTCCACGGGTGCCAGAAACCCAACCCGGGAATGGGTCATCCAGGGACTCAAGAACTCATGTGCAACCAGCCGTCCACTCAGAGCTCATCCGGGGGCAGCAGTCAGCTGCTTTAGCACCTGCCGGGGTCCATGTGATTTCACGTGCTCTTGTAGGCTCGGTGAATTCAGGGCGCTGGATAAAGATGTACATGCCCTTTTCCTGTGGTCTGGATGTGAAGGAAGGAAAGCGGCTGGACTGGTGGCCGCTGGGAAAGCCTGATTGTCAAGCTTGGGTGCCTGGGAGGCGAGTTCGGTGCTCACCTCGTTAGACGACCCGAGCTTGCCTTTTATTTGAAAGCTTCACACGGAGAATACCTCGGACGGTGTATGAGCTGTGGTCATTTTTGAACATTTGAATAGGCAACAGCAGGAAAATCTCAGTCATGCTCTTTGAAAGTTGCTTTGATGACAATTACTAGTTGTTTTAAAACCCTTTACTCCAAGTCTCAGGGACCATCCCTGTGCCAGCCTCTTTCTGTGACCAAAGATTTTGTCCCAGCTGAGTGTTCCCAGCCTTGTGACTCCTGTTGGGACCAAAAGATGGTTGGGAGAAACAGCATGTGGACGCCTGGAGTGCAGGCTGGACAAGGCAGTTTTCTTTCGGGGGCCACCAGCCGGCTGGTCCACAGAGACCTGTGCAGAGACTGGGTCCCAGCAGCGGGGGTGTCCGGCGAGGCTGTCGCCCCAGAGGTGGGGCTGAACTGCCACCACGGGAACAGCGACGCTGCAGTCCACAGGTGGACACATGATCAAATTCCTTTGAAACCTTCTTCTTGTGCAATCCCGGGGACTGCTCTTCTCTTAGAGAACAAGAGCATGGCTCTGGCAATGGGTGTGTCCGGCTTTTGTCCGGAGGAGGGACTGGCTGACCACTGACACAAGGAGCTCTGCTAACAGCCTAGACTGACACGGATCGAGTACCTGCCGTGTGTTGGGCCCTGCACTGCCTTCGTTATATGTGTGCTCCTCGGGGCACCCTTGACACAGGTACTACTCATCCCCATTTTACAGATGAGGAAGACGAGGCGCAGAGAGATTAATAACGTGCCCAAGGTCACAGGGCCAGGAGGCGGCGGAGCAGGAGCTCCAGGGAGCTCAGGGGAAGGGAAAGCCGACTTGCTCCTGCGCACCAGCTCCTTTGCCCTGGCGGATGCACACCTACGTCTTCCCTCCTCAGCTACGTTAGAAATCCCACATCTCCAGTCTTCACGCACATTTGAGAGAGATAGGAGGTTTAATTAATGAATACATTGGTTGGGCCCTCAAATGACCCAGTTTGATCTGCCCTTGAATCAGTTTATTCCTCTGTAAATAAGGATATAGTTAAAGATTTATAAATCTAGTTTCATCACAGAGTAGCGTGAGAGTATGTAAGAAAGCGAGAACCTAAGACTTGAGGTAGGGACACTGTAACGTACACAGACCAGTGAGAGGCAAGTCCATTGTCACTTTTGGTCCAAGATGAAGAATGCGATTGCCTTCTTTATTGAAGTATGTAGGTTTATATAAAATGATGAAAATTCAACAAGCGAATAGTAACTTGAAGCCCGTGGTGGTTTGGGGTATTTTTTTCCCATCAGTTATTTTCAGGACAGGATCACTCAGAGTGAGCTTAGGTTCGAGAAGACGATAAAATTCCATCTCAGTGGTTTCAACTCCATTACTCTGCCTGTAGGATATCTGGTCCTGCCACACCTGGAAGGACGAACAGTCAAGAGCCTGGTCTCTCTGACTGAGAATGCTTTGCCCACAGCCTTCTCACCTTGGGACATAATTCTGGAAAACCCGCGGTTATCATGAGAGCCAAGAAAGATAATCCTGGAAGGATGAATGCTTCCTCTCATTATTTTTAGCCTCCCCGGATGGTGCCCTCAGGTAGTCTACAGAGGACCTCACAGCGAGCCTTGCCCCTGAGGTGGCGATGTTGCCCCAAACTGCTGCTCCTTAAAGAACGGACAGCCAGGAGATTCGGGAGGCGTACTTTTAATAGGAAACATATCAGTCTCAGATGAATGAATGTGTACTATTCCCTGGGGCTTTCGGACTAAATGCAGACTTTAATAATTAATTACTTCTGCTATGACTCTACCTTTGGACCCACATCAAACAAACACAGAGCAATGATTATGCTTTCATTTAATCCATGAGTTCTTGGAAAACCGAAGATCAGCACTTCTTCCTTACACACTTCTGCCTGTAAAACAGGGCCGGAGATGAACATTGCTCTTCCTTTGTGGTAAACATGTATTTAGCACCTAATGACACAATTTCCTTTTACATACAGTTTTACTGCACTGATTTCTCTGAAAGCCATTGTGAAGCTGCCTCTGAGTTAATGACAGAATCCACTGACCCTGCAGGTAACAGGATGGGGAGTCTCTGTAGGGCAGCAGGGCCTTTGTCCCCACCCACCAGGTCGTTAAAGGCGACATGCCCCTTGTGGTCTGGCACACGTGCAGAGCCGTCTTCTGGAAAACAGCTCATTGTGGTGATAATTTTTCACCGAGGCTAAAAAATGAGGGATGTTGGTGGGTGTGAGTGGGAAGCAAAGGGTACCCAGAGACCCTGAACTCCCTATTGGCCCCAAACGTCTCCTCCATTCACCTGCCACAGGGTCTGAAGGGGCCTCCGTGGCTCACCTGCGGGTGAGTTACCCCTGGAAGCCCAGTTTCCTCGTCGGTAACCGCAAGCAATGCAGTACCTGCTTCAGAGAGCCACGGCGAGAATTAAAGGAGAGAATGTGGGATTTCCTAAGTTTGCTAAATTGTTAGAAATAACAAAGATGCTTTTGGAAGATATGTATCTTGCAGCCCTTCCTGTAGGGATGTTAATTTAAAAGGTCTGGGACAGTGTAGGGAAGGTGAGGGTCTGTATGTTCAATCAGCACCGCAGGACAGTTCTAGGATCGAGGACATAATAGAGAAATAGAGCTCTCGGCACAGAAAGTCTTCAGGCGTCTGTTAAAATGGACACATACTTGGCGTGGTCCTCACTGGACACACAGCGGGAGGTCAAGTGGTCCTCTCTGGGCAGGGAGCTCGCCCCCAGGGGATGGGCCTCGGCAAGGCGAGGTTCAGACGAGGGAACGTTGGTGGGAAAAATTCACACGACGGGGCTCCCAGGGAAGGAAGGTAAGACCGGGGTGGGCTGGGGAGACCTCGGAGTGCCAGGTGGGGAGCCTGATCTATAGGTGCTGCCAGGGCGGACAGACCGCTCAGTGAGAGCCAGGAAGTCCTGGGACCAAGCTTGCTTGCCGCCCCCAAATCCTACCACCCACGCCAGACCGGGACAGTCACTGCCCTTCGCACCCGGAGCCGCGGTTCTCACCCTGGCGGCCCATCGGCACCGCTGGGGCCCTTCACCGCATGGGGGACCTCCACCCCAAAGGGTGTGGCTTAACGGCCCGGGCCAGGGCCGGGGTCCGCCACTGCTTAAAAAAGCTGCCCTGGACTTCCGCAGAGGGGAGCAACTCAGGTGCAAACTTCCGCCGCCGACCTCGTCGTTCCCCAGTGCCATCCCCCGCTCTCCGGGTGAGCTGGGGGCTACATGCTACGGATGTCCAGTCTCTGCCTCTACTGAGACCGCCAGCAAGGTGGATTCCCTGAGTCAGAAATACGGCGAGGTGGCCAGTTCATTCCAGGGAGAAAGTAACAGCAAACCACCAAGTATTCTCGTGATAAAGCAGAGGCTGGAGCAGCAGCCACCGTCGTCAAGTTTATGGGTCGAGCCTCAGCCTCCTTCAGCTTTGGCGCCAAATAACTGTATGTTCTCTGTGAAATTCACCATTTCTGAGCGGAATGCTCTCTGTTCTTTCACGGGTTGAGCTGTACCTCTCCAAAATTCATCCATTGATGTCCTGAGCCCCGGGACCTCAGAATGTGACCTTATTTGGCAAATGAGTCTTTGCTGATGTCATGAGTTAAGATGAGGAGTTGGGCGGCCCTTCATGGGATGAAACTGGTGTTCTTTCAAGAAGAGACACAGAGACGCAGGCGCAGGGAGAAGACTGCCGGCACGCGAGGACAGAGACAGAGACGGGGTGATGCGACCAAGGATCGCCGCGGGGAGCGCCGGGCACATCCGCCCTCGCGGCCTCAGGAGGAAGCAGCCCTGCCCCTGCACCCTCATCTCGGACCTCCGGCCTCCAGGACAGGGAGCCCGCACATTCCCGCTGCGTAAGCCCCCCATCTGTGGTGCCCCGGTAAAGGAACTCGTGCTCTCACCCACCGCCTATCTTTATTTATATTTTTCTTCTCTTCAAATCTTTCCTCTTGGGTCAACCCAGAAAAGTAAGAAGACTGACACTGTGGCTGAATAGTGGGCTCGCTTGGCCACTTTGGGCTGATGGTAAAACGGTTCCGTGAAATGCTTTTCTGTGGATCTGAATATGAATAATGAGTATGAAGGTGCTTTCTTTCCAGTGACCATAGAGAGAGCCAAGCAACAGCAGCTGCGGCCAGTGGACGACAGCTGATGGTGCTGGGGGGAGGGCGTGGCGTTAGAGGTTGTGTTTGTGTGTGTGTGAACCTATGTGCGTACGCACGCAGGCACACATCCCACGTTACATATAACGTGTATCGTATAAGTCTATATGTTTCATACGTGTCACCCAGCGCGACTATTAAACGCTAACGTGACCCTTGTAACAAAGCTATCATTAGGTCCTCATTTTACCAATGAGTGAAACACAGAGAAAAAAAGAGAAATTGAGTCAACTGGTCTGGGCACTCCAGGCAGAAGCTCTCTAAGTGGTGGCAACAATCCCCGTGAGAGACTGGATCTTCTTCTCTGGCCCTGAGCTCTGTGATGCCAAGAGCACACGACACCAGAGCAGGACGGGCTGTGCAGGGACCAGGCTCAGCCCTGGTGGTTTGCAGCTAAGGGCCCGGTGGCCAGCAGGGCCCAAGACCCAGGTCAGCTCTGCCCGGGCTCTGCCTGCCGTGTGGGCTCCTCTGAGTGAGTACCTGGGGAAGCCTCACTTCTGAGACTGCTTAGGAAAACAGAGGGAGGAGCCAGATGCATGTGACAGTTAGATGCGGATTTTCCAGATGAACAGCTGAGCATGCCTGAGGAAGCGGCTAAGACTTCTCTTCCCTGCCACTCCGTTCCGCTCCAATCCCTTTGTCCCGTTCTGTGACCACCACGAAAGGGTCAGCCCCTTCTGACTATATGCTGTCGGGCACTTATCTATGAGCACCTGTTCACTCTACCCCAATGGCAATCACCTTGAACCACCTCAGAACCCCCGCAAATTCCTTGGTCTCAGAGCTTCAGTCAGGAGGGCACAGCACAGGCAGCCCTTCCCGTCTCCTCCAGACCCCCCCAGCTCAGAGCTCCTCTGGGCTTACGTGCTCGGACTGGTGACTGGTGGGTAATCAGATAAGAAGGTTCCAGTAGGGGATAAAAAAAAAAATTCAGATCTATACCCGAGCCTTTTAACGTGACTCATGTTCATATTTGATGTAGGGCCCAAGCTGCTGCTGAGGGGTTTTCATAGTCTTTTTCTCTCACATAGAAAACATCTATCCGTAATGCATCTCTTGTGTTTCTTTAAAGTGAAACAATTAATTAAAACCACTTGTGAAGCAACCTGAATGCCGATTCTTAGGTTTCAATGATTTTCCCCTGATAACTGACACTGATCTCACCCACAGGTAATTCTATATTTTTAAAAACAACTGTTTCTATCTAGTCTTTCCTAAATCCTCAATTTCCATAGAAACCCCCCCCCAATTCTTTATGGCTTTTTTGCACTCATATTTCAGTGGCTCACATATTTAGTTACATTAAAAAATGACAACAGCAATTGCAAGAGGCATAAAAAGATGTCGGAGCACATCAGGCACATCTGTAGGAGCAGGAGCTGAGTGTGTGCTGTACCGTGGGAAGGAAGAGGGTTTGGGGGGAAGTTGGTTAAGATGAGGTGGGTGCACAGGGCTCACTCTGGCTGCTGATGCCCCTGGAGGCCAACCCCATTCCCCCCTCAGCTTTTAGATACTGCCTCTCCTTCACTTCATCCCATGCAAGGATGGCAGTGGGAGGATGGGGAGAGGCAGGTCAAAGGGCACAGACTTTTGGTATAAGATGAATAAGGTCTGAGCGTCTAATGTAACACAGTTGATAACACTGTGTTATAATGAAATTTGCTAAGGGAGTTGAACTTAAATGTTCTCACCAAAAAAAAAAAAAAAAAGGATAAATATGTGAGGTGGTGCATGATTATAAACTAGGTGGGGGAATCCTTCCAGAGTTTATAGGTATATCAAGTCACCACGATGAACACTTAAAATATATTATAATTTTATATGTCAATTATTCCCCCGTAAAACTGACAAAAAGATGGCAGTGGACAGCAGGAATGTTAGCTCCCTTCTCTGTGCCAGTGGAAAAATAAAAAGTCACTAACACATTTTGATGTTTCTTCACTCCTTATTCATGTTCTTCCCTGAATATTTATCCTTGAACAGAGTCAGACAGTCTTAATTCTGGATATGAATTACGCCACCAAGAATTCTTGTCAAGGCCAAGCAAGACTTTTGTCATGGATCATTTTGGGGAAAAAACAAATCTCTTCACTAGAGTTTCTGATACTTTATTTGACAGGAAATGCTCAGTTTGAACTTGAGGAATGAGCATAAAGCTCACTAAATTAGAACTTAAAATCCACGGTCATTGGTAAATCCAAGGGCTGAAGCCATGAGGTCACTGACCAGGGCGTTCCATAATCTACCACTCACACTGATGGAGCCCCACGGCCCCGTCTCTGTCTTTTCTCTTTTTCTTCTGTTGTTGTAAAATATATATAAGATTTGCCATTTTAACCATCTGTAAGTGTACAGTCCAGTGGCTTTGTACAATTAATGACTTTCCCACTGTTGTGAGAGTATCACCATATCTATTTCCCAGACTTTTCCATCACCCCAAAAAGAAGCTTGGTGCCCAGTAAGTAATAACCCCCATTCTCCCTGCCCCGTACCCCCGCCTCCTTCTTAGCTTTCGCTCTGGGCAACCAGCACAGGTTTTCCTTTTTTGTATATCTTCATGTGACCACATATTTAACCAAGAAATATATGCTCCTTGTTTTTTGGACACCAAAGCACATTCATTGTACGTGTAGGTCTTACACAGTAAATGAATTCATGAAAATTATCTATCTAGAGTCATTTAAATCAATAATGTTATAAATTATCCGGTAAAAATGGAGTGGGGTGAGAGATGGGCATGATATAGGAGATAATTCATAGTTTAAAGATACTGTATGCAGGGTTTCCCTGGTGGCGCAGTGGTTGGGAGTCCGCCTGCCGATGCAGGGGACGCGGGTTCGTGCCCCGGTCTGGGAGGATCCCACATGCCGCGGAGCGGCTGGACCCGTGAGCCACGGCCGCTGAGCCTGTGCGTCCGGAGCCTGCGCTCCGCAACGGGAGAGGCCACAACAGTGAGAGGCCCGCGTAGCGCAAAAAAAATAAAATAAAAAATAAATAAAGATACTGTACGTAATTTGCGAATTTAGATTTTACATCTTGGATTTTCCTAAAGCAAAATTCATATATATCATCCCCCAACTTTTATATCTAGGAAAAATCATCATCATTTTCCTTGGGTAGAGAAACACTTTATTTTAAAACCAATAAGTATATTTGACAAATTTCAGCCCAGTTAAATATCCTGCCGCCTTAAATTCTTTCTACTTCAGTAAATTTCCTCAAGTTACGCCGGTACTTTCATGATAGCTCCGCACTATTCAGACTGATTTATTCTGGGTGGGAGAAAATTCCTGCCTGAACCCTCCACAAATATTAGAAATTTGAGATGATCAAATAAACGCCAATGAAAAGAAATAACTGTTTCTGGAATTGCACTAGCTGCTATCAAAACAATAACAGCGGCGACAAATGTTTCAGAGATTAAGCACCAGGGACTCTTAAGACATTCATTACATGCCAACCTCTGCAAGCGACGTGGAATAAATGCAGACATCCTTAAAAGCAAATAAATACGTTTAAAAGTATAATTTCTCTTAGCCTGCGTACTGATTTTTCGAAATATTTCTGGCAAAATACAATTCCGTATCAACATGTACGTATTCCATCAGACTTCAGAAGGAAAAGGGATACCCGTGCTCTCTATCACTGGGAAGATACCAGGGTGGCCATAATCCCGAAACGACTCCAAGGTGACAACAGTGGAGTCTCCGAGGCCCAGAAACGGCTGGGATGCCAGGAGCAGAGAGTGTGTTTCCAGAGTATAATCCGGCTGATACAGTGTTCTTTGCAAAAGGCTGTGAGGTCTTGACCTAATAAGCATAATCTCATTACACTGCAAATAAAAGTTTCCTATTTATCTCCAGATTTCAAATGAATCTAATAAGGCTTATGATACAGTCACCCAATACCCTAATCATATTTCTGCCTATCTAAAAGCAATCAGTAATTGTGTTACAGCAGACCGTGCTGACAATACCTCTGACACAGAAAGGAGAATGAGAGCCCAGCTGTACTAATTAAATTAAATGCTAGGCTGATGGAATACATTTGCCGAAGCCGGGAGAGTATGGGTGCAGAATTAATAAGCATTACGGCTTAGAGCGGGAGATGATATCATAATGGAGACGAGGTTTTGATGTTGAGAGCCTCATTCAGATTCAATGCACCATAATGCACGGATCTGACAGCTGCTTAGAGAGGTGCAGGCCTTGAACAAATTGCACAGGAACTTTCTCGTTTTTAGGTTCCTCGCTGGGCACACAACGTCTCGCATCACCCCTGCAGCCTGCAAACCGCCCGCCCAGGCGGTCCTGCGGGGGGGTGGCCACAGCCAGCCTCCCTCTCCTGGCCCAGCTCTCCCTCTCTCCCCGGCCCTGCGACTCCCCTGTCCCTCCGTCTACACCCGCTTTGGATCACAATACTGGTGTTTCCGCGACACAACGGGCGGGCAAGGGATGGTTTGAGGATGAGGTTTTCCTACGAGGCATCTCCCCGGTTCTCCTAGGAAGACCCGGGGCTCCCAGCGAGCGAGGCACGAATGGGTCACCCGGTCTCGTGGCTGGGCTACGGGAGCTCGGGGCTGGGGCTGCGCGCGATCGGGGACCGCCCCTCGGCTGAGCCGGGGCCGCCGGTGCCAGCGCAGCACAATCTCCTGCTCATAAATGAGCTGCACTATCTCGCCGGCTGCGGTGCCGAGGCTGCCGTGCCAGCTGGCTGGCCAGGACTCATTATCATGAGAATTTCGACAGGATATTAAATTTACTAATCCTGAACTTTCCGGACTGACCCTAACTGGGAACAGACAATGCCGATGTCTGCTGGGAAAACACTCTCTCTGTTTCCTTTCTTCCTTCTGCCTTTCCTCCTAGGGTCCCTCACGTGTCCTCTGCCACCCCCGATACCCACCACAATACCTAGTCTCCCTCAAGTGCCACCAGGACGCAGGCTGCTCGTCCCTTGTGAGGTGCACACTCTCCCCTGCAGGTGATCCGAGGAGGGCACCACGGCCTCCCTCCACGGCTTGCGTCTGGAAATACCAACTACACAGGGCCCCTGGGGCCTGAACAGATTGCCTGGAACCCTAGGTAACTGATGCGATTGTAGGAGGATGTGATGGGGTGTCCACGATTTCATACCGTTCCACGTCACGCAGGTGACTTTGACACACACGGACCAACCAGTGTGTTGGACGCGGATTACACTCCATCCTGCATGGAGGCACGCTCACATGTGAAGGCGTGCATGCACACGTGTGCACACACATGCGCACACACGCTCCCTTGTCCCAATATCAGTCTGCACTGCCCGAGTCACCTGTAATTCACCTGAAATCCACCCAGGAATACTCAGCTCCACCCTGATGCCATCTGTTAAAATTTCGGAAGGACCAGCGCACATTCGTTTTGTCTGGGGTTCCCTGCCTCTCGACGTGCACATCCTCACCACCCCGCTCTTGCAATCGGGCACCGCACATATGTTGTGATAGCAACTGTTACTTTTTGTTTATTCCAGCTATAAATAAACTACATCAGAGCCTAGGAATATTTTTAGAAAGTTCCGGGTACGGCAGCAGAAGCCGGCATCTCGCCCGTTCAGAAGCTCTCTGTGCTCCAGAAAAACAAAACCGCACCACAGGTTTCCACTGACGTGTGATCTCTAAATAATTCAGCACTAAAATCTGGTCAGCTCTCCCACCTCCCCGAAAACCTCCTGCACACACAGAGCCAATTAAGTTGCTGAAAACAGCAGATCTCCACTGATACTCTACGGATAAAGCTGACCATTAAATCGCAATTTAACATCCAGGCAGCAGGAGCTGCTGACAGCCTCTGAAGCTTGTAATCTCATTTAACCCCCTCCTGTCAGGAGCAGGCCCACCCCTTCAGCATAATGCCGCCAAATTAGACCTGACACGGCAACAAGAGAAAGAAAAACCTCTTTAGCTCAAAAGTCAGGCCGCAGTGGGCAACCCTGACCTTCAGCGTCCCCTCTCACCCACACGGTTCTCCAGGGACCCCGGAGACATTTACGCTGAGTGAGGAGGGGAGAGGAGGACAGAGCGGGTGGAGCGGGGCCCCGGCCACAAGGCACTTGGATTTCCCTGGGGGCAAATTACAGAGAATTTTCCGAGACAATGGAAGGCAATTTCACCTGGGCTTTTTCAAGTCTTTCTTTGGTAATAAAAGATGAACCCCGATGGTTCTGGTCAAACGCCTCTGGCTCAATACTTCCCTTTGCCTGCGGTGGCCTCTGACTTCGCAGCCAGGGGACGCCTCTGTTGGAACACAGAGTTCCCACCCCAGGCCCGAGACACCGTGCATTTTCAATGAGGTCATCTTAGCTGGTGGCTGGAGGCTTCAAAGCGTCCCCCGCGACTGGCATTTACTGGCTCTGTTTTCATAAGGAATCTGGCCGCCTCTGAGGCCCCTGACAACAAGCTCTCTGGACTCTGTCTTTTCCACCAATTCCCGTTATTTTGTTGAGGGGGGGAGGGGCAAAAGGGGGCGTGGTGTCTGTAGGGTCCCAGCACAGACACTGGAAGGTGACTTTTACACCACTCACGGCAATTTCCCCAAGTCAAGCCAGAGCTGCTTTTAAACACCTACACCACAGTTTCTGCCTCACAATCACAAACCCAGATTTTTAACCAAACGCCCCCGAGGCACGCTCTATTTCAAAGTAAATTTGTGTCTTTAAAAAACAATCAGTTGTTAATTTAAAAGAGCTTCCTTCCCAAGTATAAAGTAAAATTTTTTTTTTCTCTTCCTGCAAAAATAAAAATGTTTCCAGGCCAAAAGTCAGGGGGACATCTTCCAAAGCTGGCATTCATGTCTCCAGTGCATACTGGTACCTTGAAAAGACCCAAACCAATCCCACACTCAGAAGTCCTATCCTCTATTCTTCCCATGCTTACATTTCAAAAATAGATGGGGACTGTACAGACGGAAAACTGCTAAAAGTCAAGGCAGAGAGAGAGAGAAACAGAGAGAGAGAGAGAGAGAGAGAGAGAGAGAGAAAGAGAGGAAGCTTCTGCCACACCTGTCCCTCACTGCCCCTCTTTAGGAAGCAGTTCAGCAAATGTATGAATGAATCAAGCCTTCCAGAAAGAGGAAAGCCAAGATGCTTGCAAGAGGGAAGCTTCTGGACCTCCCAGAGAGGTCAGCGGGCCAGCTGCTCCAGTTGGCGGAGCCCCCGGCCTGCCCCTCTCTCCTGTGACTCACCTGTTCCCGCTCCCAGGGGCCACCCAGCAGGAAGGAGCTCTCAGCAGCTCTGGAACTGCAGCTTCTCTGCCGGCCCGTTACCTGCCGCAGGGGCGGGCTCCGGGGTGCTGCCGGCCAGCCCAAACCCTCCAGCCCCCCAGCTGCTTTCCCACTAAAGTTAGCTGAAATGGCCCGCAGAAGCAACCTCAATGTTTATTTCCACTTCCCGGGGCTGCACTGGAGCGAAGTCCTGCCTGCCCGAGCCTTTCTGCAATGGAGTGGTTTATTTAATTTGTCAGTATAATGGGAGCGGCTGAACGAGAGACAGAGAATGCAGTGTTGTATAAAAGAAACAAAGGCTAAAAGTACCACTATTTTGATTCCCTTTTTAAAATTACTTCCAAAGTGTGGTATCTATTGTGAAGAATAATGCTGAACAAAGCACAGTGTCTTGGCAATATTCACAGGGCTTATTCACGCACAGCCAGTTCTGTCTGTACATTCAGAGGTAGAATACACTTATAAATGATGTATTGGAAGGACTAGAGCTCCTATTGTGTCCCCAGTGTAAACAAAAAGGCAGACGGGAGCTGAATGGCATCTGGGCAGCCAGGCCACGCTGGATGCTACCATCCCCCCGTTCTGGGAGGGAAAACCGAAATCAGCAAAACCCACTGGAGCCCATGTGACGAAGGCTCAGCCCAGGAGCACCCCACCTTCTCCCCCTCATCCACCACCCCGATTCGGGCGCGGAGGGACCTCCAGAAGGTTCGCTCGGGCAGCACTGACCGGGGACGTGCCCCGCCACCTACACTCCCAGGTGACCTTTCTGACCATTTCCAGAATGGTCTCCCCCATTGAGAACAGTTTCCATAAGTTCCAGCAAAGTCAACGACGGCCTCCACGTGCCCCGCGCGGGGGTCTGGCGGGGCTGCTGTGGCGGGCGGCCTGCTCTACGTGCTGCGTGCTGGCGGCAGCGCTGTTCTGTCTCATCTTCATGCTTGGCGGCTAAGTACTGCTTTAGTGAAGGGACTCCACTACCTCTGTGAAAAAAGGGGCTGCTGGTTGTAAACGGGAAACGTCTGCGTCCCCCGCCAACTGGAGGAAGAAGCACCTTTGAGTGCTAAGTGTTCTTCCGTAAGACTTTCTCACCCACTCACGCCGACGGGGAAAGACGATTCAGGACTTTAGCTGCGGTTCCTACCCGGGCGCAGGGGCGGGTGTAGGGGTGCGCTGCCCTGGAGCCCCGCAGCCAGGCCCCCATGCCCGACCCTGGGCTATGCCTCTGGCTGTCACCCCTCTCCAGATGGCCCCTTTCAGGAGGCGGCCACGCACCTGCTCAGAACCGGGCTGCGTCGGCAAAGAAGGATGCTTGCTGGCGCTGTGAGTTGCTGCTTTTCTGCACAGAATGGCTGCCGTGGCCCCGGGTGGAGAAGCACAGCCGACACGGCCTTGCGTGCGCCGCGGGCACAGGAGCGGACGGCGGTCATGACGAGCTGGGATGCGCGCCACGCCCGTGGGGTCCTGGAGGGGCCCCCAACCTCGCGGCGCACAAATGGAGGAGGCCCGCTCTCGGGCGCTGGGGCCCCCCAAGGCCACGTGGGCGGTGCCGAGTGGGGGCGTGGAAGCCGTGTGGGCCCCACCGCCCCGGGCCATCCCCCCTCAGTTTACTCGGTGCCCGGCTCCACACTTGACTTTCCATCCCGATTAGCCACTTACTGCCTCTTACCTCAGGCGGAACACAACAGATCACACCTCTAGCTAGTTTTCAATCTTTTTTGAAATAGACATTCTTTTTCTTTAAATTTAAGGCTGGAGGTTTGTACCTCTGACCACCTTCACCCATGTCACCCCACTGCCCCCACCACCTCTGGAAACCACCGATCTGCTCTCTGTCTCTCTGAGTTCAGTTTTCTCAGATTCCACGTATGAGATCAGTCATACAGAACTTGTCTTTGTCTGACTTACTTTACTCAGCATAGTGTCCTCAAGGCCCATTCATGTTGCTGCAAAGGGTAGGAGGTCCTTCCTTTTTATCCCTGGAAACATCCCTCTCTCTCTCTCTGTGCACCTGTATTTGTACCTATACCTATATCTAGAGTGGAATATTATTATAGAGTGGAATATATATAATACATACTATTTATAGTGGAATATATATTATAGATATATACTACTATACATCAAAATTATATAATATGTAATATATATAGTAAATATATGTATTAATATATGCTATATATAGTAGAACATAGGTAGTGGAATATATATTATATATAATATTATATATAGTGAAATATATACAATATATAGAACATTACGCATAGTGGAATATATAAAGTGGATATATATTATATATAATACATGCTATTATATATAGTGGAATATATATAGTGAGATATATATAATATATATTATTATATAGAGTGAATATATATAATATATAATATTTAGTGGAATATACACATTTCACATATTTTTTATCCATTCATCATTGACATTTAGGTTGTTTCTGTAGCTTGGCTATTGTGAATAATGCTGCAGTGAACATGGTGATACAGGTATTTTTCCAATGTCCTGTTTTCATTTCTTTTGGATAAACGCTCAGAAGTGGAGTTGCCAGATCACATGGTAATCCTATTTTTTGTGTGTGTGTGCGTGTGTTACGCGGGCCTCTCACTGCTGTGGCCTCTCCCGTTGCGGAGCACAGGCTCCGGACGCGCAGGCTCAGCAGCCACGGCTCACGGGCCCAGCCGCTCCGCAGTATGTGGGATCTTCCCGGACCGGGGCACGAACCCGTGTCCCCTGCATCGGCAGGCAGACTCTCAACCACTGCGCCGCCAGGGAAGCCCCGGTAATCCTATTTTTAATTGTGCTCCACAGTGGCTGCACCAATTTGCACTCCCCCCTACAGGGCACAAGCGTTCCTTTTTCACCATGTCCTCACCAACACTTGGTTATCTCTTGTCTTTCTATTAATAGCCTCTCTTTCCGTGTTTTAAGGGTCCACTGGCCCTTTGCCCGTCCAGCGTGTCCTCAGCTTGGGATGAGCCTTTGCATCACATTCCAGAAGCATCTCCCTCGGCAGAGCCAGGAAACCGTGTGAATTTCAATAATGCCCAGAACACGGTGACCTGCTGCTGTGTTTTTGTGATCTGAATTTTGTAGTGGGGCGTCTGTAAAGACCTCTTCTGAAAATATTTATTTCCCATGATACTTCATAGAAATAGTTTTATCAGTGTATAGATTCTAAAATCGGGATTCTTCGAATGACTTTGACGTTAACATTTTGACAGATTCTGGAGAGTTCTACACTTACAAAGATCACAAAACTGAGATCTTTGAAGTAGTCTGAGCTTCTATTCAAGAAACAATGAGAAAGTCACGAAATGTGTTGACAGCTGCAAGTAGACGTTAAACACAATTGAAGTGGTGAGTCCTAGGTTCCAGCCCAGCTGTGACGGGACCCCGTCCAGCGTCTCTGAGCCTCCGTTTCTTTAACTTGGGAAACGGAGACAGTGAGAGTTGAAATAATGAACAGAGTGGTCGACGGGAAAAAATTTCCGACTGCTGGGCCAGAGACTGCAAACGGTTCTCACGTGACCCCCGCTTGTGATGTCATGGCAGGACATACGTTGCTAGTACTTCTCTGAAGTTGAAACGCTTTCCGTTTTTATAAAAATGACTGCAGTGGTGTCTATGTGGCCAGAAAGACTTGTTGATGAAATCCCTGCTGGTTTTATCGGGAGCCCAGGGGGCACTGGGGTCGTCCTGGCATTTAACGTTTTCATTTCCCAGTACAGCAAACCGAGCCCAGAGCGTGTGGGTCTCGGAAGCTCGTAGAACAACAGAACCTGGTAGGAATCTGAGAAATCAACTGGTCTAACGTTCCCGTTTTACACAGCAAAAATTGAGATTCAAAGAAATTTGGCTTTTTCAAGATTAGTTAGTCGACAGATTGGGATAAGGTCTCAGATCTGTTAAGCCACTCATGTACCAATACTTTAAAAAAATTTACAAAAACTGTGGTCCATGAAAAGCAGTAGGTAACAATATTAATGTCATTACTTTTCGTGTACAGACACTCCAGTAAACATCTCCTGTTGTCTCCAGGAGCTTTCCATTGTGTACACAAGATTCTCAGTCCTTCAATGACTCAGTAATAAAGGATGCAGTGAGCAGGGGCTCAGACACTCCATGGTTTGGGGAATGCTGCGTCTCTGTGAATTCCTTGCTGCGCGATAATAAAGTCACGGGTACCACTGGGTAGGTGCTCGTGCTCCCGGTAACGTCAGGTCTCGCAGGACCACTGACGGCAGCACAAACGGGAGCCCTGATCCGCGGCAAGAAAACAGGCTCAGCTTCTGGACGGCTCCTCACCCTTAGGAAGAGACTCGTCCATTTATTTCCTAAGCCGTTGGAACGTAACAGACTGCTGTGGGCCACAAACATGCGTAATTTCAAGTGTTCTGCGCAGCTGGCAAATGGTAAGTGGTTCGGTCCAAGATTTAGCGGAGGGCTCATCAGCTGGGGGTTAGGAAGTGTGTTTAGATCACACTTCAGGCTTTGGGGACCCAATCTGGTCTCCCAATTCTCCAACTTTAAAATGGTCTTGATATCACTTATATGTGGAATCTAAAATATGACGCCAATGAACCTATTTATGAAACAGAAACGGAATCATGGACATAGAGAATAGACTGGTGGTTGTCAAGGGGGAGGGGTTGGGGGAGGGATGGAGCTGGAGGCTGGGGTGAGCAGATGCAAATTATTACATATAGGATGGATAAACAACAAGGTCTTGCTGTAGAGCACAGGGAACTCTATTCAATATCCTGGGATAAACCGTAAGGGAAAAGAAAGTGAAAAAATGTATACGTAGGTATAACTGAATCACTCTGCTGTACAGCAGAAATTAACACAACGTTGTATATCAACTATGCTTCAGTAAAAAAGAACTGTAGAGAAAATAAAATGGTCTTGACAATTCATGCATTTCTACTTCTACACCCTCAACTTCACGTGTTTCCTAAAGACATGAAAGTCCCCATAATACATTTAATCAGTCGTGACCTTGGGGAGGGTAAATTAGAACTACATACTCATTTTAGGCTCTTAGGAAGAAAAGTGCTGTATAAATTCCAGGTAATTCCAGTCTACGTTGGAAGGGGCATCCCCTGAGGCTGGCATGAGGTCATTGCACACGACCCTCTTCTCCCGGTTAATCCGTTTAATCTTGGGTGTTTCACAGTCTCTTATTCGACTACTTTACATTATAGTCCCATCTAAACAGAATGTTAGGAGTCTGACCATTTCACTCTGATTTTTCACATATGATATGTAAGAATCTGAATTTTTACAACACATGCACCAGAGGCAGAATTTAGCTATCATCCTTCCAATTCTGAAAGTCCCTTCAAGAGCTGATTGCATCGTGATGTAGTTCTTGAATTCCATTTTCCATTCTTGGGTGCTGGTACGTCCAGATTCTCAAACAATTGGTTCTGCTTCCCAAGGAAAAGGAACGAAATTCATATTATGAGCAGAGGAGTGCCTGCTTTCCTGGATTGAATTGACAGCAAGCCCATTAAAAAAAAAAATCAGGGGCTTCCCTGGTGGCGCAGTGGTTGAGAGTCCGCCTGCCGATGCAGGGGACACGGGTTCGTGCCCCGGTCCGGGAGGATCCCACGTGCCGCGGAGCGGCTGGGCCCGTGAGCCGTGGCCGCTGAGCCTGCGCGTCCGGAGCCTGTGCTCCGCAACGGGAGAGGCCACAGCAGTGAGAGGCCCGCGTACCGCAAAAAAAAAAAAAAATCAGTTCTCCAGTCTTGAATTTTTTTCAGCTCTTCTTTCTCTTTTCTTTTCTTTTTTTTTCATATGCTTTAAAATTCCTTGCAGTCTTCCTCCCTAACTGCACGATGTCCAAAGCTCTCTGTTCTAGTCCGCTCCCGGCCTCCTCAATTAATCACTTTATTACAGAACTTGGCGACTTGCCCCCTCACGGCCCACAAGCATTTCCCCTGCTTTGCTCCTTGCTCCCCTTAGCCATCTAGTCCTTCCCCTGGCAGCTCTCCGGTTCCTTCTTCACCGTCGTGCAGTTCTCTGTTGCACGTTCATTTATTCTCTCAGCCTCCTTCAAGCCCACTGGCTCTTTCACTGACTCGGCAAATCCTGTCGCACGGTTGCTCGGGCCTTGCCTGCCCCGCGGGGACGGGGTCTTCTGCGTGCAGAGCAGGGGCTGTGCTGCGGGCGCTTCCAGAGCCCTCACTGTGCCAGGCAGGGTGCTGGGTTCGGCTCCGTGGGCCTCTTCACGGAAGCCTCTGGAACTCCACGGAAAGTGGCTACTCGCCCATCTGATGCCGGAGGGGAGGCGGCTGAGCCCCGCTGAGCCCGAGGTGGTCATGGCCCGCACTGGCCCTTGGAGTGTTCTCCATCTGCTGACCAAGCCTGCGAACTTGACCGTGCCCTGCCTGCGACAGGTGGGAAGAACCACGGCTCCGAGGTGCCGGCAGGCCCGGCCCGGCCCATGGGGTCTGCTTCTCCTCTGTGACACGGGCAGCTCCGATCTCTTCACGATGTCACCGGGGTCCCGAGCGGCCCCGGGAGGGGGACGTCCCGGATGCCAGCTCTCCGGTCATCGCTGCTGTCACCCACGTCATCCCCAAAACAGGGCCAGATCTACTCAGAAGTAACAAGCTTAGTTTCAACAGAACAACTGGTAGGTAAAACGCTAATGAAGGTTTTTAGATGTAAAGCCATCTATCTGAACACGAAATAATTGATGTTTTATGATAATGTGTTTTTCCTAAAGGTCTATTTTAAAACTAACTTCCCACCTTATTATATAGCCAAGTAAGAAAATTTCTGATACCTATTTATTTAATTGCCCTAAAACACAGGCGTTTTCTAAAATAACAGGTACAGGTATCCTCTGAGTTGAGCAAATAAGTACTGAACATCGGCTCCTCCACGGGGGACTCGGTCCTGAAACAAACTGAGGAAAAGCCCTGTGTATCGTTGATGGTAAGCCGTAAACACCGAAACACAAGGCGTTTGCCCACTGGAGTGCTCGAGGAAGCAAAGGCAGTCAGGAAAAGACACTTCCCCCCTTCCTTGGGCCCAACTGGGCGTTGACGCCTTTCAGGGCTCACCGCCACGTGCTATTATTTCCAGCAAGGTGACGCTGGCACACGGAGGTAAAGCGCTGTGCCGGGAGGAGGCGGCCCTAATACGCTCCCTTCCCCTCGTGGGCCCCCCCGCCTGGCTCCATCCCTCAGGTAACGGGCCCTGCGCGCCTGGCAGAGCTGGGCAGGTGGCAGAGCCCTGGCACCAAGTGTCCACTGAGACGTGAAATCCAGCTGAGTGTGCGGTGAGTGCAAAGCGCACATCACAGTTGGAAGATTCACTATGAAAACAGAATGTGATTTTAGAGGCGTTAATGAATAACCTTTATTTTCTGGAGCAGTTTTAGGCTCACGGCAAAACTGAAGAAAGGCCCAGAGATTCTGCACACCCCCTGCCCCTCCCCGCGGGGCCTCCTGCAGAACCAACAAACCCCACTGCGGCGGGGCACCTGTTACAACTGACAAACCCCGACGACACGCCATCACCACCCAGACTCCACGGTTTACATCAGGGTTCGCTCTTGGTGTGAACATTCTAGTTTGGGACAAACGTGTAACGTCGCGTGGCCACCGTCGGTGTCTTGCACAGAAGAGTCTCACTGCCCTAAACCCTCTGTGCTCTGCCCGGTCACCCCGCCTGCTACCTAACTCCTGGCGGCCACCCATCTTTCTACTGTCCCGGAGTTTTGCCTTTTCCAGGATGTCATGTTGTTGGAATCACACAGTGTGTAGCCTTTTGAAGACCGGCTTTTTCCACGTAGTCATATGCGTTTAGGTTCCCTCCATGCCTTTCTGTGGCTTGAAAGCTCATTTCTTTTTGTGCTGAATGAGCTTCCATCGTCTGGACGCACCAGCTTATTTACGCATCGTCTACTGAAGGGCATCTCGGTTGCTTCCGAGATTCGGGGACTATCAGTAAGTCTGCCAGGGACATCTGTGTGTTGGTTTCTCTGTGGCCGTAAATTTTCAACTCATCTGAGTAAATACCAAAGAGCATGATTGCGGGATAGAAAAAAGTGTATTTTTAATATACTGGATTCAATAAAGTATATTATGAAAATTACTTTTCCTTATTTCTTCTTACTTTTAAAAAACGTGGTTTCTAGAAACATTTAAACTCACACATGTGGCTCACGTTACATTTCTAGTGACCGACGGCCTGGAGACCCTGGGGGTTGTACGTGGGAAAGGCTTGCTTCCAGGATGCGCCTCAAGCCTGTGGATACTGACTGAGTTTCTGGCTTTGGGGAGGTGTCTTGAGGTCCGTCATGCGGTCGGAGCGAAGGCGGCGGGGGAGGAGCCGTGCTCGGCTTTGCACACGCGGTCCCTGCAGGAGGCTCGTCAGCAGCGCTGGCCATCGCATCCTTGACTTGTGCCTGAGGGTCCAAGCTCACGTGTGAACCCCAGCCCTGACCTGCTCTGCTCTTCTGTCCACCCCCTTTGGTGGCTTCAGGCATGGGGACACATCTCAGCTGGAAAAGCCGTGCCTGTGATACAATTACCGGGAGCGGAACATACAATTCTTTGGCAATGGAGAGCCGGCACTTAGAGGGGTATTTAGCACACGGTGCTGGCTGGGGTGCGGTTCCCAGCGCAGCAGGCTGAGCTCCGAGTTCACCGCTGTTCCGAAGGCACCCAGGACCCATGGACCCGAAACTCAGCGGGAGTCTCTCCTCGTCGCGGCCACGCCGGGCTCCCCAGCTGGCTTGCTGGACGCCGGCGCCTGGGAACCTCACTTTGCTGGGGCAACGGGCATATTCGGACGCCTCACTTGAAAGAGTGAGGTTAAACTTGTAAAAGCCTTAGGAGAGCGATTCCTGGTGAGAACTCGATCCAGGGGATCACACCGTGGTCAACACTCCCAATGAGGAAGTGCTGAGCCACGAACAACGAACAAAACCCAGACGGACACAGCCCAGGACCTTGATCCAAGCTGGACCAGCGAGAGGAGAGCCCGGGGCCCCGGGAAGTTGCAGTCCCAGGCCTGCCCTGGCTCTGCTGCAGCAGATGGGGCCCGTCTGGATCCTGCTGGGGGTCCAATGCGGATCGTTGCCTGAAGTCGCAGGAACCCATGTGCAGAAGTGTGAACAGACACAAGGAAGGCAGCTACCCTGCAGCAAAGTGACAAGTGGGAACAGACGGTGTGGTAGTCTTCACTGAGGCCTGAGGGACATGAGGGGAGTCGGCCGGCCCTTTGGCACTGGAAGGCCACTAAGATCTGGGGACACCCTGAGCTGAGAGCGCGTGTTCCTGGCGGGGCAAGCAGGGCAGGATGCAGACCACCCGTGAGCGCGCGTGAGCCCAGCAGCTATGGGGACTCAGGAGGCAGAGGGTCACCATGGGCAGCGCAGCTGCGGCGTCCTCGAGAACAACCACAAGCCCACAGTCGGCAGAAGGGCCCAGGAATGTGCGCCCACAGCTTTATACAGGGGTCACCGGGCCATGCACACCGAGGTACAAAGGAAGGGTCATAACCTTGCCTTTTACAGGGGTTTCTCGGGTTGAAAAGTGCCCCATGGTCCAGCTTGCAGGTGGGATAAGCATTACCTGTTGAATCTCACCCTCCCGCCCTTCACCGGGCACTGGCTGGGCCCCTCCGGGGCAGGCTCTGCCCCAGGCCCTGGGCAGTTTGGGGTCAACCGCACAGGCCTGGGTACTGGGCCCGGTGCATGCGTGTGGGGCCAGGTGCTGGGCAGGGGGCACACAGGTGAACGTGGCAGGACATGCAGGTCAGGCGGGTTGGGGGGTGGGCGCCTGCGGCTGTGCGGAGACGTTGCTGGAGGGAGGGGCTGACGCACAGCCGCCCTCCCACCCCCGGCTGGAGATGCCCCAGGGGACGCGACCGGCCAGGAAGGATGCAGTCCTTCCCAGGAGGGCCAGGAGGTGCGGGGCAGTCAGGACTGGATGAGCGCGCTGTACCGGCAGAGGCGTCGTCTGGGGGAGGAGGGAGGAACGACGCCCAGCTTGCTTTATTCTGTAACCTCCGGAGGCCCACCAGAGGCATTCGATATTACAGGGACATTTACTTCTTTATTGCCTCGTTCAGCAAGGGACTTGAGGCGGCTTGAAGGAACCACAAATCTGAGATTAAAGAAGGAGTGAAGGAGTCGGGGGAGGGGAAAGCCGTAAGCCTGAGCGGATTAGCGCCCAGAAATGCCTACCAGCTGAATTCTCAGGCTGGGAAGGGTTCGTGGACCCTCTGAGGAAGACCTCTGTGACACGGGGGAGGAAAAATCCAGGGTCCTTCCTTGTGCTGGCTCAATCTAAGAGGAATGGTGAGACTTTCGTGACACAGTACTTAGCGTGACCCTGACACCCACTGGAACCCTCAATGCCCAGCGAAGTCCGAGTCTGAGTCGAACTCCAGGGGCACGAGGATAAACTCTTAGGTTCCATTCACGATGACCCACCCTGCAGGGCTGAAGCAAGTTTCCGCCTGTGAGTGATGGTGTTTTGGCTCGAGGGACATGGGGGATGGCTGTGGGCAGTGGCGGGTTCAATTTGGGCACGTGAGACGGAGGAGAACATGGGGGCACACGTGCAGGTGCGGAGGCAGCTGGGCAGGGCGCCCTTTGGCTCTTTGCACGAAAGCTCCTTACGTCCTAGCAGGGGCCCTGGGGCTGCATCCACGGATGAGAGGCTCGGGAGGAAGACGAGGCTCCAGAGACGGGCATGAGGGTCACCGGCACAGAGAAAGGAGTGAAAGCCAGGACGTGGAGCGAGAGAGTGGGAAAGAGCGAGCGGAGCGAGACAGGTGCGGAGAAGCCCGGGCGTGGACCCAGGATGACAGCCCGCAAGGCACGGTGGTAAAGCACGGCAGGGGACGCAGGAGGAAAACCTAACGTACCAGAGAGATCGGCAACGGTAGGCTTGGGCCGGGGGATAACCTGTAAGGTGAGGGCAGACATGTGCCCACTGAGCTTAGCAAGAATCAGACAGGATGTGTAAACCATTTTCCCCAACAGGAGGCTCCCAGAGGGGTTCGTCTCTTAAAGGTTAGTCATTAAAAACTGGAAACATATAAAAAAGAAAAATAGCCTATCATCCCAACCATATAAAAATAATTCATACACGTGACACGGAAAGGCAAACACTACAGAAAAGTACAGAGTAAACAGGAAAAATCGCTCTCAGCCACCTAATTCCCCACAAATTCCTAGTTCTCCCAACAACTAATTATTGATAGTTTCTTGTGTTCTCTTTCAGAAGAAAATAAAGGGTAAAGGCAGTCTCTCTATTCTTTTATCCATCCATCCATCATCCATCCATCTATCCGTTCATCTACAGCACCACTCTGTCTCTTCTCACCTCTCAATTCATCAATACACCTATGTACACCCACCCCACCATCCTTCCACCCACCCATCCATCCATCAATGCCAGGTTTAATTTTAATAAATGATCAAGGAGTTTTTAAGGTTTCAAGGAAGGGTCACAGTCAGAGAGTTGGTCGCTCCTTCACAGGCCTGTCCTCCACATAATTTATTCTGAGCTCCGCCTTCTCCAACAAGACAAAGTCTCAGTAGCAAATACACACGGATCATCTTCTCACCTCTCCTCCCTCGCTATGTTTTAAGAGTTAAGACTGTGTTGGCTGGAACTGGGATTATTGCTCAAGGAATTTTTGATCTGAAGGTAGCTTTAGGAAAAATCATGAGGAGAATTTCTAGTTGGCAACGTATATTTGTGTGGAATCCTCAAATGCATGAAAACAGGACCTGAGAGTTTCACCTGAGCACAGGTGGTAACGTCAGGGTGAGTCCTGACTTTTTAGATCCAAACCTTGTGGGGCTCCACAAGTCAGGGGGGTTGCGTTCCGTGGGGGACTCACGGCACACACGCCTGAGCGTAGACACAAACTGGCCAATAGGAGGAAGGGTAGGAGGCTGTTTGAACAGGTTTCGGTTCTGCAAAGTAAGTGGACGAGTATCAACTGGGTTGAGACCCAGGTGCAGGTCTAGATTTTATGGGGCCTCAACTTCTGCCGTTTGGGGGTCCTCTCTCATAGAGACGTAAACAATCACAGACGTAAAATTATAAACTGAAAGTTGGTCCGGAGCCTCAGAAGGACCTGTGGAAGTGAGGGGCCCGAACCTCATGTTTCCGTAGCTTCGTGTGTGTCAGCCTCGGCCAGGGCCTGAGCCCGACGCGCAGACATCGCGGGTTGTTGTAGGTGACAGAAGGGCTCCTCGATTGGGGTCTATTTTCCCCAGGGGATGTTTGCCATCCCCTGGAGGTTGTTTTGTTTGTCCCAACTGGGGGGCCAAAGGGGTGCTACGGGCATCCAGTGGGTAGAGGCCAGGGATGCTGCCAAACGTCCCATAATGCACAGGACAGCCCCCAGAACAAGGGGTTATCTGACCCCAGATGTCAATAGTGTCGAGACTGAGAAGGCCCGAGTTTAGCTAGAGATTTGCTTGTACAGAACACCGAGCCGCTGGTCTATCGGCTCACCCTCCGGGGCTCACAGCTTCGCTGATGGGCTGCACCATCAGATGGATGAAAACGCTGGGCTGTGCTGGTCGGTACCGCCCCCAGCCGGATCGCAAGCCCCACTGGATCGCTGCCTCCCGGAGCTCTTAGACCCGCGCTGGCTCGATAGTACGACTGGCTCAGGGCGTTGTCGGCACCTCGGTACAGGCGTGTGCGTCCTTCGCGCTCAGCTACCAAGTGACATTTACATCTGCTGCCTCCACACTAAATTAATATATTTTAATGCTTATACCCATAAATCATTCACTTCAAAATCCTCATCTTTTATGAATAAGTTCATCATTTTCATTCACATTTTGTCACAAAAATTAGGAGTTTCGCTTTTCGAAAATTCCATCCTCCACTTGTCTTTTATGTGTGGCAAGATAGTAAACCAGCAGATTAGCTTTTCTTTCATCACAGCCGAGGAGGACGAGCTAGAACGTAACACAATCAAAACAAATTGCTTAGGAAAATAATTCCTTTATTTAAAGGAATTACCAATAAGCAGGCAGCTTTCATAGGAAACAAAAACTGTCATGGAGCTAGCCAGGGTCGGGGAACGCCGAGTCTGAATTATGCTCTCTTCTGCACAGTTACTGTTCCAAATTATAGCAATACTCACATCTTGTGAATGACTTTGAAAGTGGGGTAAGATAAACACCATGGAAAAACCGGCTGCTCCTAACATCACTTTACAAGTGTGGCACCAAAAGAAAACCATCTCTGCCTCGTGTCTGGTGGCCAGCACTTCCTCAGCAGATGCGGCATGACATGGCCCAGCGTGGCCATGTGCCACCTGTACCCACTGACACCACTTCTCAGGGAGTATTTTCCCCCGGGCGGTGTACACTTATTTTCTTCAAAAACGATCAGACTGGCCAGTTGTTAAAAAGGTAGTTTTCGGGCTTCCCTGGTGGTGCAGTGGTTGAGAGTCCGCCTGCCGATGCAGGCGACACGGGTTCGTGCCCCGGTCCGGGAAGATCCCACATGCCGCGGAGCGGCTGGGCCCGTGAGCCATGGCCGCTGAGCCTGCGCGTCCGGAGCCTGTGCTCCGCAACGGGAGAGGCCACAACAGTGAGAGGCCCGCGTACCGCAAAAAAAAAAAAAAAAAAAGGTGGTTTTCATCGTATAAGCATTCCTGAATGAAATGTTCTCATCTGCGTGAACAACAGCAAGTGTAAGCACTACTGCAGAATAAAGGACATCCAAGTGGTGCTTTGACGAATCTAGAATATCTGAGATTTCATGTAATTTTTTTTTTTAACAAAAAACCCCATTTGAAAGTAACTGAAAGCAAAAGCTTGAAACTAATTTATGTGTTTGCTGTCTTTAGATCATTTCTACTGTATGAATAAAGCAAAGAGGTAAATTAAAGTTACCCCAGGATATTACTGGTAAGAGGTTAAAGTATGTTCTGATGGGCAGATTAATTCTGCGGGGAAATAACATTAAATCTTTCTGAAGCCTTGAAATTTCTCAAAAACATTCTTGCTGCTTTCTTGCAACAGATGGAGTCGTCTGGCTAGCTAATCTGGCATCTTAAATAACTTTGCACTTACGGCCCGTCAATTTGATCTTCCAAGGTTAACTGATTATTTCAACAAGAATTCTTGCCAGAAAAGATCTGAGTGCTTACATCTTTTCATTAATTCATGCTGTTTGGTGAGAAGGTGAAAAATTAGAAGGGGCGGCTTAACGCTTTCATTACTGGGTCTCCAAAGGAGGAGCAGGTCTGGGGCAAACTGCGGCTCTATTTACAGAACCAAAACAAATCAGCACCGCTTCCTCCCTCCCCGAGCCTGGCTTTCTGGAGGACGGGTGTGTGTGCTCGCTCGTAACCCAAGTGGCTGGTTTCGCCTGGGCTCTGCCTGCAGCAGCGACCGCTGGCGCTGGCCACGCCGCCTGGGGCTCCTGGCGAGGACTCGCTCTAGCAGTAATCAGGGATTCGTCACCGACATCCTTCTTTCCAGAGGCCCAGCCAGGACAGCGGATCACCCCGTCACACAGATGGTGCCACGACCCATCGGCTGAGCCGCAGAACCTGGCCGGACGTCAGGGTTTCTTTTTCATGGGCATTAAAATTGTGCAGGCATTCATGCTTCTTAGCAAGAGAAAAAGCAGCCCCAAACCCTCCTAGGCTGAGAAAGAATGTGTGTTTATCTGAACCGCCGCCCTGGCCCTGCAGTTCTGTTTCTGAACACGACCAGTTCGCATCCCCAGTGCCCAGAGGGCCTGGAGATCCGGGGCTCCTTCTCTGGCCTTTCCCAGACCTCCGCCAGGTACACGGCCACGGACTTCACTCCACCGCGTCCTCTTTTCCCACTCAGGCTTGAAGAGAACCGGCAAAACCACCTTTTTTTTTTTTCCTTTTCTTTTTCTGGCCGCGCCACCCGGCTTGCAGGATCTTGGTTCCCCGACCGGGGATCGAACTCGTGCCCCCTGCAGTGGAAGCGCCGAGGCTTAGCCGCTGGACCGCCAGGGAATTCCTAAGTCCAGCCTTTCCTGCTCATGGTTTGGGGCCTGCAGCCTCCTCTCCGTCCTCCGCTCGCCCCATGACGGCTCACTGCAGGGCGAGGGGGGTGGGGTCCTGCTTCCCAGGGGTCTGGCAGCGCCGCAGTGCCAGGGCCAGGAGGCGGGGCCGGAGCCGCGGGGTGGCTGCACAGGCGCCTGCAGGCTGGCAGGGCCGCGCTGCCCTCCCTCCACGCTTCCAAATGGAATTGGAATTGGAAGGAGAAGGCCACAGCTTTATTTACATAACACAAGAGATAAAACGATCAACAAGCATTAATCATGATCATTACCCAAATCATACAAAATGGCGCTGCTGACCGCTTCCGCAGCACGTCCGTTACTTTCTGTTCCCTTTCTTTCCCTCTTGGAAAGAGAGGAAAACGACAAAATCATCAGGGCAATCTGGGGTCCCCCCAGTTGAAACGTGTGTAAATTAAACACGCGCGAAGTGCTCGCTCCGTGGGAAATGAGTGCAGAAAGCACGGAGGCCGGAGCCTATCACTGTGCGCGCCCCGCCGAGGCCTGACAGGTATTATTGCCCTCGGGAGAATGATTTGAGCCCGGCAGGGATCCCGGGGTCCGGGAATGTCAGGGGGCTGTGATTAGACAAGTTTAATTAGGATCTACCCTGCTGCTCCTAACAAGCGTTTAATTAACTTTGAGGCAGGGTAATTAGCTCTCGATGGAGGCTGATTTCCTTCCTCACCTTCTGTTGACACTTGTCCTGCCCTGAGGCGCCCCACCGGCTGACAGTGTAATGGATAGGGACGTCAGGAAGCCGAAGACCAGGGCTGAGTCTAAAAACAGCCCAGCCCCGCGATGAAGATAAAAGCCTCATGAACAACAACCGTCATCCGGGTCCTGGGAGCCACAGGAGGCCAAGGAGCCCACAGGCAGACGGAGGTGCCTTTCAGGAGGGGAGGGAATCCTTCCAGAAACAACGCCAGCCCCGCTCCGTCCCTGCCCCGCCCACCCTCCGGGGAGGTTCAGAGCTTGGGTACCACCTTCTCGTCCCAAATGGATGTCCCATAGAGGCTCTGGCCCGATGCCCGCCTGTCGTGGTGATGCACAGAACCAGAGGGCTTTGCCCAGACGCCGGCCACCCTGGCCCCTCCTCCCGTTCCCGGAGACCCGCATTTCCAAACTCCCGGCCGTGGACTTGCTCCGTAGTCCTCCGAGGTCTCCGTTAAAAATAACGGGCTCCCTACGGCAATGCAACCGCCAAGCCTGGGGGCTGGAGGGGTTGAACACGCCCCCCGGTAATTACATGAAAGGCTTAATACCCATGTCCAGCTTCAAAAGCACATGGGCTGCACAAGGGAATCGTCTCATGTCTGCACACCCATGTGCCCAGCAGCAAACTCACTCCAGCCAAAAGGTGGAAGCAGCCCGTGTCCATCAATAGATGATGGGCAAGCACAATGTGGTCCATCCATGCGATGGGGTATCACTCAGCCTTAGAAAGGAAGGAGATCCTGACACCTGCTACAACACGGGTGAACCTTGACGACAGTATGCTCAATGGAATAAGCCAGTTGCAGAAGGACAAATACTACCTGAGTCCACTTATATGAGGGACCGAGACTCGTCAGATTCATAGAGACAAAAAGTGCATGGTGGGTCCCAGGCGCTGGGAGTTAGCGTTGAGTGGAGGCAGAGTTTCAGTCTGGGAGGAAGGAAAAGTTCTGGAGATGGTGTTGATGGCTGCACCGTACAGTTCACCCTTGACCCACACGGGGGACTGGGGCGCCAACCTTCTGCACGGTAGAAAATCCCAGTATAACTCCGTGTACACGGTTCCTCCACGTACGTGGTTCCACATCTGCAGCTTCAACCCAGCCCCGAGCACGTGGGGCTGTAGCGTCTACTTTTGAAAACAATCTGCGGATACGTGGACACACGCAGCTAAAGCCACGTTGTTCAAGGGTCAACTCTAACGTTAACGCACTTAATGTCACTGAATCATACACTTAGAAATGGTTCCCCACACGCTTTATGTTACGCATGTTTTACTGCAAAATAAAAAGGGAATTGGTTCTCAATTGTTTGCGGTCTGGGCCCAGTGGCCTGAGGGTTTTCTGTTACTTTCTTCCAGAAAAGGCTCAGATGTCCTCCAGACCAAGGCCAGACCTTCCTATCTGAGTTGTAGAAAGGCTTGGATCCTTTCAGTACTCGATATGTTGATTGTTACAGGTTATCATGGGACAAGGGATCTGTGCTGAAATCTTGGGGGTGTGTCTGGGCCACTGGCCCCTTAAGACGAGACACACATGTTGTGTCATCCAGAGTCCGCGAGGGCCTTGGAGAAGGAAGCGGCACCTCGGTTCTGCCCACCCGTGCACCCAGCCCCGGTCACCCCCAGTTGCTTATTCTGAGCCGACCAAGCCAGAGGCACACAGGCAGGGCTGCACTCACCGGTTGGCGTCCCTGCTGTGCCGGGGCTGCGTACCGCCAGCACAGCCCTGGACGCTCTAGTGAGCAGACAGGCGGGTTTCCGTTCCACCAGAGGGAGAGCTCGATGGGCATGATACACAGAATGACAGATGGTGAGAACGGCTACACCGGGAAACCAGGCGGGAAAGCCTGGCGGGGGGGGGGCATGTTCCAATCTAACTGGAGGTCATCAGAAAGGCCCCCCTGAGACGATGCTGTCGGGCCTGGTGGGCGTCTGGGAAACGGTGCTGCGGGCAGAAGGAGAGGCAGGTGCAAAGGCCCTGAAGTCGGGGGACTTGCCCAAAGCTAACGAAGCGGGATCAGAACTCGGCCGCAGGTACCTCTGCTACTGCCCTCACGGCACCCGGAGCCCCGTGGCACCGAGCCACACACACCCAAGCACAGGGGCAACTGTCAGCCTCCCTTCCACCCCTCCTTAATCTCCCTGGGAGGCGGCGGGGAGTTTTCTATCAGCAGCGCTTTCTTCTTTAGGGCAAGATTTTGATCCTGAATCACACGCAGAGCTCCCTGAGGATGCATTCGGTCTCGTCAGTCAGTCTCACTGTAGTGAGAAAGACAGAAAGCATCACGGACCTTTTCCGGAAGTGCAGGACAATGACGCGCACCTTGACCCTCAGGAAGAAGGGTGAGATGTTCTCGAACTGCCTGAGCCGTAATCACGTGCGTTTCCACTAACACGTTACTTCTTAACTGCTTCTCTAAGGGCATTATTCATTTTTTAAACTGACCCGGAAACCGAAACAGTTAAATTGTGAGCTCCTTCAGGGCCGGTGCAGGTGTCAGCGCGTGGGCACGCTCGCCTGGGCAGTGGAGCCGCCTTCTGCTCCTGTGTAACCAGCCCCCGTAGCTGCCACCTCAGCCGTCCCTCCCCAAGCTGCAAAGCGACACCCACAGTCAAACCTTAAGAACCAGGGCTCATACACTTGAAAATTATGACCACGTGCTTCTTGGAGAAAGAGTCAAACCACAGAAAAACAAACTAAAGCACGAAAAAAAAGCCCCCGAGCGGTTTCGGGCCCTCACTGCCGTCCTGGCTTCTCCTCCTGCCCGGGGCTCCCATTTCTTCCCGTCCCCTCCCTAATGTCGCCTCACTCACGGCCTGTCCCCTCCGCTGCTTTGCTTTTCTTCTTGGAGCTCCCGTCCTGGTCTCTATTACGGGTTTACTGTGTATCTGGCTCTTGCCCGCGGTCCCCGCGGGAGGGCAGGGGGTCTGCTTTGCTTACTGTTTCACCTGCTCATCCAGACATGCGATCAATAGCTATTAACTGAGTAAAGAATGAATTACTCCCCACAATGACATCAGGGGTTTGAAAACAGGAACAAATCAAAACTAGGGACATCCTCGGTGTGTCCCGAGAATGTTCCAGTGGGAACTGATGCTGGGAGGAATGACCCCGAGTATTGGAAATACTCAGTTTAATTGATGAATTGACTGCACACTGAGTGTCCTAATTCCATCCCACAGTCACAAGCTCTTGTAAAAGGGAAGCCACGAAGCGGTGGAACAGATCAGGCGGCCTCCAGCGCCCATGTCTGTCTGGACCCTGGTCTGCGTCAGTCCTGAAGCCCCCGCCCCAGGTCCTTTTGCTCCCCCTCGCTTTCCCAGGAGAAGGGCTTGCCTTTGCATGGGCGGGCGGGACGGGAGGCTCGTGGGAACCAGACGGGCAGGTACCCCGGCTTTGCAGCCTCCTTCTCATGAGCGGGGCGTTGGGGGCCACAGAACCCTGTCCTGCCTTCTTCTTGGTGAAAGAGGCACTGAAAGAGGAAGAACCCCCAAGAAAACCACGCAGAGAAATGTGGCTGATTCCCGGCGAAAATGCAGTTTCCCTTGAGGGCGTCTGTAGTTCAAACGCATGGGTCACGTCGCTGTTCGTCCAGGCCCCTCCGGCCCCGGCACCAGCCTCACCTTCCTCTTAGGGCGTAAACCACACCACAGGGCAGGGGCTGTTTATCTCCGTTCATGTCACCCTGCTCCCCTCCAGAATCCCTCCGAGCTTCTGAAGCTCTTCCAGGCCACCTGCCAAGCTGGCTGCCGCCATGCCGCCGCCAGCTGGGCCCCTCTCTGCCCGCACAGCTGGCCGGACTCCACTGGGCTGGGAGCCAGCCTGGGGGGCAACCAGGAGCCCCCCACTAGCCCACGCCCACGCCACCGCCCTCCCCAGGGACTCAGGCTCCACCCCCTGCCCCTCCCGAGGGCAGAGCTCACTGGCTCCTGGAGGTGGGGAGGGGCCTTTGGGCGGCGCCTCACGCTCTGCTCCTTCTCGGTTCCCTCCTCTGTTCCCTCGCTTCCACGCGCCCTCCCCGCTCCCGGCTCCCCCTCCTTCCACATCGTGGCTGGAAAGATGGATCTTCCTGAAACAGCGATCCCGGCGCGTCGCTTCCTTGCTCTGTGGTCCTCAGCGGCTGCCCTGGATCCAGGACCAAGTCTGCACCGCTCCAGGCTGGGCGCCCCCCGAGGCCGATCCGGGGACAGGCTGAGCGCAGGCATCACCGGGGAGGTGACCCAGGAGACGCAGAGCAGGCAGCGGAGGCACCGTGGGGGAAGAGAAGGGAGCCGGCTCTGTGTCCGTGAGCTCGGGGGCTTGGTCCTCGAGGGCCCTCGGGAGGTGGCTGGGTCCCCTCAGAGCCGTCCCACCTGAAGGCTGAGCGGGTAGCGGTGCTCGTCCCCTGTGTACGGGGGATCGTCTGGGGTGTCGGGATGCTCTGAGTAGTGGACACCGTCTCGCTGCCAGAGAAAGCCCTGGGCAGAGTTCCGGGGCCTTGTAGAGGAAAGGCTAGGCCGGTCAGGAGACCGGAGAACCTCGTCTCTCTGCCTCGGCGTTGGAGACCCTCCACCCCTCTGCCCTCCGAAACACTCTCATTCCGAGTCTTCCTGACCCCCTTTGAAGGTCGCCAAGCTTTGATCAGGACGCTCCCCTTTCTAGGAAAGGCTCTTCACGCCTGGTGACTGACTCAGCCCTGTAAGATGCGGCTCCGTGTGCCTTTCCCCGTAAACCTGGGTGTCATCCCTCAGGCTGACTCATCAGCCTCCCTGGTGACCTCACGGCTCACACCACCTTACGGGCTGCCTCCTGGCTCCGCCACCGCGCCCCTCGTTCCTGCTGCGCCTGGTCCCCCAGCGCCTGAACTGCTCCAGTTACAGAGAAGCCTGTTCATCACCAGGTTCTCACCGCCGGAATGTAACTGCCTTGCACCACAGGGATCGATAACTCAGCTCCTACTGCGGAATTTATGACACGCGGATGTGGGCAGATGACAGTTTATACACACGTGTTCCTTTCAGATTTTTAAAAATCCCATTTTAAATGCATAAGGAGTTTAAAGAAAAGTGGTGAGAAACATTTATGTATTGAAGGGTACAACCACTCCTCTCCCCCACTGAACATTTTTGCAAATTTGGATTTCTGAATTCCAGGCTTTGAAGCAGATACACTTGCATGTCACCCGAGAAGGGCTGGCCAGTGGGACATGGTGCAATGTTTTCCAATAAAATGCAATTATTATGACTGCCACGCAGCAAACATGGGAATAACGCAGGCTCGAGGGGCCGCTGTTCCTTTTGCAGCGTCGGAAAGAATCTTTAGCGACAGTGGTCTGTGATGTCACACTGCCTTGTTCTCAACCCCAGTGCGTTAGAAACACTCAGCCATGCAGTGTGAAAAAGCACAGGCAACATTATAATTGCTCGTGTCCGAGGAGAAGCAGCAGTGTTCTCACGGTGGAACGCTGACCATGGCTGTGCTAACCGCCCCCATTCACACCTCTTCTCAACAAGAACGCGGAGGACGGACTGAAGTGGAAAACTAGAGCCACGGAAAGCGGCTACATAGTGATTTCCAGAAGACTGTTTCCAATAAAGCCTGCTCTTGTCAAGGCTGTTGATGGCCAAGGAGCCAAGGGCCAGTCAGGACCCCACGCCCGCCCCCCCAGACAGCCGCCCCGGCTGGCCCTGTCTACCTTACTTGGGGTCAGGTGAAGAGAGTGGCTACAGACAGAGTCAAGTCTGCCAGGGCTTGGAGGGTCTGCGAATTGACTCAAGTAAACCAGAAAGATGTGAACAGTTTCATCCCTCTTACACATACGCACTCGACCGCAAAACGGCAAACCTGCAACACGGAAAACCTTTTAAACGCCACCTAGTCCTCAAATACGTATGTCACCCCGACAGCGCTCTGCGCTGCGATGCCCTTGGATGGTTACTCACCGCTAGATGGTCTAGAGCTGCCCAGGGACCCAAGGTGAGGAGGCCAGGTGGTTTCCAACCTGGGTTCTCAGAGATGCTCCAGGGACTGGGGTTGTGCAGGCGGACAGCTGTTTCCCCGCCCCCTGCACTCTTATCTGTTTTACCTGTTGGGCTTCAAAGTGTGATCTCCCTTGAAATCCCTGATCTATCCAACTCCTCTTACTTAAAATAAATTTTACTGAAGTATAGTTAATTTACAATGTTGTGTTACTTTCAAGTGTACAGCAAAGTGATGCAGATATATATATATATATATATATATATACTTATCTATTCTTTTTCACATTCTTTTCCATTATAGGTTATTACAAGACATTGACTATAGTTCCCTGTGCTATATACAGTAGTTTACCTATTTTATATATAGTAGTGTGTAAAAACTCCTCTTATTTTTTTTTATTTTTATTTTTTGCGGTACGCGGGCCTCTCACTATTGGGGCCTCTCCCGTTGCGGAGCACAGGCTCCGGACGTGCCGGCTCAGCGGCCATGGCTCACGGGCCCAGCCACTCCGCGGCATGTGGGATCCTCCTGGACCGGGGCATGAACCCATGTCCCCTGCATCAGCAGGCGGACTCTCAACCACTGCACCGCCAGGGAAGCCCCAAACTCCTCTTATTTTTAAAGAAAATAAAAGCAAGACAAAAGACTCGTGTGGCCTGATGAGGGTCGCCTCTGTCCTCCAGACGGCGGGCAGCACAGGTGTGTTACCTGGCTTCGGCTGCCGCAACAGAGCACCGCAAACAGGGCCAATTAAAACATAAGGAATGTATTAGCGCTCAGCCTGGAGGCGGAAGTCCGAGGTCACGGTGTCCGCAGACTGCTTCTCTCCGAGGAGGGTCTGCTCCAGGCCTCTCCGCCGGCTCCTGGTGCTTCCGAAGATCCTGCAGATCCTTGTAGAAGCATCAGCTGTCTCTGCCTCTATCTACAGCTGGCGTTCTCCCCGTGTGCAACTGTGTCCAGACTTCCTCTTTCTGTGAGGACCCCACGCGTAACGGATTAGGGTTTATAAGGACACCCCATCATGATGGACTGATGGATGACCTCAACTTGACCATCTGCTGACACCCGATTCCAAATAAGGTCACCTTCCCAAGTCCTGGGGGTGAGCACTTCCACACCTACACGGGGACACAATTCAGCTGCCCACAACCGCAGGCTGGAACACAGGTCTCCCGTCTCCCAGGGGATCTGTTTCCATTCCCCAGAGGACAACTTCCAAGAGGCTACAGGTTTGCAAGTTATTTCAAGATAAGAACTGACGATGACTGCAGTTTCACTTAAGATACTCTTCGGTTTCTCCAGATTCTCTCCTCTTGAAACGCCGAGATGCCCAGAGCCCCGCAGATCCCTGGGGCTGATGGGGAGCCGGGTGTGGGGCGGCACCCCACAGCCCGGAGGAATGAGCGGTGTGGTGGCACTCACGCCCTCTGCAGCGTCACCAGAGATGGTCGCGAAGCCAGCCGTGGAGGGGACCCTGGAGGAAGCTCCCGGTGACATGTAGGTGGAAGGACTGGGACAACGGCAAAAATCAGTGCCAGGATTTGGCCCCAGCTGTGCCCGGGAGGTGATGGCTGAGGGCAGGGGAGATCTCGGCGTTGGCAGCCGTGGCGCGGGCAGACCTCCCGCGTTTGCTGTAATGAGGTCACTTCCACCCTCTCTTGCTTCGTCTTCTCTGAGACTCACAGGTTGTTCTGAAAAACTGCCCGATGCGCTGACACTTATCTAAACTGAGCGATGATGATACGGGACACCCGCGGCGCACGGGGCACTCGCTGAACCTGCTCGGGAATGAAGCTGGCTCGGATCCGACCCATTCACGGGGCCGCCTTCTCCAGGCTCCGCCTTTTGAAATCCCGGCAATTTTATCACATTTCCCCTCGCATCAGACCATTAACACAGGGGAAAATCTCGTCTGAAGTGAGCTGGGTTAGAAACAGACCCTGCAGTCGTTACTGTGAGGCTTGTGGCCCTCGTGAGGGAAGAAGGTGACGCTGGGAATATACAAAGGAAAGAAAGAAGAGATGGGGAAACTCTCTTCTAAAAAGGTGAACATGTCCCATGTTTTGTAGGGGCTTTAGTTGTAGGTTTCCTGGTGGTAACTGGACTCCTTCTCAACTGAGGACCCGGAGGGGCTGGCCGTGGGGAGTGAGGTTTGCTGACGGGCACCTCCGTCCTGTGCCCAGTTTTCCTTTCATGCATCTTCCTTAGTCCGCAGCTAGGATTCTCTGAGCAATAAATAGCTCTAATTATTTTTTTAAAAGAAAATGCAAATACATACGATGGTGCATGCGTGGTCCACACACAGTGGGAGCAGCCTCTAATCTTTACTCCATTCGATGCTCTGGTGCGCTGGGTACAACCAGTAAAGACAGACAGAACTCTGAGCAGGTCGTGCAAATATGCTTCTGTGAGGTGAGCAAGCAGACCCACACCCCAGAGAATCGCGGGCAGAATAAAGGGGAAGAGATTCCTTATCAGTCCCAGAGATGGGGGGCTGCTGAGGTGAAGACAGGCGTGGTGTTCCGTGGGCTGAGTCTACTCACTGGCCAGGCTGCACACACACTGCATGTCAATAAACCCCATATGCACTTTGGTGACTCGTAGGTTGGTAGGTTGACTTATAATAAAAAAGATGACGCTGTAGTGCACTATGGGATTTATTTTAGGGAAGCGAGTTGCCTTCTGTTATTTTTTTCAATGGCACAGTGCAAATATGGCTGCCCCCAGGGAGGGGCTGGTGGCCGAGGGCGGATGAGGAGAAGACATTTTTTTTTGGTCCCCAAAGATATATTTTTTTAATTCAAAAATAGTTGATTTTCAATGTTGTGTTGGTTTCAGGTGTACAGCAAAGTGATTCAGTTTTGTTCATATGTATATATACATATATATATATATATATATATATATATATATATATATATACTTTTTCAGATTCTTTTCCATTATAGGTTATTGTAAGATTTTGAACATAGTTCCCTGTGCTGTACAGTAGATCCTCGTTGATTATCTATTTCATATCTAGTAGTGTGTATATGTTAATCTCAAACTCCTAATTTATCCCCCTCCCCTCCCGTAACCATTAGTTTCTTCTTTGTCTGTGAGTCTGTTTCTATTTCATAGGTGAGTTCATCTGTGTCCCACCTTAGACTCCACACGTAAGGGACATCGTACGGTTTGCCTTTCCCTGTCTGCCTCCCTTCCCTTAGTATGAGCATCTCTAGGTCCGTCCAGAGGACCCTGCACTCGGCAAGCCCCCGCCTGCTCAGCGGCGCAGGGCCACGAAGACCCCCAGGGGAGCTGAAACCAGGAAAGCGACCCTCAAAATCAACCAGGGGAAGCTGCACCTGCTCAGTGACCTTTAAACCTTCTTGCCAAACCATTAAAAACTCTCTTCCCATCAGTGATCAATATACAGGAAATGAAAACCAGTAACACTTTTCTAATACTTAATAAAATTACAGTTTTTTCAGGCATATCATTCTGGTTAACCCCAATTTTATTGTGCACTAAACCCAGTACACCTGTGAAATACTCACTGAAATGACTGGGGATGGAGGATGTCAAAATAAAAGAGAACAAATACAACCCACTTTAAAAGCGAATAATAAGGTCTGGCACTGAGCTGTAGAAGGCATACGAGAGGGCTTTCCTCGGGTTTCCTGATTTAGCAAATACCTCTATGGCACTCACTGTGTGCAAGGCGCTTCCTAAGGAGTTTGTAGAGATGAATCCATCGAATTCATTTGGGCTCCACAAGGACCCTGTGAGGGAGGCACCTTACAAACGTGCGGGATTCCTGGCCTGCTTCCAGGGGCGCTCGCCTGACCTTGCACAGGGCCCTGGGCCTGGGAGCCCGCAGCCCAGGAGGTGCCACGCGGCCTCCCTTGCCCCCCCAGGACGGGTCGGGAACTAATGTCAGAGATGCGGGGGTGATGGCTCCGCAGACCAAGCCGGGCCAGCCCTGGTCACCGGCCAACGTGCTGACTCGGGGCGTCCAGTTACATCCACCAAACACACAGCCCAGGGAAAGTGAGCTGCAATTGGTGGAATTAAGGAAAGTTTAGAAAGTACCTCTCACCACTCCTTCTCCTCCCTGTTGTCCCCAGAGCTGGCGACCGGGGAGCCCATCCTGCCTCGCTTGTCTGCACGACTCAGGGCTGAACCAGCGCCCATTTCCACGACACGCAGACACTGAGCTCAGCTCGGGAGCCAAGGGGACCCTAGTGGGTCTGATGAGGTCCCGGCCACACTTCCAGGACTGAAGACATGGAAACGCCTCCTTAAAGGACGGGTCCCAAGACGGCGAGGGGCAGGTTGGGACACGCCCAGCACACGGGCAGTCACATTATTTTCACCATTAACACTCCTTCTCATTGTCACTCCCAGGCGCTCACGCTACAGACACTCTATGTGCGTACCGCCCTCGGAGGATGTTCGCTGCAGCGTTGTCTGTAAAAACTGGAAATGACTCATTGCAAGAAAAAGTTGGAAGTAACTCAAATGTCCCTCAGCAACACACTGGTTAAAAAATAAACGACAAACCCATGGGTAAGAGGAAATATGTGCATCTTCTGAAAAGAGCAAAGTGGATCCACTTGTGCTGACAGAGAAAGCCATGATTTGTTAAGCAAAAAATCAAGTTGGGAAACTGGATAAAGAATGTGATGCCATTTTTGTTAAGAAAAGGATAAGACAGGGTAATAAGCAAATAGGAAAAAAAGGCCAAAGGCATTTGCGTGAGGCTGTCAACAGCCACGATCCTAGGACACGAGCGGGCAGTGAGCAACCACATGCAGGGGGAGCACTGCTTCTGGAGCACTTAATTCGACGACCTACCCGAGGGATCTTATAATCCACATCTTCCTGTTTGTAAAAGACATGACGAGGTTCGCTTCAGAGAGCAAAATCGATGTGTAGGAGAGACAAGTGCCCGAAGGGAAAATCAGGGGTGAAGGGGGGAAAAGACTTGGAGTTTAGAGCTCTGTTCACCGCGTAGGACTGTAGCTCATAACACAAGTTACAAATAACGGGAAACAACCTGCTGGTGTCTTAACTTGCGTGCCTTACTCAACGTGACCTTTCTTTACTCTCCTTAATTTATTTCAATGACAGAAATAATTAATGAAGAAGAATCTTCTTCCCCGCAGCCCCCGCTCCTCCCTCCCTTCCTTCCTTCCTCTTTCCTTCCTTCTTCTCTCCTCCTTCGCTTCTTTGTTTCTTTCTAAGATAGAGCCTCCTATGCCTGGTGGCCCCTGTCAATTCGAAAATGACAGCAAACAAGGAAATGGAAATAAACTCTGCGCTGAAGGACGCCCTCCCTGTGATGGACTCTGGGATCACGTGTGGCCCATGGGGTGGTGTAGACATTGCATTTGAGATTAACCAGAGTGAGCCCCGGCCTTGGCCGCAGCGGCTCGCCGGGCGCAGCCACCTGCTCGCGCCAGTCCCAACGCAGAGGCTGCCACGGCGGAGACAGACGGCAGGAGGCCTCGGCTTGGGGGCTGACACTGACCTGGGGCTGCTGGCAGGGGCTGGGTCGCCTGCTGGGTGCTGTGACCACCCACCGCAAGCCTTTCCTGAGACGGCCCCTCCTCTGCTCCGAGGGTGACAGCCCAGCTCTTCACCGCCCCGCCAGTGAGTGGTCTCTGCGCGAGCCCTTTCCTTGGCTGTGGGGAGGAAAGCCCACCCTCCGTGGATGTGGAGGCTGGAAGGGACCAGCCCAGCAGCTGGTCCACGACGGGGGCACCTCGACCAGAGGCTCTGACCGCAAGACATTTCTCTCCTCTGAGCTCCGCGCTGCTTCCCAGGGGATAGGCCACAGCCTAAGGCACTGGTTTAAAACTGGAACCAGATGCTGTAATCTAGGAATATTTTCCCTATATTTTGTTTACATGGAAGTTTAAGAGAAATCAACAAGAAAGAAAGTGAAAACACAAATAAACCCGTTCTGAGTCTTAAGAAGCAGCATATGGCAAGCAGGTAGATGTTTCAAAGCACCCCAAGGGTGTTATTCCTGTGCAAGGGACAGGAGCAGAAACAGCATTTCCTACAAAGCACGCTTCTTGGGACACCAGGTGATGATTCCGGAAGAAATAAACCTGAGTGTGAGCTTGTCACCCCTGGGTAGGGATTTGGATGGTGCCGCCTCGGAACATTATACTACAATCAAATGTAGCAAATTCTATAACCAGCAATTTCAAATTGTGCATTCCAAATTGATATATTCTACACAAATAAAAGGATCTGATTTTGGGCTTTGAAATCAGCCGCCTGCCTTCTGTTTGCCGTACAATGCCATCTGACTTCTTAAAAAGCTCAGTGCCTTTTTTCCCTCCTGCACCTGCTTAGCTGCAAAAGTGTCAGCATCTCCTCTCAGACGGTTCTGTGTGATGCGGCAGCTGCGATCACCTGACAGCAGCAGCAGGGGAAGCGAGGTGCCCACGGGCCCTGCAGCGCCAGAGGTCATGGGGCCCAATGGCCCCGGGGCCTCGGCACCGCCACGCTCCCCTGACCCACCTGGGAGCCCAAGGCCAGGGATGCTGAGAGCAGAAGCTGCAGGTACAGCAGCTATTCCTGACTGACAGGAGGGCCTGGATCCCTCCCCGGACCTAGCGTTCCTCCTGTTTATGCAAAGATTCCTCAGGAGGAATTCGCATTTGAAGTCAGCATCACAGAGTGGGGAGTAGATTACTCACGTGATCAGACAGTATCGTGAAGTACCAGTCAGATCACCAGTCTGTGTGACCTCAGGAAAGTTGCTTGAGTTCTCTGACCCTCCATTCCCCCAACATGGGTTGTTCACAGCACTTCCTTCCTAGGGTTGTGAAGACTACCATGAAATACATGTCCAGTTGAGGCAGGAGATAGATAGGCCCCAGGCCGAGCAGCTGCAACGGGTCTCCTGCTGACACTTCGAGATAAGGTACCAGCGGGAGCATTGGGCCCTGATTAGGTCAAAGAGAAAGTGACCGCAACTTCCTCATTCCTGTGGTCTCGGGGATTCCCCGCCTGACGCATGCGTGGAAGAGGCCCTTAGTCTAGGGGAGGGACCAAAGGAGGGAGGAGACGCCAGCCCATAATATGTCCTGCCGGCCTCCCAGACACCTTCGCACTGGAATCCATCTTGGCTGAGAGGTGCGCACACCCACCAGGAAGGACCCTGAGTCAGACCAGATATGGGCACGAGCGAGATGAGTGGCCAGAGACAACCTGGAAAGCTGGCCCCATGTAAGCAACCTAAGCCGCCCCTACTGCGTGCAGCTCACGCCGAGTACGTGTTCTCCCACACGTGCTTCACTTCTAATAAACGCTGTCTCTGCTTCACAATCTCGGTCTTTCTACTGAACTCCTTCTCCAAAGAAGACAAGGACCGAGGTCCTTTTTCCAGCCGTTCCACCGCCAGAGCCAGAGTACTCGGAACAGTGCCCGGCACAAAGGTGAGCTGCTGCCGCTAGGGCCGCTGTCCCCCGTTATCATCACCGGCACCTTTCCTTAAGAGATTATATGTTTTAGAGACCTCAGCCTTAGTCCAAATCCTTCTTTATCTCCTGTCTCCGTGAAAATTGATTTATTAAATATTTTAATCTGCAGTGTCTAGTACATGCTGGGTGCTCAGAAATATTTGTTAAATGCTGAATGAACGCGCAAGCGTGAGTGCCTGAAAATACAGTAAAAATAAAGATCACATTCTCGAAGGACAAGGTTGTGCACTTCAGCGACCTAGGGAGGCCTAAGCGACAGCTGTTTTGATGGGAAGTGATAGCTCTCGGGTCTCCCCACCGTTCTCCGGGGCGGGAACAGCCCTGCCGAGTGAACTGCAGGGGATGGACTGGAGCCATGGAGGCCTGGTGACACCGCAGACCCTGGGTCCACCTCACGCCAGAGGTGTGAGCACGTCTGCAGGGGTAATCGTGGAAATGGGACACTGACATTTCAATGTTAGTAAGGGAGCAGTTATTTGTGACTTTAGTAGCAGTATCACAAATCACTTGCTTCCAAAATAACATTTTTGAATGCTTTCTCTGCCCCTTTCCAAAAATGTAGAAAATATAAGGCAGTACTTATGATACCCTAGTAGGGGGTCACATCTGTCTCCTGCTGCCCCCGCTTCCAGAAATACTGCTTATTTTTATGGTTACACCTTTTTGCTTATTTGAATTCCGGCAGAGTGCCTTTGAGTTCCAGAGAACCTTGCCTGCCTGAGCTAAAGTACAGAGCTATTCGATGACTTCTATTCCGGAATGAAGTGTGAGCAAGGTATAACTATTTCCTCTCCTGTAGCTGTGATAGTTACATACAAGGATTTATGTTTAAAAATATTATCCCCCAAGGGTAAATCTTTGCCACGGGGGAGAGTTTCCGGGCCTGGCGTGGGTCGTGGAAATCTTCAATGTGTGCGTTCGTGAGGAAAGGTCGTATCTGACTTTAAAAGTCTTTCCTGTGTCACAGGCCCTGAGTCAATATGCGGTGGGTGGGATCCATTGAATTGATCCCATGTCCAGGGATCCCTGGTAGCTGTTTTGTAAATCAGCTTCTGGGGAGGAAGGCGGGCTTACAGAGATGCCTTCTCCTTCCCTTCCCCCTGAGTGGTGGCCACGCTGCTCTTTCTAGATTAGAAGCTGCCACTGGGGGGCAGTGAAAATGGAAAGGGGGCACCCCAACCCTGGCGGCAGTAGCATGGCCGCTACATGGGGAGTTCAGACCCAGATCGTCGTGCTGCTCCGAGGCCAGCGGGGCACTGTCTGGGGGCCGCTACAGTGTGTCCGTAGGATTCCGGGAGAGCAGGCTCCATCCAGGTCCACAGAGCAGCCTCGCCAGGCGCGTGTTAGAAACGCACATTCTCGGCCATACCCCCGACCCACTGAGTCAGAGACTATGGTGGTCCAGCCCGGCTGCTGTGTTTCAACGAGTCCTGCAGGGAAATCGCATGCACGCTCAGGTGTGCGCACTTTCATTCGTCTCCTTTCAGTGAGGAAAGCTTTCGTTTTGTTTCATTTAAATATATGTGGAGGGGAGGGGCTGGGGTCGCCGGGGGAAGGTCCCCCCGACCCTCACTCCAGTGAAGCCTGCTCTGGGCTGCCGGCTGGGTCTGCCTGTCTTCTCTCAGCCGTGCCTCTACCTGCCTTCCTCTGTGGGTCACATGCAAGACACAGGTGGTTCTGGTTTTTCCTGATCTTTCTATGCAACCCACAGGGGAGGACTCAAATCTTTAGCATCAAGATGTCAAGGGAAGCCAAGATCCGCCCAGAAGGCTTTTACTGCATATGTTCGGCTGCCGAAGCGTCACACGAGGCTACATGTTCACGAGAGGAAGGTACGATTAGTCATTCAAGGCCAAATGTGCGGCTACGGCTCCCCCCCAGCTCATCTGAAAGTGTCCCCAGGCTTGCCAGAGAAGGTGGGTTGCTATGGTGATGTAGGAGCCGAGACAGAATTTGGAAAAGGATTATAAAATGTTCCAAGAGAAGAAAGGCTTCTTACTATTCAAAAACCCTCGGTCTGAGTATAGGCAGGTGTCTTTTGCTGCCTGTTTCCCATAACGTCGCTGTCCTCGTGACACAAATCAGAATTTCCTAGTTTTTAAGACAAAGCCGTATCTTATTTTACCACGTAACTCAGGACCCCAAAAGATCAAACCACAGAAACAAAGATCTTTCTCCTAGCACATCCCTCACTGCGAGCTAACTCCTGACACAATTTCGCTGTCTGCACATGTATTTGAGAAACTGATTTAACGGATGCGATTTGCTGACTGCTGTTGCAGACGCCCAAGGTCTGGGCTGCTCTGGGCCTCATGCGTCAGAGAGGATAGTAGGATAGCAGTGTTTCCAAGGACTGTCACTCAATAAGCATGAAATTACGTTTAATCACAAATATAATGTAAATGAATGTAATCAGGTAATTAGAATGTGTAAGTGGCGTGATATTTGCAACACGGAGCAGTGCGCTTATAATGTTGTGTAAAATTATGTTAAAAATCCTTATTGAACTTTGTAATAAAAAGGCAGTGTTCAGAGAAAGCAGATGATTTTAAAGTTCAACATCTTGATCGCTTCAACATTTCATTTATGAAATGCTGTGTTTAGCCAATACTTTTAACAATTTGCTAAATATGTTTTGTAAAAATCAAACAATTTCATAGTTAGTGGAGTGCTAAAAAAGCCCTGGGATCCATTCTCCTGGCTGCATATAGCTCGAACAGCTGAAACCATTTTAAGAAGATGCTTCATTATAAATCATTGAAAATAGGAATTCACAACAGAAATGCTGACACAATCCTTTCTTCCAAATGAGGGCCTGAAGTACCACCGGATTCCTGATGTGACCGAATGACAAGATCTGACGTGCCTGCTCGGGCAGAAGTGACGCAGACAGCTCTGCTCGGCGAGGGCCGTCTGTGCGGCGCGATCTGGTTGCTTCCAAGTGAAGTGACCCAACAGGGGCCGCACCCGCTTTTCCAAGTGTGTCTGTGTATAAACATCCTGATGTTGTGCGGTGGCTTTCAAGGTGCTTCCAGGAGCTCGGGGCTGCCCTGGGGCCTCTGGTCTGCAGCAGCCCTGAGTCCCTCAGTCAGAGCACCTGTGCCCCCATCTGCTCATCTGGGGAGAGAGTGCTGATGCAACCTCTGGGAATTCGCTGGTATTTGGCGGAAGCAGCACCAGGTTAGCGCAGGATCGGGGCCAACGCTGGGCTGATGAAGGTAGGACTGGGGGTCCTCGGAGAGGACAGGGGCTGAGCACACCCCGAAGGGAGACAGGCTGGTCGGCACAGCCAGGAAGAAGCAGATGCTGCAGCCCGGCTGAGAAGTGGAGGCCCGCAGGGCAGAGCAGAGTCGCTGAAGGTCCAAGGCTACGACCCTCCGTGTGTTTCTGTATCTTGAATTCAGAGAAAACCACACAGGATGAGGTATTAACACAAGCTGACTATAAACGAAGTCATAGTTTTTCTGATAATCATGAGGTAAGTCTCCAAACGATTCGGTTCTCCTCCTTTGGGGTGTTTGAAGCTGACTTCCCTACCCCCTGGGAGTTAGGGATGGCCACGTGACTTGTTTTGGTCACTGTAGTTGAGTAGAGGGGGATGTGTGTATTTAACGCCTGTGTGTGAACCCACTTTCCCTTCCCAGTTGTAGTGGTTGTAAGCCCACATTGAGGACCCCCCAGCCAAGTGCCCTGCGTGCCTGTGATGAGACCCCCAGCCCTGCCCCCGGTCCAGCCTGAACGTGAAGTCCTCCTGTGTAGGTGCTGAGACTCGAGCTGTTTGTTACGACAGCTTAACAGCCTCCCTGACTAATGCAGATGGTGCATCTGGTTCTGATGGACCCAACAAGGAGAACTGGATTTTCTAATTAACGTGGGTGACGCACATTTGCAATAAATTGCGTAAGCTTCAATACACAATGTATTAGAAGACAAATCCAGTGCAACTATGTAAACATATGCTACACAAATTTAAACGTCATCTTAAAAATGGAAGAGTGGGCACAGAGGTTTTCAAAAGTGTTAGTAGCATATGAACAAGGAAGTTGAAAGACCCTTGGGCAGTCCTGGTCTGGAGAATCAAGAACCAGGAGCACAGGCCCAAAGCTGTTTTGGGGGGAACTGTGCCCCCAAAGTCCCCACTCCCAGTGACTCAGAGGGTGACCTTATTTGGAAACAGGGTCATTGCAGACATAGTTAAGATGAGGTCGTGCTGGAGTAGGTGGCCTGTGATCTAATGTGACAGGTGCCCTTAGACACCCAGAGTCTGGTTCTGAGGCCAAGACCCTTCTGCCTGGTCAGGTCCCTTACGTGTCCTGGGGAAGCTGGCCCGCGTATGACTAGACAACCATTCCTGTGTAACTCACATTCCCATAAAAAGGCAGAAAGACCTGCCCATGTTGACTCAGTACGTGCTCAGTCAAGGCGGGAGCCTTGGGTTCCCTTGGGAGTTCTTGGGCTCCACGGACCGTAACCCCACACAAGTCCGTTAGCGTTTAGGCAGGGAGCCTCTGGGGCTGATCGGCCTTCGCGTTGGATTAACAACAATACAAATGCGCAGGCTCCACGCGCAGTCAGCAGGACCCGTGAGGGGCCCGAAGCCCTGGTGGGTGGAGATGTCAGCCAGGGGCCAGAGGCAGGGGCTCCTTGGCAGGACCCGTGAGGCTGCCACCATGCATTAAGTGCTTCCCTTAGTCTTTATGCTTCTCATGCCCAGGACCCCGGGGCCCCAAGAAGCAAAGTCTGTTCCTAACATCACAGCCTGGTGAGCGGGGTCGGGACTCACCTTGACCCCCAGCCCCCACGATAACACCAGGCCACACTGTCTCCCCGGAAGCAGTGGAGACTACCCGTTAACAGGAGAACGGAAGAGGGGCAGCCTGCGCCCGCCTCGGGGGACAGGGCCCCACGGGGGAAGGAACCGGGGAGCTGTTCCAGGCAGGAGGCGCTGCTGAGCCTGCACGTCCCGGCCGGGCCGAGGGGCCTCCGACAGCAGCCAGCTTTGTTCCCACCGTCCATCCTCAGCTGCGGGTGGTGCCCTCGGCCCAGGTCTGGTTTCAGCAGGTGCCGGGGCTGCGGGCACGGAAACAGAGGCGCATTCATCGTAACGCGCGGCCGCCCAGCGCCGCCCATGCAAGTGCAGCCAGGCCTCCCCGTCCGCTTGGGTGCGGTCCTGCCGGGCACAATGATTTATTCATGTCTCCACGAAGATGAGTATCATGTGGGCTCATTATATGATGGATTTCAGCTCCTCTGAATGATCGCGCTGCCGCGTGGGACTCGCCGGAGGCTCGGGCCCTGGGAACAGACACCTAACACCGAGGCTTCGTGGGAACCCTGTCCCCGGGGCGCCCGCCTGGGCGGCTGGGAGGTGCACCGGCGAGGCCCGGGCCTGGCTCTGAGCGTCCGGCCGCAGGGAGACCCGGTCTCGTGGGACTCCAGCGACAGAAGGCATCTCCCGCTTCTCTGGAGGCCCTGCTCTCGGCTCGGGCAGGCCTGTGTCTCCGCTGATGGACAGTGGGGAGGGCGCCGGGGGCAGGGGGAGAGGCAGCGCCACTGCTCTGAGGTGGCACGGCTGTGGCCCAGGAGGGTCTGCACAGGAGCTGGTCCCGAGGAGGGAAGGGGACCCTCAGGACGGGCAGTGTGAGGTGCCGGCGGGGGAAAGGCCCTAGTCAGATGCTTGGGGTCGTGGAGCTCACGATGCGCTCAGCGGGGAAAGGGACCGGGAAACCGTGCCTCCGGAGCTTTTAAACAGTTAACAAACAGGACAGGAAGCATTTATCAAAACAAGATTCTCCAATGTGCCCAAGGGCACTTGGTGAACAGAGTGAGTCAGCCAAGGAGGCGGGGGTGGGGGTGGGGGTGGGGGTGGGGGTGGGAGGGGGGGTGGCAGGATAACACTCCCGTGCTGTGGGGCGGCACGAAGAGATTTCTGCTCAGAAACCGGTGAGCCCGGCAGCCGCGCAGGGTGGGGACAGGCCCCCTAGGGAGGGGTGTGGTTCTGTCCCCTCCCCCCTTGTCTGCTTCACTCACACTGTGGGAACCGTGGCCCCGCCCTGAGGACTGCTGTGATGGTAAAGACCCCCAGGGCGGGGCCAGGTGCGCGTGGTGCCCCAGCAGTGGCGCTGTCATTGTCACGAGGGCAGGGCGCCAGGTGGAGGCCTGGCTGAGTCGTTCATGTGTGTTCCGTCCAGGAGAACCCCCTGTCCCCTGTCCCTGCAAACGGCCTCAGGGCTCCGTCAGCGCAGTGAGTGGGGGCCTGACAGCTGGTCCTCAAAAGCCATCAGGCCTGCAGACGTTCTAAGTGGCCCCAAACGTGCAGCAACCCTGGTGAATCTGTTTGTGGATTTTCCAACACTGATAAGCTAAGAGTTCTTAAGCGTCTCTTGGGAGTTGCCCCAAGCACAGACCACCCTGAACGTGAAAGAAACAGAGTGTAGCGTCAGCTTGCACAGGATTTAGATAATTTCACTTTCAAACTGAGTCTAGATGTCTTTGCTGGTTTGCCATTAAGCTCCCTGTGGGTTTTTAAAAATGTCTCCCATAGGCGTCTGGTTTTATTCCCAGGTGCTAATTTATTTGTAAGGCTTACCTTCTTATCAAACTGGACAAATGACGTCCTCAGTGTTCTATAAATTCACAAATTGGAAATGTGACGGTTGAACACAATTCTACGATGCAGCCAGGTCGCTACATGAGAGTGTTGGGTGGGTGCAGGGTCCTCAGAGGTGCTGCGTGGGCATCGCAGGAGCCCGGTTCCCTGACATGAGGGGTCTGACGTGGGGTCAGATCCACTGGGGAGGCCTCCTCCAGCCCAGCCAGGCCCAGGACCGCTGGGGGGGACGGAGCCAGAGAGACCCTCGCGCTTGGTGACGACGGGCAGGGATGCTCGGGCCGGGGGCGCCGGCGGTTACGTGTCGGGTCCAGGCTGCCTCTGCTTGCACGTCCCTGCTGCTCCTACCGCCACGCGCGTCAGCCGGGCTGGGAGTGCAGCGGGAGCGCGGGGCTCCCTCCTGGTTCCCCACAAGAGGACAGGAAGGTACCATCCGAACCAGCTTCGCTGCTGGCAGGGCTGGGACTCCTGAGACCAGGCCGAATCGATTTCCTGTCTAACTTTGCGTACGTCTATACCTCCGTCTTAGTCCCGCAAGATACAAGTTTACGATGGCTTTTGCGTAGATACAAAGGGAAAAGTCAGTGCGAGGAAAACGAGCCAAAGGGGAAAAGAGAAAAAAAATTAAAAACCTGATAAAGCCAGAACTCCAGTAAATATACCAAGCTGCACGGTGAGGACCAAGGCCCTTGCTGGAAGCAGGTCACAGGCCTACTTCCAAGCTTTCTAGCAACTCCTACAGAGGGAGGCCAGATCAAATCCATCAGTAAAATAAAAACAGGCCACTTGCCTGGGAGAAATACTCATATTTTAGTCCTAAATCCAGAACTATGGCTCCTGAAGGTTCTTATGAAGGCGGTCATGAGCGACGTCCTCCACATCGCTACTGTAAATACACAGCTCATGGCTGTGTCATGAGAAAGACACGGACACCCACAGGGACATTCAGGAAAATCACCCGTCCCGAAGTGCCGACGTGACATGGCTCAGGTAGGAGGTCAGTCCAAGGCCACCGCGAAGAGCTCTCCCCCATGGACAGTAAGGGCGGCGGGTCGGGAGGGGCTCTGCTGCAGCTGGACGTGGCTGTCATGGGTCTGCGGGCCGTGGTAGGGGCGAGGGTGCTAAGCCCGTTCTGAAGGTTGAGGAGCCGATCGGAACACGAGCCCAGATTTACCTCCACCCACGTGGTCCACAGGTAGGACCCTCTTACGTGGCTGCGTCCTGCCCCAGAACTCAGTGGAGGGCCGCTTGTTTCCTGAAGACGAGCTTGGCCCGGGAACATCTCCCAGCAAGAGTGATTCGACGTTCACCTTGGCCATGAGACACACAGTGAGGCACAGCGGGGCCGGGGGATCTATGTTCTCCAAGTCGAGCGCATGACACAACAGAAGTCCAGGGAACTGTGAACGCCAACGAACTGCTGGGGAGGGGGGCGTGCGACAGCCACAAGCTCAGACTCGGCTTTGGGGGCGGAGGGTGGTGCCCCTTCTGGCAGCGGTGAGGCCGCGGGGCTGCTGTCAGGTGGACCCGAGCCCTGGACACCTGGGCAGGGCCACATGCTCTCACCCACACGTTCGCCTTTCTATCGCAGGGGCCCATCTCAACCCCAGCAATGTACCCAGTCATTGGAGGGGAACTGAAAAACTTTGCCCTTTTAAACATTTCCCTTGGAAACTATCATCTACAGAACGGCTGCCCTCTGACCCCAGCTCCAGAGTCGCGGTCACAGGCAGGCCCATACGAGGCCCCACAGCCCGTGTGCCCCCGTCCTGCAGGGGAAGACTCGGCCAGCAGCTGGAGAAACCCATTTCCTTGGTCTATGTGCTCGGTGGCCCTGGTGGCCCCAAACTAGCCCTACAAAGTCAGGAGGGTGTAAACCGGGACAGCTGTTTCTGTTTGTTTTCCTACTTAGAGTGACCGTGATCTAGTTGCGTCCTCCTTCCTGCCTGTGCTCTGAAGGGTGGCTGCACAGGGCGTGGGGAGCAGGTGGAGAGGTGACCCTGCAGAGAAGGGGGAGCCCCCTGGAAACAGGCCTGAGCCCTTCCTAACCCACGGTTCTGTCCTGACGGCAGGCTTGTCTATCAGAGTCGGGGCAGCAGGAGGACGGGGTATGTCTGCACGAAGGCAGCTAACCCCGGGCCTCTCTCCACTTCCCCAGAGTGAGTCATAGAAAGTGGATCCTGAAAAGGGGCTGAGAAATCCTCTTTCAATCCCACAGGGGCCCCCGTGGGATTGGGCCTCTAGACCCCTTTTTCCATGGAGGGCGCTCCCATCCCTTATATCGCCCCCCATCCCTGTCCTGGGGTACACTGCTGGGCTTCCTGCTGCCGTAATAAAAACAACCAGGAGGCAGGGCGTATGGGGATGTATGTATACATAGAGCTGATTCACTGTTATACAGCAGAAACTAACACAACATTGTAAAGCAATTATACGCCAATAAAGATGTTAAAAAGAAAACAAAAAAACAAACAGAAAGGAGAGGGAAAGAGAAGCGGTGGGGAAGAAAAAGATGCATTTTTTTAATCATAAAAAGAGTTGAATCAAGAGAAAGAATTGCAAGGAATAAAGCAAACGTCGCAACGAGAGGTAAACATCTCAGTGAAGTTAAAAGGTCAAACAGATAAATGTAAAAATCAGTGATAAAAGGCCAGAGCCAGTGAGCTGAAGAGTTTAGAACGTAAGAGCCAAAACAACGAAAAGGTGGCGGAGAGAGGCCAGGAGAGGAGACTGCGAACCCGCAGGCGGCTGAGGGGCTGGAGTGAGACGTGGGTAATATTTATAGAATATTTAGAGGAAAACACTTTTAAAAGAAAAGAAGGCAATTAATTTGGAGATGAATAGGAGAAAGATCAGGACGGACAAGGAACAGGAGACCAGACGGCGGGGCCCAGGGTCTTTCCCAATCTGGGGGGTCTGGCAGCCCTTGGGGGGGCGTGTGCTCCCTCTGATGCAGAGATGGCTCTGGGGACAGAAGCTGGGGAAGCAGAAGGGCACAGGCCTGCTCGGTCCCTCTGCCTCCTTCCCAGAGGATGCTCCCCTCTCGGGTCTCTGTTGGGAGGGGACGGCACCCATCGGCGCCCACTCAGGACTCAGTCGTGCTGGGGGGGTGTCCGCGAACAGACTCCAGGCTGTCCTGGAGGCACACACCAGGCCAGTGTTCTCACCCCACCTTCTCCCTGATCAGATAGAGCAAATATAGGTGACATATTTTCTGGCTTTTTCTAAGTGCATCCAGTCTAATTTCCCAATCTTACAGATTTCATATTCCAACCCTTGTGACCTAAATAACTGAAGAACTGGTAAGCTGTACTAAGCAGGTGTTCACTTTTAGCTCAAATCAAACCAACAAGTTCACGTCAGATGCCCAACAGGCAATACTCTGTTTTTGGTGAAGGCCACAGAAGCTCCCTGGAGTCGAAACGTGTCCTCACCTGTAAAGTTGAGGCAGCAACCTGCCCAGCTCCCCGCGGCTCACGCTGGGCAGCCGGGCGGTGGCTTTGTGTAAAAGCCTGTCTGCTCACAGGGCGTGCCCTGGCCATCAGGAACCGCCACTGGTGTGAGGCGGCAGCTGCCGCAACAGAACGCAGAGCTCCTACAGAAGGGCCACAGGAGGGGCGGGAACATGCCCTACAGCCCGCTTAGAGAGAAGGGGCGTTTTATTCTCAAATGACTGCTGCTCGCAGCAAGAAGCTTCGCATAAATTACAGTTCAACTGCCCGGGCGGCGTTCCCACCACGGCACTGTGCGTTTAGTGCATAATTGCTGCGCTGAGATGGGCAGGTCACCCAGTCAGGGACCTGGCTGTGAAGAATGAACTTGGCTGGGAGCCTGGGTGGGGCTGTGGGGAGGGGAGATGAAGGAGAGGAGGAGGAGGGGGAGGGGGAGGGGAGGGGGGGAGGGGGAGGGGAGGGGAAGGAGGAGGAAGGGGAGAAGGGGAGGGGGAGGGGGGAGGAGGGAGAGTAGGAGGTGGAGGGGAAGGAGGGGAAGGAGGCGGTAGGAGGGGGAGCGGGAGGGGGGAGACACGGAAGCGAAGAGGAGACACAGATGGGGGAAGCTGTGACCACCACATTCTATGCGGGGTGGGTGGGGTGGCTGAAGGGGCCGGCTCTCCCTGCAGAGCTGAAGGAGCCTCCCTGGCAGCTCCTCTGCCCCCAAGGGTATTACAGAGTACAGCCCTGCGTATGCAGATCCCTGCAGTGGGGCGCCTGGGTCTGATCAAGGGGTTACTGAGTATAGAGGTTTGCAGAGCAAGTTCCTGGGGAATCAGTTTGCTGCAATTTCCAACCCACTTTCAATGCTCATGGCAGGGTAGTCCCCCTGAACCTTCAGTGAGGGGCCATCGGATCTGGTCAGACACCCGAGAGGCAGCGATGAGGGGGCAGGAGCTGGGTGCCACGGAGGGCGGGGCCCTGTCTTAACACACACCTGTGTGTGACAGCCTCCTAAGAACCAAGAGGCCAGGAGTACGAAGTCTGCGAAACAACCAGTTTACCCTTCGCCAGAAAGACTGGAGGAGGAAGAAGATGGAAGGCAAGATGTTGGCTAAACATCTGGGGATCAGGGTGTAGGAAGGACAGGGCTGAGTGTCCAGGAAGTTAGAGTCTAAGCTCAGGGGGACACGGAGGAATTCATGCAGGATTCCACAGGCATGCTCGATCCCGGAGGCCCTAACGATTCCCCTCGTGTGGGGTGGGTCCTGAGCCCACACCCTGAGCCTTGCTGGCGCTGTTCAAGGCTGCAATACAGCATTACCAACGCTGCCCTTCCGGTGTGTGATCCCAGGATGTGCAGCCTCTCCTGGCACCCTCTCAGCTGGGCCCCGATGCCACAGAGACCCTATGAATGGTACCACTGTACTGGCCGAGGGGACACCAAAACTGACGGCGCCGTTCTCAGACCGCGATTCAGAATAAGATCATCTCTAAGCTGACGTGGAGCATCTTACTCTGAGTCAGATTAGAAGGGAACGGTGTGCAGGCACTAGGTAAAAACCCAACGCCGAACGGAGAGGTTGCCGAGTTAGAAACGTTCGGAACCAAATGACAAGGCAGACGTACAAAGGAAGATGCCCACGCCTGGTTCTCCCCTCCTCAGGCTGGGGGTCCAGCCACAGTCCAGCCCGCGCTCACCGAGGCCCTTCTCCCGATAGGAACGGACAAGTTCAAGGGTCACTACCTGTGCCCACATACAAGCGTCCTCAGGCCCCCACTGGATGGGGCTGTGGCAGACGCCAGCGCAGTCGCGTATGGCAGGCCGGGGGGTTTCCTGGTCATCCACCGTGATCCGGGGAAAGCCAGGCGTGGTTGGCTGCCGTGTTTCACTGGGTTTTACTATTGTTTAGGTGCTGTAAGGCCAGCGGGTCAGGAGCCAACTGCCACCGAAAAGCGTGCAGGGCCGCGTGGGGGCGCCAGGGCGCTCAGAGGGCAGAGGGAGGGGAGGCGTGGGCAGAAGCGTTTCCTGCGGTCTCCAGGGAGCGACCCGCGAGGCAGGGCGGGCAGGCCTAGGACCAGCTGGTGTGAGTAACTCCAGAGGGGTCCGGGGTGCAGGGCTGCCCCTAGCTGTCTGCCTGTCAGACCTGCCCCGGCGGACTAGGGCAGGCGGACAGTGGCTCCCCCAGGAGTGAGAGCTGAGAGAGGAGCTGGAGGCGGGGGTTTAATCAGCCCCTCAAGACGGGGAGCTGACCAGCCCCCAGCCAGCACCTCACCGTTGGGTCAAGACACCATTGAAAAAACTCTATTACCTGCTGAGAAATCAGAAGACCTGGTTGGTTTACTCCTCAAAAAGAATGTGTGTGTGTATGTGCATGTCCATCTATGCGTCAAATACAGTGTGTACATCTTGTATTTCATATGTGTGTTTCTCATACTGTGTATTATATAATAGTTATGTGTATAGTGAGAACATTCTCTGTAGATATATATGGAGAGAATGCGCTCTCTCTACATATATAGAAAGCATATTTTATATACAATATATATTTTGTATATTATTCACATGTAATACAAAGCACGAGAAATGTCTGTAAAATGGTTTATGCCCTCCTGTGAGACGGGATGGACCCTTGCCACTTCGTGAGACTGAAGGTGTCTCCATCTCAGAGCAGGCTGGGAGGTCCTCCCTGACATCTCTGGGCCGCGACGAGGGGCCAGTCCTCTGCCCAGGAGGCAGCGCTGGACGGCTCTGCTGAGTTCGTCCTCCGGCCCTGAGACATGGTGGCGCGACTTCACCCTTCCAACTTCTGAAAGGACCCCTACGAGCGGGGCTCAGAACCAGGACAAGGGTCTTTACTACCCAATTTCATCTGGGGTAGAAAATGGAGGGGACTTTGCTGATAAAAAAAGACTTCCGTTTTTTAAACTGGCATTCGACGCTTGGAGGTGGAGCGCCCTCCCTCTGCCTCGCGGGCCAGTCAGGCCGGGTGCTAAGGAGAAGGACGGCCTCCGACCGCACCAGCACTCTCCCCAACGCGGTCCCCACAAGGAAGGAGCCTGGAGTAGCTCCTGAGGACGCTGTCGGGGGCGGTGTCTGCGTGGAGCCCAGGAGACCGTGAAGTCATTAACCCCAGCCTGGCGGGATGCCTCGTCGGGCCCTGCAGGCCCCTCAGCCGCTCAGCACAGAGAAAGGCCCGCGACAGTCATTCCGGCGCTAAGGAGGGTAGCTTCCTGGGGTCAAGGGCGGCCTCACGAAGCGGGCGAGGGCTGCCTTCAAGACACTACTTGTCCCTTGATAAGGCAGGGCTGAGGCCCCCGGCAGGAGCCCCGCGGACAGAATGCGTGTGGGCAGTGGGTGGAGCTGGAGCTCAGGCCCCGGCTCCCCCAGGGGTCCCACCCCCGTCCCGGAGCTCCCGGCCCATCTGGGCCCCGGGAGCCTGTCCCTCTCAGGCGCTGGCTCAGGCACTCCCTGCATCCCCCGCCCCCCGGCCAGAGGAGACGGTGACGACGTAGGGTCTGGACCCACCACAAGCCCAAGGATGGGATCTGCAGAGGAGACGCGCTCAGCCTGACCCACCACGTGCTGCCCCTCCCTGGAGACCCCGGAGCCGCCTTCCCCTCACCACTGTCTCCTGCGGGGCACCCCGGGGTCCCGGCTCCGGGGGCACGGTGCACACAGAGCAAGGGGCTCCCTGTGTCCCTGGGTGAGGCCACCACCCAGTCTGCACTTTCTGTGCCAGGGGCCACTTGTCAACTCCCCAGTGACTGACGTCAGGAAAGTCCTCTCCCTTCGGGGGAGTCTCCTGTTCTCTTGCTCTGGTGCAGGGACGCATCCAAACCAGAGGGGCTCTTCCCTTAGAATTTCTAGTGAGAAACGGGGTGAAGAACCAGGCACCCACCCATGCCTTCTCGATAACTTCTTCTCAAAGCCACGAAGCAAGGGTGACGTCTTATGCCTCCAGCTCCATTTGCACGTGGCTGCACCTGCGCCTGTAACTGGGATCAGTTTAAAGAACACTTATGGGGCACCAACTGTATGCATCATGGCAGCTCTAAGAGCTAAGAAGGTGGCTGCCTGTCCTGAGGGCTTACAACCTAGCAGAAGAGGTAGATCTAGTGCCCTAAGGCTAGCACCATGCGGACCAGGGCTCCTGGGGGGACTAGCCAGCGCTTCGGGAAGCGGGGCGGGGTGGGAGAGGAGGGGAAGGAGGTAACGTAGGAGGTTGGCCTCGAGAGTCCAGTAGGGGTTTGTACACCAGCTGGGCAACGGACGCCTTCTGATCGATTGAGCAGGAGGGGCCCGGTGTTGGAATATCTAAGATTTGAAGCAACGCTTCCCATCTCGAGTTGGAATGTGGACTCCAAAGCATTTCCATTTTCCTGCATAAATCCCAGGAGAGCCAGAGACGGGCTCGGTGCTCACCAAACACTTCCCGTCTCCACCCTGGGCCTCGGACGGCCTTTGTCTCCCAGCCGCCCCGTGGCCCAGGCACCCTGCAGACGGGGCTCCGGCCGGTGGGCCCTGGACGGCTGCACAGGGCAGGACCCGCCTCACCCGGGAGAGCCACATACTGGACTGCGGGAGGAGGGCAAAACCGAGCTGTTGCGACGTCAAGCCACTGGAACACTGGGGCTGCTGCTAAGCTCTCCACTTACATGCCTGTGCGCCGGCCGGCAGTCAGAAAGACGGCGGTAAGGAGCGGGGAGAAGGCAGACCCCGAACCACAGCCCTGCCTCTTTCCTGCCCTGCAGTGTCTGCACCTGGGAACCTGCTGTGGACCAGAGAGCAGACTGCGGGAGACGGACGTGTGGCTCCCACCTGGGCCGCAGGAAGGACACCCCTCTCTGGACTCACGGAGGTGGGGGGCTGGCTGTTTGCTGGCTGAAGGGTGGAGCTGATGGAGGATAAGCCTTAATGAGCAGGCTTCCGAGAGCGGCAGCGTCGTGTTATCCAGATGGGATGAGGCTTCCAGTGGAACCCACAGAAGAGCGGACGCCTCCACATTCCAACAGTGGAAAATGCTGACCCCTAACACATTCCACTTCCGCGGCCCGTCCACTGTGTCGGCAGCAGGGCCCAGCTCCCCGCGGGCCCGCGTCAGTGCAGAGGGGATTTCACAGCGGCGGTGGCCGATGCGGGGTGGCGAGGACGGTGGCGCAGGCAGGGCCGCGGCCGGAGATGGCGGGCTCCGCGGGCTCCCGGCGGGAAGAGGGCTGGGGGCGTGGCCTGATCACGCTGCCCCCAGGTGCGCGTTGGGGCATCATTTCCAAACGCTGTAGGAAACAGGGCTAAGTTCCCACAGACACACACAGAGACGGGCTGTAAAGCCTGCGGTCCCCTGACTGCTGCGGAAAAGATCCTCTCCTCTTTCAACAGCAGCCATCGGTAGACTTTTTCAGGACCAAGCCTGTTCCCACGCAGGTTATTTGACTTGGAGTCTCTGTCGTGCCTTTAATCGCATTGTTTCAGATCAGCTGCTTTACTCCCAAACTTTCTCCTGGGGGGCGAACGGCACCGAAACGGTCGTTGGCCGGACGGGCGCCCGTTCTAGGCCCCGCCTTCTCCGTCCTGTCCCGGGCCGCGGTCTCGCTGGCACCTCCGCTCTCCTGCTCCCAGGGTCCAGGCGGGTCCTTTCCACTCCTGCCCCCCCCATGCCCTCCCCACTCAGGTGCCATCAGTCCTGCCGTTTCCCCAGCAACACGCGGAGGGTCTCAAGATACTTCATCACATTCGCACACCGAACACGACCCGTCACATTCACGGTTTCTCTGCCGTCCTACTAACCTGGATTTTGTAAGCCAACCAGCAGGAAACTCTGTTTTCCATGAATCGCTCTAAAGCTAGCACAGCCCTTCCCGAACTCGGGGACCCGGCATTTGGTCAGTGGCTCATACAAAGTCCGCCAGGGCTCACAAATCTGCAGGAGACACACCGCTAGGAGGGACATGTCCTGAGCCCAGGGTCAGACGTGAGGGCTACCCGCTGAAAAACACCGCTAGGAGAGACATGTCCTGAGCCCAGGGTCAGACGCGAGGGCTACCCGCTGAAAAACACCGCGAGTATGCTCATCGTAAACATCATACCACCGAGAGTAAAGAGACATGATTTGCTAAGAGTGTGGGTAGCTGGCAGGTATATGCGTTGAGGTCCACTTGGAAGCCTCCAGCCAGGGCTCCATGACTCTATTCACCCTCTTTCAACGCAGGGCCTGCCTGAACAAATCTCAAGGTGACCGAGACAGGATCACTAACACAGGCGTGACTGATGACAAAATCAAGACTCAAAATCCTCACGACGGGTGGGAGCCTGGCCTGGACCTTGGAGAGCTGAGCACCTCGCAAGAGCTGATGTGCAATCCTCCTTCCCCACTCTGCACTCAGTGACGGCACGTCAGTGGCTGGAACTCGGCAGTGCATGGACCCGGGTGCATCGATACGGATGCACGCGTGTAGATACACGGACATGGGTGCCTGAACGTGGAGGCATGGACATGGGTGCATGAACGTGAATGCATAGACATGGATGCACGGAAACCATGGAAACGGGTGCACTATAGAGCAGGGCTCCCCCCACCCCACCAAGAGCCGGTTGCAAGGCATTCACCAATCACGCCGCCGACTAAAACCTTCTATATCCTTAATGCAAGGGAGCTGTTTTACCGGTTCTGGTTCTCATTTGAAATTCCTATAGGACGGCCTGTCCCACAACTGACTTTGGGATCTGATGTGTCTGGGCGCCTCGCCTTGTCCCTGTAGGTCTGCTGAAGTGACAACATGTCCGGCAGCTCTGGAGCAATGCCACCCATCCTGCTTCTCCCCTCCCCAAGCCAGCACTTGACACTTTGAACCCAAAGCTGCACCTCGTCCTTATTCCTCTCAAATGACTTCCTGTTGGTTCTCTAGAATGTTCCATCAGCTTTATGGTCTCGGGAGTCACATAACCTTCCCAAGCCTCATCAGAATCATTACTTATAAGTGCGAATGATAATACAATTTCAAATTATGGTTGGGAGGGTAAAATGACACACAAATATAAAAATGATTTGTGTTCAGTAGTTACCTGTGGTTTTTAGAGATAACTAATCAATTTCCCCTAAAATCCATTAGCGTATCACATAAAATTCAAAGGTGAGGGACAGCGTAAATAAAATACAGTTCAAGATTCTGACACATGAAGTTTATCTGAAAAGCCATTAAAAACTTAGACCAAATGGGTTGATAAGTGTCTTAGCGCATGCAGAAATGATAGTTTATAGGTAGCTGTAGAGAGAGTTTACCTGGTGGAGCCTGTTATAAAGTTTGCTAGCACCTTAAGCGCAGGTATGGTAGGGTTTGGACTGGCCTTGGCTCTCGGGGCCTGTGATGATGTAAGGATGGCGGTGGCGACGCCAGCTGGCGTTTGTTAAGCGTCTACTATGTGAACCATATGTAGACACCCTGATTCCTACTTGACACACATTTTCTCGTTTAATCGTCATAACTTACTGTAATTGTTATGCAGTAAGGAACTGGCCTGGGTTTGTCCCGGGTGCCTGCGAGGTGACACGAGTGTCTCTGTTACGCACATTGGCCCCTGGATGAGGATGATGTGACTCGGGGGGGGGGGGGGCTACGCCCACAAAGCTGACCGCGTGATGTCAGCCCGAACTCTGACCTCTCCGAGAGGAGGGTGGCTGAGACCCTCCAGAGGGTTGAGCTCAATCGTGCCTATGTAGAGACCCAGTAAAAACTCTGGACAAGGGCTTCCCTGGTGGCGCAGTGGTTGGGAGTCCGCCTGCCGATGCAGGGGACACGGGTTTGTGCCCCGTCCAGGAGGTTCCCATATGCCGCAGAGCGGCTGGGCCTGTGCGCCATGGCCGCTGAGCCTGTGCTCCGCAACGGGAGAGGCCACAACAGTGAGAGGCCCGCATACCGCAAAAAAACCCACAAAACTCTGGACAAGACCACATCCACGTGCCAGGAGGGTGATGCCCCAATTCCACGGGAGACGGCCCTGGGGCCACCCACACCTCGCCAGGGCTCCTCTTCCTTTGGCCGGTCCTGATTCATGTCCTTGATAATGAAATGATAATGGTAGAAACAGCACTCCTGAGTTCTGTGAGTCACTGCACTGAAGAGGTCACGGGACGCCGCGATTTACAGCGAGTGGTCAGAAGTGCGGTGGCCTGAGGACCCCGGGCTCGGGGCTTGCGTCTGGAGCGCACTGCCGCCCACCAGCTGGAGCCCCAAGCGGATGAGAAAGCAGAGACCGGGGAGGCCAGCCAGTGAGCACCAGACCCCCTTTGAGTGTGTGACACGGCTGACCCGAGTCCACACTGCGGGGAAAGTGGCATCGCCTCCAGACCACACTGGGCGTGCAGACCAGGAAAAGGCTGAGACGGGAGCTCTCCACACGAGGACACAGCCCAGCGGTGGGAGAAGGTTCACACTTGCTTGGCGACCAAGCGCCTCTTTAGCTGAAGGTGCAGGGGCGCACAGGCCAAATTAGATGAGGTTTCCCACCTCCTCCCCAAATAATAAAAACAGACAGTCTCAGTGGACACAGGAACGTTCAAGAAAAAATATATATACAACGAGCTGGCACAGATGTCCCATTGGGTGCAGGAGAGCTTCGGGGGCGACCGCACATGCAGGTTTTCGATCTTTTCCCCCTTCTGCTCCTACAAGTGTGTTTCCTGAGCTGCCTGGTGGCCCCATATGGGTTTGCTCGTGCTGGGCTGAGTGAAAGGATTTGTTTATTTTTATTCTCACCCCATTGATACAGGCAGGTGCGTACACTGAGCTTTAACTCAGAAAGTGCCCACGGATGCGACTGACACGCTTTAACCCGGGGACTGAACAGAAATATTGCCACGGCTGATCTGCCCGCTCCTGAACCGCTTATTACAGCCCCAGAGAACCTGGTATTAAGCCGCTCTTTGAGCCTCATCCAGGCATAATGCGCTCCTCGGCTGAAAGGCTGGCGCGGGGAGAAGATGCACACAGGGTGTAATCACAGCCATTACCGGAGCCGTCAGGGCAGCCAGACCTGCACTTTCCGCCGTCAGCTGCAAGCAGCTCGCTGAAAGGACCGATCAGACACCAGGCCTGGCCCTCGGAGCGCATCCAACGGCAGAGGGACCCGAGAGTAGCCACTCCCGCAGGGGACGGGGCCGCTCAGCGTTGGTCCGGAAAGGTCGGCGTTTCAGGGGACGCCGAGGATGCGGTGTCGGAAAGCTGTCGCCACTCACTAGCCCCTCCCGGGCGAGCCCCTGCAGGAAGGGGACGTGGCCCCCAGCCCTCCCTCGGGAGCGTGACCCCCGAGTCTGGGGCCCCAGGGCCTCCAGTCACCGCCTGGTCCTTTCCGTGGGGCTGCAGCCCCAGCCCTGCTGTCCGGAACTCACCGAAAAGGCCCCAGGACGTTCACGCCTGGAGAGAAGAGGTGCCCTTCAGGTAACAGAGGTGGACCAGGCAGCTTTGGCTCCCCTGTCTTTATGGGAAAGCCCAGGCCCAGTGACTCCTGAGTCTGTGGATGGGACGTGGCCTGGATCAGACACTGTGCGGGCTGGACTTCACACTCACCCCAGAGGCACGGGGTGCAGCCCTGCGAGAGTGACTTGACCCTTTCAGAGCGATGCCCTAGACGGAGGTGACCTATCCCCTCCTGCTTGAAGGAGGACGTCCCTCTAGACAGCTGTTTGCCAGACAGTGTCCCACAGGCCGCTGTCCAGAGAAGCTGAAGATTTCTGAGCGCCGGGCTGACGTGGGGTCAGAACGGGTGCGTTTTTAAATAAGGCATCCGTGAGTGGTGGAAATAAAAAACAAGCCCTAATGGCAGCTCTGGATTTAACCAGTTAAGAAGGAAAACCCTATAATAACGATGGTGGCCACTTGGACAGATCAGTTAGCGTAGCAAGAGCAGCCTGGCCGTGGCGCAGCCCCTCACAGGTGATTAGCGGGGTGGAGGGGGCACGGGGGAGGGATGTTAATGGATTTTATTATGTTTGCAGTATTTGCTCACCTTGGCCCCAAACTGCATCTCACGTATGCCATCTTCTCTCCTTTTTCATTCTTTTCCTTGCAGAACGGGACATGAGCTTTTGAATGTTTTTGTCTGCCTCTGTCAAAGGCCGTCAAAGCGGACACCTGCACTTGGATGTTAACCACAGGGTGTGTGGTGGGGTTTCCGGCGGGGCGGCAGCATGAAGCCGGTTGGTCGGTGTGGCTCAGCCTGCGTCCCGAGGTTCTCCCAGAGCCTTCAGTGATCCTCCTGTGCGCTTGAGGGTCCAGAGCTCTTGAATGACCCAGCGGATGGGATGAGGGGCCCTGGTCAGCCCCAGGGCAGTCAGCAACCTCGTGCCAGCCCTGTACCTCGTGATCAGTGGGGATTTGTCCAAAGATTCCCACGTGGAAGCCAGCTCTTTCCTGTCTGAAACTGTCCAGCTTTCAGTTTTAAATCCAGCAAATGCATCTATGGGAATTACCTTTTTATATGCCTGTCTGGCTTTGGGGATGTAATTTTTATATTATTTAAAATGTAGGCTTAGGAAGACGAATCCCGACATCGTAGAATTAGTTTCTGCCTTCAAGGCACTGGCGTCCCCAGGGCTCCTGCGCCCACCTGGGTGTGCCTGCTGAGGTTCTGAGAGGTTCCGAGAAGTGAGGGCTTTGGCTGGTGTCACCCAGCTGGCAAGTTTCAGTGCCTCTGACCGCACCTTCCTGGAGGTTGGCTCTGGAGCCGGGACTCTGAGTCACTGTGGTTTATGGCTTTCAAGTCGGAGCATTGCCTTCTCTGCCAGAACGTGTGGGAGAAGCCATGTTATGCTGTTTCTACCCAACATGAAACGACTTCTTCTTTCATGAAGCCTAGGAGCCCTTGAAGAGAAGGCGCGCCCCACGGCAACAGCCACTGGGCCCAGGCCGCCTTCCCCTTGGTCCTCCTAGCTCTCCCGAGCTGCTCTGTAAAGCTCTCAGCCCCGGCCCCCGTCCTTCCTCTTCCTTCCCTGTGCTCACCGTCTACTCTCCCCTGCCAGCCACGCACGCTGCTTCCTCCATCCCCACCGGGCCTCGCTGGTCCGCTGCCGACCCTCTCCTTCTCCCCAGGGCTCTGGGGCGCTGGCCTCCTGGCTCCCCCGGGTGGGTGCCTCCTGGGTGGCCACTTCTCCCCCCACGCCCTGGCTGTCACAGCCCCTTCGCCCTCAGGGCTGAGTGCCCACCCCGGATCTCCCCCCTCCACAGACCCCGAGGCCGCCCGCCGTGCTCTTGGTGCAATTACCCACGTGGATGCCGCTACCCCGTGAGAGCGACGCCCTGTGCTGCGGGCCCCTGGGACGTCCACCTGCCCTCTGGACACCCACGTAGACGCCATGGAGCCATGCCGGCAGGTCCCAAGAGCCGGCTCTGACCCAGCTGGACCCCCCAGAGCTTTCCTACTCGCCTGCCTCTAACCTCCTACTTTCAGGGATCGCCGTGTCTTGTTACTTTTATCCGCCGAATTCCTCTTGCAGGCAGCTCCTTCTATGCGTCTCCTCCCTCATCAGGACGCAGGGATCACTGCCCCCCCCCCCCCCCGCCAGGGCAGGGACCAGCCCCCGTGCCGTAGACTTGGTTACGGGAGTCGCAGGAGATGCTCAGCACGGGCACCACAGTGCGCACACAGAGGCGGCTCAGACAACAACCAGCTCTCTGCCTGCAGCTGGGGGCGGGGCTGCGGGCACCCAGGGGCAGCACCACTGCCAGGTGGGCACGGTCATCACTGGCAGTTCCCGTTGAGGAAACAGGCACAGAGAGGGGCAAGGGTCTGCCCTGAGTGCTAGGGAGTGCCCATCAGACCCCAGAACCCAGGCTCCACACCGCTCTGGACGTCAGGACGCCCGGGATGCAGGGTGCAGGTGTCGCCACGCGCTGGTCTCAGCATCCTCGTGGGCTCTGGGCATCCGACTTTAGCCGACTAAGGCCACCTGGGCCCCGGCGCCAGACGGGGGCCTGCTTCCGCCCAAGTTGACTGTTCACTAATCACGCTCCCCTTTCCTCCTCCAGATTCCAAATGCCGAAAGGGGCGGGTATGTGGGAGAAACAGAAATGAAGCAGGGAGGGTCCTGGCCCCCGTGAAGGGGCTGCTCTCCGGCTGTTCTGAGGACCCTGTGTAAACAAGTCCCTTCCCCAAGCCGGGCACGAGTCTGACCGCCGCGGCTAAAAATAACGACCCTCGTTAGCGCATTCAAAGCAGGGGCTCGATCACCCACGACCAGCTGAAGGCTGGGCTGGCGGCGGGGCCTGGGGCACCTTCCTCCCCGCGGCTCCCGGGAGCTCAGGACCAGCTTTCTCCCAGGGGCACCGGCTGCCCTCCGCGGTGGGAACATGTTGCTATTCTAATTGCGCTGGTAATTAGAGCTCAGGTCTTTGAACCTCCACCAAGGAGACAGCCCTCTGCAGGGAGTCAAATGACGCGAGGCTGGGCCTGAAGCTCTGCTGCTGGCTAGAGCCTGCCTGTCGCTCCTGTGAAGGTTCTTTAAAACCTATGTATTGATTTGTTTGTTTGTTTTGTCCCGCTTTGCCATAAACTCCTGGTGTCCGATCGCTGCTCTGCTCCGTGTGCCCTGAGCCTGGGGCGGAGAGCTCCTCTCCCTCAGGGACGGAGCTGGCGGCCCACGAGCTCTGACGCCGCTCTAGCCCCGATGCCTGGCCCCGAGGAATGAGCGAGGCAAAGACACCGGGCGGGGCGCGTGGGTGGGTTTGCCTCTTGAGGGCCCCGCCCCCCGTGTGCCTCTGAACACGGGTGAGTCTCAGATTTGGCAACGAATTCTTTCCTATCAAAACTTGCAGAAATAAAATGAGCCATGCGGTCCGGCGACTCACAAAGTGATTTCCACAAGAGGAAGCGCAGCTCTGACTACACGCCAGAGGAAACCCTCTCAAACCTTGCATGTGTCACAGAATGAATTAGTCCGCGTCCAGGGCCGAGTCTACGTGGGTATTTCAGGCCGCGAACAAACTGTGGAAAGCTCTGGGCACAGAAATCCAATGTCCTGCCGTCACCGTTGAAGCTTCCACTGACAGCATCCCACCAGCTCAGTGCTGTGTGGGCGCCTTGGTGACAGAAATGACAGAGGCCTCGGCCCCCCAGTGGTGGCACATGTGCCCACACATGTCCCTTGAATACTGGGATGCCTGTGTCAACCACTGTGAGCCACGTACAACCTGGACTCAAGGGATGACTAAGGGGTCTTGTCCCCGTCTTAAAGTCCTTATTCCACGGAGAAAATAATAACTCATATTGAAGATTATGACATTATGTCCATTTTCTGTAAGGTCTAAGCTATTTAAGGTTCTTTGGGCAAACCTTTTAAAAGAAACAAAAGCTTCCAAAAATGTTTCTGGACTGAAGGAATGAACAAACCTACAGTTGGAAAAATTAACCTGAAAATAAGAACTGCACCTAGCTAAACACAGGTGAGAGACTGAACCCTGACTAGAACAGTGAGAACACTCAGCCTGGCCCCTCAGCAAAGACATGGAGACACACTGATTCCAGGCATCTAAGGAAACTTTTGTCTAATGGTGAGCTGACCACTGAGCGAACTGAGCAAAGACCTCAGTGGTCACACGTGACATAAAACATGGACTTGACAGAATTAGTTCAGGGAATTTACTAAACAAACGGCAACATCAACAAACGCTGAGGGGAGAGAATCTGATTCCCAGAGTTGACGTGTTGTATTACATAAAATGTCCAGTTTTCAGCAAAAAATTATGAGACGTGCAGAGAAACTAGAAAGTATGGTTAATAAACAGGGGAAAAGTAATCAATAGAAGCTGTCCCTGAGGAAGCCCAGACACTGGACTTTCCAAGGCTTTAGACCAGCTATTTAAAATATGTTCAGGGCTTCCCTGGTGGCGCAGTGGTTGAGAGTCCGCCTGCCGATGCAGGGGACACGGGTTCGTGCCCCGGTCCGGGAAGATCCCACATAATGTGGAGCGGCTGGGCCCGTGAGCCATGGCCGCTGAGCCTGCGCGTCCGGAGCCTGTGCTCCGCAACGGGAGAGGCCACAACAGTGAGAGGCCCGCGTACCGCAAAAAAAAAAAAAAAAAAAAAAAAGTTCAGTGGACTAAAGAGAAGTATGAGGACAGTGTCTCACCCAATAGAAAATACCATAGAGGGAGAAATTACTAAAAAAAAAAAAAAAAAAAAACCAAATAGAAATTCTGGAGTTGAAAATTACAATAATTAAAATTTAAAAATTCATTAGAAATGCTTAACAGATTTGAGCAGGGAAAACAGCCAATGAACTCCAAGATGTATCAATTGAGATTATGCATTCTGAGAAACAGAGCAGAGAGAATGAAGAAAAATAAAGAGAGCCTCAAAAACCTCACAGAGGCCACTAACATATACATGATGCAAGTCTCAGAACGAGGGAAGAAATGGAAAGGGGCAGAGAGAACATGTGAAGAAATAATGGCAGAAACCTCCCCAAACAGAACGAAGACATTAATCTATACATCCAAGGAGCTCATCAAATTCCAAGTAAGATAAACTCAAAGAGATTCACACACCGATACACACCCTGCAGAAAGACAGACAACCATGACAGCAGGAAGGCAGCAGTGACTCATCACACGGAAGGACTCTTCCTAAGGTAACAGCTGGTTTCTCATGAGAAACTGTGGAGACAGAAGGCAGTGGGAGGACATTTCCAAACTGCTGATAGAAAAACCCTGGTCAACCAAGAATTCTATATACCGCGAAACTATCCTTTAAAATGAAGGAGAGATAAACAAACACCAAGAGAGTTTGTTGCTAGCAGACCGGCCCTACAAGAAATACTAGAGTCCTTTGGACTAAAATGCAAGGATATTAGATGCAACTTAAATCCACACAACGGCATAAAAACACCAGTAAAGGTAGCTACATAGATAAACATAAAAGACTATAAGAGCATGTTTTTAACTCTTTTTTTCCTATCTGGTTTAAAAGAAAATAGCATAAACAATTATAAATCTGTGGTGATGGAAGATGTAAATCCTACCTCATCAGGAATTACATAAAATATGAATGGATTAAACACTCTAGTCAAGAGGCAGAGATCAGCAGAATAGACAAAAATAACGTGATCCAACTCTGTGCTGTTTGCAAGAGATATACTTTATATCCAAAGACACAAGTAAGCTGAAACTAAAAGGACAGAAAAAGGTACACCATGGAAACAGTAACCAAAAAAGCAGTGGAGTGGTTACACTACTATCAGACAAAATAGGGTGTAAGATATAGTTGTTACTAGACACATAGTAGGATACTTTATAATGATAGAAGTGTCAATCTATCAAGAAGATATAAATAATATGCACCAAAAACAGAGAATAAATTAAAGGAAGCAGTAGCTGATAGAACTGAAGAGAAAAAAGTTAACAATAATAGTCAGAGATTACAACTCCCCACTTTCAATAATGGATAGAACAACTGGACAAAAGATTGATAAAGAAATAATAGACCTGAACAATACTATAAGCCAACCAGACTTACCCAACATCTATGGAACACTGCACCCAACAATGGCCGGACAGACATTCTTCTCAAGTGAACATGGGACATTCTCCAGTACATACAACATGTTTGGCCATAGATTTCAATAAAGTCTCAATACATTTAAAAGGATTAAAATCATAAAGAGTATGTTTTCTGATCACAACGGAATGAAACTAGACATCAGTATCAGAAGGAAATCTGGGGATTCACAAACATGTGGAAACTAATCGACACTCACCTAAATAATCAACCAAAGAAGAAATCATAAGGGAAATTAGGAAATACTTTGAGAAGAATGAAAACAAAAACACAACATACTAAAACTTATGGGATATTCCTGAGGAACCGTTTTCCAGAGTGGCTGCAATACTTTCCATTCTCACCAGTGAAATATTAAGTTTCCAGTTTCCCCACATCTTCGTCAACACTTGTTATTACCTGGCTTTTTTTTTATACCCACCTAGAGGATGGGAGTGGTATTTCATTGTGGATTTGATTTGCATTTCTCTGATGACTAATGATGTTGAGTATGTCTCCAGGTGCTTATTGGTCATTTGTATGTCTTCTTTGGAGAAATTCTATTCAGATCCTTTGCTCATTCTTTAATTAGGTTATTTGTCTTTTTATTGTTGCGTTACAAGAGCACTTTACATATTTGGTCACTAGACCCTTATCAGATATATACTTTGAAAATCTTTTCTTCCATTCTGTAGGTTATCTTTTCACCTTCTTGGCATTGTCCTTTGAACCACAAAAGTTTCTTTATTAGAATCTCTCCCACGATATCAAGGTTGGTGGGGATGCAGAGCAATTGGAACTCTCATACGTTGCTGGTGGGAATGTAAGATGGTTCAGCCCACTTGGAAAATGGCTCAGCAGTTTCTAATTACCTTAAACGCCCACGCACCATGTGGCCCAGCAGGCCCACTCCTGGGTATTTATCCAAGTGAAATGGAAACATACATTTTACGTAAGGACCTATACACTAATGTTTACAGTAGCTCTACTCATAATTGCCAAATAGTAGAAACCACCCAGATGTTCTCCATCTGGGGAACGGGTAACAAAGTGTGATTTCACATACAAGGGAGCCCTAAAGAGCACAAATGGACCAGACAACGTGAATGGATCTCAAGAGCTTCGAGGGGATGAAAGCAGTCAGTCTCAAAAGGTTGCATGTTGTACTATTCCCTTTACTCAGAAAAAGGGAAAGCGATGGGGATGGAGGGTAGATGATACCTGCCAGGGAGGAGGGGTGAGGTGAGGTTGTGGCCTCAAAGCTGTAGCTCAAGACGATGTTGAGGCTGAGGAAGCCTTTCTGCATCTTGACTGTGGCTGGGACTCCAAGGGCGCCAGACATTGGTCAAGACGCACATATCTTTATGCCCAGAAGGGTGAGTTTTACCAAATGTACGTTAAAAATAAATTTTTTAGAAACTAAGGAAGAGAAAATATTCGGAGATGAACAGTGACCTAGCGATCAACAAATTGTTCAAACACTTAATTATTTTTCTTAGGCTATCTCACTCATTAAGATGTTATCTCGTCGATGGCAGTAATCAGCTGTTATTAATCTGCGAGGGCCTGAATCTAATGTACTGGCTGCCCCGAGCAGGCACCAGTGTGCTGAATGAACTTCATTGTTCTTCTTGATTAGTTTTGACCCCCACGGTTTCTTAATGGCTGCAGTGATTATATTTGATCTCGTGATGAACCTATACATGTAAGGAAGTTGGTGTGCATTTTTAACTGGAGATAATAGTGTCGATGTGGTTTGTACTTATCCTATTGTGTCATCAGAGTCTCCTTCCATTGATTCATGTTGTTGTTGTTACTATTACATACAATATCATGAGGTTACTTTTCTAGATGTGATACTATCTTTATGGAATCTGCTATGATTTGGACTATACTACTTTTCATTGCTGTCTGAGTTATACGGTGTCTGTAAGCCCTCGTGGTCCCTTTGTTTTGCCAGCACTAAGTAGATCCTGCGTAAGAACCATTTTCATGTTGCCATTGCAACAAGCTGCCTTTCACAGACGTAGGAACTGCTGTGCTTGGAGACACTTTATAGATATTAGCCTGAACATGTAACAGCATGTATCTTCGCCAACGTCAGTGATCATAGCACACTGGCTGTCTCTCATTGGCTGAAGCATTTTGTTCCCCGATCTCCAACTCTCTGGACAGAAGAACTTATGTAGGGCTGCCTCTGAGTGCCAGGTGGTAGCAGGGCAGCATCACCTGTCTCCGGGCGTCAGTGAGAGTCTCACGATGGGGAACCGGTGCTGCTGGATCATCTCTGTGACGGCTGAACATCCGTGTTCCCCTAAAATCTGTGGAGTGCAGCTCTAAACGCCAGACGGTATCTGGAGGCTTTGAGAGGTGATCAGGTTTAGATGAGGTCGTGAGAGTGATGCCCCCATGACGAGATTTGTGCCCTTAGAAGAGAAAGGGCACACACTGGAGAAAAGGCTGTGACGGACACAGCGAGAAGGTGGTGTCTGCAAGCCCGGAAGAGGTTCTCACCAGGAACTGAATGTACTGGCCCCTTGATCTTGGACTCCCAGCCTCTAGAACTGTGAGCAGCAAAGGTTGTTTAAGCCACGTGGTCTACGGTGTTTTGTTACATCAGCCCGAACAGACCAAGTGAATAGTATAGAGTGCGTGGGGGTGAGGTGGGAGTCTGTGTTTGCTCTGCTGCCAGAAACCCGTGTTTTCGCAGGTGAGCCCACCTGGGCTCTTGCAGGGGGTGGGGGCGTGGAGCGCCCCCGTGGACGCAGGCAGGCGGAAGGCAGAGGGGCGTCTGCAGTCGTTGTGAGGCTAAGATGCCTGTGATGGGGCAGAGCTGAGCACAAACGTGACCCTGGGGCTGCCGTCCCGGGAGGGCTGATGGCTGGGTGGCTTCAGCGGCAGGGAGCTGCCCAGATGCTCAGCTCTGAGCTCCAGAGTAATCCGCAAACGTCCCAGGTAAACGCCGACATCCTCCCCCAGGTCGCTCTGCAGTTCCCTTTGTCCTGCTGCACAAGGGGCCGCATCCCTGGGAGCTCGGGGCTTGGGCCTGGGCCTCGGGTCGCCGCCCTGCTCTGGTGGGGGCTCCACCCCCTACATACATCAGTCACAGAATGATGTGGCCCAGGCCAGGGTGACGGGCCAATGATAGAGACCAAATCGTGATCCAGGGCAGTCTTGTTTAGCCTTTGAAATGTTAGAAAACATATTTTTCTGAATTTGAATCCATCACAAGCCCCGTCACTCCCTAGGACCTTGAGTTGGCCCTGCTTCACCCTGACTGCATTTCAGGCTAAGACTAGCCTTTAGACTGTAGGACACAATAAATTATGTACCCTTATGAATAAAAAAATAGATTACGACACACTACGGATCATAGAGTGTGTCTGGTTTTCATATGGACTCAGATGTAAAAAGAAAAAGAAAAAGCGTCTTAGAAGTAATGAGATGCAGGCTTGGCTGGCTGAGCCCTGGTCATCCTTTTGGTTTGTGATCCCCGCTCAGGGCCTGCAGATGTTTGGACCCTGGCTCCAGGCACAGACTGCCTGCAGTTCCCCAGACGGCATCACCTGGCCCGCACAGTACCGTGTTCATGGGTGGCAAAGAAGAGACATCTTTCAGGAAGTGGAATCCATGTCCGATTCTCCTGAATTTCAAGGAAAGAATACTTCATGGAACTGCTAGTGTGTCTTGAATCTTAAGTTGTGGGAATTTCACCCTCTGAAAGACCAGGGATGCTCAACAGGGCAGAGGCGTGTGTGGGGGACTGACCAGAAGCACCTGGGGCCCTTTGCAAATGACAGAGTCACCCGCTGCAAGCGACACCGATGTGCGTCCTCAACTGGACCCAAAGCTGCTGCCCTCAGGTCAGTTCTGACATGTCCCAAGAGACCAGACATGGCAGGCAAGCGGACCAAGCACCCCCGCAGGGCTTTAGTTGTTTCATTTTAACAATGATGATCTCCCTGCTAAATCCATGGCCGCTTGTTCCAGGCCCCAGAGCTACGGCCCTAACACTTCCAACCATGTCTACGGTTGCGGTTCCTACGTTTTACTGTGAAACCTTGACTCTCTTCCGTAAGCCAGCCTGGATGGGCTGCTGCCTCTGGGTACGGTGACCGCTACCTGCCCAGCTGCCGTCTTGTCCCCCAGGGGCTGCTCTTCTGCTCCCAGGACAGGTGATGCCCTTGTCCTTCATGCAATCAACCAAATTAGAGAACTGAGCCATCCTTGATTCTTCCCTGTCCTTAATCCCACACGTTCAACTATGACCAACTATGCTGCGAATGTGAACCCCAAAGAGCTTTCTAATCCAGAGATGGGCCCACGAACTCCCTGAAACTGTAGGTCCTCTCGTTGTATGCTACGATGTTGCAGGTTTTAGGAAGTATGTGGTTGTGTGTGTGTGTGTGCGTGCACACACAATTTTTTTTTTTCTGGTGAGAGGATGTTTTAGTGTAGTTTTTGGTAGATTAGACAGACTACCAAAGGATCTATAACCATGCTTAAGCATTTGGACCACGTATCATTGAGCCAGCCTTGCTTATACAGAAGGAGTTATCATTTACGACCAACGATCATGTTCTCTGATTTTTGCAGACACTCTTCTCTTGGCTGGAAACCCTTTTTCGATGCTCACCCATCTTTTCTGGGCCTTCCCTCAATGGCTGTCGTCCTGTGTCCTTTGGGCCCCTCCCCCAACCCCTCGCAGACATAGCTGTCGCCTTCTCAGGGTAGGAACACCAGACACTGTCCATCTGGAAAGGTCATACATGCAGGTAGAGGAGGGAAGCTGTAGCATTTCTACAGCTGCAAAAACCCCAAAAGTAAGCCTGCTGATGAGGCTGGAAAATAAATGCCTAATCCGTGTAAAGTTGCCAAAAAAAGAGAAAAGCAAATTGCGCCAAAGAGAAAAGAGCAGGAACGTGATGAAAACTGAGGTTTGAAGGTGACGATTCTGTGCCACTTGCCGGTGGCGTCCGCTGAGGCTCTCAGAGGAGACTCTGCCTTTGTGGGAGCTTTGGCTGGTCTTTGACCCGCGGGCTCCGATTCTGTCTGGCCCGGAGTGAGTGACAGGGTACATGCATCAGAAGTCATCGGAAGATGTGTCTCCCAGGGCCCTGGGGCTCCAGCCTCGTCGGGCTCAGGAGAAGGTGGGAGGCACGGTTGCTGGTGGTGACTCTCGCCTCCCCTTTGTCCTCACCCTCTGCACGGGACTTTGTCTGTCTTCCCCCCGGAAGTGGGGTGAACTTCCCCGCCCTGTATCGAGGGCTCCATCACTTACTTGCTTTGGCCAGAGGCTGAGGGCAGATGAGAGGCAAGCGGGACTTGAAGTGAGCCTGGGTGATAAATCTGCTGCTTCGCTCCCGTTGCCAAGGAGAGCACGCCCTGAGCAGCCTGAGGGCCACGAGGACAGACAGGGCCCAACCTGCGGTGATAAGCCTGGCCCCGTGGAACCCAGACAGGGTCAGCCAGTCCCCGCCCAGCCTGCATACGCATGAGTGGGGCTGGCGAGGCTGCAAACTCAGACAGGACTCGATACTGCCGTCTGGAGGTGGAATTCCTCTTCTCTAGGAAAGCTCAGTCTTTGCTCTGACAGCCTTCAGCTGATGGGATGAGGACCACCAAGTTATCGAGGGTAATCTCCTTTATTTAAAGTTGGCCGATTGCAGATGTTAGCTGTGTCTGCAAAACGCCTTCACGGCAGCACCCAGATTTGTGTTTGACTGAGCAACTCGGCGCCAGGGCCGCCTAATCATCATGGTGAGTGTAAGGGGTTGTTGCTTTAAGCCGCTGAGGTTGGGGTGGTTTGTTACCCAGCACTGTAGGGCCAACAGCTGATTGATACATAAGATAAAAGCAAATTGGGGCGGAAGGCCCGTGTCACTGCCACACGACACACGAGCGTTAGGATGTGATGTTTGGCTGGTGCATTTTGGGTACCTGATCTGCTCTCAGCACGCAGAGCCAGATAAAGTGAGTGCCACACTATGAAGCGGAACAGATAGCAGGGATCAGTCACTCACAGCAGTGATGACAAACAGCCCTTCGTTACAATTATCTAGTTAAAACACCATTAACAATTAATGACATACATCACGGAACTTATTGAACCCATTAAAGACTAATTTACTGGCTATAAAAATATGGCATTAAGAATTTATGGATCATTACCTTTTATCCTGGAATGAAATACTGCTGACGGAAACCTTACAAACTGTTGAAAACAATTACTCATTAAAGCCCCATGAAATTAAATGATACGGCTTAGCAAAAAAGAAAGAAAAGAACCCAAGCAAAGTTTGAAAATGTTTTTTTGAGAAGAAGCACTCACTTTGCATGACACTGAATGGATCAAGATTATATTTTCAAACAAGATTAAGATCTACAATTAAAAAATTCAAACGAAGTAATTTTAATGTGCAATAAAATCTTTTTGGAAAAATGCATTAGATCGTGACTGATAAAAATTCTGATCATGATTAATCACCACCAGGTATTCTGGAACACTATTAAGGAGAGTGTAACAATGATAAAATTAATTAATTCCTCTAAAGGGTTTTAAAATATAATATGATGTAACAGCTGTTGCAGCTTTAAAAATGATTATTTCTTTTCCGCCCTGCAACCAAAATTTGTCAGTCAGAAATCAACCTAATTTCACTGCAATTTCCAATTTATGACTCTGTAATGAGACCGGCTTAATAGTGATGAGCCCCTTGTTTTCTAAGAGACCATATGCACGTCTGCAAATTTCCCAGCCTGGGGCATATGGCACGTGCCCGCTTCCTGCTCACGCGCGGCCCTTGGGCCTGGCCAGAGGGACACGAAGCCCACAGATCACCCGTGCCCGTGTTCAGATTCTGCTTCTGGCGAGTGGTCAGGCAAAACCAGCCCAAACTCTTTCTCAGAATAGTACTGAGCTGAGAGTCGATTTTTATATCAAAGACACAGAATCGTAAAGCTTAAGAGTTAGAAAAGATCAAGTCCAAACCTCTTGATTCATAAAGAAACTGAGTCTCAGATAAGGGAAGTGAGTGGCCCAGGGTCTCACAGCCTTCGATGGCAGAAGCAGAATGAAAATCCAGGTCTGGTAAGTCCTTGTCCAGGGTTTCCATTAGAAGCACCGTTTCCTGGTTCCCACGTGAAGGAGCTGCTCCTTTTGCTTCGGCGGAGTTGACCTGAGCGCCCAGCGAGGCCACACCTCCGGGCTCCTCCAGACAGTGCTAAGAGAGCTCTCAGATATTCCTCCAAGAGGAAACGCTGGCCACACCGATCGCAGTCCCTCTCCTCAGGGCCTTTGGGTACCACGTACTTACGGCGCTGAGTACTGCTTTATAGCTACTTAATTCTTTTTTTTTTTTAAAGCCTTCTTACTGGCAAGTGACTGAAACAGTTTACCGGGCACAGAAGTGGCGGAAAGACTCCCCACTGAGCACACACGATGTTCACCTGCACATCTGCCAGACTGAGGAGGCCTCTCCAGGCTGACTTGAGTCCTCTCCAGGAGGCAGGAGACTGCCAGGGTTCCAGAGAGCCGCCTTCTTCAGGGCATCCAGACAAGTCGCTTCCAGACCCTCTTACAACGTGGAAGATTGCCATTTTGCCTGCGCCTCCTGGCATCCAAGGAAACCTGCAAGACTGCTGTCGTCAGCGGGACAATTCCGAAGGTAGTCATAAAATTACGAAGCACCGACGTTGGTTCCTTACAGATTGGCTTTACGATATCATGGAGTCTGGGGTTGGTAGATGCAACCTACTACATTTAGAATGGATAAACAACAAGGTCCTAATGCAGAGCACAGGGAACTATATCCAATCTCCTGGGATAAACCATAACGGAAAAGAATATAAAGAAAGAATGTATACGTAACTGAGCCACTTTGCTGTACAGCAGAGATTAACACAGCACTGCAAATCAACTGTTCTTCAATTTAAAAAATCAAAATGCTTTCAGATGTTAGGCACTAAGGAAAAAACCAATGTTCAGATTCTGGTTCTGGCGAGTGGTCATGCAAACCCAGCCCAAACTCTTTGTCAGAACAGTATTGAGCTGACAGTCAATTTTTATATCAAAGAAACAATCGTAGGTTGTGTCGTGTCACCTCGTAGGTTGTGCGGCGGGGCTCCGACTCTTTCTTTCCCTCTTGTGTTTTCTACAGAAACAGAGTGCGGGGAAGGCTGCATACAATCTATAAGCCTTAATGACTCGGCACGAACTTGACAACAAAGAAGTAAATTTTCTTCTAGGGATAGAACCATTTGTTTTCACTTGGCTTTAATTTTTTCTAGACCTAATTGTGATTATTAATATAGATTCTTGCCTTGAAGGTTTCATTCTAGTTGCTGAACTAGATAAGTGCCAAATCATAAAAACAACCCAGTAAATAAAAAGCTGACAAATTCATAGCTGTCCTGAGAAGAATTATTGGTGCACCCATATTATATATTACAACATGCGCCCAAACTAATTTATACCCAGAGGACTATTAACTGCACTTTCTGTGAAACGTTCTGATTCTGTGTCTTAAAAATGTCGTCTAGTAACACGTGCTGTTGTCGAATCCCCAGGGCACCTTTCAAATGAGTTCATATCTGAGGACTGGTGGACATGATGACCTCGTGGGCGACGCTGGGAAACGAGCTGCAGAAGCTCTTCTCCGTGTCTCAAGGACGGCTCAGCGGACACGGTGGATTTAAGGCATAGGGACATGGCGGAAGCAAACCTTCATCCTCAAACCGAGAGGCAGGCAGAGTTACACTAGCTTGACCGTAGACCGTATTAAATCCAACGAAGTGCGTTACCACAGCTCGGGTGACTGGATTCTTTATCTTTCCAATGTTTCTCCTCAAGGAAAAGCGTGACAGCAGATCTGGACATTTGTGATGGGCATATCCCCCGATTTTCCATTTCCTGACGCTCACACACCTCTGCATTCCCAACAGCAAGCGGTAAATTGTGTATGGCCCAACCTGAGATCACTCATTCGAGCTCCCGCTGTGTGGGCACGGGACCAAAGTCGCTTATGAAAGTGCCGTCTGGTTGAAAGCCCCCACTTTCCTGGAGCCGCCTCTTCACCTTCATCGCCAGCGCTAGCAGGTGGCATCCTTCCTGGGACGCCGTTCGTGAAGGAACACGGCGTTAGTCAGCGATGCTCCCGGAGATGGGGGTGGAGGGGCCTCGCCCCCATGCTTTCTTTTGGGCCTTATAATGCTTGAGATTCAAACTAGTGCCTGAATAATAGCAAAACCGGATCTCTGCAGCCTTGCCCGTCATCCAGAAGTGTTGTGTTTGCCTCTAAGAAGGACCCTCAAAGCACAAACTTGCCCACGTGGAGTTTGCTCAGTTCGTCCCTGGAGTCCCCAGGATTAAGTGAGCCCTGAGCGAATCTCTACTACTCGGGGTATCGAGCCTGCCTGCCCTTCCTCTAGACAGTGTCTTTCGTTCTCTCCTCTTATTTGACACGTTGTCTAAGACACTGAGTTACTCAGTGTCTCAGAAACAGAAGCACCCTTAGGAGCCTTCCTTCCTGCATCAGTTCCTGGTCCCCAGTGAATCCCAAACGGGCACATACGTTTTCACCGATGAGGAAAAACATCGCAAGAACAAAAGGAGGCAAAATGTCCAAGCATCACTGCAGCAGGCAGGATGCATTGTGAAGGGAACATGGTGGCTTTAGAGAAAACCCATCTATCTTAAGAACTTCTTCTTCTTTTCTTAACACTGTCCCATTGTCCCTAATTCCAGCAGAGTTTAATCACCTTTGATGCGTTTGCCCAGAAAGATATTTACAGGCATTCATCTCTGTCGTTAGCCTTGATAATTAGTCTTTGTACAATTCAGGGAAATTCTATCTAGCTCTTTAAATCTCTACTCATAAACCATAAATCAAACTGTCCCACCACCCCCCTTAATCACTGCTTTCCCTTTCTCTTACAGCTCCTCCCACATTCCCTGGCATTCTTCTGACTCTCACACTTTCCTCAAGAATTTACAAAGACCTGGACCCAAAGCCTCCAAGGCTGGGCTTCCAAGGGGCCGTGATGGGAGACCTGGCTCTATCCCTTCACCTAAGGCGGCCAATCTCCCAGCGACAGCATGGAGCCGCTTCAGCCATTTGTGTGAGTGCGCGTTGTTCGTTTTCAGGAACTCAGATACTCCTGTCCACTCTCTCCAAAATTAAATTACATTTAAAGGTCACATCATGACTCAAGATTCGCTTGGAGATTGTGGGATCTGCATGATGGGAGTTGGGTGGCCTTGAGCGCCCTCCCCTCTCTCCGGGCTCCCAGTTGTGTCTCTTCTTTGGCTCCGTTACCTTTGGACCCTCGTGGAGCCATTGCACCCATCTTTTGTTCTCCTGCGTCTGGGTCCTCTGCAGACTTCTGTCTTTTTGTTATGGGGATGACGTACAACCCATCAGAGAAGCTCCTTTTCCATTAGAATGGAATATAGCCCCACTCTGCTTGACTGGATTTGAGGGGTACTCTCAGTCTAAAAAGCTTTTCAGGATATTTTAACGCTTTCACTGAATTGGGAACCGTCTGGACTCCCTTCAAGCTTTGGGAAGACCTCACCTCGTTAGCTACATTGAAAAATGGAGAGACTGAATATCCAGTCACGGCCAGACCATAAACAAAGGTAGAACTCTGACCCACAGCCTGCGGCAAGCTGCCCGGGAACCGACCCTCTTGTGGACAGCAGCCGGCCCAGGAGGCAGCCGCTGTAAGCCAGCCTTGACCACTATCTCTGGTAACCATCCAGGGAGCCAGACAACACCCCGCATGGCAACAGCGCCAAGTGGCCAGGGCTTCATCAGTAACTGGCAGCTTCCCTAGCTTCCGGTCCTGCTTCCAACTCCAGACCCACCAGAGAAAGTCAGGTGTGCTCCCCTCATCCATCACACGGGACGCCGGCTCCCCTGGTCACCCGGGACAACAGCCTCCCTCAGGGCACCCGGGGCCCTCCCTTTTCCGCCGTGATTTCTCCCTCTCTGCTGCCCTCAGTCTCCGCCACACACAGGTGATGGCGGCCCGCTCCCTGCCCCAGTGAGCTCCGAATAAACACCTGACTTGCTTTCATTTGGGTGGTGTCTCCGTTTATTCCCATGAAGCCACCTTTCCGCTTGGGCCGCTCCTACAGGCCACCGCTTGCGAGGCGGCAGCGTGGGTGCTGGATGTCGGAGTCCCTGTAACTCTAGGTGAGCAGCTCCGGACAGAAGGGGTTACATGGCTCATACCTGCCCCGCCTCAGTCACATTCCTGGACAGAAAGGGATTTATGCACCACTCAAGCGCACAGAAGACAGAGCTACCAGGGCCCAGGCGAGAACCATTTCACTTGAACCGAACGACTGCAGTCATTCCACAAAGTACACAGACCTCCCCCCAACTTCTTTGCAGCTGATGAAACGTTTTAGGGATGTGGAGGCCGAACGACAACCCCAAGCCCGTGATTTTTTTTTTTTTGCGGTACGCGGGCCTCTCACTGCTGTGGCCTCTCCCGTTGCGGAGCACAGGCTCCGGATGCGCAGGCTCAGCGGCCATGGCTCACGGGCCCAGCCGCTCCGCGGCATGCGGGATCTTCCTAGACCGGGGCACGAACCCGTGTCCCCTGCATCGGCAGGCGGACTCTCAACCACTGCGCCACCAGGGAAGCCCCCAAGCCCGTGATTTTGACCAATGTGACTCCTCACCCTGCATGACAAGGACACTCCGGACCGCGACACTTTAGGCTCACAACCAGGGCGCAGACAACTGACATTTCAGATTTCCTGGGGAAACAGCAGTTAGACACGCAGATTCAAACCTGCAGCGTCTGGCCGTCTTTCGCACGAGCAGAACCCCCGGCACGCAGCCCTCACGTCGACGGGCCGTTCTTACTCTGCATGTATGGTGATAGCTCGGCCGTGGAACCTTCCGCCGCAGTCAGAAGGGTCGCAATTTCAGGGCTGCGCGAAGCTCTAGAGACTGTGGAATCCAACCCACTCGCTTCAGACGAGAAAGCTGACGGACATCCCGAGCAAACACAGCTGCCTGGTGGCAGGTCTGTGATCAGAACCCCACCCGTGGCCCTTTCCACACCACGACAGCTGCCCGTGAGTTCATTCAAAGTACTTACTGGGCATTTCCCACCGTGTCTGTTTCCTCTAATCCTTACTGCACTATTATTGGCAATCAGGCATCTGGAAGGAACTTGGGGGCTGTAGCTCTCTTGACCTCACACATCACACACTGGTGTTCTCTTCGGTGCCTCGATACTCAAAGTGAGGTCCGTGGGCCAGCGGCCTTGGCGTCGCCTGGAAGCTTGTTGAAAAGGCAGACTCTTGGGAGTCATCCCAGATCCGCTGGCCCAGAATCTGCAGAGCCACGAGGTGCCCAGGAATCGTGTGGGTGTCCTACAGTTGGAGGAGCGCCGATCTAGACCATTCTTTTCTTCATTTTCTAGCAGATTTTAGAAATTTTACCTGGTCTTTCTAACCCCTAAGCACCCAGAAAGTCAGAGTAGTCTTCGTAGCAGATGGTGATGGGGAGGTACCCACGCAGCAGGCACCTCTACCCAAGGACGAGGTGTGGCCAAGTGCACCCACTCCATGGGGCGCATCTCACCCGGTCAGTTCCGTCAGCACACCGGTGCCCTCTTCTCTCTCTTTGGAACGTTCCGAGGCATTAGCATTGTGAAGAACTGGAAAAATACAGAAACGTGAAGCAAGACTGAAAGCCCTTTAGCCCCTGCCCGTCTCGATCACATTCCTGGCCGCCGACACAGCAAGGATTCATCGTGTGGTGTTTCGGGAACAGTCTTCAGACACACCCCTCTTGCTAGAAGCCCTGAACAAGAGCCTGGTGTGGCCAATGTGTCAACATGACGGCACGCGGGCTGCACCGGGGGCATCTGTGGCTGCGTTTCCGGGTGAGGTTAGCGTTTGACTGGGGACTCGGGGAAGCGCACGCCCTTCCCAGTGTGGGTGGGCGTCATCCAACCCTCTGAGGGCTTGGCCACAACAAAAGGCAGAGGAAGGAAGAATGCACCCCTCTTCTGCCCGACGACTGGAGCTGAGACGTCGGTCTTCTGCCCACGGACAGGGAATGGCTCGCAGACTGCGGGACCTCGCAGCCTCCATAATCACGAGAGCCAAGTCCTCAGAGATACGTCTCTTTATATCTCTCTACCAGCTAGCTACCTAAAGATCTTTGGGTCTTTTGCTCTGTGCCCACATCTGGCTATAGAAAACTGTATCAATTGCCTACACTAACTGTTGACATTTTTAGTGCCTCGCTTTTCACCTTGTGGGAGGCGAGCAGTGATATGTCTCTCCAGTCCGAGGCCGCTGCAGGCACAGACGTGCACGTAACTAGTTGGGTATTTTGTATAAATCCTATCACGGCTTACTTTCTTGAGGCTTTCCTTTTTAACTTAAAATTATACCTTAGCATGTGAATCTTAACTGCACTTTTCAGTTGAGTTCTTCCCAATTCTAACATGTACCTATAATACCTGGGAAGGGTTCTTTCAGCGTAGGACTTTGTAACAACCAACAGATGTGTGGATTCCTCTGCTTCTCCGCACGCCGGCAGCCGCTCCCAGGGCCGCGAACCCGCCCGGCGGAGCGGGGCCAGTGGCGCAGTGACGGGGAAGGAGCGTGAGCGCCGCCAGAGCCCGCTCTGCTTCCCACCAGCTTCTCGACTTCACGCCAGTGTCTGCGTCTCTATGAGCTTCTGTCTCCTCGTCTGCACCGCTGGCACCCACAGTGCAGGTACCGAGGGCCCTGCAGGAGATGACGTATATCAAGGGTCGAGCCCCGTGGTAAGAGCCAGTTCACGTGCTCTTAACTGCTATGTGTCATGACTGGAAAACGGGCGCAGCTCTTAACCAGGCGCCGCATCTGTCCTGGTCCTGCCGGAGGGCCTTGCTCATCTCCAGCCTCCACGCCATCCACATCTCTGTCCTGGACGGAGCAGCGAGGCGTCACCTGGCTTTCCAGTGACTGCCAAGAATTCTTAATCTCTTCGTGGATAACTTCTCGAAGCTTGCGTGGGGTGTACTTCTGTAGCTGGAGGCTTCCCGATTCCTCGCTCACTCTGGCGTCCGCCAGGCCGTCGGAAGGACCCCACAGGGTCTTGCTTTCGGCAGCGCCGTGGGGCTGCCCGTCTCGTGGGCATTCTAGCTCAGCTCCACGCTGCTGACTCTGGGATGCTCTTAGAAAACCCTAATCATCCTGAGAATGTGCTGAACTTTCAACAAAGGATCTACAATGGTGAAGGCAAATCCACGAAGTGAGGCTCTCTGGGTGGGTGGCAGGAACGCAGGCGGCAGCCTAGACGTGGCCTGCCACCTGGGTGGCCAGTGGGCAGAACTGCCTTCCTGTCTGTCTGAGCTCGTGTGCGGCTGGATGACGGAAGGGGAGCTCTCACCCTCAGGTTTATTCTTCAGGCTGCCCACCTCAGAGTCCCCACGCAGAGTGGAATCCTGTTTGGGGTCCCCTGAGCTCCCCCAGAGAAAGTTGACCTGGAGTGTTTACACTTCTCTCCCTCAGGGGGCTCCGAGCTCCAGCGTGTCTCCCAAACACTCTGAGACGACACCGCTCAGGGGCCTCCGTCCACACAGCTTGTGGGTCTCTCACCCTTAGTAGCTAAGCGTCAGCAAACACTGCAGGATAAAAAGAGCCCCCACTTCTTATACTTCCCTCCCCCTGGGCTCTGGGATTCCTCCAGCCACAACTGCCTTGGTCACTCTGAGCCCCAGGGGAGTCTCTCTGAAGCCACGAAACTTCCAGAAGCCCTCCCCAGATAACCAGCCCCTTGGCCGCTAATATCTGCAAAGATTTCCCATTTCCTGGCCGGTGGTGCTTGTTGATCGGAAAAGGCCTTGGAGCTGAGGCCGTGCAGAACGGGGAGCTCCCCTCTGGAGCCTCCTGTCTCTCAGGACCCTGGCCCTCGTGTCTAGGCTGCCTGACAGCTCTCCATGCCTTCAAACGTACTTTAACACAATTTTATTATGTTCTCCTTGATGCTCTTGACGGGAAGAGCATCTAGCAGAACACAGCGTGAAGGTGGTCTGCTTCACGCTGGCCTGTCGTAAGAGGAAGCAGCAGCCCCGGAACCAAACCTTTTACCTCTCACAGAGCTATGGGTACCATGAACAGCAAACAATTTTCTTAGAAAAGGGAAAAGATGCAAGACCATGGAACGTAAGCAGGAAGAATCTGGGCTAAATTACACTAAAAATCTCATAGTTTGAGGCACAGATGCTGAACTCCCACCTGGAACTGTTCTCTACTACGAATCGGGAGCGTCTGAAACACCCCAGCCAGAAGGCCCAGGAGCAAAGCGGCCCCACTGAAGAGGAAGCACGGGTGGGGCACCTTTTCCAGTTTCTATTCTTTCCGACGCAGAGGCGTCTTCCTAGAAAATACGATAATCCTGCTGCAGGCAAGACGTGGGAACACGAGTAGAGAAGCTAAACCCGGCTCCCTTCTGCGCCGAGTAGAGAACCTAAACCCGGCTCCCTTCTGTGCCGAGTAGAGAACCTAAACCCGGCTCCCTTCTGTGCCGAGCGGCGGCCGGACAGCCACAAAGCTGCTCTGAAAACGAGCGGCTTCTGGGCACGGCTTCCGCCCCCCAGCATCTCCCTCTCCCCACAAGCGCTAGGTCACCAAGCAAGTGATACAACTTTTAATCAAGCGGTTTACCAGCTTGAGAGCAGAGAACCAGGCTTTATGACAAGCATGCAGGTGAGGGAGGAGGGCATTTGAGGATAACCTGCAGGGCAGGTACCAGGCTGATGCGAACCTCTCCCAAGGCGCGTGCACGTGTGCAGAAAACAAGGTCGAGCAAAAGCTCCCTGTGACGTCTGTGGAATGTGTACCTGCACAAAAGGGATAAGCCTAATAGTTGAGGGAGAAGACTAGCATAGTTCTGGACGAGATTAACTTCAGGAAAAAGAAGGAAATCTCATACACTCGCCTTGCACTCTCCACGACATATGACGACAACGGGAAGTCTGTGAACTTGAGCTAAAGATGAGATGATGAGATAGCCAGCTAGATCAGATAGTAGCTGGCACAGTTATGGAAGGAATGCTGTGAAGGGAACATTGTCACGGCAAAATTTCCAACAGTGTTGGAATACAGAATGCAGAGATGAAGCTGCAGCACACTGGATCAGCAATGCGGGGATGAAAGTAAAGGGACGGATAAAGAAGTGAAATCGGTAAAAGGGAAATGGGTTCAGAACGCGCAGCACAGAGGCTAAACACACGAGCAACTGGCGTTTCTGAAGAAGAGAACCGAGTAAGTGAAAGAGATGTGAGTCAAAGCCAATTTAGGAAAACGTTTCCGAGCTGAAGACCTGAATCTGTAGTTTTAAATGCTATATCCTACTCCAAGTCAACAAATAAAAGGAGTACTCACAACTAGATACACCCGAGTCAAATATTTAATTCCCAAGCATAAAAGTCACTATATTCAGTCAAGTAGATATTTATAAAATATTCAAAGAAAAAAGCCATCGGGCTGGTTTCAACGTAGATGCAAGAAAGCAGTTACTACAGCGTTCTGATGTGTAATGGTTGGGAATCGAGAATTCCTGGTCTAGCTGAGTTACTGTTCTTTTGTGACGGTAACAGAAAGATGGTCATACTCAAGAATTCCAGAAGTACACCACCACATATTGTTCCTAAAAAATTCCCCAAATACATAGATTAGCTCACGAAAACAAGACTCTAGCTAATAACTCAAGGATAGCGATGTCCTAATATACAAGGAGTGGTGGGAAATACTGAATCCATTTACGCTTAGGATTAAATGCCAGCAACTTATGTAACTGTGGCTCTCCTGAAACTGATTCGTAAATTAAATGCAATACTGATCTTAATTCCGGCCGCATTTTTTTGAGGAAAACAAAATGTTTCTCGATTAAAAGATGTTTTTAGGAAACTAGGAACAGAAGTAGATTTCTTCTAATAATGACTGACTGCATCAGACCATGAAGTCAATGGTGAGAAGAATAAAAGTGTCCTGGTGGAATCAAAGAGAAGACAGGATGTCTCCTCTCCTCAGTGTGATTTAAGGAGATGCAATGTTACCCTTATTTGCAGAAAATGTGAGTGTCTACTTAGAAAGCTAGAAGAATCAAGTAAAACCTATTAGAATAAAGACAAACACATTGACTTCAAAGGTAAAATACGAATATTTCATTTATAGAAAAGAACGGAAATAGCTTTTTATTTAGTAAGAAACATGTAATTTACTATGTTAACCAGTTTTAAGGATACAGTTCAGTATGCGAATAGCTTTAATACATGAAAAGAAGTTCAACTTTACTATCATAAGAGAAAAACAAGTTGAAACTACACAGAAACCATTTTTCACTTCTGAGGCAGGCAGAGATTAAAAAGCGTGACATCGGGCATTGATGAGAAGTGGTGTGAGTGAAAACTCCCTCCACTTCACAGAAGGCAACACGGCAATAATTAGGAACAATACAGGTGTGTCTTCCCTTTGACCTAGAAATTCCACTGCCAGGAACTTCCTCAGAGATGCTCAGAAGTGTGAACAATGATGTTATTTCCCACAAAGGCGTTTGAAATGAAAAAAGACTGGGAAGAGAATGGACTGGCTAAACACACTGTGGCAAAAACACTTGCTGAAGTTGAGTAGCAGATGCAGAAAAGAGGGCTGGAAAGGGGGCTGCTCCTACCCTAACAGCAAGAAAAAGCCCAGATTACAAATGTGACTTTTGTTCAGCCCATCAGAGTGCTAAGCCTGCAGGTCAGCTAACTGGCCTGAAATGTAAGGAAGGTCAGACGTCTCCTAGGAGAGATGAGATGTGAGCTTCAACTCACGTGGGTCAGAGCACAAAGAAGACGGGGCTCCCCAGGGGCGAGACAGGTGAGAAGACTTCAGCTGAAGTTTTAACCAAGTGCCCGAGGCTGAGTGTGGGTTAATGCAAGAGTATAAACCCCACGGGAGTCATGGACACAGGGGACAGGTCCCTGCCCAGGCCTCTTCTCCATATACCTTCACTGGGTTCTCGTGAGGAAGACTGAGGGGAGGGGAGGGAGCCAGACAGAACCCCTTGTGGGGTGGGGTGGAGGAGGGCACAGAGCCCCCCCTGGAGCCTTCCCCACTACAGACAAGAGCTGCAATTCTCGGCGGGTGGGGGGGAAGCAGAGCAAACCCTGCCACTCCCACTGGGAGACAAAAGCCCACGGGCGGAGGGAGGGAAAAGGAAGACTCTCTACCCCTGGGTGAGGGGCAGGAAGCCATCCTGGGTCTGAACCATTAGAAACTGTCTACTTCCCAGAGAGAAAGGATTACTGAGAAAGCTCCCCTCCCAAGACCTGGAGATGCAGTGCCCACTCAAGCCTGAGTCTGCACCAGGACAACAGAGAAGGCCCTTGATTCCCCACTCGGGCTAGCAGGCACCATGTAACAAGCATGGCAGTCTGTCATGGGGAGGCGCAAGTGTGTGAAAGAGATCCACGCAGAGGCATGAGTGAACATGAGAGGCGTGACTGAGAAGAGAGAGGGCACTGAGAAAAATTCCCTGGCCACGAACCTCTAGTAAAACTAGAGGAATGTGACGCTGAGGGTGCAGTGAAGGAACCAGAGCAACAACAAACCTCAAACGCAACTCTTGACTACATTGACTCAACCCTCACATTAATGGTTGAGCAAAAGAAGGGGTGTGTTCTTTTCCAGGAGTAAATAGTATTAACTCAGTACTGTTCCACACACACTGTCTCATGTTCAACCAAAACATTAAGACAATACAAAGGAAAGAAAAAGGGAAGGAAGGAAGGAAGGGAGGGAGGGAGGGAGGAAGGCAGGGAGGGAAGAAGGGAGGAAAGGAAAGAAGGAAGGAAAGGAAGGAAGAATACATACTCACTGTTAGGAAACAAATCAACAGAACCAGATTGCAAATATGACCCAAATGTCAGGACTATCAGACACTGAGAATTTAAATAACTACGATGAATACTTTAAAGACACTAGTAGAAAAGGTAAACAACATGCATGAACAGATGAGGCATTTCAGCAGAGAAATGAATATTTTGAAAGAGAATCAAATGGAAAAAATACGGTACCAGAGTTGAAGAGGATGTTGAAATTATTAAACTCAGAAAATAAAGTACAGACAGTCAACAATTTATGACGGTTTGACTTTTGATTTTGTGACTTTACTATGCTGTGAACGCGATACATTCAGTAGAAACTGTACTTCAAATTTTGGATTTTGCTCTTTTCCTGGAGTAGTGATGTGCCGTGTGGGCCTCTCTCCCAGAGCTGCAGCAGGAGAAGCCACAGCTCCCAGTCAGCCCCACGGTCATAGTGTAAAAACCAACACACTTACAGCCACCTGCACCCACACAACCAGTCTCTTTTTGGCTTTCAGCACAGGACTCAATAAATTACATGAGATATTCAACAGTTGACTATAAAAGACACTTTGTGTTAGATGATTTGCCCAGTTGTAGGCTAATGTTAAGTGTTCCAAGCATGTTTAAGGTGGGCTATGCTAAGATATGATGGTCAGTAGGTTAGGTGTATTAAATGCATTTTCAACTTATGATATTTTCAACGTATGATGGGTTCATCGAGACCTTATCATTAAGTAGAGAAAGATATATATTTTTAATGCTTGAATAAATAAAAGATATAAAAATATGAGTAAAAAGGCAAGTGCCACGAAGATTGGAAAACAACCAAACAGAACTTCTACAAGAAAATATAACAATTGAAATTAAAAACTTAATTGACAGGTTTAGAAGCCAACTAGGCTTGGGTAAGAAAGAATTAGTGAACTGCAACATAGATCTGAAGACATTATTCGGACTGCAGCACAGAGAAACAAAGAGATAGAAAATTTTAAAGAAAAATTAAAAGCCAAAGAGGCTTTTTTTATATATATAATCTACAATCTCAGAGGGAAAACAGAGAATAAGACTGGGTCAGGATGAATCTGAAGATATAATAGCTGAGATTTTCCAGAACTGACAGAAGATACCACCCTGCAGATGAAAGAATCCCATGATGCAAAGCATAACAAGTGAGAGCATCTACTGAACGCTGGCAGAAGACCTCAGACCTCCCAAAAGGCAAGAAACCCCCCACGTACCTGGGTAGGGCAAAAGAAAAAACTAAACAGAGACAAAAGGATGGGGACGGGTCCTGCACCAGCGGGAGAGAGCTGTGAAGGAGGAAAGGTGTCCACACACTAGGAAGCCCCTTCGCGGGTGGAGGCTTCGGGAGGCGGAGTGGGGGAGCTTGGGAGCCGCGGACGAGAGCACAGCAACAGGGGTGCGGAGGACGAAGCGGACAGATTCCAGCGCAGAGGATCGGGCCGACCGGCACTCACCAGCCGAGAGGCTTGTCTGCTCGCCCGCCGGGGCGGGCGGGACTGGGAGCTGAGGCTCCGGCTTTTGTCGGAGCGCCGGGAGAGGACTGGGGTTGGCGGCGTGAACACAGCCTGCGGGGCGTTGGTGCGCCGCGGCTGGCCGGGAGAGAGTCCGGGGAGAAGTCTGGAACTGCCGAAGAGGCAAGAGACTTTTACGTCCCTCTTTGTTTCCTGGTGCACGAGGAGAGGGGATTAGGAACGCTGCTTGAGAGAGCTCCGGGGACGGGCGCGAGCCGCGGCTAAAGGTGCGGAGCCCAGAGACAGACATGAGACGCTAGGGCCGCTGCTGCCGCCACCGGGAGGCCTGTGTGCGAACACAGGTCACTAGCCACACGCCCTTCCGGGGAGCCTGTGCAGCCCGCCACTGCCAGGGTCCCGGGATCCAGGGACAACTCCCCCGGGAGAACGCACAGGCGCGCCTCAGGCTGCAACGTCTCGCCGGCCTCTGCCGCCGCAGGCCCGCCCCACACTCCGTGCCCCTCCCTACCCCCGGGCCTGAGTGAGCCAGAGCCTCCGAATCAGCGGCTCCTTTAACCCCGTCCTGTCTGAGCAAAGAACAGACGCCCTCCGGCGACCTACACGCACAGGCGGGGCTAAATCCAAAGCTGAGCCCCTGGGAGCTGTGAGAACAAAGAAGAGAAAGGGAAATCTCTCCCAGCAGCCTCAGAAGCAGCGGATTAAAGCTCCACAATCAACTGGATGTACCCTGCATCTGTGGAATACCTGAATAGACAACCAATCATCCCAAATTAAGGAGCCGTGTGGATGAAAGGCTCTTGGTGCTGCAGCCAGGAGTCAGTGCTGTGCCTCTGAGGTGGGAGAGCCAACTTCAGGACACTGATCCACAAGAGACCTCCCAGCTGCACATAATATCAAACAGCAAAAATTTCCGAGAGATCTCCATCTCAACGCCAGCACCCAGCTTCACTCAACGACCAGCAAGCTGCAGTGCTGGACATCCTATGCCAAACAACTAGCAAGACAGGAACACAACCCCACCCATTAGCAGAGAGGCGGCCCAAAATCATAATAAGTCTACAGACACCCCAAAACACACCACCAGACGTGGACCTGCCCACCAGAAAGACAAGATCTAGCCTCATCCACCAGAACACAGGCACTAGTACCCTCCACCAGGAAGCCTACACAACCCACTGAACCAACCTTAGCCACTGGGGACAGACACAAAAAACAACAGGAACTACGAACCTTCAGCCTGCAAAAAAGGAGACCCCAAACACAGTAAGATAAGCAAAATGAAAAGACAGAAAAACACACCGCAGATGAAGGGGCAAGATAAAAACCCATCAGACCTAACAATTGAAGAGGAAATAGGCAGTCTACCTGAAAAAGAATTCAAAATAATGATAGTAAGGTTGATCCGAAATCTTGGAGATAGAATGGACAATAGAATGGACAAAATGCAAGAATCAGTTAACAAGGACCTAGAAGAACTAAAGATGAAACAAGCAACGATGAACAACACAATAAATGAAATTAAAAGTACTCTAGATGGGATCAATAGCAGAATAACTGAGGCAGAAGAACGGATAAGTGACCTGGAAGATAAAATAGTGGAAATAACTACTGCAGAGCAGAATAAAGAAAAAAGAATGAAAAGAACTGAGGACAGTCTCAGAGACCTCTGGGACAACATTAAACGTACCAACATTCGAATTATAGGGGTTCCAGAAGAAGAAGAGAAAAAGAAAGGGACTGAGAAAATATTTGAAGAGATTATAGTTGAAAACTTCCCTAATATGGGAAAGGAAATAGTTAATCAAGTCCAGGAAGCACAGAGAGTCCCATACAGGATAAATCCAAGGAGAAATACGCCAAGACACATATTAATCAAACTGTCAAAAATTAAATACAAAGAAAACATATTAAAAGCAGCAAGGGAAAAACAACAAATAACACACAAGGGAATCCCCATAAGGTTAACAGCTGATCTTTCAACAGAAACTCTGCAAGCCAGAAGGGAGTGGCAGGACATATTGAAAGTGTTGAAGGAGAAAAACCTGCAACCAAGATTACTCTACCCAGCAAGGATCTCATTCAGATTTGATGGAGAAATTAAAACCTTTAGAGACAAGCAAAAGCTGAGAGAGTTCAGCACCACCAAACCAGCTCTACAACAACTGCTAAAGGAACTTCTCTAGGCAAGAAACACAAAAGAAGGAAAAGACCTACAATAACAAACCCAAAACAATTAAGAAAATGGGAATGGGAACACACATATCGATAATTACCTTAAATGTAAATGGACTAAATGCTCCCACCAAAAGACACAGATTGGCTGAATGGATACAAAAACAAGACCCATATATTTGCTGTCTACAAGAGACCCGTATGCTAACACATATATATGGAATTTAAGAAAAAAAAAATGTCATGAAAAACCTAGGGGTGAAACAGGAATAAAGACACAGACTTACTAGAGAATGGACTTGAGGCTATGGGGAGGGGGAAGGGTAAACGGTGACAAAGCAATAAAGAGGCATGGACATGTATACACTACCAAACGTAAGGTAGATAGCTAGTGGGAAGCAGCCGCATAGCACAGGGAGATCAGCTCGGTGCTGTGTGACCGCCTGGAGGGGTGGGATAGGGAGGGTGGGAGGGAGGGTGACGCAAGCGGGAAGAGATATGGGAACATATGTATATATATAACTGATTCATTTTGTTGTGAAGCTGAAACTAACATACCATTGTAAAGCAATTATGCTCCAATAAAGATGTTTAAAAAAAAAAAAAAAAAAAAAAAAGCATAACAAGTACAGAGAAATCCATACCTAGATACAGCATAACAAAACAAGGGGGCAAGAAAAACAAGAAAATGTCTTAAAAGCACTCACTGAGACAGGACAGACTATGTTCAAAGGAGTGACTGCCAGCTACCTCACTGGCAACAACAGATACCGGGAAATTGGAGTTCTATGTTCCATGTGCTGACAACCAACAACCTCAAATACTATACCCAGCAAAACTGTCTTTTGAGTGCAGAGGGAAAATAAAGGCACTTTTAGAAAAACATTAAATAAGTGTTTGATGTCACACAGAAGGAACCAGTCTGAACTAAAAGATGGGCTAGAGAACACAAAGTGTGGTAAATAAGTGGAGAAACCCAAATAAACACTGATGATATTAAGGCATTAGTAATTATGTCTGACTTTAAAAAGAAAACAATAGACGCAGGATTCAAACCATTGGCAGCAATAGTGTCCAAGTCAGGATGAAAGGGAGGCAGTTAACGTGTTCTAAGCTCTAGAGGCACCAGCAGAGGGTAAAGCTATTGACTAATTCAGACAGTGATGCATTAGTTATTCTTGTGTTAATAACTATGATAACTACGAAAAGAATAGAATTGGTAACTACCACATTAGTAGAGGGAGAAAATAAAATCAGAAAAAATAGACAATAAATCTAAAACAGTCCAAGTACGAAAATAAAAAGAAACATAAAACAGGTGTGCATTACTACTGTAATGCTGCACAACAAATTACCCCAAACTCAGCCCCTTAAAACACACACCGTCTCCCAGGTTCTCTGGGCCAGGAGTTTGGATGCAGGCTAGCGGGGTCCTCTGCTTGAGGTCTCAGCAGGCTGAAACCATGCTGCTGGCTGGGGCTGCCACTGCATGTGAGGCTGGGGTCCTTTTCCAAGCTCCCTGCTTGTTGGGAGAACTGAGTGCCCTGAGGTTCCAGGACTGCAGCCCTGTTGCTTTCTGTGTATTGGCTGTGATTCCCTTAGCTCCTGGGCCCATGAGCCTCCCTTCTCAGGGTCAGATGAGGGTCTTGTATACGTAACCTACTCCACTCACAGCTATACAGGCTGTGTTCGACACAGGGAGGGATCTGGGGGGGACATTTAGAATAATGCCTACCACAAGGTGGGATAAACACAAAGTATAAAATAAGGGGCCAAATACAAACCTATATCCCTCAGAAATTACAATAAAATATCATTACATCTAAGTATAAGATGAGGAAAGAGGTCTATTCTCTTCAGTTTTTCTTTTTGCATCAACTCCTTTTCTTACACATGTGACCCAGTGAAGAGTCCATACCCGTATCTTGTATTGGTCACTTTACAAATATGGAATCTGACCATTTCCACACTGTCAAATAGTTGCAAGAAATTCCAACAGACTTATGCATCACAATTTATCAAATCATTTTCCTATTGCCTTTTTACCAATTTTTGTCTATTACAAATGGATTATCATGTATATTTTCATGTTATTTAGCTTTTTCTCCTTAGGAAAAATTCCTGAGAGTGGAATTAATGGATCAAAGGTTATTTTGGTGATAGTCATTTTGGTGACTCTTAAAACATATAGGCAAAGTTCCCTATTGAAAATGTTCACGCCTGCAACGATGTGTGAAGAAAGTACCAGCTTTGCTGCAACCCTGAGTGTCCTGGCAATGATCACTTTCATCAGAAAACAATTGCTTCATACTTTAAAATAATATTTTATCAACTGAACAGGAATTCACAGAACTAGAAAAATGATAAACGGTTCTCAAGACATAGGAGGTTTTACTCTCCCCTTTTGGAAAAGTCAGCCATGGTCTGAGCTCCCAGAGATGTACCTGCTCTGCCCCTGTGCTCCTGACATGGGGACACCGGGCTGGGGGCTGCACTGGGGGAGCTGTGAGACTCCTTACCTCCTGCCAGAGCCTGGGCACAGCCCGTGTGTGTGTGTGTGTGTGTGTGTGTGTGTGTGTGTGTGTGTGTGTGTGTGTGTGTGTGTGTGTGTGTGTGTGTGTGTGTGTGTGTGTGTGTGCGCGCGCGCGCGTGCGCGCGCGCGCGCGGGAACCTCGTCGCCACACCCTTCCAGCCGGATAGCACCAGAGGAGCCCTGAGGCACGCCTTGGAGACCACCCCCTCCCGCGCCCGCAGCATTCACTTTTTCAGGAAAAAGCCACCAGTTGGGTTGGATCTGCAACCCTGTCCCCTGTCCTTCCAGGTCTGCTTTGCGTGTTGCCCAAGGCGGTGTCGGCCACCCACAGACGCCCAGCCCCGAGGAACAGTTCCTCTCATCCATCTCCTTACTCTTTCCCAGATCCCCAAACCAAGGTTAATTCAGGCTTTTCACTCTACCTTGAGATACTTTCTAAAACTAGCTGAATTCAACTTATAACTTTTCTCAAGACCTCAATTTTCCTGATTTTAACAATTCTTTTACTGTTTGTTTTTCAGCACCTCCCCACCAATTTTTAATCATGACACAAAAAGGCAACAAATCTGACCTAGTCCCTTCTGAATGTAGGTCTCTTCATCGGAAAAATTATGAGATTTCAAGGCGTAGCAAACGGCAGTACCGATCCACGAATTCCGGAGGTGAAATCCCCATCCGCCACGAACGCACCACCGCCTTACGGAGGCAAGTGTTTCATGGGACCTTCCCAACGCTTCCTGACCGAGTGCCCAGTTCCCAGCAGAGCTAGGAAGCGCGCGTTCCTGCTTACCTGACGGAGGACCGACCGCTCGGGCGGGCCTGCGTTGCTCGCTCATCCTCACGGGAGGAGTATGTATGTCTTCGGGGGCCGTCACCTCCTCTCTTAGATGACTGCCGTTTGTAATCCAAATCCAAATTGACCTTGGTTGCCTTGGTTGATGTGTTGATCTGGGTTAGTTTTTCCTGGGTGGAGAGGCTGATAGGAAGCCAGCGGGATTCAGCTGTGTGTCGTCACTGGGATCTAAGGACATGTCTTCTGTTTGAAGACAGGAGTCCTCAAGAATCCAACAGTCTAAGAGCCAGTGGTAGGACTGGCCTTCTTCAGGGAGTGTAGCTCAGGGTGGGCCCCAAACCCCAAACCTGAAGGCGTTAGCCCAGATAACGGGAGAAGAAAACAGGGGCTCCACGCAGAGTCAGGGCCGGGGGGAGGGAAAGACGTGACTGAAGAGCTCGAGAGCAGCTGGCCGTGCTGCCCCTCCCAGAACGGTCCTCTGAGGGCACCTGGCGTCGTCCCTTCATCTCATCTTCTAAGTTCCCATCTCTTCCTGTACCGGACGGCCACCTGAGGAATTGTGCATTGAGTAACGGTCCACATGTTTTGATGACATCTGTTCCTTCGAACAACTGTCTGTCCATTTTGTGCAAACAGGCTCTCGATCCCTGTCATGCAGTTAGTTCCAACCTGGTGTATATTTAATTCCCTCCCGGTCACGCTCCACGGACAGACGCAGAAACGTCAGAATGTCCCAGGCAGGGTCTTGCCTTCCAAGGCCGCTGGGGGTCAGGGCGTCGCTGGCGGCTTCCTCGGGTGGAGGTGCTCGGATCGACCTCAGGGCTCTCGTCCCCGGGGGCTCTGTCTCTGCCCAGAGTCGGAAACCTCCAGAGCCACGCATGTGCCTGCCCTCCCCAGACCCTGGCTCTCACAGCATTTCAGGGAAAGACCTTCCCCAACATCTGTCCTCATGTCCCTTTCGGGGTCTTCAGAAGACTGCAGATCATTCTGGTGAGAACAACTTCTTTACAAAGATGCCTCTAATAACCTAGCTATTGACAAACACATCGTTTTTGTTTTAAAGGAAAAAAACAGGTTTTTTCAGAGATGATTTTAGATCTGGCGTTTCATCCCAAAGGAGGCCAGACCTGCTTCTGCAACTAAACAGACTTCACGAGCTCGTTTCTTCTCCCTCGTATTTGCCACCAGGTAAACCGTGACCCTGGTCCTAAAGTGCCTTCCATGGGTCCTGGGATCTCAGACACACGGGGCTACAGATGCCCTGAGTTCTCCAGGGAGGGCAGAAGGGAGTCCCCTCTACCAGGTCAGGCAGTGCTTAAAAACACGGACCGAATGAGCCCTTTGAGGTGGCTTTGCCCTTTCAGGCTGTATCTGATCAGTCTTTGTCGCTGCCTTCCTTAAATAAACAAGTACAGGGCAAAGAGCAAAGCACCGCAGTGAAGGGGAGGGATGCCCAGCCACCAGCCAGCCGTGCCCTTGGGAGCCTCAGGGGCGCTGCCCGTGCGGAGCCCGGGGCACGGAAAGCCCTTCTGGGGCACGTGACGCAGTTTGACGAACGCGGGGTGGAGAGTGAACGAAGGCTGGGTTTTTGAGAGCGTGGAGTGCGCTCAGAGATAATCATCCTCACCCCAAAACGGGCTGGAACCAGGGCACACTGGGCGTGAAGAAGTCGAAGCCGTGCGGGCTCTCAGGCTGAAATCGGGAAGCTCGGGGACGCTGGCGCACGGCAGCACCTGCCCTGCGGGTGCGCCCGGGAGGACCAAAAGGAGGTGCGGAGGAGATGCTCCTGTTTCTTGAAGACGTAGACCTGACGGGGGGCGCCTGTGCGTCGTGCCTCGGAGGACCGCACAGCTTCGCGGGAGCCGCCGACAGGGTGCTCGGGTGGGAGTCGGGCAGTGGCCAGCGGGGGTCCGCCGGGCCGGGCGCTGCGATCGGGGAGCGCAGGCCGACGGCAGGGCCTGCGGAGTGAACAGCAAGCGGCGGTCAGTGTCAGGAAGCATTCTGGGCGGCACGTCCAGTCCCTTCTTTAAAGGCGGTTAAGCGGACAGCGGCACCGACCCTCCCCCCACCCCTCCCCAGGGCAGAGGCCTTCCAGAGTGAGAGTAACACCTGAGCCACACTGTCCGGGCCTCAGAGGCACAAAGGAACTGATGTCACTGAAGCTTGCAGGGCAGCCACAGCTTCTGGTCAGATCCACAACAGAGATTAACACTATCTGGGCGGGGCTGCAGAAATCCGCAGCTGGAGAGGGAAGGCTGTTGTCTGGGCAGCTCTGTGGACCGTCTCTAAAACTAAGAAGAGCTCAGGAAACGCAAGAAAAAAATACGGCACGAGTATCATTGTTTTGAAGAAGATCTGGCGTGACTATCCACCAACGTCACCACCTAGAAGCAGAACACACAGCTATTAAAAGAAACGCTGAAGAATTGCCCCACTCGGTAGAGCAACAAGAACGATAAAACGCGTGAAAATAATCTACAGGAAAACTTTAACTGCTCCTGAGGCCATGAAGTGAGCTTGAACAAGTGAAAAGGGAAGTGCGTTGCTTTAAATAAGACGATGTGTAAATCACAGAGATACACTTTCTAAGTTAATCTATACGTTTAACGTGATTGCACTAAAGGATTCTTTTGGTGGGGGGGGAGAAATAAGATACACTGATTCATATGAAAAAATAAACACCTAAGACTAGCTACGAATATTATTCAAAAAACCCAAGAAGGGTGGTAAGTCCTAGTAGATAGCCAAACATACCACAAAGACACAGTAACTGAACACTGCAGCCTTAGTACCTAAATTGGCAGATCCCTGGCAGCTTTGAGAGTCTAGACATAGACCCAAAATACATATAGGAATTTAGTATGTGATAAAGATGACATTTTAAATAAGTGAAAGATGGATCATTTAACTAGTGTTAAATAACCAGTGTTGAAATAACTGGGTAGCCAATGGTCCCACCCTTAACCCGGTTAAATTCTAAGTAGATAAAAATTTTAGACATAATAAATAAAATCATAGAACTAACAGAATAAACCACAGGAATTTTTTAAGGATAATATCAAGTTAAGAAGGGCTTTGTAACTGACAAACATTGGTAAAGGACTGATCACCCTGACTTTACAAATATATAACATCTGTGAACAAAGCTCCCCACCCACAAAGAAAATGAAAAGACAGAGGCCCAACTGGGCGCAACACTTGCAACTTTTATCAGAAAAAAGTTAATTTCCTTAAGATACAAAGAGCTCTTACAAATCAATAAAAAGATTTCCAGCTCAATGGGAAATGTTCAGTGTCCACAAGTGGTTAAGTCACAGACAAGGAAACATAAATATTTCTTCCACATTTGAAGACATGCTAAGCCTCACTCGGAGAAATACTGACTACAGGCTAGAATCATTTCACCCCTCGAACTGGAAAGGTGCCGAGAAGGGTGCAGAGGAACCAGAACGCTCCTACAATCTGGTGGGCGCGTAAATCAGTACAACCTCTATGGAGGGCAACTGGGCGACGGACTTTAAAATGAAAAAGGCCTGTAAACGTCTAACAGCGGCTTCACTCTTAGAAGTGTGTCCTCCAGGCATGCTGTGTAGCCTGTTCGTTTTTTGTTATTTCACAATATTGGGAAGCTGAGTCAACAGAGAATTAATCCATGTCATCAGGAAGGAAAACGAAGGGTCTCTTTGTGGATCCTGGCACGGCTCGGCTTTGAAATGAAAACTCAGGCCAGACATACTGTATCATAATATGCCATCACTTGTGTATAGAAATGAAGAAAAGAATAAAACTATGTTCGTTTGCACGTGTTACACACCCACGAAGTACCTCTGAAAGGAGACGTAAGAGAGTTAGAACACTGGAAACGTGCAGGGAGAGGAAGAGTGGCTGGAACAGAGCTGAGGCTGAGAGGATCGTCTTACTGTCCACCATTAAAAGAATAAGTAAGATTTACAGTGAATAAGGGCAGTACTTCATACAGAATGGATTTTTACTTTGAATTTTGAACTACGTACTTCCATACTCAGCCGCCACCCTCAAGATCCCTCTTTCTCCTCTCTTACACTTTCCTCATGTTGCTTGAGTAGTTGCGTCTTGTTCCACAAACCATATGCTTTTTTTTTTTTTTTTTTTTTGCGGTACGCAGGCCTCTCACTGCTGTGGCCTCTCCCGTTGCGGAGCACAGGCTCCGGACACGCAGGCTCAGCGGCCATGGCTCACGGGCCCAGCCGCTCCGCGGCATGTGGGATCTTCCCGGACCGGGGCACGAACCCGCGTCCCCTGCATCGGCAGGTGGACTCTCAACCACTGCGCCACCAGGGAAGCCCCAAACCATATGCTTTTGAGGAATGGAATTCAGCCTTGCTGATCCTTGCAGCATGTCTATTTCACAGCGCCTGCAATGCTGGCACTGGCTGGCCAGCCCCTGGTACCTGGTGAAATGTCACTGAAGGAAGGGTTTAACTCTTTTTCTGTCTTCTTGTGTTAAGCGGCTGGTTAACTCAGATGAGCCGCCCACTAAGGAGATGTCACATCAAGGCCGGTAGTCAGTGATTTACCCCGAGCTGATGTGCTCCCCGTGGGACGCAGGGACTCGCCAGGCACTGGGGGCGGGGGGGATCAGTGGATATTTCTTCATCTGAATTAATCTCCTACAACCTTAGTGGTGACTTTGCCTGGATGGAAAACCTTCTAATGATCTGGCGATGTCTGCTCAGCCCGCCTGAGAGCCTGGCCCGACAGCAACAGCTGAGAAGTCCTGTTTGTTTTCACCATCTTTGTGTCTCTGGTCAGGGTCTCCTGGAGTATCTGATGCAGCGCTGGGATAACCGTGTGGCTCGGGGCAGGGGCGGTGGCTGCAGTGGAAGATGTTTCTCCTCCATCCTCCGTTACTCCCTGGCCGAATCGGGCCGGTCTAGCAGCTCGGTGTGTGCAGTGGCCAGTCCCGCCCTTGGTCACTCCCTCGGCTCTGCTCTGTCTCCTTGAAGTCAGGTGTGGTCATGCAACCAGGCTTGGCCAGTGACATGTGATGACGTGGCAGGTGCCCCTTCTGGCCTGTGGGGCTGCTGTGAACCCCCCTTCTCCTCACGTGAGCCATGGTCCCCGAGACATTTCAGGGGAGCCCTGCTGACCAGCTCCCCAGAAAACAATGATGTGGAGCAGAGTCCCCCAACCCAGGATGGACACGTAGCACGAACAAAACCCACGCTTGTCTTGCCAGGGGCCCTGGCGCGTGGGGCTGCTCACGGAGTCCTGCGTCCCACCCCAAAGTGAAGGATGCCGAGACTCGCTGCGCAGGTGTGGTCTCAGGGCGGTCGGGGCCCTCGGGGGGCACCCCATGGGACGCCCCTGTGGGTGTCTGGTGACAGCCTGGAAGACAGACTGCGCACTGACTCGACCTGCAGCTCTGGGAGGCAGGGCCAGAAAGAAGGCTCTGGAGAACGGACTGCTCTCGGCGCCCGGCCCACCAGGCCCGGCTGATGGAAATCGCGAGAGAAGGGGGCACCCCGCACCAGGCACCTCCGCCCAGCCCCACGCTCAGGGACGCAGGCTGGCAGCACATAGCCCGCCCCGCTGGGAGTGTTTACACCCCGGAAGCTGGCAAACGCTGTGGAGCAGCGACCCAGTCCCGGCTAGACGTTCCACGGGTCCCGGCGCAGCTCCGGTCCAAGCCCGACCAGCAGGCGGTGAGGCCAGAGGGTGAGGCCACAGCGGGAGCACACGGGGCGGGCTGGGGCTGGAGGTCTGCCCTCCGCCACCCCTCACTGGCTTTGTGCCCTCCCTCCTCCGCACGGCACCCCTGCGCCCCCATCCCCACGCGCCTCCCCGCTGAGTCCGCACACTGCCTCCCCGCCCAGGCCGCTGCGCCGTGTGACTGTCAGTCGCCCCGTGGGCCGGAGCCTCTGCAGGGCAGGCTGTGCTCGGCTCACGAGGCCCACGCTTGGAGCGCACGGAGGACGGTCCCGCTTCTGCAAACGGCACTCTAACGGGCGGCACGCTGATGACTCCTGGTGAGCGATTTTCCTGCAGCCAATTTGATAACAGTCCAGTCTCCTCCCTGAGTCTTCTTATTAGCTGGAATTTTATGAATGTAAAGTCTCGTTAGCGTGGCCAATCACCGCACTGTCACACCGTGCCATGCGGTCTCTGATTTACCAAACGTCTTTGCCACAGAGATCTTCCTAACAGACACACTTCTATGCGTCCTCCTAAGTCCCTTAAAGGCTCTCCTTCAGATGATGATAAAGCCATTGTCATATCCCCCCAAGAAGGCTGTGAAAGACAACGGTCACCTGTTCAGGGGTTTGTTCTGAGAAGGAGGCTGAAATTAACTCTTTAAACACCCACTTCTCTTTTTTAAAAAAATTAACAGAATCATGATTTGGGGCTGGGAACAGGGCTGCAATATTTCCCAGTCCTCACAAGTGTGTGGGCCTGGGACCAAGTTTTCCTCATGAAATGCAAGCAGAAGTTACGTGTTGCACGAGACTTCTCCTCAGCCTCTTTGAAACGGGAGGAGTATGGCTTTTTTCCTTCCCTCCCCCAGCCTGCTGCGTGGAGCACGGATCCGAGGGTTGGAGCGCCTGCAGCCATTTTGAACCAGGAGAGCAGGGGCCACCCCCTAGCGACGGTAAAGCAGAATCTGGAAAGGGCTGGATTCCTACCTATATCCACCATACGTGCCAGTCTGGGTTAGTCAGCGCTGCACTTCTTTTCTTTTCTTTCTTTCTTTTTGATTATTTTAATTTTAACTTTTGGGTCTCTATTGCTTGGCACTCAACCTCATCACGACGGATAAGTACTTTTTCTGACGAGTGTGTTACCAGTTCCCTCCCCAAAGGCTAATTGTTTACCTCAGGCCGTTTACTAACTTAATACCAGTTTCCATTTCTTGCCGGCTGAGTGCTGCGTTGGTGGACTGGGCTTCTCTGAACCTCAGGCGTACAGAGCATCTCCTAAGGGAGTCCTGATGGGCGGGGCCCGTCCTGCTCCTTGAGGGGTCCAGCTTCTGTACCTGCTTCCCTTGCTTGGGCATCACTCTCATGACACATGCAAAAAGGCCCGTAAATCACTGAAACTTCGCACTGGCATCGTTAGAGCTGAAGTGGAGACTTCTGGGCAAATCTCAGTCAACACTGGGGGAACACGAGGGAGGTACGTGATGCTGCTCAGGACTGCACAGCTGGCGAGCGACCAAGGAGCCTAGACGGAGCCCAGCATCAGGACCGCGGCCAGTGCCGTGGCCGTGCCCTCCTGTCTTCACCCAGGGCGGAAAGATGCTAACCTTCTGGGTTCTTCAGCCGCGTATCAGGGTGTTTGCAGTTGTTAAGTCTGCTACCGAGTCTTTCTGTTTTACGGGTGTGCATTTGATTTCCTCTGGCCCTGTTCATTTAATTAATTAGCCCCACGTGCATCACGCTTTTGGTAATAACCTTTTTCTCAAATAATGCCCAGTCATTTCACTTGGGTTTTCATGGACCGAAACGAGGAGTAGTGGTTGCCCGTTTTTTATTTTTTCTTCTCCAAAATAGAACTTTTCTGGCTTTTGAGGTCAATTCGGCTCATATTCATTCCGCATCTGTACAAACTCCAGGGAAGGACTGAGCTGGGGTGGGGGTCTGAGGGCTGGGAGGGTTAGGGGGCAGGTGCTCACGTGAGGACGAGATGATGACTCAGACGGGCCTGTTTCCACGTGGCCTTTTGCTCTTCAAAGGAAAGAACAGGACGTGCCCTCCTGAGCCCCGTGGTTCAAGCTTGTTGGGTGCATTTCACAGTCTCAGCCCAGGCAAGGGTCTCTTCAGAGAAAGATGTTCTTCCTCCAGTGACTGAGAAGAAGGAAAAAGCCGGAGCCCACTGACTACACCAGCATTTGCTGCCGGTGAAACGGGCTTACGCGTAGCACATGCTCAAAATCCTCAGGTTCTTCTGGGGCAGGGCTTCCCGAGGGGGGTTGTAGCAGCTACCTGTTGCCGTGTAACAAATTACCCCGAATGATGACGTGTGTTATGGATCAGTTTCTGCGGTTCGGCTGCTCAGATGCCGCCTCACTGGGTGGTCTGGCTCAGGATCCCCCAAAGGCTGCCATGGAGGACTGGCCCGGGCTGTGGGCATCTCACGGCAGGATGGAAGAAGGACAGGCTTCCCCACTCAGCTGCATGGCTGTTGGCAGGACTCGGCTCACACGGGCTGCCGCTCTGACAGCCTCGGTCCCGGGGGCTGCTCTTCTGCACACGGCCTCTCTGCAGAGCAGCCCAGGGGGAGCCCGGGAGTGAGGGCAAGAGGGGGTCTCACTGCCCTGCGACCTAACCTGTGTCAGCGCCTCCCAAGCGGACACCTCGAGCCCCGCCTGCTGCCTCTGGGCTCTAGACTGTCTCTAACTGATCGCTTGCTGTAGCCCCTTGAGCCTCTGGTAGGCATCTTCCATTTAACACAGCCGAAGCAGAACTCTGGATCCCAGAGACACTCCTGATGTCCCCATGAAACCTGGTTTTCTACCCATTTTCTTATGCACATAAGTAGAAATGTGTATATATCTGTGTCACGTATAAGAACAGTTAAATTTATAACAAAATTCCTTTTCAGGGTTGGTGGTGGGAGACTCATGTTGTAGCATCTAGGTACTTGAATCACTTTTATTTTAAAACCAAATTGACGTCAGATGTAAGTAACCAGTGAAATGTAAGTATTCTTTTTCTCAGGCTTTGGGGTGACCCACCCAGGTGCACAGGCAGGTACTGCAGGGCTGAGGCCGGCCTTCCCACACATGTTTGTTTGCAGAAGCCAATCTGTCCCGCTCATCTATCACATCCCTGGGTAGAGGGACACTCTTCCCCTAATATCAGCCCCCGACCCCCTTGAGATTCCTTCTCCACCGAGAGGCTGTGCTATTTCCGAGGCTGGTCCACAGGGAAGAGGGAGCCCATTTCAAGGACCAGATCGTTACTGTGCAGAAGCTCTTAGAACTTAATCAGGAGGAGACACGGGGACCCTCTCATCCCTCGAGTGAGAGAGGGTCGGGGCACTCTGCACGGAGCGCCTCCCAAATGTAAACAGAAGGGCCAGCACGTTGCGAACTCCCAGAAACATCCCCCCCCCCCCCCGCCACTGCCTCCCGGCCAAGTTCAACACACTGCCCGCGTCTGGGCTCCGTCTGCTCCCTGCTAATGGAAACTGGAGATGCTTTGGCGGGGGGCTGGGGGGTGCCATCGATCAACCTCGCTGACGTCTCCGCCCCCGCCGTCCTGGGAGCGTAGGAGCGAGTCGTACCTGGCGGCTCCGGGTGTGGCCGTGTGCTCTGTGAAGGCTGAGAGCGGTGGGGGAGCGGACCCTGCGCCGGCCCCGCCGCGGAGGACACGGGAGGCCGAGCACCGCCGGGCTACTTATCAAGATAATTGTTGCCTGCAAGGGTTCTAGACGGCCACTTGTCCACATCCCAGGAGCAGCGGGGCTCCTTATCTTGTCTGGACTTAATAAAGGAGAAATAATGCAGGCTCTGGAGCCTTCTATGCTGTGTCTCCCCCACTAATCCTGTTTCCATTTTCTGCTTCGTATCGCGGACACAGAAAACAGCCTCGTGAATTTAACGCTACTGGCTTCCCCTCGTGAGGACACGGGGAGGCTCAAAAGACGGCTTCCGGCTTTAATGGGTTTCAAATGCTGCCTTTTCTCACTGTGCTCATGGCCTGTAGGGTTCAGTGCACGTTTGTGAGAAAGATAATGTTATTAATATAGAAAATACGTTTCCAGTGGTTTTCCTTCCAGTGTTTAGACAGTGATGAAGCACACGCAGTGAGGAAAAGCTTTGTGTGGAGAACCGCTCAGTTCTCGGACGTGAAGCAGACACGGGAGGCATCTCTGCTCAAGACCCAGAGAGGAAACTGAGGCCCAGGGAAGTGGGACCAGCGCCCGCCCGCCAACCGTCTTCTCTCAGACGCCAGGTCCTGACCGAGCTGTCAGACCATCCAGTTACACCTAACTCAACAGAAGCCTGATATTCGTGTGAGATAACTGGAGCCCCTCCCCCCATGATCAGGTGACACGTGAAGAGTACAGAAGCTGTAGAAAGGTTTACATCTTTAAGCAGCATGTAGGTATTTTAAATTTCCCGCAGTAAGTGGCAAAGGGCGAGCAGAGTTTAAAGCAGTTTGCTGGTCTAAGAGCTCATTTTCAGCCCCTTTGGCAAAACATTTATGGAGCAGAGTTAAAATAATTTCAATTGATCGAAAGTCCGATTTTAAAAGGTAAAATATTACCTTTTATTCCCCCAAACATTGCCTTCTTCACACTAAAATACTGAGAACGGAAGGACTGGGCTTCTGACCTCTCCTCTCCTTTTAGTCAGTCGAGCTGTCTGCGCAGACTTCAGAGGGGGTCCGGGCCGGACTCTGAGCCCTTGGCCGCCCTCAGCCGACTGCATCCTGCCTCGGTCCCCGGTCTGTACTAAGAGTGAGTCTACCCACGGAGGTCAGAGTCCAGCGCTCTTTGAAATGCCCAGCACAGATGAGACGTGTTAGGACCGTCTCTAATGGGGCCATAATGATGAGGAGAACTTCCCATGATCGCTTGGTGACAACAGGTCCAGGTTCTGTTACCAAGTTACCGTCGAGGAATCCAAGCGCCATATTCAACAGGTTTGTACCTGAGGCCAGGCTGAGGGCTACATCACGTACACGTGGGCTGTTAGCAACGTGCAGAACACACAGGGTGCGCCCAGGGGAAAAGCAAAGAACGCAGGTATGGGCTGAGCCACCTGGATGGGACCCTGCTGTGCACGGGCGCGGGGGCTTCGGTGCGTGGACGGGAGAGGCTCCCGGGTCACCACGTGAAGTTGTCCAGGACACAAACTGCAGGACACAAACTGGGGCTCACTTTAACAGGCCTTCCCAAGATGCTGGAAATACAAAGACCCCTGATTCGAGAGCTAGAGACTGTCACGGAGCCAATGACCCGAGGCCGTGGGTCCTTCCTGGCTCCCCGGCACTCAGGCCACGGCTCTCCGTGTCCGTCGGGCAGCTGGTCCCCGAGCCCCTCGGACTGGCAGCCGGGAGGAGGCCCGAAGCGCCCGCTCAGAAGCAAGCACTTGGGACCCACCTCCACTCGCCCTCCCTCTGCATCTGCCTTGATGTTTTGCATTCGTTTCAGGCTTGCATCTGCTTGCAGACAATGAGCAACAATTGTCAACCTGTTTAGCACGCATTTAACCCAGATACTTTTGTGACCATTTCACTTGCACCTGGGGTTCAGTGCAAAGAGGTTGCGAGGAACAAAGCGAGAGCAAAATGGCGTCAGCCAGCAGGTGCAGGGAGGCGCAGCCCGGCGCAGCCACGCACGGCGCGCCCGCTCTCAGAGGCCCTGCCGCCAAGGGCGTGTGCCAGCTCGCTCTGCGGACTGGGCAGCGTGGTGCCAGGTGTGCGCTGGCCGTGAACTGCCCCCACCTGGGACTTGCCGGGCGAGAATCTAGGAAGTCATGGGAGTAAAGGGAACCCTCCGCCCCCCGTGGCTCGGGGCCCATGGGGACGGGGACACTTCTTCCCGGTGCTGACGAATGACCCCGCTGGCCGGCAGGTAACCGCCCTCTGGGGCTGCCAACCAATGGTCCCGAGGCCCGTGGGCTAAACAAGAGACAGGGAGGTCCCTGAGGGAGCTGGCCCGCTGCGGCATGAAGGGATTCCTCACTTCTCACACACGGTCCTCACAGCACACACGGCCGTTGACAGGCACTTGGGGTGTTTGCGTATCTTGGCCACTGTGGATGAAGCTGCAGCGGACATGGGAGAGCAGATGTCGTTTCGACACCTTGTTTGCATTTCCTCTGGATTCATACCCAGAAGGGAGTATTACGCAGCCACGAGAAAGAAGGCGGTCCTGCCCTTTGCAACAGCACGGACGGACCTCGAGGGCATTGTGCCAAGTGAGAAAAGCCAGACAGAGACAGACAAACTCTGTATGATCTCACTTACAGGTGGAATTTTAAAAAACTGAATTCATAACAGCAGAGAACACAATGGTGGTTACCAGGGGCTGGGGGTGGAGGAACTGGAGAGATGCTGCTCGAAGGGTTCAAAGTCACAGCTAGAAGGTAAGTGAGTCCTGGGGACCTAGCGCACAGCAGGGTGGCTACATCAGCGGTACCGTACTATGAACTTCAAAGTTGCCAACAGACTAGATCGTAAATGTTCTCACCACAAAGAAGACAGGACAATTACGTGGCTTGAGAGACCAGTTAGTTAACACTGTGGTGGTATCATTGCCATACATAAATGTATCAGATCGACACACTGTACACCTTAAACTTACACAATGTTCTATGTCAATCACATCTCAGGAACACACACACACACACACACACAAACACACACACTATTTCAAGTCAATTGTTTGCTCTGATCTTGGTGTTTCCTAAAAGCAGGGAACTGATGATGGAAAACCTGGTAATTGAAGGAAACATTCAATTTCTTGCTTTCCATTCTCTGTACCATCCTAGCACAATCACACCACAGCCTAGACCTGCGGGAGCCTCTGACGGCCCTCAGGGCTGGGACTCACTGGAATGAAGAGGGTTTGGGGTCTAAGCAGCTGTCACACCCGTGCGCAGATGTAGGCGGATCCTGCACAGACACCGTCCCGTCACGGGCTGGGGTCTGCTCTGCGTACCGGTCCTGGTCCCACAGACACCGCTGGGGAACTCCCTCTCGTCCGGGGACAGGGCTGTGGGGTCTTGGGGACTCTGAACAGTTCATGGGGTCTCAGAGTCAGAGCACTTTTTCAAGCCAAATTTGAAAGCATATTCATATGAAATCTGGTTCTTCTCTCTCAAGGCATCAAAGAAAAACATTTTTACAGTCACAGAAATTATGTCCCCTTGTTTGACACGGCCATGTGCTCCTACACTCACAAGGCGGGCTGAACGGAGGTGGGGGACTGCAGCAGACCCCGCCTGCGTGGCGAGGTGACGATCAGATACATGGGGGCTCACGCGCCGTCAGCAGAACTGCGTGCGGTGCCGGAACGTGCGTCAGCCCGGCTGCGACGTGGCCGCTGTCCTGGTGGCTGGCGAGCACGTAAAGTGTGGCTGGTGTGAATGAAGACCCACGTTTTCATTTTCTTTGGGTTTGAATCATATCAATCCAACTTTAAAATTTTAAAAGCCACACGTGGCTAGTGGCGACCATACTGGACAACACTGATTAGGGTCTTTTCTGTGTCTTCATTGCTACATACACAGCAACCCGCCACAGAAGTAAGAAAACTTATGTAGAAAAAAACAAATAGCCACACAATTGTAGCATCTACACTCAGGAAAATACTTTTTATAAGTCGAAAATTTAATTCTTATTCTGTACATTTTTTTTTTCTTTTTCATTGATATGGCATGAAAACTGTCCCTAGAAAACTGGGGTGAGAGAAACAAAATCCCCCTCAATCAACTCATTACATTTGCTGATGTCCTTAGGGGAGAGTTTTTAATTTAGCTGTTCTTTATTGATAATTTAGATGTTGTTTCTTTTAAAAGGCTATCCTATGGAACAATGACACATGCATATTTTTTCAGAAGCCACAGACCAACATTAAGGCCATCAGCAATATTTTTATCCTTTAAAAAATGAAAGAACAAGTCAGGTTTTTGAAAAAAAATTTGATGCATATTTAAAAAATAAAATTTTGAGCCTTCCCTGGTGGCGCAGTGGTTGAGGGTCCGCCTGCCAATGCAGGGGACAGGGGTTCGTGCCCTGGTCCGGGAAGATCCCACATGCCGCGGAGCGGCTGGGCCCGTGAGCCATGGCCGCTGAGCCTGCGCGTCCGGAGCCTGTGCTCCGCAAAGGGAGAGGCCACAACATTGAGAGGCCCACGTACCGCAAAAATAAAAATAAAAATAAATTTTAAAAAAATAATAAAATTTATTTGTAAGTTTGCATATATGATTAAAATAACCAATTGTCGCAGTAAATTGTGTTTATTTAAAAACAATTAGTGTTTCGCTCCCCACTTTATCCATGGCCCTCGGCGTGGAAAGAGCCCAGTGGATACTTGCTGTGACGCTGCAGCTATTCGCGGCTGATGTTGCCGCTTTCATCTACTGTGATCGTTTAGGTACCGATTTCTGCATCTGTGAAGTGAAAGTTATCATAGGACTTTCTCTCGGGGCGGTTGTAAGATTAGATGAATGAACAGACAGAAGGCGAACTGATGTCGTTGGTATAGCCGAGATCACCTCCCTGCCCGGACCGTGCGGTCTCCAAGGCCGGGGCGCGTCCTACTCATCTCTGTGCTCTCGTGCAGCGTGTGTTTGGAAGTGACTAAACAAATGCAGAAATAACCGAGTCAGGAAGGGGCAGATGAGGAGAGGGGTAGTGAGTGGCCATTATGGGAAGGCCCGGCTGGCCCTCCGGGAGTAAGTGGGTAGGGCCGGCTTTCTCGACGCCGGCACGGCTGACGCTTGGTGATGGGGCCACCCCGTGTGTGTGTGTGTGGGGGGCCTCCACCACTCGATGAAGGGCATCCCCAGTCACGACACCCACAGATTTCTCCAGATCCTGCCAAGGGCTCCCTGGAGGGGCATTCGGATTACACCGTCCATTTCCGTCAGGGCTCTAGTTACCAGCTGCCAGGGATTTGGGGAGTCTGCCCCAACCCCGTTTGTTTTTAAAATTTTGCAAAACTGACGGTTTTTAGGATCTATGTGATGTTTATGATAGCAATGCCTACTTTGACGGCTCACGCCCACCCGTTAACAGAGAGTTCTCTCTGGGAATGAGACTGGGCTGATTTTATTTACTTCTTTGGGATTTTAGGTACATTCCAAATGCGTCCCATACACAAAGCTTTCTTATACTGAAATAAAGCTGTATAAACACGTATTTACCAAATTACATTGAAACATACTTCTCTTCTCTTTTTGTCTAAATCCTTTAAATACAGTCCAGTCAGTCCTAGTCTTGAGGTCATAAGAACGTCACTATGAGGTGATAATAATTATGCTATAAACATAAATGCAGAAACGGACGCAAACTCCAACCTCCCGCCTGAAGGCTCACATCATTCCCTGGACTCTGGGTCTAGAGCAGACGGCCCTCCCACTAGAGGTGCCCTCCCACTAGACGCTGCCTCTGGTTGGCTGCAGCGTGCGTCCGTGGCAGCCATCTCGTTCCACCATCCACAGCTGTCTTGCACCACTGCGTTTCAATGTGGCTGCGGAACTGATGCACGATTTAGTCTGGTGCTAGAGTGCAAAAAGGGCCCCGCTTCCGTGCTGGGTTGCTCTGCGCTCGTTTGGACCTTGGTAGCTCTTTGCAAGGTGAGACAACGGCCTGGCGCATCCCCGTGCCTTTAGCGGGAAGACGAGCACAGCATCGCCAGCTGCCAGACTTCCTGCAAACGAGCCCATGCTCCTCATGAGCTCTCAGCCGTGCCTGCGAGCCACAGGACACGCTCAGACTCTGACCCTTCTTCCATACTGTGTGTGGTGGATGAGGCTTGTTTAAAATGGCACAAGGATGAAGCCCACCAAATACTGGGGTCCAAGTACGTCACGGTACTAAGGACAGAGCCCACGGGGCAAAACCAGGAGCAGCTTTTCTCAGACGGTGCTCAGATCAACCACTTTAACAACCACGAGATGCTACCTTTTCCCTCATGCTCTTAGACAACAATGACTCCTTAAGAATAGGTTTCTTAAGAAAGGCTAAGAGACAGAGGTCCTTCTTGGAAACAGTGCTCAATAATAAGATAATCAAATGTTTGAATGCCAGTGTCACCTAAGGCTGATAATAACATATCTCATACTTTTCTTATTTTATTTTTTGCAGACCAGACAAATTACACTAAACCGGCTCTTTGCTCAACCCTATGACACACACTGTTATAAAAGCGCCTGCGCCTTCAATGCAATGACTGGCTCGAGGGTGAACGGGCGGTCATTCAGCCCCTGGGTCCTCCTCCAGGAGCTGATGGAAAGCCCAGTCTCCATGGAGCAGAGGAAAGAGGGGAGCTGTGCCTGTCTGGAGTGATGTCAGGAACACCGGCGATTCTGAAACTGTAAACAGGGAGTGAGCCTGGAGCCAGGGCGCACGTGACCAAGGATGCTGCCGGGCCAGCTGGGCGGGAACCGTGCAGCCAGACCTCGCAGCCCCAAGGATGCCGCTGCCCCCAGATCTAACACCAGCTAGACAGCATTTACGTGCATCCCGGCCAAGACTTCAAGTTAACAAACTGTTTAAAAACATCTTCACTTCTCATTGGTAAACACCAACGTGTCTACTAATATATATGGAGAAAATTAGTGTTTTCATGCAACGTTTTCTGGTACATTACCTAAACTCAATGTGCGAGCCACACTCAGCGCTTCACTGCTAGCAGCATCGGATTGCAGTGTTTCACCACCAACTATGGGCGTCACAGCAATAACTTGACAGGCGATAAAAAGAGAATAAAGCTCTTTGGTGCAGTTTTTACAGTCTGTTCTCCACAGTCTCAGTCATTGGAGTGGAAGAAATGAAGACGTACAATTTAACCGTATGTTTACGTGCATCCCACAGATAGTTTTCTTGGGGGATTAATTGAATTACACCTATAAAATACTTACACTGTATGCTTATCAGTCCTTAGATGGTTTCGAACAATTAGGAGAATATGTTTTCATTAGTAATAAAAGATAACTACCACTGCCGAGCGACACTGCGCCACAGCCTATGAACAGAACGCGCTCTAGTAATTTTTGTAAATGTGCTCTTTTGTGACACCACGTAGCGCATAACTTCACTGAAGTCCGTTAACTCCAAGATCTCAGATTCTAAATGTAAAGTGACCCCGTATGAAAAGCCCGTACCTTACGCACCGTCACGGTAATGCCCAAATAGAGCAATACAAAAAGCAGTGCATTTGGGGGGGTGAAAAATGACCTGGGCTTTCCCTTAGTTCTGCTGCCATAAGCTGTGTGATGTCAGGTTCGCTCAGAGAAAACGGAACCATTCAATCCAAGAAATTCCCGTCACCGCTGACGGATGGGAACTTCGTTTTCACACGTATTTTAAGAAAAGAAGATGCTCCAGTTTGTCCTTCCTTTCGTAAACCTGGGCTCCCAGAAGCGTCCTGTGACCCCAGACAGCGAAGGTGTCTCCTGGGCGGTCCCCTTCAGAGGCGATGCAGTGGGACCCACCCTCATCCTTGCAGGAAGCCGCACTGCTCTGAGTGCAACAAAGAGCCTGCAGCTTAGAGAATAAAGACAGGACATTGCGTGGGTGAGGCAACTGCACGTCTCAACGCCGCACTTTCTCCCGGCTCCCCAGCGCTGGCCTTGAACTCTGCCCCTTAACTCTCGGACCCAAGGTGGGCTTGGGACCTTGGCTCCAGGACCGAGGAAAAGTGCAGGAGTGAGCCTGGGGGGTGATGCGTCCAGATGACCTGGCTCGCAGGACGCTGTGGACTCACGGGCTCCAGAGTCGCCCCTGCGATGCCCCCGAAGATGGGTGACCGCTCTCTCAGGACCAGAAAGCTGAGGCTTTGGTGTTAACCTTGGCCGTGAACTTCCGGGCACGGCGGTGACCACGTGTGGTCAGTTTCCGGAGTGAGTGGTCACTGGCTTCACCGAGCATCTCTTTTAAGCTCTGGCTGGCAGAGAGGTTCAGAGTCATCTCCACGGTGACACATCCTGACCCCCAGGCATGGCCGCCGCAGACCCTAGTGTCTGGACGAGGCCGCGTCCCGGCAGCCCCGAACTGGGCCTCTTGTGCGGACGCCCGCGTGAGCGCCCTGGGTGCGGACAGCCAGCTCTGATCGAAAACCACATGCTTTACCAAGGTCCAGAGGCCCCCAGGTGCCACGGCGCCGAGGCTGCACATGCAGAGGGAACCACGGACGGGAGGGTCAAGCCGGGGTACGGATTCCACCTTCTGACCCTGTGGATGGCGAGGGGCGGGGAGGCCCAGGTTCCAACTCTGTTTACTGTGAGCAGACAAAAGCCAGGCTAAGGCCCTGCCGGCATCTGAGGAACGTGTGGACACCTGTGACTCCTGCCCGCTGTCCCCGCGCACGAGAGAAGCAAAGCAGCTTCTCTGGGTCCCACCTGAGACCCGCAGGATCAAGGCTGGGGGGCGCTCGGCGTGAGGACGTGGCCTCGGAGGGGGAGGGGAGGTATTCCACCTGGCAGAGGGAGTCCGCCCACGCCTGTTTCATATGCATTTCCTGTCGTGCTGTTTTTGACGAGGGCCTAGCTTTTCTTTTCTGTCCGGAACCAAACTGGCACAGACGCTCAAGAAACCGAAACCCACTGCAGACAGGAAGCAGGGCCCGCGCCCGGAGCCCACGGTCCTCTCCAGAGACGTCCGGCGGCTGGGACATGCCTGGGATGGGCCCTGCCCCTCGGGCTTGTCCCCTCATCGGCGAACTCGGACAGGGGCTTCGGACACTAGACTTGGTTTGAAGAAAGATGCCACCCCGTGAAGAGGTCACATGATTTCTAGGGTTCCTTTTGCCCCTGTAACATCCATGACCCCCGAGAATGGCCACACACCAGTGAGCCGGCAGGATGGCCCAGGACAAGGCAGGTCGGGCTGCCAGGGACGAAGGCCCAGGGGACCCATGGACCCCAGGTCCCCCGGGAGGCACGCCTCCTCACGCGGGGGTCTGCTGGGTCCCAGCACCTTCTGCTCCACCCACTGCAGGCCTGTCTGCGTTTGCTCAAGGTCGGGCCCACGTAGCCAGGAGAGGAGAGAAGGGGAGTCCTTGTCTGACACAAGAGACCAACTCAAGCCTCAGTCAGGCTAGTTGGGATTCCCCCCCCCCACCCCCCGGCATGGAAAGCTCTGGGTGGCTTCCTGGTTTGCATTTCAGGCCCAGCTCTGGGTCACCGCGTCACGGGAGACGCTGACCACTCTTCGTGTGTGAATGATCTCGGGCAATAAGAAACCTGTCCCTCCTGTGTCTTCCTGGCCTCAGCCTTCTCCAGGGGGCTGGGGGACACGGGGTCCCCCCCTGCTTCCCCGCTGGCCTACCTGGTCCTGCGCTCCACTTGCACACCGGTGTCTCCCGTCCGACCCGCTTCGACATCGAGCGTTGGTTCGGCCCCTGGACCCCATCTGCCAGCCTGGCTTCCAGCTGCCTCACGTTTGCTAAGTCAGTTAATCCTCATACATCTGTTTTCCAGCTTCTCAAATTTTGTCCCTATTGTCTTTTCCCCATTTTTCTGCCCTGTGGGCTTGTGTCATTTTGCAGAGGCTTAAGGAGAGAGTGGAGGGTGGGTAAATATGAATATATGAGTTAAGCCCCCTGTTTAATTTAGGACTTGTCAGGTGTGCATATGACTTTGATAAACCAGAGGAGCTATGCCACACCCCTCTCCCTCCCTGATATGAAAGAGGAAGGTCCTCGTGTTCTGGGCTGGCCATGCACCTCAGAAAGCGCTGGTTGGAGGCCCCGCCCGGGCAGCCCTGATTCCAGGGACCCGAGGTTACATCCACGGAGCACTGGGGTGATGCCTTCCAGGCTCTAGACTGACCACGTGGGTCCTCTGGGCATCCACAGAGGGAACCTCACACTCTCCCCGCCCCGTGGTCCATCGAGACGTTCCTTCCTGATGCACAGGGCACACCAGGGCCACGGGGCTGGGGACACGGCACAGGCCTCGGCCGGAGACCAGGGCGGAAGGAGAAGTGACGAAGCAACACACTCCTCGAGAAAGGACACTTTGAAGCTGATGTGCAAAGACTGGACAGAACACAGCTGTCCTGGTGTCTCTGGAAGAGGGACCTGGGCTGCTTCCCTGACGCCACGTCCCCGAGGCCCCGGCTCCAATGGAGCGAGTGCCTTTCCATTGAAAACTTCGAAGTTTAATGACCCAAAGCATAGAAATTGATGAGAAAAGACATGCCACCCCTAATTTCCAAACGTATTTGTCATTACGCTCATTAATCCTTCTAAAACCGTCTCCCTTGGGGAGGAAAAGCCGAATTGGAAAAATGCGGCTCTTCATCCCGGCCACTCGACGCCCTGCGCCTTCACGGCCCTCGCCCGGAGGGGCCCTGCCGGAGCACAGCGCACGCGGATGGACCCCCGTGGGGTGTCCTCATGGGGCACGGGCGGATGCCCCGCTCTCAGGTTCACCGGCACTCAGCCCAGCCCCTCTTCACAGAGGCCCCTGCGCCGCCGGCTCCCCGGGGGCTGGGTCCCCTCATCCTCCCGATACCCTGGGCCCACGGCCTCGGGCCCAGACCCCTGTTTGTGCCCTGTGCCCCTGCGCCCCCCTGCTGGCCCCCTCTCCCCTCTCTTCCTGCCCTCTGGGGCCCCAGGGCTGTGTTCGGGCCTCTGTCCTTTGAGGACCAGCCTTGGCCATGGGGCCGGCTCTCCCAGCCCCCAGCCTCTCAGGCTCAGCTCCCTCCCCGTTTCCTCTGCTGGATCTGGAACTATCCGGAAGCCTCCTTTCAGCTTGTCTTGTGCTCCTGGGCAAGGCCAGTAACTGAGCAGCCATCCACGAAAGGAAAGCTTCCCGGTGATGGACTGAAGAGCAGATCTTCAGCCCTCCAGTCGGTGCCCCCAGAGCCCGCTGTGCAGGCTCCCCACGATGGAGAGAAGACCCCAGGCCGCCCCCATGGTGCTCGGTCCGGGGAGACGGGCACAGACGCATGGAGGGAGGGACGGTGTCCAGGGCAGTTTAACCTCTAGATGACCCCAGGTCCATCTCTCTTGTAGCAAACACCCGATTTCATCCTGAAAAAACCCGGCTGAACTGGACCAGAGCACGGTCGCTGCGGAGAGGCAGACTCGCGCCCCAGTGGACAGAGAATACATGATGCCCCAGAGCTCAGGGGACGGGGGGACAGAGGGAGCAAGGGGTAGACGGATGCCGAAGAGGGATAGTTCCAGGAGGAAAATGGAAGAACCGGGGCGGGGCGGGGGCTGCGGAGTCAGCCCATAAATCAGCAGGGAGCCACGGAGAGACCAGGGTCTGCAGAGCTAGGGAACTCCAGAGAGAAGAGCCAGCCAGGAGAGTCCGGGGAAAGCCTGCGGGACGAGAACAAAGAGACAAACCCCGAAGCCTTCAGAAGTGAAGAATAAATCACAAAGGAGGAAGCGGCAAACCGGCAGCAAGTCCTCCTCCGGAGCACGGCAGGCCAGGAGATGCTGGAGAGAATCACAGACGGTGCGGGACGCGTGCTGTCCAAGAATCCCACGGTGCTGGGTGTCGAGGGGAAAGAAGGACGGTTGCAGGGATTCAGGGAGCCTTCCTGGGGACATCCCCGAGCAAGGGGCCTCGGGATGAGCCGGCAAACGAGCAGAGAGACACACACAGGTGCGTGTGAGTGAGGGCGACAGTTCATCCAGGAATGAGAAACCCAGGTGCTAAGTACATATTTTTGAAATTGAAGAGGCCTACCGCAGGCACAGCCTTCTGTACCCTGAGCTAAGAGTGTCAGACCCACAAATCTAGGAGTTCGCACCGTGGGCCAGGGTGGGGTAGGCAAAGTCCTGCCATCCAAGGGGCTGCGTATGGGCGGGGGGGGGCAGAGAGCAGACAGGAAGTCCTCTGGGCCCCACGGCCCCGAGGTGAGAGCGGTGTGCGTGTCACCAGAGAGGGACGCTAACGCTCACACAAGCAGGGACTGTCAGGCTGCATCAATGGACAACGCCCAGGCTACTCTGTGCACAGGAAACCGGCCTCGAACAGCTCAATAAAGGAAGGTTGAAAATAAAGCAATGAGTGGAGACACCAGGCAAATGCAAGGCAAAAACCAAACCAAACCAAAACCAAGAAAGGGGAGCGCAACGGCGGTGCCCGCGTCGGGTAAGGACGAGCCGAAGGCGGAGAACAGCCTTAAGCTGGAAAAGAACGGACGGTGCCTACAAAGCGGGTATAAAAGCACGTACACGACCCCTGGGCCCGCGCCCGAGTACACACGGGGGGGGGGGGCAAGGCCCGGAACAGACCTGGGCCTCCGTCTCTCTGTCTCACTGGCTTTCCAGAAAGCACCGGGCAATTATCTCCTGACAAGTAGGAATAAATGAGTGACTTCAGATAAAGGTGATCAATGTTCAGGCACTTTTCTATCAAGAGCTGAGCAGACTGGGGGCTAACACTGGCCTTCCACGGGGGAGAAAGGAGTTTGCAACTTATCATGAGGAAGTTTCCTGCAGAAGCACGCAAACAACCGTCTCTGTCCCTGTGACGTCCCTGCAGAGGGCCTTGGGCCCAGAAGACACCTGCCTCCGCTCCCGTGGGACAGTACGATGGTGCCAGCTGCATCCCAGTCCCACCATCAAATGATGATTCCTCCGTGAAGGGAAGCGCCCAGGCGCTGGGCAGGGAAATCTGGCTTTCTTGTGGAAATGCCTATTCCTCTCCAGGGGGGCTGGGCAGGGGCCCGGCACAGGCTCCCTGCAGACACCTGGCCTGGACTCCGGCTCCAGAAACAGACGAAGCCATCGGCCTGTGACGTCTAAGCGGCCCGGTCTGTGCCGCTTTGAGCCGGCGGCTTCGGCAGCCCCAGGAGGCACCTCGGTGGTGGTTCGGGCCCAGGAAGTGTTAATACTTCTGACCCGTGTCAACCCCTCTGCCCGCGCTCAGGCCCACGGGTCACACTCAGCGTGTGCACCCGAGCAGATCCCTAACCTGCTCTGCGCCTTTCTGCTTGTTTGGTTTCGTTTTTAATTTTGTTTTACTTTTTGTTAACACGCGGGACAGCAGTGATAACTCCGAGACAGGGCTGCCTGAGCCCCGGGGGCCTCGTTGGTGTGACGTGCTTGTTGGTGGCCCTGCAGAAGCTCTGGTTTCCACGGTGGCCAGACCAGCAGCCTGGGCGTCACTGGGGAGCTGGTGAGGGCTGCGGACCCCCTGAGTCAGAAACCCCGGCAGGGCTGGGGCTCAGCATCCCGTGTCTTAACACGGCCCCTGGGCAATTCTGAGGCGGCCCGAGCTCGTGGGCTGCTTAGAGTGAGTTCTCAGCGCGTGTCGGGACTCTAGCTGGTGCTGGCTGTACACTGCTGTAGAGCACAGGGAACTCTGTTCAATACCCCGGGATAAACCAGCATGGAGAAGAGTATGAAAAAGAATATGTACGTGTATAACTGAGTCACTTTGCTGTACAGCAGAAATGAACACGTTGTAAATCAACTACACTTCAATTAAAGAATGTATTTTAAAAAAGACTCCAAAGAAGTAGAGAAGCGGTCAGAGCCTTGATTCCCAGGGTGTCCATGTCTCCCTGCTGGAGTCCAGGGAGGGCGAGGCCTGGGTGCCAACACCCCACTCCCGGGCCCCCTTCCTCCGAGGCTGTGAGGTTCCTGCCCTGGAGGGTCCCTGAGACCCCTCTCCAGCCTGCAGCACAGGGCTCTGAGCCTCGTTCAGGTCTCAGACTTGCAAGCGGTGTTATCTGCAAAAGGACACAGGCCAGGTCGCCAGGCGGGTGTCCAGCCCATCCTCGTGTGGACTGACCAGAGACGATATTTAGAGCAGCCTGGCCTCGTCCAGGTGCCAGCACTTCAAACACCAGAATGAACTCAGGACGCTGCCCTCGGACACTTCTGGAGAGCACAGATTTTGAAATGTCATCCACCCAGAATCCAGTGCACATCACGGGGATATATTTATGTAGACCGTCACGGTTTCGATTAAAGCATTTCATATACCATGCTCACCGCAATGTCACCGAAGCAGGAAGCACTCAGTCTGAAGTAGCCATTTTGGTGTATTATCCTAATAGAGTATTATTTTTAAACTACCACAATATTTTAATTACGTTCTCAGCATGAATCATTATGTACCTTAGTGCAAAAGCACTTCTGACTCTAATTGCACGCTGCAGCCCCAGGACACGGCCGTGAACGTGGGCTCTGAAGTGGGCTGACAGCCCGGTGATCGCCAGCCGCCCCACCCAGGACACCAACCTCGTGAGACGGGCCTGGTTTCCTCCCAGCAGCTTCCCTCCCTCCCTCCCTCGCTTTCATCCCACGCTCTGTATTAAGCTCCCAGCACACACCAGCGAGGCCTCTCGACTCCAGGGATGCCCACGAGACTCCCCATCCTCATGAAGCATGTGTTCTAGCGCAAGAAGCGTGCTCTCACCCACAGGGAAGCACCTGCACAGCTGGTGGACGGCCACAGGTGCGGTGTGGGCCCCAGCGGGGCTGGCCCGGCTGGAGGGGACCCCGGGGCAGGGCTTCGCTCTTCCGGGCATCAGGACGCCCACGTCCCCGCCCCGCCCCACGCACCAAGGTCTCCAGAACTGCTCCACCAAAACGCGCTCGTGTGGGTCCTGGAACGCTCGGGGTGGGAGCGCAACGCTCTCCTGCACGGTCCCCCCGTCCCCCCATCGGTGGGTGAACCCCAAGGCACCTAAGGCCACGTGTCTGCACACAAAGCGGTCGGTGGCTCTTCAAAGAGATGGGAGGCAACAGCCCGTATCAATCAGCCGTCACCCCGGCCAATTACCTGCGTCTCCTGGGGTGGATCCCGCCCCACAGGCGGTCTTCATGGCCACGCGGGGCCCTGGGGGGACTCAAGGGCGGTGTGTCCTCCGACATCGCTGCAAATGCAGCCACCAAAGCCTGCTGCTCTTCCCGGAGGGGCCACCCCGAGCAAGGGCTTCCCTCCTCTCAGTGGGCCTTAATCCAGACAGGCGGGGGTGCAGGGATAGGCCGCCCGGCAGCACCTGTCACCCCATCACCGCTCCACTCACACTGGCTTCTCCTTCCCCATAGGAGGAGTGATGCGTAACCGTCGAGCGGCTGGAAGGACATCACAACAGCCTCCCAAACCTTGTCAGGAAGAAGGGACATCGCCATGGCAGTGGCCCTCACTCTTCGCTGCGTCCCCTGCTCTGTGAGGTACGAGGTGGGACTCACGATTTCTCAGGGTCTCTCAGTGTTGAAACCCGAGTCCTGTGGTTCTGGTGCAGGAAGGAGAGCAGCTCACCAGAGACAGACACGCACGCCCGTGGTCCCTCCAGGCTGGGGAGGACAGTCACGTGGATTCTGTGTGTTTTCTGGGCGGCGGGCAGAGAGGGAGGCACGGAGGATGGGGACGGCTGGAGCACCGCGAAGGCCCGCTTCACTGGGCGACCTATAGCTTCCAAACCAGCCCGACCACAAGTGCGGCAGGAGAAACCTCCGCGGTCAGGCCGTGACATCAAGGTTGCGAGGGAGCTTTGCATTTGCCGTGCGGACGCGGGGAGCACACCCCCGACCTTTCCCCCTCGCTGCCTGCCCCTCTGCCACGCCCCCCGAGAAGCCCCGTCTCCGAGGTCAGACCCCCAAGGCGCCCCTGCAGCCCCAGCCTTGCACTCGCTGCTTTAAACGCGTAGCAGCGACGGATGAGGAGCGCCTGAGGGTGTGGACCCTGCGGGGAGAGCGCCGGGGCTGCACCCCGACCCCCCCACGCGCCACGAAGCCTTCAGGCACCCGCGCTCCCCCCAGCGTCCTCACCTGCACGTAAATAAACGGGGCGAACGGGGCCCAGGGGAAGGGCCTGGGGTCTGTCCTTTGGGCCCGGTGTGAGTTTTATCACCCAACAGCCCTGCTCTGAGGTTTCAGACGGACACTGGGGACTGGACAGCCACCCAGGGGCTCAGAATCAAGAATCGGAGCACAGCAGGACTTTGGGAGGGGCAGGAGGCGGGGCCCTGTCGTGGAGGAGGCCGGCCGGCTTCCTGGAGCTCCTGGGTCCTGGTGCCCAAGCCCATCTTCCCTGGTCCCCGGCGGGGGTCTGTGCACCCCTGCTGCCCAGGCCTCCCGCCGGCTCTGCCTGGAGAGAGCTGTGTGAGGTCTGGGGCCACACAGCAGCCGAGTCTCAGGGAGGGTCAGTAACAGGCTCAGTGACACGGCTAGTAAGCACGGGCTGGATATCCAAACCAAGACTGATTCGTGTTAAACCAACAGCCCAACCAAAAAGTGGACAGAAGACCTGAATAGACACTTCTCCAAAGAAGACATACAGATGGCCAAGAGGCACATGAAAAGGTGCTCAACGTCACTAATCATTAGAGAAATGCAATCAAAACTACAATGAGGTATCACCTCACACCAGTCCGAATGGCCATCATCAAAAAATCTACAAACAATAAATGCTGGAGAGGGTCTGGGGAAAAGGGAACCCTCCTGCACTGTTGGTGGGAATGTAAATTGCTACAGCCACTATGGAGAACAGTATGGAGGTTCCTTAAAAAACTACAAATAGAAATACCGTACGACCCAGCAATCCCACTACTGGGCATACATCTGGAAAAAACAAAAACACTAATTTTAAAAGATACATGCACCCTAATGTTCACAGCAGCTCTATTCACAATAGCCAAGATATGGAAGCAACCTAAGTGCCCATCAACAGATTAATGGATAAAGGAGATGTGGTACATATATACAATGGAATATTACTCAGCCATAAGAAAGAATGAAATATTGTCATCTGCAGCAATATGGATGGACCTAGAGGATATTACACTTAGTGAAGTAAGTCAGACAAAGACAAATATAGTAGGATACCACTTATATGTGGAATCTAAAAAATAATACAAGCAACTGTATATGCAAAACAAAATACTCACAGATACAGAAAACAAACCAATGGTTACCAAGTGGAAGAAGGAAGGGGGAGGGGCAAATTAGGGGTATGGGATTAAGAGATACAAACTACTATGTATAAAATAGATAAGAAACAAGGATATATTGTACAGCACAGGGAATTATAGCCAGTATCTTGTAATAACTCTTTTTTATCATAATAACTTTTAATGGACTATAATCTGTAAACTGAATCACTATGCTGTAAACCTGAAACTAGTATGATATTGTAAATCACCTATACTTCAATAATAAAAAAGAAAAAACTGATGCGATTATGTTGCTACTTCTCCAATAGAACCATCGTATCTTTAAATTTCCACAAGGCAGCTTAGGTCTTCAAATTATATATATATATATATATATATATATATATAGTTGAAAAAGAAAACTGTACAAGATTTATATGAAGAAAATTAAACTACTACTGAAGGACCTAAAATAAGACAAACAGAAAGCATTCTAGGGTAAGTAGATTTGATGACAGGAAGACTGAGAGCATAAGGTGGTCAGTTCCCCATGAGATAATCTGTACCGTTTAATGCACTTAATGCAATACCATCTTTCAACAAAGCCCATGCAGGATTTTCTGAACTAAATATATTGATTCTGAATTTCACATGGAAAAGTAAACTATCAAGAATAGTCAGAGAGTTTTTAAAAATTAAAAGTAATAAAGAAATCATAAGGTTCTCCATGTTAAACATTAAAACATATTTTGAAAGCTACAGTAATCAAACAGTGTGGTATTGGTATGAAAATAGACAAAAGGGATCAAAAAAGAAAAGTCCAGAAACAGAACCAAATGTATACGGGATTTATTATGTGATAAAGACAGCATTTCAAGTAAGTGTAGAAAGATGAATTTTGACAATGAATAATGTTGGCCTAATTGGGAAAAAAAGAGCTGGATTTCTACTTCACACTATTCCAAACAAATTCCAGACGGAATTCTATATACATGAAAAATGACACTATAAGAGATTCCATTCCTAAGATCTCTTTGCCCAGTCTTACAAAAAATTCTAGGAGGAAAATGTCATAGAACTTTTTTCAAAATCAGAGCGAGAAAAAAAACGTCATGAGACCCAGAATCCATAAAGGACAAGATTGCTGCTACACACAAACACTTTTTGAACAGTTTGTTGAGTGTATTTTATGTGCAATAAACCCACGTACAACAAGTGTACAATCTGACAGCTTAACATGCGTGTGCACGTGTGAAACCATCGCCACAGTGAAGACAATTCACGCCCACCGATCCCAGTCACGCCCAGAGTCTCCACCTGCCCTCATCACCCATCCCTCCAACCTCTCCCAGCAGCCGCTGACCTGCTGTCTGTCACCGAAGGGTGGTCTGCATTTTCCAGAATGCTGTGTAATCAGAACCATACAGTGTGAATACTCTGTCTGGTTTCTCTCACTCCTAGAATTATTCTGAGACGTATCCATATTGTTGTGCGTGTCGTTGGTTTGTTCCTTTATATTCCTGAAGAGTACCCTGCTGTACGGCTGCACCAGAATATGCTTATCCATTTATCTGTTGATAGGCATTTGGGTCCTTTTCCACTTGGGCTAGAAAACAGAGCTGCTGTGCACATGGTGCGCAAGTTGTTGTGAGGACAGGTGTTTCCATTCCTCCTAGAGGACGCCTAGGACTGGGATGGCTGGGTCATACGGTAAGTTGTTTGACGTTTGAAGGCAACTGCCCAAGTGTCTTCCACAGTGGCTGCCCCATTTCACGTTCCCACCAGCAACTGGGCGGGGGGGGATTTCAATTTCTCCACAACCTTACCGACACCTGTCACTGACAACAGCATCCCCAGGGGTGTGCAGTGGTATCTCACTGTGGCTTTGAGTTGCACCTCCCTGTGATTAACGGTGTTGTACGTCTTTTCACAAACTCATTGGCCATTTATATCTCTTCTTTGGTGAAATGTCTATTCACATCTTTTGCCCATTTTTAAAAATTGAGTTATTGTCTTTTTATAATTGAGTTCTAAAAGTTTCTTATATATTCTGGATGCAAATCCTTTATCTTTTAAATGATTTGCAAATATGTCCTCCCAGTCTGGGACTTGACTTTCCATCATCTTAACAGTGCCCGGAGCAGAAGTTCTTAATTTTGATTACGTTCAATTTATCACTTTTTTCTTTTATCGATCATGCTTTTGGTGTCATGCTTAAGAAATCTTTGCCTCACCTTACACAAAAAATTTGAAAAAAATTTTGAATCACAAGAAGGAATAAGAAGAAAGAGAAAAGACAAATGACTGAGTGGATCAAAATATTTGAACTCATAAGGCGCTAATTTGTCTAGTAGATAAAGAACTTCTACAAATCAATAAGCAGAAGACCAGCAATCTAGTAGAATAAATGGCACAGATACAGGCAGACAGACAGAGAGAATGAAATACAAACGCCTCTTGCACATAAAACTCCCAACTGCTCATAAAAAGAGAAATGCAAATTAAAACTAGAGTGAGATACCACTGTTTCCCTCTCGGGTTGGCAAAGATCAAAAAGTGGGACAAACCCTACAGAGAGCAATTTGTTAACTTCCTATCAAAAATACATATGGTTTTTGACCCACAAATTGCACTACAAGAAATTTATCTTTTATATGTATTGAGTCACGTGTAAAATACGTATGCTCAAAGACATCTATTGCAGCATTAGATACGATGTAAAATATTGAAAATAATCGATCAACAGCAAATTGATTAAGTAATCTACACAATCAAACAATGGCATATTGTTGGAGAGTCCTCCCTTTTTCCTGGGTTCATCGTTCACTGTGGGGTGAGCTCCACTCTGAAAACATAAAAGAGGAAGGGGCTGGGCTTCACAGATTGACAAACCAGAGAACTTACTTTTCAGGAGGTATTTTTTTTGTGTCTTTTAAATTTTGTGCATTCAGAAAAAAAAAAAAAAAGAAGAAAAAAAGGAGAGAAAGAAAGAAACACAATGGAAACTAGCATGGAACTAGTTCGTTCATTGTGAGCTAGTAAATTAAAGAAAATGTACGATTTATTGAGCACATACTTATGCCAGCCAATTTCTTTTCAGCCTTCCAACAACCCTGAAATAAATGTTGCTCTTGTTTATGGTTGTGGGGCCCAGGTTCAGAAAGGTAACACGTTTGTCCAAGGTGGCCTGGGCAGGAGAGGCTGACTAGGAAGTTCAGCTTCAAACATCTTGAAAATACAGAGCAAGTGTTATTTGCATGTGTTCCCTAGTGCCTACGGCAGACTCCGGCCCTAATGGCTGCGCAGTGATCATCAGGTTGACGGAGCCCTCTTGTCGTGTAGCTTGCCAACGCTAAGAGAGGTCCCTTCAGTCACCTCCTGCTCTTGTAAACACACCAGGAGGGGTTATAACAAAGCTCCCAAACGTATTAATCCCAAGTTATCTAATCGCCTGATTTGCCAGAATTAATCCAAACTCCTGCTGTGGTGAAGCGGATGGAGCTCAGGCGCTGAGGAGTGAGTGTGGGCCCAGAGGCGAGGATGCCCCAGATGTGCGGCCTATTCCCCCGGAGCGCACACAGCCTCGGCTCCAGAGTTTGCTCCTTTGACAGGGCTTGTTACAAGGAAATCTTCTGGTACCTACTCTTTGTGCCCCGGTTCACGTGGAGACTGAAACAAAGCTCCTCGCTGTTTATTATTTACATTAGCAGGTAGTAGACGGTGTGCAGACTGTCGCCCACAAGCGAAGGACAAGCAGAGAGTTTGCAGCTAGCTCCCCGGGTCCCCAAATCTCCTGCCAAAAGGGGGTCTGAGATCAGAGGGGGACCTCGAGGGGGGGATCTGCAGGCCACATCAGAGGGAGCGGCTCAGGACGGGCACCCTCTCCTCACCGCCTTCAAGGAGGGACAGCTGGCATCCAGGAGGGTGTTTGGCACAATTCAGATATCTCGTTTCGTGTCTCCTTCTTAATAAGCAACATCTATTGCCTGGAAATGTTTGTTTCGCTCGGAAACCTACAGCTGCACCTCCTGCCGCCGGCTCCTGACCCTTCTAGCTGCCGGCGATCAGTAACTGTGCTTGTCACACCGACGTGGGACCCTGACCCCCGCCCCGCCAGCCATACCGGCCCCCCTCACCCCTCCTCTCTCACCTCCCGCCCGTGGCCCCGAACCTCATCTCCAGTAATTATGCTGCACATGAATCATTTTTTAATGTTTGGTTTAATACATACAGATTCTTTAAACAATAAAAATAAATCAGCAAACAGCATCACAATCTGGAAATCTCTTTCTTAACATAGAAAACGGTTTCTTAATGGCACAGGGAAAAGAACTCAACAGCAAGCTTGACAACATAATTAGAAGATTGTTCCCGGGAAGGGAAGAGCATTCTTTATACAGCTCTTACTACTCTCAATAAGATTATTCTCCCTGAATAGCTAATCAGCTTTTCCCAGCTTCCCAAAACCGTGTGCTCGAAGCTGTGCTCACGGCTCTCCTTACTCACTAAGTGGCAAACAGTGACGCCTTGGAAAGGGGAATTTAAAGCATTAACCGAGTGTGAGCAAACAGCGCGATGGAGGCTGTGGATGGAGAGGCCCCTGGTAGATTAGTGGCAATTTAGCGAGATGGTACTGTCACACCTGGGTTGACAAGGGCTGACAGGGTTTGTTGATCTCTGCTCCCGTCTCAAATTTGAGTGTCACGTTTCAACAGAAATGAGAGGAGAGGAAAAACAGCCCTTTCGGGAGTCAGCGGTGAGGCACCTGGAACAAAGGAACCACAGGGGCGCCCGGGGGCAGCGGCTGGGCCCGGGTGCCCGTCCCTGCAGGGTCTCCAGCCGAGGGGGAGGGTGGAGAGGAAAGGACCAGACAGGGGCGGGCTGGCCCTGGGGTTTCCTGGGGTAAATCCCCTCTCCGGGCACCCAGCCCTTTCCCTGCTCTGGTTACGGCACCGCTGTCCTCTCTGGGGTTCTCGTAGGGGCTGCGCTTCAGGAGGGAAGATGCAGAGACCCCAGAGGATGCTTGGCAGAGTGAGGCTGTCTGAAAAGCCACGGGGCGAGAAGGCCCCGAGCAGAGAGCCCGGACCCGGCGGGAGGACAGAGCGAGGGACACGGCTGCCCACCCCAGGCCGCTGACCCCACGCAGGGCCTGCAGAGCCCCCATCAGCGCCCTGAAGAAGCCCCCAGCCCGCCTGCAGCGCTCAGAGCACTAAGATCATAGATTCTGGTTCCTTCCAGCTTGTGGACACTCATCCTTCCACGCACGGATCTTGGGAGCTACGAGAGCACCTCCGTCTGCTTCGTGGCCGAGGCGATAGCTGGGGAGGGACGCCCTGACATGGTCATTCCACAGAGAGGGCAGCCCCAGAGCCGGCCCTGGTGACCCTCGCTCCCCAAAGCCCACGGAGGAGCAGGGAGGGTCTCCAGCTCCCTTTGCCCTGTAACTGAGGACGTACGTATCGGCTGACAGACAGGTAGCATAGGGTAGGCGCTTCCAGAACACTGAGCCAGCACAGGGAGGGCAGCCCTGCAGACGACCCCTACCCTCGACCGGGCCGAGAGATGCTGCCAAGTGGGGTGAACGGTCTCCACTCACTGCGGCTTTCGATGCTGGATGTCACAGCACAGCCCCGAACCTTTCCTAAGACAAATGATTGGTTCTCGCCACCCTTCGGCCGAGATGTTTGCTGCGAGTCTCTACGGAAACAAGCCTCACCTGGCAGAGCGACGCAGTTGTCCTGTGTGCCCAGGAGGGAAGGGCCAGCGTGAGCCCAAGCAGCGCGGACTACCCCGCATTTAAATCAGACGTTTCCTGGGAGCTCGCGGAGCAGAGGCCACGCGGACAGCCAGGGTAGGCGCCTCCCTTCCGCCGTGTGCCCGTTCATTGTCCAGGCATGAGGGTCTCAAGCCTCCCTGGGGGAGAGGCAGGGCTCGTGAGCCCCCAGCTGGTCTCTGCAGCCCCTCCTGTGCCCACAACCAGAGGGGAGGGGCCGGGTCCCCGTCCCAAGGCGCAGCGGGAAGAGGGGCCAGTGTCAGGCTCTGAGGACGGGCTGGATCTCAGCAGCAGAGGGGTGGGCCGACCCCCACCAGAAATGAACCGACATTCCAGGCCTCTGGATGCGACAGCTGGTGTTCCCCTCGGTGTCCTGAAGAGGGGGAGTAGTTCGTTAGCATCAGAACCAGCAAACGGAAACGCCTTCTCTCCTGGCCCACGCATTCACCTCCGGCCACTGCTTGCCTCCCGATGTCCTCCGGTTTACCTGTAAACACACATCTCTCCGTGTTTTCCAACGGCTTCACCTTTCCTTTTCGGCCCTAGGCCCTGACAGAGCATCATTTTCCCCTTGTACCCTAGAGGGTTCCCCACTTTATTTCTTACAGTTACCCACTGATCCTTCTTCTTCCATCAAGAAACTTCTCACTTCGCCGCTCAACAGGCTGGGGGCACGATCCCCGCCGTGTTCCTGGTGCCGCTCAGCCCTCTGGCCATGCACGTCCATCCTATAAAGCTTCCCCTAACACTAGTGTACACTAGTGTGTACAGTCCTCCACACTAGTTCCGCATCTGGTTTTTCCTGTAACTAACCCTCTCTCCTCACTTTCTCATTGGAGGCTCCTCTGATGCAAAGCCCAAGCTCCTTTGCCTACATTTTCCCTTCTCCCATTCCTGCCCACAGCACGCTGCCCTATTTCAGCATTTTCTCATGCTGTTCCCAACGGCCTGAAAGCCTCCCATTTCAGAGAGAATGGAATTATGCCCTTTGCATAACTGATGCAAATTAAACATCCTCCTCCATGAAATATTCATCTGGCAAGTCCAAGGAGTAGCTTTCCAGTTCCTTTTGGATGTTACCTTCTTCCATCCGGTAAAAGCCTTCGTCAGGATGAGATGATCTTTGTTTATTCTGAGTCTCTAGAAAGAGAAGGCGTCTAGGCTGAAATCTCTAACGACACCCCTGACTCAGGAGATAAAATTAGGCAGGACCACGGTGTCAGTCTGAGAAGAAACACTGTTCTGTCCTAGAACAGCCTCGGAATACCCACTTATCACTTCATTTTCTTTTATACCAACTGAAATCAGATTCCTCATTGGAGGGAGAATTTACCAGATTATCAGATTATACTGAAAGCACATAGGAAAATTCTGTCTCATTCTATGAGACAAGGTGTACCCAGCATCATGGCCTATTTGGGCCAAATGTGAAGGAATGCAAGCTTTTCAACTTACACCAGACGAGCTGAATCCAAGCCACTCGTTGATAAAGTCAACCATCAACAGCGTGATAGCTTTACCTGAGATCCATAGACCTAGGGAAAAGGCAACCACACGCGCAGGCTGGTGATAAACTTGAACTTAGATTTTCACTTAGCTTCCAAATGGTGACGTCATCATTCTTCTTCCAGGTTGTTGAGAAAATAAAGCAGTGGGACAAGTTCTAAGTCCTGTTTATTTTCATTTCTCAGTTTGAACGTTGACCTTGGTAATAAGAGGCATTCCAAGGGCTGGAGAGGCCCCGCCTTACCTTCCAAAGCTCACGCCACGCATCGGCTGGTGGAAGGGCAGCTTTAAAGATGACCAGAGCATGGGAGGAACCGGCTTGAATCAACTCTATGGTGACGGGCTCATCTGGGAAGAAACCATTCACTCAGATGACCAAACAGATCAACACAGCACCATCAGCGTCCTTTTCACACCTGTCACAAATGTTCTCCTCAACTGAAGATGACAACATAATCACCAAACGTAGAGCCAATTCCTGATTATGTGTCCAGCAAAACTGGAACAAATCACTCAAAGTGACAGGTCATCTAAGAATCCGAACTTTAAGAAACTATCAGTGCCTTCCAAGGAAAACGTCCCGAGTGTCCAGACGGAGAAGACTGAGTTTCACTTTCTTGTCTTTAGGACAAAGAAGATGCCCAAGAGAAAAAGTCCAGCGTCACCTCCAAGATGAGGAGGCTGTTGTCATCTGCGGGGACAGCCCTGCACTAGGGGTGTAAACTTAGAGGATTTAACTCCTCTAGACTTCAGATAAGGGACCACCCGGCGCCGGCGAGCAGGGAAGGAATTTTTAGGTCTGAAGCTAAACAACGTGCTACAAAAGTGCCTTTTCAGCTCAGACCGTGGAGACTGGTTCCCGTTACCGAAGGTGAGGTGATGAAGAGGGCTGAGGGGCTGGGAAAAACCCCCGGCTGGCCACCCTGCTCTCCAGGTGACCGAGGTTGACGAACCTCTGGCAAGTTAATTGTTCGGGAGGAAATATTTGGTCTGCGAGGAGCGTAGCTCAGTTACCACACAAAAGGACGGCTTGATTTTGTGCACGTAACACAGATCACCAGGGAAATGCACCTCATCCACTGGCTTCGCCAATTCCCACCAACCGCTTACGATTCCCCCCACCCCAACCTATTTCCACGATTTCTGCCGTGTGAAATAATCACGACACACTCACTAACGTGTGGCCTGGTGGGAAATGGAGGCTCGCCCCTGAGCCTGTGTAGACAGGCTGGTGGCAGCCTCTGCGGTATCGGGGTCCCCGGAGCCTGGACCCGGACCCAACAGTACCCAAGGTGTAGGTGACTGTTGGAGCTCAATTAAAAGCAGCGTCCCGATCAAGTCACCTGAAAATTGTCAGCCGGGTGGACAAAGGTTTGACTTCTGGAGTCTTCATCTGGCCACGTGTTTTGAAATGGAAATGGAAGGTAACACACCTCCCTGACCAGGCCGCCGCTCCTCCTGCTTCCCAGCCTCACGTGAGCCCGACACTTGGGCGACCAGCTGGAGGGCTGTGGCTGCCGCCTGGCAGGGCACACACACCCCTGGGGTCTGCTCTCGGGCTCAGCTTTCTACCACCCTGTGCCAAAGACCTGAGTTTGGGGAGTTGCCTATTTGAGGCTACACTGTAGAGAATAAAAGTTGAAAAGGCCGAGTTTCCCAGGAAGCATGTCTGAGACGGACTGGGGCAGAGGACGCTGCCCTGCTCGGAGAGCTTGACTCTGTCCAGCCGTGTCCGCCATGGGCAGACTGTGTAATTTCAGGGGCAACGGGAAGGTCCTTTTCACGAAAAGGGACCCGTCCCATCTCCCTCCGGATTATTGAGACCCTGTCATCAAAGAGCCACACCTTCGACTCACAGGAGATCTTCATTCCTGTTAAAAATGAAGCTTCCTTTCTCCTGAGAAGAATCATTGACACATTAACGTGAAAGGTTTTCAGAATCTTCCTGGAAGATAGACTATCTCGGGGGGGAAAAGAAAGAAAAAGCGAAAAGTCTAGGTTCCTAAGACTGGGGAGTGGAGGTTAGGAGGAGGGGCCGTGGTAACTAAGAGAATCGCCCTCACCCCGGGTACGCAGGCCTCAGCCAGGATGCACCCCTTTCCCGAACAAGCATCCGCAGGGAGAACGCCCTCCATGCTTCTGCCAATGTCCTGGGCAACCTTCAGATGCTGCCTTGGGCACAGCTGAAGTCACCTCCTCTGCTCCGCTGTTCCTGTTCTCTCCAGTGGGACCCCACGTCCGCCGAGTCCCGCAGGGCACCGTGTCTGTGCCCCTCCTGCGTTTATTCGAACCTGGACAAGGACAGTTCCGCTCACCTTGCGCCCCGTCCAGCACCCACTGCTGTGGAGCACAGCCTCGGGCTGTTTGTCGACTCACATCCTTAGCTGGTTGATAAAACCAACGGCTGGAAACGCTTACAATGTGCGGCAGTCAAAATAGTAATTAGTAACTTTACCGTGAGGTACTCGGCCAACAGAATTAAATAATAATTACCGCATTTGTATGATTACCACCATGAAAGGATAAACTCCGCATCAGCACATGGAATGTTTTCAGCCCCAGTCGGTTTTAGGGCTATGACAACCCTGAGTGGACTCACTGCGGTGTCGCAGGAGTGGGTTTGGGGCAGAATAACAGAGCCGTCCAGCCTGGGAGGCAGAGCAGGGGAAGAGGAAAAGCGCGGACTTCGCAACACTGACTCCGTTCATCTCCCGTTTCCTCATATGTGAAATGCCGGAGGCCACCTATTCCACGGCTCCCGGGAGGCCAGGGTGAGGTCACGCGCGTGGGTCCAGCGCGGGGAGCGGACACGCAGTGTCCCGAGTGTCCTGGGGCGGCCGTGACACAGCACCACAAACCGGGTGGCTCCACACCATGGAAATTTATTGTCTCACAGCCTGGAGGCCAGAGTCCAGTCAAGGTGTCACCCTCCCCCGAGGCTCCGGAGGAGATGGTTTCCTGCCTCTTCCACCCGCAGGTGAGGGCGGTCCTCCTCAGCAGCTAGGGGTCATCTTCTCCGTGTCTTCATGTCATCTTCCCTCTCCGTGTGTCTGTCTCTCTGTCCAAATTTCCCCTTTCTATAAACACACTGGTCATGACTACCTCTGTAACGACCCTACTGCCAAACAAGGTCACGTTCACAGGTACTGGAGTTAGAACTGGGGCGTACCTTTTGGGGACACAGCTCAGTCCACGGCAGTTGGCTTCCTGACCCACATTGATGACATTCTCCCTCCCCAGCCCCACTGACGTCAGATTACATCGGCTGTTCTCAAACTTCTGGGCCTCGTACCCCTTTACGCTATTAAAAATTACCGAAAAACAAAAAGACCGCTTGTTTCTGTGGGTTATACGTATTGATATTTACCACGCTAGAGATTAAAAACAGGAAAGTGTTTACTTTAATTAATTACTTTAACCCATTTAAAAATAACTATAATAAACCCAATACACATTCATACAAATAACACATTTTTATGAAAATAGTATATTTTCCCAAAAAGTCCGTGAGAAGAGTAGCACTGCTCTACATTCTTGCAAATTCTTTGATGTCCTGGCTGAAGAGGACAGCTGGGCTCTCATATCTCTGTATTCGGTCTGTCGCTGTGTGTTGTTTTGTTGAAATATGTGGAGAAAATTCAGCCTCGAGCAGATGTGTTGCTGGAGAAGTGAGAAGTGTCTGAATAGCCTTTTAAGAGAGTTGTGGATGTGCTCCTTCGCTACTCCACCCAGATTCCACCACGGTCGTGTCTTAACGGTTAGTTATGGAATCTGAAGCCGCATCAGTAAGCTTTCCGCTCTATTCCTTGAACATCTGTGGGTCTCTTTTGCCCTGTGAACGCGTGATTTTCTACCTCGAGCACTGCCTTTTGGATGTTACTGGTGCACTGGAGTTGTGCAGATCTTCCAAGTGCTGGCAAATTTTATTAGACAATATTTTAAAAACTCACGTTTGTTAATACCACCACGGTTCTCAGCAGAAAAGTCTTTAAGTACGGGAACACTTCAAGCTCACAGTGGTGGGTATTAGTTTTTCAAAATTCTGATTTCACTTGAACATTCAATTTTTCTTATGGACAATAAATACTGCCAGTTCTTTTCTTTGAAGTGATGTTTTGAGAAAGTGTCCGCCTAACGCCCACGTCTGAGTAAGTACTGGTTTTCCACTAAACATTCCTTGAGGCAAAGATGAGGCTCCACAACAGAAGGGGTTGCCTCGGGGTGCAAGCTGAGCTCTTCCTGGAGACGACGTGGCCCTTCAGACAGGCTTCGCGCCCGCCCTGCGCTTCGCCACAGGGTACCGAAAAGACCTGGACGAAGGGTCAAGATCTAATAGGAGGCAAGCTCTTTACTGCTTTATCCAGAACGTTCTTGAGTGGAACTGGCTTCCTTCCCTGCACGTGCACGGTGCTCAAGGAGCCAAGGTTACCGCTGGGCGCCGCTGCCCTTGCTCCCAGCCGCGGCCCAGCGGTTTCACCCGCTGTTGGCGAAACTGCGGACGTGAGCAAGGATGACCTGACGTCATCCGCCTTTCCTGTCGCTCACAGCAAGTTACCAGGCTGAGCATCCTCATCAGAGCACGTGTGCCATCTCAGGGAGCCCATGGCCGGGAGTCGGCAGGGCTGAGAGCACCCTCGCGCAGCTGCGGTCCAGGTGTCAGTTGGGGCTCTTCCAAGTCTCTCAGGTTGTAGGTGAGCTCAGCCTCTCATGGATGTAAGGCGACGGTCCTGGTCTTCTTGCCTGCTCCCAGCCAGGGACCGCTCCCAGCTCCCAGAGGCCGCGCCTCTGTAGACCATTCCCGTCACGGCTGTTCGCTTTCTCTCTCTGAGAGCAGCTGAGAAAATCTGCTTTCAGAAAGGGCTCACAAGATTAGGCCAGGCCCACGCAAGATAATCTCTTTAATTAACTCAGTGTCAACTCACTTGGGGCCTTGATCATGTCTGTCACATCCCTTTTGCCTCATACTGTGACATAATCTCATCACATTCCTTGGTTCCTCCTTCCCCACCCTCGAGCACAAGGTGCGTACATCAGAGACGGGGAGGGACCCCCATCCTAGAACCCCACCTACCGCCCTTGTCTCAGTACTAATGTCAGGGCCAGCTGCACAGCTGTGAAATGAAAATGTGCGGGCCCTTGTTTAAAAGTCATTACGAGTTTGAAGACTCCAAGGGCAAGTCATCGGACCGGGGTGGGGCCCTTCTCAGCACAGCCCCGGGAAGCTGGCCCTGATCTGTTGTGCAAATGGTTCTGATCTGTGGACACTCTGCTAGCTCTGGGAGCCCCCCAGGCATCCGCACACCGTACTGGAGTCCCACTGAGTACGAGCCTCTCAACCACTGCCTGTGGGGAAATTTGTCTGCCCCTAGTCATGCAGACAATCTAAGAATTTTCCAGCAGAAGTGTTTCCACAAGTCCCTTCTTATTTTTTGTACAGCTCAGAAGTTTCCCTCGAGACGACACACACACACACACACTCCAGTGATTCCATCACACAGGCCGTCCAGGCTTATGTCTCCCACCCACAGATTCCAGAAACCTGCCACTGTGCCAGCACCTGCACTTCTAGGACAACTAACTCACTGGGCCTGTGGTTCCCCGTGACCCCAGGGACAGAGCGTGACCATAACTGCTGGACTGGGGGGGATTTTTATGTGAAACGGACTTAGGAAATCCACATGACTCCTGTGAAGGAAGTCATTCCATCTTCTGAGAAAGCCTTCAGAACTAGAAGTCGACTCTGCCCCCCAGATCCCCAGACCTCTGAGTAGCGGGGTCAGTCCCTTCCTGGAAGCCCGAGCCCCCCTCTCCTTTATGCCGAGGGCCTGGGGGCTTCTCATCTTCCAGTGGAGGGAGCTTGATTTCTGGAGCGACGCTTGGATCCTTTGGGTGACTCTGGTGCACGCGGAGTTCTCAGGCTTTGTCCTTGAGGGCCACATTCAGCGATACAGCGTGGACTCAACTTGCTGAGTTTCTAACCTTTCTCTGGCTCACTCGAAGCTGGCAGGGGGCACAGCCAGCACTCGAGTGCCCCCTGCTTCTACTCACGTGAGTGTGGCTTAGGTACTGATGTAGGTAATGGGGCTGAACCTTCAAATGTGATTCTGGGGCTTCTTCTCCGGAGCTCACCTAATTTTTAAACAAGGGCTATTTTCACCTGGAAGCCTGAAAAATCATTCTACGGCCAGTATCCCCACTATGGCCACATATCCCTCTGCTGGCTCCAGGGACGGCAGCCAGCAGGATTCCGGTCACATCCTCCCCGGTCGCCCCCAGTCCTCGCTCCCCTCCAAGGCATCCACCACATTGCAGACGGTGATCCTTTGATAAGGCGCACGCTGCCAGGTCGCTCTCCTGACTGAGGCCCTCACTGGGTCTCCACTGCACTTTCCATAAGCATTTATGGAGAAACACGCACTGTTCCAGCCACTAGGGTGGCATCTGTGAACAAAACAGAGAAACTCCTGCCTAATAGAGACAACATTCAGAGGGAAGTCCAACACTGAATGAAAACTAAGGAAATCAGATAGAGGAGAAATATTGGGGAAAGGCGGCTCAGGCTGCAGGAGTCCTGGGCAAGTTGCCTGACAAGCGGGGTGGCGGGCTCTCACTGAGCGATGCCTTTGAGCAAGGGCAGAGGAGTGAGCCGGGGGGGTGTCTGCAGGGATGCTCGGGGCACTGGGACGGCAGGTGCAAAGCAAAGGTGGAGCCCACTCAGCCCTGGAGGAGCGGGAGTGGAGCGGGGGGCGCAGCGGTGACGGGAGCTGCAGTCCACAGGGCCCAGAGGAGCAGAGCGCTTTGGCTTCACATCAGGGCGGGGGACAGTCCCCTCGTCTCCTGCCACTGTCCTTCTCCCTCCTTCCACCAGCCTGGACTTGCAGTCCTCAGCAGCCTTCCACAAGTGGTTCTCTCTTTCTGGAACTTTCTAGCCCTCCTATGGCTCACGCTCAGTGTCACTTCCTCAGGACGGCCTTTCCTACACTCACCTCACTGAGGTTGGGCCCCGTGCACCTCCTTCTCAGGCCCTGGTCCATCCGCACTTGCTGGATGAATGGCTGGACTAGTGTATGAATGTGATACTTTGTGTAACGTCCGTCTTCCTCGCTAGACCTTAAGCTCTACAGAGGGAGGGTCTGCCCCATCCACCTCTGTCCCTCCAGAACTGGGAGTTCAGGGGGTTCTGGGGGTTCAGGATGGAAATCAGGTGGTGCTGACATGTGTTGACTGATCAACCCATGTTGGTTGACGGTGGACTCAACACCTGAAGAGCCTCGCATAGGGTACTGGTCTTCTGGATTGGAAAAGAGTGGGTGGGTGCATTTGGCGTTTTTTAAAATATTTTATTTATTTGCTTATTTATTTTTTGGCTGCATCGGGTCTTAGTGGTGGCACGTGGGATCTTTTTGTTGTGGCGCACGGGCTTCTCTCTGTGGCGCTCGGGCTCAGTAGTTGTGGCGCTCGGGCTCAGCAGTTGTGGCGCACGGGCTTAGTTGCCCTGCGGCATGTGGGACCTTAGTTCCCCAACCAGGGATCGAACCTGTGTCCCCTGCATTGGAAGGCAGATTCTTAACCACTGGACCTCCAGGGAAGTCCCTGCATTTGGGTTTTTAGACTTGCTTCCCTGTGAGGGATCGAGAGGGGCCTCATACAGGGAAAGGCGCCCTCTTCCCACATTAACACCAGGTCAGCTCTCTCTAATCGTAATATGTACTGGCCACTGAGGGGGTTTGCAACAGTGGAATCTAAATTCAGACTCCTTCGCTTTGTACCGCTTACGAGTTCAGAGCATCGAACAGGCTACTCGATGCCTGTCGTCCGGAAATATCTCCTCTCTGGAGTGAAGCTGACCATGGTCCCTGTGCTCCTTAATCGTCCCGTCTCTCCTCCCCAGGATTGTTGGCGGAGGAGATGTGATAACATGTTACAAGGTCGGGAGTAGGTCTGTAAACTCCAGAAAGCTGCTAATTATATATAAGCAGGAGATATCTACAGCACTTGTACTCTGTTTCCACCCACAAATTATGTGCAACAATACAACTGCCGTTAGGAAGAAATTGTATATTGATAGCTGCCACTGTGATTCAAGAGTGAGATGACTTTGAACCGAACACGACGGCACACACGCCTCGGAAACCCCGCCCCCCCGCCCACACACGCGTCAGCACGCAAGTCCCGCCCACAGCGCTGTCTTTTCACTGTTCCTGTGGAAATGACCTCGTCTCTTTCTTTGCCCGCATGTACCTGGGTTGCCGGTCCACCTGGACTGTGGTGGGAGCTCCCCGGGGAGACACACCTTGTTGGTTGCGTTCATTCCTCATTCCCAGCACTGAAAACTCGTTAAAATAGGTGGGAGAAATGGATTGCCAAGTAGAATGGTACAACGTTCTGCAGATTTATCTTTAATTCGCATAATTGTAAAGCCCCAACATGAGTGAGTGAACTACACGTCAGAGTGAAAGGTGAATATCAGGAAAATGCTCTGAAGACTAGCTCTACGGTGTGTGTGAAGAAATGAGTGAGCCCCGTACAACGAGATTACGGAGAGGAGCGTGTGGTATTAAATGCCCATCACTTCCTTCTAGGAGGTACTCAGTGAAATCAATGTATATTTACTTAGAGTTAAGGACCATTCCCTAGACTCCGGCCTGTTTTTAGCGAACGAAAGATCATTTCAGAGCGTGTGGTGTGTACCTCATAAGCACTATTCATGAGAGGTAGTTCTTTAAAAGGATGAAATCACAGCAAGTGATATAAATAAATAATTGAATACATTATTAAATTAGGGAGAAGAGACAGATCTCCCATGCAGAGGAATGTGGAACAATTTGTGTAATTCATGCAGTTGCTTCACCCTCACGACCAGAGCGTCACTCCCCTCCCTTAGCCTGGGCTGGGCAGACGGCTTCCTTCCCAAGAGGACAGATGGCAACACGGAAGAAGTCACTTGAGTAGGAAAACCTGGCCCACACACCTCAGCCAGGTGAGCAAGGCCAACACCCACAGAATCAGGTCAGGTGGCCAGACTCCACCCCATGTGATGGCTGAGAATCAGAGGCACGTGGTAAACGGACTGGAGGATTCACCTTTTAAAGGATAAACTAAAGGTAGTGCTGGGGAGGGTCAGGGTAGGAAGACAGGTCCTGTGTGTCCCCAGGCCCCCCGCCCAGCTCTGGGGCCTTGGGTGGCCTTCGTAGAGTCCGGCTCAGCATTCCAACCCTGACCGCTCATGCCTATCCCTCGGAAGTTTAAGCCTGTCGATTTTGAAGGCGGAAAGATGAGACCTAATCTATTTAAATGAGAGAAAAAAATGTTTTCTTACATTCTGGATAATTCACCTTCAAAAAACTATACACTGAGATGATGTTAAAAGCAAGGGTTGCCTTACACTCCGATGAAGACGTGCAGAACGAGCCTTCATACAGCTGCCCCCAAATCATCTCTCCCGTGACAAGTTTTTAGAAACTGTCTGAATGTGCTCAGGGTAGGAAGAGAAAAGACTAGCCAATGATCACGTTTTAGTTGACCGGGAGTGGGGTCCTTTCCAGCTTCTTCATTCAAAAGGGGCCCAACACAAGCCCATAAAGAAATCCGAACATGCACTGAGGAGACGACCAGCAGCCCGTCCTCACCTCCCTGCCTCGCTAACCTTAAATGAAGACCTTTCCAGGCGACTTCAGAATCCTTCTGCCATGTGCAGCTTCGATGGCAAAGGGCTTTAAACACCGTTATTTCTTCCATGTACCGGACCTTCCGTATTGCTATTCAGGCCAGGAACGGTTTAAAATCGCACAGAGCGAGCTCGCTCACCAATAGCTCAGTGGGAGGCTGCGCGTAAGTGGCTGCCAATCACCGGGCCCGCGCCATTGTGAGCCCAGACAGCGCTAACAACACCCGGACGGGGTCCCCATCGCTCTCCTTGTTCGGCTGGGCTTGGAGCAAGTGGGGGTGGGGGTGGGGGGGCTGGAACGCAAACACGGAGCAGAGGTGGCGCTGGAGGCCAGGCCGCGGGGAGGTCTCTGGAGGCCTGCAGCCCCCGCAGCAGGTGCTCTTCCTTGTATCACCTCCCAGGCATCCGCCGGGGACGAGGCTCCCTGGGGCCCTGGCAAACAGGGCAGCCCAAGGCTGGCAGGTGCGCCCTGGGGGGTTGGCCCAGGGACAGGCCTGCTTGTGTGCGGGCCACGTGGGTTTAATGCTCTTGTCTGACGGCCAGCAGTGCGCGGGCCGAGGCTGGTGCAGGGAGGCCGGCCGTTTGTTCTCCAGTGCATCCACAGAGGCGCTGTCGGTCCAGCTCCCCTGGCAGTTTTCGTTCGGAACCTGGGGCCGCCCAACTTCGCTTCAAAGGAACTGGCAGGGCTGTGAGGCAGGGGCAGCCGGTCAGTGACAACAACGTGCCGGCCCCCGTGTGCGGGCAGCAGTTCACACAAATTTAGTAACCGCAGCACACGGCTGTGAGGTGCACACCGTGTCCCACTGTCCCCACTGGGCCGCTTGGGGGACGGCATCCACCGCAAACACACATGGCGTCTGACCCCAAAGGAGATCAGAATTCCTTCCTTCCCTGTGACAACACTGGCAATGCCGGCGGTCACTCTCTACCGGAAATGACATCTGTCATCTGAGCTGCCACCCCGAGTAGGTACCCTGAAACCAGAAGAAGAATCTGGGGAGGCTGGAGAGGGTGAATGGTGTGGGCACCCCCCAGCTCCGAGCAGAACGGCTGTGGGAAGGTGTTCAGGACAAGTGGAAGCTGCGACCTGATGGGATGAAGGAAGCATGGGGGAGGCACGGAGGTCACCGCAGAGCCCGGCCCGGCTCCCGGACACTGACAACGGGAGGAGGCCTATGACAAGCAAGACGAGACACCCCACGTTCTCCGTTTTCTCTGGGTGAACACATGAAGGAAATCATCTCCCCCAAGGCCTGAAAGGGTGAGAAATACTTACGGATTCTGAAAGGCTTCAGGAAGTTCACGAGTGATGGAGTTATAACCCGCTACCCACACAACTGGAGCAACAACTAAAACATTCCTTCCGTGGAGGCGGCCCCTCTTCTAGGCGGTCAGTGCTCAGCACTTGGGAAGTCTCCCTGGGATGTCTATGCACGGATGGTGGGAGCTAGGGTAGCAGTTCCAGTGGTGCCCTCAAAGTCGCCCAGCCCTTGTCCTTTGACTGCCTCCGTCACTCAGTGGACAAACACGTCTTCAAGCTCCCAAGCTGGACGGAAGGAGGTGAGGGAAACAAAGTCCATCCTCACGGGGCTTCTGTCCCAGAGCCGGGCCGGTCGACTTGGCAGCCGTAAGCCAGGAGGTTAAATTGGAATTAATTACATTCAACTAGGTTACAAACCCATCCCTCAGCTTCACTAGCTCACTCTAAGTGCTCACTTGCCAGTGGGTAACACAGCGAACGGCACACGAGAGAAAGCACTTCTGTAATCACAGGAAGTCCTCCCAGACGGCGCTGAGTGTATGCGTGTGTGCAGGTGTAGGTGTGACGTGTGTTGTGTACTGTGCATGTCTGTGCGCGTGTATGTGTGTTGATGAGTGTCTGAGGAAAAGCAGAAAAGTGGTTGGCAAGCTTATCTGTGACCTGGGCTGAGCAGAGAGAAGAAAGAAAAACATGCCGTCTTTCGAGGGGTGGAAAGCAGGAACGTAATTTAGCTAGAAAGGCAGGGGTCTGCCCCCGCCCCCATCACTGCCCTCATCATGTGAGCGCCAGGAAGTGAGGATTCAGAAGGTGCAGCCGGGCTCACTGTATTTCCCAGACAGTCATATCATGCCGGGATGACTTCTAGGCGCCAATGTCACTGCAGACACTGGGATGCATAGGGAAAAAGCCCCTCGGCCGGGCGCCGGACTCTCAGATTTGGGTTCGCACGTGCCAGGTGAAGGACCCTTCTCCTAGGTAACGCCCTCCAACATCGCCTGTCATCGTGACCCTGAGTGAACCCAGCCCGGCCTCGGCCAGGGGCTCGGACAAGCTCCCTGGGTTCACAGCCGCTTCCTTGTCTTGCAGGGTTAAGCAACGCTGGTGCAGTTCTGCGTCCTACTGCTTATTCTGGGATCTAAAGTAACAACATAATTGTGACACCTCCAAAACAAGAAACACGCTGCCTCTCGTTTTATCAGATTCTCACTAATTAATCTACGACAGACGCTGCACAAGCCACTGAACCTGGAGGCTGGGACACAGCTGTCTGTCCTACCTGCCAGGTGGCAGTTCACCAACGACAGCTCAACTTTCGGCAACGCGGAGAACAATCAGAGAAATCGCCACGCTCTGCAAATGGTTTTCACCTCCGGCCCCCAGGCGAGCCATTTTCTGTGATCATTTTCTTGTTAAGTTCCAACGAAACACACACATACAAGCACCCGCCCCCACCCCCAAAATCCACACATGAGCACATGCACCCAGACACACATGTTGCCATGGGAAAAAGTACAGTTTCATTCACATAATGTCATCTATTCATTGCTTTTATGCCTCAGACGTGGCGCTGGGAAAACTTCTCTGCATTAACAGAACAGATAATGATTCTAAAATAGCAATCCTGGGAAAAGACGGCACACACACTCCCGAATGCTTCCTGCAGTTTTCTTCTCCCTCTTCGCCCTCAGCATGTGTCGCTGGTCCCTCTTGCTTCGGTGTTAAATCACGTTTGCACCTAAGGCTGCGCACACATCTCGTCCTCCTGCGGGGGCCACGTGTGGTGTAGACACTAACACCACGCTGGGGAACTGTGTCTGTTATGGAGCCAGAGGACGCTGGTTCAGATCCTGACCTTGTCGTTCCTCTCTGTGTGACCTTCAGAAAACGACTCAGCCTCTTGGGACCTCAGCTTCCTTGCCTGTTGAACAGGGATGATGGTGACGCAGATTTCCTAGACTTGCGGCGAGGATGACGTGAACTAACAGATGCGAAGCTAGAGATGGGGTCTCGGCTCCGTAACGGTGCAACAAGGATGCCTGTTACTATGAGTTAGGATGGAGACTTGACCTTACATTTTTTATAGCATTAAGGTTGCTTAGCACTTGTACTGAATTTATATCAGATTGCTTTCAAATTATTTTTATTCAGCTTTAAGCACGTTACCTATTTTTTCCGATTTTGTATGCAATCTGAATATTAAACGACCTGTCCAGCTCCTGTCTCCATGTACTACCACGCCATGTTTCAGACATGCCAAACTGCAGGTTCAGACACCGACACAGGCTTTTCTCTCGGCCTGGAAAGACTTCCCAAGCCTTCCCTGCCTTAAAATCCAGTTCTGAGGGGACTTCCTTGGTGAAATGATCTCTGAGGAGCTCATGCAGATGGGAGAGCTCCTTCTGAAATGTTCCAGAATGTGTGCAAGCTGCCTTTTCACCACAAACCACGTGCAGATCATACCAATTTACATGTATTTATTCGTCTCGACTGGGAACCCCTGAAGCAAGAACAGTGTGGATGCCACAGCGGACACCTAGGAAATGTTCTGCACGACTGATCTGGAAAAGCAAAGCTCAGAGCAAGCACGGCAGAGTAGCCCATCGCTGATACTGTGAGGAAGTCAGTCAGCCTAGGAAAGGCCCAAAGCCTTCCAGCCTCTCCCTGACACACCTTCTGATTTTGTAAGCAATCTGAATATTAAACGACCTGTCCAGCTCCTGTCTCCAGCGTCTCACAGCGCCCTGTGCTGCCTGCCTAGGTTTCCAAATGCGACATCCCATAAAACACGGTCATTACCTAGATATCTGTACGTTTCCAGGGACATGCAGAGAGGTCTTCAAGCCCCCCGCAGGGAACAGAACATGGGACCAGGTCAGAATTTGTCAACTGCTGACAATGAAATTAATAAGAACTGGCATCAAACAGGAAGAATTAACCACATGTGGAGGGAACCTGCCTCGAGGGACAAGTTTGCACACGGGCTGTTTGCGGACTTATTTCTCTTCAAGCCTTTACTGAGTATCTAGGTTTCAGGCCCTTTGCTTAGTCCAGGGGAGACGACGGAGCCAGGAGGCGGCCCGGCTCCTGCCTTACAGAAACCACTATGAGGGAAAATGAGGGATGGATTCTTAACCTAGTTGAAATGCAATTAATTCCAATTTAAACTATGTACATTGAAACATGTACATAGTTCCCTAATCCCTCATCTGCACTTCTGGGTCCAAGACATTCTGAAAACTGAAGTTTTGTCACAGTTGTTTGTGGCTCGTTGGGTGGCAGGTGACGGGCTCCGAGCTCATGGGGCAGCAATTTACGGTCTTTACCCACTGAGTGTGAATAGTGATCCTTCTTTAAAAATTTTTGGCTACACCACAGGGCATGCGGGATCTCAGTTCCTTCCCTGACCAAGGATCGAACCCGTGCTCCCTGCAGTGGAAGCTGGGAGTCCTAACCACTGGACCACCAGGGAAGTCCCCAACAGTGATACATTTTAATGTAGAAAGACTAATGTGTTTGATTACAAAATGCTGCCCAGGTGCTGTGCTATGTATGTGTACATGTATGTGTATAGTATACGGATGTATTATTCTGAAATCTAAAAATTCTGAACTCTAAAACACACCTGCCTCCAAGGGTTTTAGCAAAAAGGCTGGTGGACCTGGAGTTGAGTCCTGTTTGGGGGACATCTATGAGGGACACCAGAGTGTGATGGGGTGAGACATCCCCAGGAGAGTCAAGGTAACAGGAAGAGGGTAACAGGAGTGCGCTTGTCTGAGAGGGGTGTCACCTGAGGGGCTGCATTTGCACACACTATGGCTGGGTGGGAGGGGCAAGGCTGCTGGAAGCTTTGCAGAAACCACCGCAGTCCGGCTCCTGAAAGCTCCCCTCTTGGCTGGGTGACGGGGCAGCTCTTCCCAGTGAGAGGCTGAAACCACGGCCCCCTCCTGGAGTGTGGACTGGCCTTAGCTCTGACCTGGGCAGAAGTGATCCTGAGCCAGTCCCCCGGGCAACGACCCCAGGCCCTGGTGTGCTTCTCCCCTCACCCTTGACCTTCCGCCCAAATCCTTGTGAACTGCCAGACCAGCTGGCTGGTGGCTGAGAGGCCGTGTCAGCCCGTGTGTCCCAGCCAAGGTTCCAGGCGTGGGAGAGAGCAGGTCGGACCACAGCTGACCACAGCCCATGAGAGAGGGAGTCACAACCAGGGACCTTCCGCCCACCCCACCAAAACCGCCAGACTGCGGGACTGCAAGCGACATAAACACGCTGGGCGTAGCTACTAAGCTTGCGGGTGCCCAGTAGGTGCTAACGGAACGGGGGATAGGCAAGGGGCAGCCAAAGAGAAGACTCTGCCAGGGCACCATCAGCGCCACCCCAGCAAGGACACCTTCCACCTAAGGTACGAAAACACCTGCGCTGGCCTCCCGGGTCCCACCCACTTCTGACGGCAGAGCGCGCCATGCTTGTCAGGATCCCAGGATGTCACCTCCTCGTCTGTGGCTGGAACGGCTGTCCGTTCACTGGAGTAGAATTCCTTGAGATTCCTCTGAGAGACATGAGGCTGGGGTTTTCTCTGTGTATCCGATTACCAGGTTTAATCAGGACAGAAAAACTGAACGGCTGTAAACTGTCGCACAAGAAGACATTCCCAGGCCAGGGGCCGCCGGTCCCGGGGGAGGTAGATAGCCCGTCGCTTGGACAGACACACACGGCTTTGTTTGCTCTCTGACTCTTCTGTCTGGGGCCTGAAATGGTTAGTCCCCAGGAAACCTTCCCTTCGCCTCGCGTTGCAGCCCGGGGTGCAGTTTCACGCAAGACAGCGCATTAGGGAGAACAAGGCTGTGTCCCTCCAGCGGCTTGTTCTGGACGCCTGGGCCATCTAGCGCTACTGCTAAGACAAAGGTCCGGGCTAAGGCTGGGGGGAGGTCACCTCCACTTCCCGTGTCCCTGCAGCAGGACCCCTGGGTGTTTCACCTGCACCTCCCATGTCCCTGCAACAGGACCCCTGGGTGTTTCACCTGCACCTCCCGTGTCCCTGCAGCAGGACCCCTGGGTGTTTCACCTGCACCTCCCGTGTCCCTGCAGCAGGACCCCTGGGTGTTTCACCTGCACTCCCTGTGCCCCTGGGAAGCATCTTAGTTTGCTATGTGTGGTCAGGCAGGGCCCGGTGTCCTCAGGAGCTGTCCCTGTGTTGCCATCATGAAGAAACTGAAGTTCAGCCGTCTCCTCACCTTGCCGTGTGGAGGTGCTCACTCCATGTTACCCCTGTGGGCAGCGCTGGCCTTGCCATTTAACTGCCTGTGTGGCTTTGACCAGCTGCCTAATGTCTCCACACCTCTGAATTCTCATCTTGTGACGGCAATAATAACAGCAAGCATTTGCCAGGGTCTTGTAAGGGTTCAAGGCCATTAAGTAAACGCTGAGGGCAGAGGTTTTGTCGATTTTGTTCCGTACTGTATCCCCAGGCACTCAGGCAGGGCCTGGCACATAGTAGGAGGTCAGTAAATAGCATATTAATCAGTACGGTATATACATTATGGTTATTGTACCTGGAATATATGAATAAGCATATGGGTGTGTGCGGTCTCACGCATGTGCGAGGCTGGCGCTGTCAGCATGCAGTAAGTCTTAGCTGCTGTTCTTCTTACTATTACTATCATTAGCCACTTTGCCTCCTGTACAGGGTTCCCGTGAGGATATGTGAAACACACGCGTGTTTTCGTACTCTGCTGAGAAATATTCCAAGGGCAAGGAGGAAAAGCAGTCCACAAATACGAATTATCACTGTCGATCTCAATTCCGTATTTCAAAATCCTACTTCTGAGCACATCCTTTACTCAGTCACGTAGCAAGGCTTTCCTTTTGGACAGAACGTTGGAAATGAGCACCTGACCCAAGGAAACGGGCAGATTATACACCGCGTGGGGCATCGTGGCGGCTCCTGGATTTCCCAAGGTGCGTGAGCAGTGCGTTCAGTGCGTGTCAGAGGTCTCGCTGCCCCAGCTCTTCCTGCTCCAACGCAGGGAAAACCTGTTCAATACGCTTCCCCAAGTCCTTCTCCAACCAGGAGAGTGTTGAAAGGCTGACAAAGCCCGGGAGGAAGCCCTCCGCTGCCCTGCTGGCTTCCGTGCTGGCTTCCTCCACCCCTCAAGTCCCACGTCAAAGGCTGCCCTTGCAGCCCTTCCTGCCTGCCCCACTGAGAGCACTACGTCCCGCTCCTGCTGGGCGACTCTGGGCCGCGTCACCAGCCTTCTCAGCGGCCCCGAGCTGCCCCATCTCCAACCCCCTCTCTCTGGGCCCTTGTCTGTCCTGAGGGCAGGGCTTGGCAGTGTCCTGGACACCCCAGTGTCGCCTTGTCTAGAGCAGGACCTGGCACGGACTGGGTCTGCAGACAGATGCTTACTGGATGCCCGGAGATCAAGTACAAAGGCAACCCAATACTGCACAGAACCTGGAACAGGCCTCGAAGAACCGGGCTTGGAATTAAATGAAAAGCATTCCTCTCAAAGGGACCCCGACAGCCTCCGCCCCAGGGCTCCCCTGGCATGTCCCCGGCACATAAAAATGACAATATTTGGATGGCAGGCTGGGGTGAAGAGCTGAGGTTCCCAGCCACCACTGCAGCTGCCTGAGGCCTGCCTGGCCACTGCAGGGGCTGGGGACTCCTTCTGTGCACCTGCAACCATCTGTGGCCCCGTCACCTGGGCTGGAAAGCTTGGTGGTGTTCCAGTTCCTTCCACTCAGGGGCTGTAAGGCTGAGGCACAGAGAGTGGGGTCGCTTCCCCAGGCAGACAGTGACGAGCCTTGTACGAACTAATGTATATTCTGCTCGATAAATGTGACATGGGAGAGTCAGGGTGACAAGAAGTAACTGATGGCACTCTGAGAAGACCCTGGGCTAAGGGACCACAGAGACGGTGACTCAGACCCTGTTCCGAGGAGCCTGGTTCGCTTCATGGCCCTCACAGCGAGCTCCCTTGACCACTGTGCTGATGGTGGAAGTGTTACGGAGACCCTGGCACATGGTGGCAAGGTGCAAGTTCACAGAGGGGAAACACGGAAAGTCAAGCCATGAAGTCTTGGCCGGAGCTGGTCGCAGACCAAAAACGGAGAACTTAGACCCCCTGGATCTGTCATGTGAGCGGTGTAGCCGGGACCACGACAGGCTCAGCGAGGAGTGTCAAGCGCTTATTTTTAAAATCCCGACAGTCAGGCACACGTCAGTTAAGCGGATGCAACTCGACCTCGGGGTATCAGGGAGTCGCCCCTGAGGACGCCGGCTCTGTAGGAGGAACCCTCGCGTTAGCTGGGTCCCACGTGAGGGTCTCCATGGTCGTATTGTTCTATTAAGCCGTCTAAGGGCTGCAGCAGTAAAGCTGTGTTCAGATGCAGGTGTCCAGTCACCTGGAATCAGAGTCTCCCAGTGGAGGGAAGAAAAGCGAGTCTGAACTTTAACTCTAAGCAAGTCAAGGGCAAGTGAGCTTGTCTCTCTCTTGTTGGCCAGAGAGTCTCAGGAAGGTCATCCAAGAAAGGGTCCTCATTCTGGATCTGGGTCCTCGATTTCTAGCAACTGGAAACTGGAGAGACAGCTACTGCAGGCTGAACTGTGTCCCCAAAAGACAGGTGGAGTCCTGAGCCCGGACCTCAGAATACAGCCTACTTGGAAAGAGGGTCTTTGCAGATGTCACAAGTTAAGATGGGGTCACTCTGGAGCTGGGCGGGCCCTCATCTGATGTGACTGGTGTCCTCAAAGAAGAGACACAGGGACGCAGATGCTGGGAGGAGATGTCCCGTGCGGAGACAGACAGGGTGAGGCTCCAGGAGCCAAGGAACTTGGGCCACCACCGGGCGGGACTCGGGGTCACCACCGGGCAGGATCAGGGCCACCACCGGGAGGGACTCGGGGTCACCACCGGGCAGGACTCGGGTGGAAAAGAACATCTCAACGTCATCCTCGTGTGTCCAACAAGTCATAGGGTCACTCAGCATCTTGGGGTAAAGTCTCGGCAAATTCACGACAGGGAGGGAAGCCTGCTTGCTCTTCTCATGGCCTCGGCTGGGCATAACGATTTTATCCCATTTGAACAGTGGCAAGGTCAAGACATGATTATTTTCTGGGAAATCAATAAACTTCGCTGTGCATGTACAACCTTTATAAGCAATTTAATCGCGGGTCACATGCATTGATTCATCTGGTTCTTGGGTCCTACAAACTCTGTGACTGTCCAGGGCTGCAAAACCATTACGACACCCAGACATGATTATCCTGACAGAGTCACTCCAGGGCACCGTATGTTACCATTTTATCACTGTTTCCCTGGAAGAGCCACATGTCTTTAAAAACTAGATACTTAACTTAGAAAAGCATTACCCTGTCGTCCATTTGTTCTAATATACACGGAAACATACGTAGTATGCCACAGGCGTACGAGAAATCCGGTTCATAAACTTGCTGTTTGTGCGCCGTAACTGGAGTGTTACTTTCCAGGTTGTTAGAATGAAGGTACAGTTCACAAATAAAATTAATCTCAATATAATTTAATATTTCTTTAATGATTCAGAGGCTCTTCAGAACCTGCCACCCCTAGAGTCATCGATCTGCTCATCAATGTAATTATACTCGACGTAGGAACAGAACTCCCAGCGAATCGGAGTCTCAGCTAATGGATTACTCAATCCGCCGTTGGTTTTTTTTCCTAACGTAGCTCAGGAAGTGTTAGCGAGAGCAGCCACTAGAAGTTGTTTACTCCACAGCTTGGTGACACACTTACACTTACTTTCAAGGCTTAAAAATGACAGAAACAGAGTTGAAGACAGAATGTGAAGAGAATATGGTCTTTGGGGGCCGGGTGAGACAGTCTTTGGGTGGAAAATGTCGTAAGATTCCACTAAGACGTTGCGCCATTTCTTTAACTGAAGTTTCTCTAGAGAAAGCGTGAATGGAAGGAGCCCCGGATAACGAGGTTCTTGCCTCCTTTCTCACTATGATGTCGCCTTGCTGTTTCTTCTAAGACAAGTTATGAGTGCATCTTTACCTGCAATCATGACTCTAAAAAGTCTCAGGAGATGCTCGCAGGTGATCAATCTGTGCCGGGCCCGAAAAGGCTGGTTTCCACTGACTGTTGGTTGGCCATCACTGCGCCCAGCATCTTGCCCCCCGATCTTCATGGCAGGGCCCCCAGGAAGCTCGTTTTCCCGTGGGCCTGACTGCTGCAGTAACCAAGCTGGATGTTTAAGTGTTTGGCCCTGTTTCCCATCCTCCTCTATGTAATAAGATGTGTCATGTTTCCCAGGGGTGGCCCTGGGGTGAGGGTTTTAGAAATCCATTACAGCTTTAATGGGGTGAACCGTGTAAGCAAGTTCCAGGGCTGCCTCTGAAGGACACGGCTCTCCTCATTCCTTCACGGAGAAGGGCCCTGCATGCGGAATTAACGGTGAGGTCGGGGGGAAGCCTGCGGGGCCCTCGGGTACCCTGCCTGAGCCTCGGATGTGGCATCCAGGCCTCTGACAGCCGAGCCAGCACTGCCTGAAAGGGCAAGACAGTGACACCTCCATAAGTTTAGGGAGCACTTTGAGGAAGAAAAGCACTATATAAACGCTAAGTATTATTATTTCATAGAAGAGGGAAGGGTAAAAATGATGAACGCTTAGAGAGAAATCCCTGCGAGATATAAAGTACCAGGGCAGAGCAGAATGAGAACAGTAACTCATACTGAAGTTTAAAAAGTCAGACAAAGAAAACAATCAGGTGAGAAAGCCAGGCTCAGAAATGAGAGGAAGGCTCCAGGAAGTATGAAGATAAATTATGCAATTTAATGAAACCTGATAGAGCCAGAGGTCACCAAGAGACAATAGGGCCTCTGAAACATGGCAATGATAATTAATTCCTAAAGAAAACAATTAATATTTTCTCTCATCATCCACAGAAGGGGCTGGAGCAGAGGAGGGTAATGCACACATTTCCCCAAGGAGGAGCAAGGACAGCGTGAAAATCAGAACCGTGTCAACACGGAAGATGGGGAAACGAGTGCCTGCGAGCGGCCAAAGCAACGCCCATCCCCGGATCCTGCAGGGAAAGACCAAGGGGATTGAAACGTGATGCTTTCAGAAATCATCAGAAAATCTACTTTATACTTAGGGCTTCATGAGAAAGATAAGGAACATGGACCCTTTTTATTTCCTAGTAGATAGAAATGCTTGGGGTATTCTATCCCGTAAAGATGGTGCACTCCGAGAAACAGAAACACACACACACAGGCACACGCACACACACAGCAACACACTGGAGCCAAGCTCTGGGGCATCTGCTCAATGATACTCTTGCTGAAGCTAAGAGCTGTCTTAGGGAAACTGACCATCTTCACCTGCTAGCAGGAAACAAAGGGGCAATTGGGATGTTCCTAGGACACCTTGTTTAGTGCTTTATCACACAGAATAGTGCTTAATAAACGTTTTTGTTGGTTTGTCTTGAAGACATGCAAGAGAGGAAAACAGAAGAGACTAGACTTGGGATGCCCACCCTTCGCCTTATAAAATGCTCATGTAGAGTCGCTCTGTGCGCTCGAGGCAGATGATGCGGGGCAGACGCAGGGTCCAAGCAGAAGGACAAACAGACTCACTGGACGCTCCAGGGCCACCGTGACCGAAGGGCGGGCGGGACTGGTCTAGTCCAAAGGGAAAAGATGTGCAGGATGGTGAGAACACGCGTAATGAAACTCACTGGATGGGGCCGGCGGACAAAGACGGAGGTGAAAAGTCAGCGTCACTCGAGGGGATGGTTCCGAGTCGGGGAAGCGGGGAACGCAATTAAGGAGAGAAAAATGAAAGGGAATGAGATGAGGGTATAAATTGTGAAAGGGCATGTGGCCAAAATAATGACAGGCATGCGGTGGCCTTGAATGGGACTGGAGGTGGGAGATAATGATCAGAACTGTTATCAGTGGTTTAAAGACACCAGATCCGGCAGCAGTGGACACCGTGCACTCAGCTCACACCCCTCTGTTCTCAACGGCATATCATGGAAATGAAGGAAGGGAAACAGAGGGTGAGCAGGTCGGCAGGCAGAGGGTCGGGGCCAGGAGCCCGAGTGCTGAGGAAAGGAGAAGGTTGAGAGAGATCCCCACTGGGAAACTGAGGGGCTTTGATCTGTATTTAGTTTGTACACAAATCCTGCCCTTTTCGGGGTACTGACCCTTAGCAGCAGAGGGTCCTGCTGCCCGTGCCAGAGAGACGGGCGGCCATCTTCGTCCCATTTGTCTCTGGTGATATGGCCTTTGCGTCCGTGTCCCGGCCCTCCCGCTGGAGGGGCCCGGGCTCCCCCAGAGGGGAGCGGGCAGGGGCACGGACACCCACGGACGCCCAAGGGGAGTGGGAAGCGAGCCTCCTGTGCGTGGCTGCTTCAGAGAAGAGCGGGGCTGGCCGGCGCCTGGGATCCGCGACTCTGCTGCAGCGGAAACCTGAGAGCAGGACGACCAAGTCTCCTGCAGGCCCACGAAGGAGCCTGACCCAGAAGCCCGGTCACAGCCACACGGCTCCTGGGAACCGGCTCCTTCCTCAGAAAGGGCCCGCCGCGTTTGCCCCGGGCTGGGGGCCCGTCCTGGCGGCACGGCCGTTGCCGAGCTGGTCTGCTTCTGACGCTCTGTCGTTTTGTTTTTGCCAGTTTATCATTTTCTTTCTGTCAGCTTTGTCATTTCTCAGTTGTCACTGTTTCCATCCTCCTGGGCGCCCCTCCCTCCCGCCCTTCCTTTCCTTCCCACTTACTTATCTCCTGCTAGTTCCTTCTTTTAAGATCTGTACATATCAGAAGTGAAAACCTACCATATTCGTGCTCCCCAGCGCAACTAATCACTGTGAAATAGATTTTGCCAAGTAATTCACCCAAAGGTCCAGCCCTCTGCTTCGAATGATGTTTACGGGGTGTTTCAGGGGTGAGACCTATGGTGCCTTCCCCGGCACAGCCCCGCTCTGTCCTGGCCTGGGAAAAAACCTGAAACGGGCAAGGGTAAGTGTAAGAGCTAATCTGGTGCTGGAAACTTCTGGCTATGCCTAGTCCTACATATGCAGGTCACCCTCACTTGGTGTAGTCCCAGAGGGGCCCAGCCCATGGTCGGGAGACCTGTGAGGAGACACCCCCAGCCGGGTGGTGGCCGAGCCCCATCACAGAGAGGGGGGAGGGGAGGTTGTCAGGCCCCCCCCCCCGGAGGACTCGGGGCCTGCGCGGCCCCGACGAGAACTCCCCAGTGCCAGGGTACAGCTCAGTCACACCCCACGGGGCTAGGACACAGAATGAGGTCCCGATTCAGGCTTGCAACAGGTGGTCCAGGACCGGGGGGGGGGGCGGTGGAGGTCAGACACCAAGTACTGGAGGGGTCCACGAGCTTGGGGAATCGGTGCCCACAGAGCCCAGGCCCTCCTCCCCGGGCAGCCGGGCCCTGGTTCCCGTCTGTGGGGGAAGCTTTCCTACACTCAGGGGAGCAGGGCTGGGGGACCAGGTGCTTTCATCTCCTGCTGGGAGGGGAAAGCGCGAGCTGGACCGGCCTCAGGTAACTGGCGCGGCCGCAGGACCCACGGGCTGGGCCAAAGGCCTCCGTCTCATCTCCCCGGCCCTGACGGCCCCCGCCCTCCACGGTGACCCGCGCGTCGGGGGACCAGCATCCTTCCCGGGGCAGGTCGCACCCTCCCTCTTGAAGCCCAGCCTCTGAGCCTGGTGCTATCCTGGCGTCTGTGTGCTGGCCCTTGCCTGCCTCACAGGCTGAGGGGTCTGGGAGGCCGGACCATGGGGGAGGCCCCCCAGGACTTTCCCGTGTTTCATCCCGAGACCCATGACTCCGGAGTCTCGACGCTCAGGGGTCCTGTGGGATCCATCGGCTCCCCCCTCCCACATGCAGAGCCCGGAGCCCCGCCCACCCGGCGCTGTGGCCTCGTCCCATCACCACACGGCCTTGCTTGTCCCTGCCCAGGACCCCAGAGGGGACCTGCTCACCGAGGGACAACGGCCTCTCCGCCCCCACGTCCCGCCTGGACCGTCACGACGCGCCGTGCAGACACTGAGTGGGGGCACCGTCTGCCGCCGGACTTGCCGCCCGTCGCTCCATGAAGGGCCACTCGCCCCCAGACCCTCAAGCCTGTTCCTCCAACTGCAATCAGCCCCGGACGCTCCAAGGTGCCCAGCCAGCGCCGGAGCCCCGCCTTCCAGGAGCCTCCTGTGACCAGGGTAACACGCCGGTCTCTGCCGCTCGGAGCCACGCAAGACAAAAGGAAGCAGCTGAGGGATGCCCACCGCGTGGGCAGCTGGTGACCCTCTGCTCCCCAGTCCTCCCTCCACCTCGACCCTACACGTGCAAACCGCTGACGGTCTGCTCTGGGGCCACAGGCCAGGGAAAGCCCGACTGTTCAACACCACGGTGAACGGGGGCTTAAGAAAGTAAAACTAAGGATGACGCTCGCTTGCTGGGCCAGCAAGGCCTTTGGCAGAAAACCCTGGGTTTCAACTCACTCGAGAAAAACTGACTTCGCCTAAACGTTTCCTGAACTTTGAAGGAGACGCTGGAACAATGTGGAGACTCGCCTTTGCGACGCGGCCCCGTCTGAGTACCACCATTCACGCTGCAGTCACTGCGAACCGTGAAGAGTTGAATGTGGGTGTTGAAACGGTGAGCAACTCAATTCTCTTGACCGTCATTTTCTAGCTTCAGACAAGCTGCTCATGCAGATGTGGACGTGGACGTGGGAAGAAAACATACTTGGAGGCGGAACCACGGGGGCGGAATGCCCCTGCCAGGAGGGTCGCTGCTCTTACTGGGACGGCACCCAGAGAACAACGTCAGAGAGCTCCAAACCCGCAGGACCGCTGGGAAAAGGCATCAGACTTTGCACGGAACTTCCAGATGATGCAGAGCCTCGCGGTGCAAAGACATCCTTTCCAAGGAGATGTGCCAAAGGGCTGGGGAGACATTTAAATATTTCCTCAGAATGGAGACAAGTGCACTTGGGTCTGGGAAGCCTGACGAGGCGGCAGCAAACCTCGAGAGACGCAGCTCCAGCAGCAAGTGACACTGAAGTCAGACTGCAGGGGCCAGCCTGCGTGTGCGTGTGCACACGTGTCCCACGAGACAGAGCTGCTGAAGCATATAGAAAGTGCGTGAGGGCACCCAAGCGATTGTCGCTGTGTGTCTCAGCTGGCACGTCCCCTTCCTTCCTCTGATTTACCATCTTGTTTTGTTTGCCACGAGCCAGAGCCGAAAGCTGTGTGTTTGGTGTCGCCATCACCACTTGGCTTCTGGCTACCAAATATTTGATCATTTCTATTCCAAAATGAGTTGGGCAACATTCATTCACAGATGCTATTTGCAACAGATAATTAAATCTTAACAGAGAGACAGAATGGCCCTTTCAAAACAATCACGGGGATGCTTGAACATGAAACCTTTTTCTGTTTTATCGCAGGATGCAAAGTGATCTGGGGGACTGTGAGCTGATCAAGGGGCAGAACAGAAGGATGAAGGGCTGCGTTTCACAGACGCCACGGGCAACGGTTTAAGCTCCAGGACGCGGTTATGTGCGCACGTCCTTCCACTCGCCCCTCCCCCCGTCCAAGTGTCCGAGGAGCGGGTGGGCGGAGGCTTGCGCTCGGTCGGTCGGCGCGCGTTCAGCTCGCAGTCACTGCCTGCCTGCTGAGTGCAGGACGTGGCAAAATCAGATCATTTTCACGAAAGGAGAAGAAAAGTCTAGTTAGAAGAAATAAGAACGTGAGCATCAAAATGCTGTTAGCAGTTCTTGATTTAAAGCAAGAAGAACAATGACAAGGCCCCTGTCTCTGCATTAGTGCAAGTGGCTTTCTGAAGTTTTTCTGTCTTGAACAATAGGGAGTCAGACACTCTGAACACAGGTCAGCAAAGGGGTCTGGACAGAACCCCCGAGGGCTGGGGCTCAGGTTCGCTGCCCTAAGGCCCTATTTGCTGATTTAAATGTGGATGCGTTAAAGGACTCTAGTAGCCAGCTGATGGTTCTCATACACGTGCTGAGCTGCTCCACAAACAGAGCCACGCAAGAAAGAAACAGGAAACAAGACAACCGGCACTGGGTCCTGTGACCTTGAAACCCCATTTGATGTGAGCAGAGGCCGGCCACCGTGTGGTTCTCTCTGGGCGGGCCCCTGCCTAATGCGCACTCTGCCTGCAACAGAACCCAAATCTTTCTCCATTCACTCCTTTCTTCCTTCCTCCCTTCCTTCCTTCCTTCCTTCTTTCCTTCCTTCCTTCCTTCCTTCCTTCCTTCCTTCCTTCCTCTCTTCCTTCCTCCCTCCCTCCCTCCCTCCCTTCCACAAACACACTGCGCCTGAACTGCGTGGCAGGCTCTGTTCTGAGCACTTGGGCCCCGCGAGTGCAAAGCAAAGCCTCCATCCGTCGTGGATGCTGTGCTCTAACTGGAAGGACTAGAGAGCCAGCCCTGAGCAAAGGTTCCTTCTCTGTATTCTATATTCTCTAATATTTTATATTCGATGTTGGATGTAGACCAAGCATCTGCTAGAGAGCGTCACCGGTGGAGGAGCCTGTGGGTGGCTGGCTGCAGGGGGATGAGATTTTATATGGGGGTCAGGGAAGGCTTCACACTTTTGTTAGGTGTTTGAGCTTAAACTTCAATTTCACAAATACCCTAACAGGTGTTAGACCAGTTTATACCCCACAGCCCCTTTGTGTAGAGACTGGCCCATTCTCAGGGCTGGAAAGCCCACCTCGCTCCCCCTCTCCCCTCTGGGCAGGAGGCCAATCTAGACCAGCGAGCTTCCCAGGACCGCAAGTGTTGGCCCATCCTGCGCTGGCCGTGCGTCCACTGGGGCCGCTGTCCCTGCCCTCCTGACGTGGCCGAGTCAGCCCCATGCACGAGCTTCCATAAAGCCCCACCTTCAGAAGACGTGAAGGACTGGTGGCCTGAAACCCCCGCTGCCCCCCACAAAGGTTCTAGGCCCTTCCCAGCCTTGCACAAGATGCAGAGAGCGCGCCCTTCCCAGCCCTGCCGTCCAGCCACACCTTCCAGAGACCCTTCCTAGCTGTGCCTTTTCAGAAGCACATCCTCACCCCTCCAAGGCCGTCGTATTTCTAGGGTCGGGATACTGGGGCAGAGGCGTCTCCCATGAGGCCGTGCTTTGCCACTGGCTCCCCAGCAGGGCTGGTGTCCGCTCGCCTGGGTGAAGACTGCCTGCTCTGTGGGTCCTGTGTCTCCCCCACCAACACGCCCCTTTGCTCAGGGTGGGCAGGGGTCGCGCGTATGTAACCCAACGGCTGGCATTTCTACATCCATTGTCTTTGTTCCCTGGGAGTAGCCCCCCGAGGGCAGGACCCTGCTGAGACCCCAAGACGCCCCATAGCACGGGGCTTGTGCCCTCCAGGGAGCAGACACTCACGTGTGCAGGAATGAGACTTGGCTCCTGCACATGGCGTGGGGCATGTCCAGAGAGCATTTTCTGGAATGCAGGATAATTACTTGTTAACTGCAGCCGTGATCCAGCCCTCAGGCTCTTCAGCTCGGCCCCAGGTGGTCTGGGGCTGCTCTTACGTAACCTCCCTGGATCTCTAAGAACAGATAAGCTATTATCCACACGGCTCAGCATTGTTTCTGCCAAGGGGAAGAATCCATTAAGTTGCCTTTGAAATCTCTATCCTGCTCCTATCTGCATGCATTAGCATATTTTATGATTTAAATCTAATTATCAGGGTTTTCCAAGCGATGAAACTGAAAGTGATCCTAGGCGAGCACCATACCAGAGCCAGAAGAAAGGGCAGAAAAATAGCCGGGTTTGATGAAAAGCTTCCACACAGGACGCACCTAAACCGGTGGAAGACCAGAAATTTAGAGACATGGGGATGGCAACCAGCTCGGTCATCGCTGACAGGAAGCTCCCGGGACCTGCCTCGTGCTCCCGCTGATGACAAAACCCCTGAATTCCCAAACAATCCCAGAGACACTCGCGGGACCACGAAGCCTTCACAGGTAAACACGGCCGCTTCTCCCAGAGGCAGGCCGCTGTCCTAACACAGCACGCTTCTTTCCATCAGAGACTTCTTAAAAGTAAGCGTTCCTGAGCCCTCTCGACAAAGGGTCTGTGAAGTGTTCCCAGGGGCCCAGGAGTCAGCTGGCTCGGTGCCAACCTGGTTTGTGTCATTGAGTCTAGTGGTCAGTGAATTAGTTCCCTAGGGCTGTACTAAAACTGTTAGCTTTAAACCACAGAAGTGCATTTTCTCACGGTCTGGAGGCCAGGAGGCCAGGACCGGTGTGTCAGCAGGGTGGGCTCCCCGGAGACTGTGACGGAGACTGCTCCGGGCCCCTCCCCAGCTCCTGGTGGCCCCGGACACTCCCTGGCTCTTAGGCGACCATCTTTCTGCCTGTGTCTTCACATCGTCTGCCTTCTGTGAGTGTCTGTCTCTGTTCAGATTTCCTCCTTGATGCGGACGCCAGTCCTATGAGACCAGGGCCACCCTAATACTGCATATTCACTGGCTCATCCTCCCAGACCCCGTTTCCAGGTAAGCTCGCACTCACAGGCACTGGGAGGTTAGAACTTCAACGCAATCGGGGGACACAATTCAACCCCTAATGGTCAATTAAGCTTCATATGGTTGGCTCGGCCAGTCAAGTTTCACCCTAAAAGTCTACGCAGATGGTTATTATAACCAGAATCAACGAAACGCCTTCTTAGGACATTTTCACCAAGAGGTATGGCTTCCCATAGATTCCGAACCCGAAATTACCATCCAGACAGGAGAAGCAATCGGCCGCCATATGACAGCATTTAGAAAACAAAAGGAACGGCCTCAGCCCCCTGAAATTTGGAGGAAATGTGATTTCTAGATGCCGGGTTCTTTCAGTTAATAAATCCTCCTATTTTAAAGTTTCAATAAAGTATAAACGATCTTACGGCCCATCACACCTTCCTCCACAAGCTGGTAAAGATTTTGGCTAAATTCCTCAGGGAGGCCGGAAGGAGTGAAGAGAGAGGTGGGACAGTCACACAGTCCCAAGGGTCCTGAAGCGGACCTCAGAGCGGAGCCTGCAGGGTGAGGGGCGGGGTGGCCCGGGGCACCTTAACCTTGACCTGCCTCAGCTTACTCAGCCCTGAAGTGACGACATTCTCTTCCTCCACCAGCTCCGGGCTCACCCACAGCCGCCCCACTTGCTGATTCCTGGTCTGCTGATTCCTGATTCCATTCTCTCCTGGTCAGAGAACAGCTAAAATACCCGCCCTCCCAGCTGTGCACCACGGAGTCAACTACAACCACGTATGAGAAAATGCTTTGTAAATAATGAAGAGTTCTGAAGTGCAGTTCTGCCGAGAGACGGCCCCCTTCACGGGAGAAAATTAAACTACGAATTTAAATGGGAGCTACGCAGCATGGAAAGGGCATTTCTGCCTGTACCGAGCGCTGACCGACTGCGGAAGCCCCGCACATGAGACACTGGCAGCGTTCCGTCGGTGCCGTCTCTGAATGAAGACTTCTTGGCTCCACTCTGCTCTGCTGGCTTGGTGGCCACCTCCAGAACCCAGCCCCACCTTTACCTGCTGTCTGGGGACGTGGCCCGAGCCCTTTAAGGGTCCGCGGGCCAGCTGGGCCCTGAGTGAGGGCGGCCGGCCCACCAGGCCTGGGTCCCGCCCACAAGGCTGCACGCACCTGCGGCCCGCGGGGCACCACCAGCTACCGCCCGCCTTGTTTTTGGGTCGCTTCTGCCCCGCCCCACCCCGCCCCGCCCCAGAGCGTCCTGCCACTTCTACTGGTCAGAGCGCCAGCCCGGCTCACGCTGCTCTCTCCATTCAGCCTCTGGGACCCGCAGGTGTGCCCCCAGTGCACCCATCACAGCGCTGGTTTCCCGCGGCTCTGCATTCAGACGGGCCTGCTCTCTCCTTGAGGACGGGCCCTGCGTCATGCACCGCGTCCCGCTACCCCAGCCCCGGCCCAGCGTCTGGGCTCCTGGCCGACACCCCGTGCACGTGGATGTGCGGGGCTCCCAGACGCCCGGGCCTGAGCAGGGTGCTGACCGCGGCCGCCTGAACCAGCGCACCCTCTTGGAGGCTAGGACAGGCGCAGAGCCGGCCCTGCGCCGAGGTCTGAAGGCGGGGCAGGGCCTCCCCACACCCCGGAAGGAGGGAGTCACTTTTCTGTTCCTGCTTTGTTCTCTGAGGAGCAGAGCTCCCAGTGATGGAGTCAGGAAGGGCGCTCCCCCCGCCCCCGGGTTCTGTTTTTAGCCCGTGCTTCGGGGATCTGAGATTCCATGGTGATGGAAGCCACAGAAATAGACAGAAGATCCATTGCCAGAAAGGCCTGTGTCCTGCGCTCCCCGCACAGGAGGGAAAGGCCTCACGCTGGAGGCTCCAGAATGCTTGCCCACGTGATTCTGAAAGCAGAGCGAACACGCTGGGACCACAGCGTTTTAACCCGCCGAGCACCAGATGGATGTAACAGCAGCTCCTGGCCACTGAGGGCAGAGGGAAGGGGCAGGGTGGTCATTACGCCCATCGCCTCCTGAAAGGCCTCACAACTTCTCCCTCGGGAGCCTCTGAGCAGTGCAGCCAACGGCCCCCAGGAAGATGCAAGCAATCCCGTCTGCTGCATTGAAGACGTTACTGGGCTGCAAACGGTGTCTCCGAACCTGCCCGCGTTTTGTGACGAGAGCCCTGAGCACTGGCCATCCTGTGACCAGGGTGCCACACACTGACCTCCATCCCCCGTCCCCGCCCCCACAATGCTCAAGGCTGGTCTTCACCAGGCAGTGGCATCTACACACACGGGGTCCCTCTACCACCAGAGGTTGGGGCAAAGAACGGACCCCAGCTCTTTCCACATAACCCACTTTAACCACATACTTTTGCCGTATTCTACTCTGAGAACTGGGCCTCCAAGATTCAACCCCTAAGTAAGAAAGTTGCAAACAACATTATACATGTGAATAACTATTCTCGGCATTGGTGCGGTTGTCCTGAGAGATGACTGCCCTGTGGGACCCGTCGCAGCACTCAGCGTAAACCCACACGGCGAGTAATGTTAACTTCTTTCCACAGGTGGGCACGAGGAGTAAAGAGGCTGAAGGACTGAGAACTAATTTGCAGAAGTGACAGAGGCGGATCCATACCTGTGTCTGCCCGTCACCTTCCACCCCAAGGCCAGTCCCAAGTCCCAGTGCCTCTGTTCCGGCGAGCAGTCTGTTTGAGCCCCGTGTAAGGAGGTCCAGGTGCCCTGAGCTGAGCAAATGTCCCTGGAGCTGGTCAGAAGCAGGACAGCGGGGCTTTGCTCCACCAGGGCCCGGGTTTCCTCACCAGCTGGGTCTCCCCCCAGATGAGAGGCCTCCCCACCAGGATGAGTCTCCCCCAATGGGTCTCAGTGGCTGCACGGCTGAGAACCGGACAAGCTCGCACTGGCAGACCTTAGGAGCCCAGCCTGGAAAGGATTTTCTCTGCAATTTGAGGGAGTTCCTGATTCACTGTGCTCAAATTCCAGCACTGACTTAAGAAGGGAAGGAAGGGGTAAAGGAAGAAAATGTTTTTTCTTACATGACTCTTCATGTGAAACTTTCTTTGGGAACAAACAACTCCAGTGGGCACAGTGGAAACAATCCTGTACAACAAATGCAGCAATTTGGGGACAATGGCCTTGGGTTTTACATGGTTACAGGCACCCAGCAGGCTGGGCCACCAGGCCACTCGTGGGAGGCATTTTGTTGGACGTCCAACCTGATTATCACGTTTATTAACACAATCAAATGCTCTACTTGGACACAACCCACTTTTACCTTCTTTATAAAAACCCGTGAATAGAAATAGCAACGTGGCCAATTATCGCCCAGGGGGCAGCCCCAGCTTTATGGACTGGTAATGCAAGTGCTTTCAACCGTCGAGCAACGTGACAGACAACAATGATAGATTAAACAGCTCAACTAGAGGCTGCGCGTTATAATGGCATTCAAGTTAATCTCTACATCCACGTCCACTCCTCTGGATTTCCTTCCAGTAGTTGGCACCAGCAGACTAGCCAGGGCGAGTAAAGGAGACACACAGGCACGACACTCAGAAGTCCCAGGATGGAACACTGGGTTTTCTTCCTCTGCGGTCCAGGTCTCATTTCGCCCCATAGGATGTCAGACCGTATCCTGGACCTATTTTGAAGCTGGAGTTCTCACTCATATTGGCCCTATAACGACGTGACGTATTTGGAGATTAAAGACGTGGGTTTGAGTTTGGCTTCTTTGGGAAAAGGATCCCCTAGGCCCCAGTTTCCTCATCTAGAGGGCAGTGCCTGCTTTGCCTGCCTCAAAGTACGCCTGTGGGAATCTTCTAAGCAAATTGATAAATGGATCCGAGGGAACAGCTATCAATGGAGCAAATGAATAAAGGGACAAACTGACTTGATAAACCATCGTGTGCCCCAAAATATCCGTGCTTGTCCCAGATGAACATTTTTTGGTTGGCGACCGATAATAAAAGAACACAGACAGATGTTCGCGCTGAACATGGAAAACTGAAATTTGCCAGGAACTTGAGTTGCTGAGGTCTATAAACCAGAGGTGTATTTGCAATACCTCTCAGCAGAAGACGTTTCCCGACTGAAGACCGATCATGCCATAACACTGACCTCCGATCTCTCCTGCAGACTAGGGGCCTTCTGCAATGGAAGCCGAAATTAGCCAATTTGGCAAGTTCTAGAAGTGTTCTGGGGCAGTGGATAGAAAACAGTACAGTCCCACTGTAATAGCTGCATAACACAGGCAGTTATTCCATTACTTTAAAACTCCGTGGCACCTTTCCAGAATACAGCGCTCATGTATGAGGCACCAGCAAAAGGCCCCGTGGAAATGCTTAGGGCTCACGTAGGAGGGCTCAAAGCAGTATTGAACACTTGGAAAACGATGCCTGGACAGAGGCAAGAGAGGAAATGGGATCACACACCTGGGGAGCAGACGGCAGGGAGGCAGTTTCTGGTCTTCACGTTTCACCTGTATTGTGGACCAGGAGATGGCCGCCAGGAGTCCCCCCGTATGACTTCGTTCACTAGTCACCATTCACTTCTGGGCCCCATGGCGCCCAAGACAGGGCACTGTCACGTGGGCGCTCTGTGAATGTGCTTCTGCACAGAGTGGCTGTTTGAGGTTATCTATAAGGAATATTCTCCTGTCAGTGAAATGCTTAAAATTGAAATGGAATATGAAGAGATCTTTTTCATAAGAAGAGATTGTCGTCCACCTCGGGTAATTTAAGCGGGAGGATATCTGAAGATAGGGATGAGATGGTGACCTCCTGAGGTCCCTTCCAACCCAAGATTCCATCACAGTTTATATGCCTTCCATACCGAAAGCAATAATCCACGTGTGAGACAACTCTTAGGATATCTGAGAACAAAATCTGAGCAAAATAACCTCAGAATCTTCATTATCCTGTGTCTTCCTTTTTTTAAAAAAAAAACAACAGATGAATTACAGCCACCCCAGAGAAAGGCTTGCGTGTCGGGAGATGGACATCTCACTGGACACAGTACTCTGACACTCAGCACCGACTCTCCTGCACCTTATTTTTTGCTGTAGCAAAATATACACGACATGAAAGGTGACATCTTCACCATTTCTAAGAGCACAGCTCAGTCAGCAGCATGAAGCACATTCACATTGCTGTGCAACCATCACCAGCGTCATCTCCAGAACTTTTCCCTCTTCCCAAACTGAAGCTCCGTCCCCATTAAACACTCACGGCCCATCCCCCTCCCCCAGCCCCTGCTCACCACGATTCCACTTTCGTTCCAGGTACTTCCTGTCAGTGGAGTCACACTATAGCTGTCTTTTTGTCTCTGGCTTATTTCACTGAGCATCATATTTTCAAGGGTCATCCATGTCGTAGCGTGGGCTGGAATTTTATTCCTTCTTAAGGATGCAATGTTCCATTGCACGTATATACACACCGCTTTTATTTGTTCATCTGTTGATGGACTTTTTTCTGTCTTTTGGCCATTGTGAATAATGCTCCCAGAGACACTGGTGTACCAGTATTCGTCTGCATCCCTACTTTCAGTGCTTTTGGGTACAGGCACACCTTGGAGATAATGTGGGCTCACTTCCAGACCGTGAAATAAATCAAGTATCATAATAAAGTGAGTCACATGAATTTTTTTTTTGTTTCCCCGTTCATACAAAAGTGATGTCTACACTATACTGTAGTCTATTAAGTGTGCAATAACGTTAGGTCTAAAAAAACAGTGTACATACCTTAACTTACTTTATTACTAAAGAATGCTAACCATCACCTGACAACACAGGGCTGCCACAAACCTTCAATTTGTAAAAATGCAGTATCTGTGAAGGGCAATCGAACAAGGTAATGTAAAACGCTGTATTCTGAACATGAACCCCTTATCCGACATATGATTTGCAAATATTTCCCCCCCTCCTGGACGCTGTCTTTTCATTCTGTGAAAGTGAGTCCCTTGATGCACAAAAGTGTTTAATTTTGATGAAGGCCAATGTATCTGATTTCCCTTTCGTTGACTGTGAATAGTGATATTTTATTCTTATTTTATTTTTTTAAAGGAATTTTGCCTTTTAAAAAAATTTTTAATTAATTAATTAATTTATTTATGGCTGTGTTGGGTCTTCGTTTCTGTGCGAGGACTTTCTCCAGTTGCGGCGAGCGGGGGCCGCTCTTCATCACGGTGCGCGGGGCTCTCACTATCGCGGCCTCTCTTGTTGCGGAGCACAGGCTCCAGACACGCAGGCTCAGTAGTTGTGGCTCACGGGGCTAGTTGCTTCGCGACATGTGGGATCTTCCCGGACCGGGGCTCGAACCCATGTCCCCTGCATCGGCAGGCGGACTCTCAACCACTGCGCCACCAGGGAAGCCCCGAAGAGTGATATTTTAAGAGCAGGATGTGGCTGAATCTCTCCTGCAGCGAACCCTGAGCTATTTCAAGTGAGACAGTTGAGAACTGTGAGATATACAGGGCAGGGTGGTCACTGAACACACGCACGGGCACGGCGAGTGCTCTGCCGACCAGAAGCCGGACCGCTGCCGGGTGGGGCCTCTGAGTGTCCACGCCGAGGAGCCGCGGGGAAGGCGAGACGCCATCGAGGCGCAGGTGGCCCTTCGCGTGCTGCTCGCCTGCTATTAACAGGCAACCTCTCCAGCAGCAGGCTGTCCCCATAAATGTGGTCTCAGAACCTTTTCCCTTCTCCTACCCGATCGCCACCCCGGGCCGTGGCAGGGCTGCATCAACTGCCCAACTTGCAAGACTGTAGCCCGAAGAGATTATTTCTGTGAATGTATTTGGCAAACTGACCGCAAGGCACCATCTTTACGTCAGGTTTTGAATAATTCGACCAGCGGAAGAAAGGTCCCAGGGCAGCACTTCTCGGAAGCGACCCCTTCCCAACCGTTTCACCTGCAGGGGTCGTGTCCTTCTCACACCGCATCTCCAGATTCGGGAGGATTTCTGAGCTGATAGAGGAAAAGTTCTTGCAGTGTTGATTTCAGAATGTGTAACTTGGTCATTATCAGATTCTTTCTTAGCATTTAATGTAAAGCCACCTTCCTTAAAGCAGTGCACGTGCAGTACTTGGCCCAAGTGCGGGAAGAGGTCACTCGAAGAACAACATTACTAAAACAATAACAAGATAGCAGCAGAATTCCTATCCACCACGGACGCCCTATCAAAGACAAGTAAACCCACCCCATGTGAGCCCGGGGGGATGCAGAGGCAACAGAGGAACCGACGTCCAGAAAGGAGGAAGTCGGCATCGGGGCGCACAAGGCAGAAGCGGCCTGTGTGCTCTGTGGGGATGAGAGGAAGCAGCTTCTCAGAGCCTGGAAGCTACCCAATCGTACCATTAACCGTCCATTATCCTGCATGGACATCTAACGAAAATATAACAGCAAAAGAACACGAAGCCAACTGCACCACGGACATAGGTCAACCGTGAATAAAACCACACTGGGTGGAGTTACAGCATCGCGACGGCATGACCCGAGTGGCCATGCGGGGTCAGTGCTGGTGTGCAAGAGGGTCCATGTGAAGACGCTCACCAGCGCACACAGCACACAAGCCAGCCAGAAGAGCAGAACTAGAGTCACCTCAACATGGACATCCTTGGCCCTTCTCCAAACTATCAGTGTGTGATGCCCGTTCCCGATAAAGACAGCCTTCTCACGAGAGGCGCGAGATGCCTCAGCGGCCGGGGCCTCGTTGAAACTTCCGGCTGCCCCGGTCCGTTTGCTCACTGCCTCCTTGGGGTCACCTCGTCTGGACCCCTGGCACAGCTCCGTGGGCACATACGCCTGGAGTCTGTGGGTCCCCGTAGGTCACAGAAGGGATCGTACTGGAAGCTCCCGTGGGCATCCTCCTTCTGGCATCGAGCCTCGCGGCCCAGTGGGTGCTGATCGAATGAATAAGCGAAGGTTGAACTGGGTTGGTACACGCAGCACCCCTTCCACACTGTGGTCTTGGAGGAGCTCAATATTTTCAGGTGATAACTTCATGCTCACAGCTGTGAAACCAAGTAAAGAACAAACTGCTTTGAAAAAAAATTTAAAGAAAATACTAGTGAATGAAGGTCAGTTTTCTCTAGACCATTCTATCCAATAGGAGATGAGGACAGTGTCATCTACTTTCTCGTTTTAGTGAATGTCCAGAAATATGGTACTTGGAGGGAGAAGAGAGTTCGTGCATCACACAGACGTGGCTTTCTGTTGCTAAGGGTCATAAAGACAGCCACAGGGGAGACAAGCGTGGGGTCTCGCAGGGCATCGCTGTTGGGGTGTAGACGGTCTTTAAACTCAGTTCAAGATCCGGAAGCGTCGGGAAGGGCTGCCTGGTCCTCCTGAAAAGATGCACCTGGATGGTCCCCAAGACCCAGCCCGGAAGGGAGAGTCAGAGCTGGGATCCTACAAGGACGGTCGGCTCAGGGGCCCTACCCTCGGAGGCCTCTTCAGGCCAGTCTAGCAAGGTCGCAGATACTGTCCTAGCTCTGTGGGCGGGGCTGGGTGGGCGCAGTGAGGGCTGGGTCGGGAGCAGAGTGGAGGGAAGGAGGGAGGAGGGGTGCCGGCTGTCCTGCACCCCACCGCGCTCTGCAGCCCTGCCAGGAGCTGCCCAGCTGGCTGTGCAGAGAACATCAACCCAGAGACGGTTCTCCGCTGCGAAAGAAAGCAGGAGAGGCTGGGGGTTCCTGCTGGGGGCCGACCCCTGCCTGTCTCCCCACCTCCTGCCCTCTCCCCTCCCTGGCAGGTCACTGATTCTCAGCCGACAAACACTGAGTGTCCACTCGGCCTGTCCTCACAGAACTGCAGGAGAATCTCCAGGATACGGTCAGGAAAGAAAATCACACGATACTAATTTGAACATTACAACCTGGGCTGGGGCTTTTGGAAAATTAAGAGGATAAAAAGTTCTAGAAACTGGTCAAGTGTGGCTCTGTGCCTTTTATTTCATTCCTCTAGCACCCTGATGTTCCACCTGGGAGCTGGTGAGAAAGGAAGGCCTGGCCCCCTTCGACCTCCTGACCCCTCTGCAATCTAGAAGACCCTCAGGGGAATCAGACACATGCGCATGTCTGAGAAGCACTGTTCTAGGACACCCACAGGTTTTACACGTTGTGCAAGGTCAGGGCAACAGTGTGAGGAAACACGAGATGCCTGTACTCCTCACCAGACATGCACAGAGGAGAAAACGAGAGAAGCCCGAAAACAACCGCTGACTGACCTTTGGAATGTCCAAACACTTACAACGGACTGTAGGTTGGAACAGAAAGAGAGAGTAAATATCGGAGTGGCATCGTCTGAAACGTGAAGATGTTTAATGGAATACATTCCTTTCAGAGACAAGAGTTAGTTCAAGCCGTTCCAGGGAACCTAACTATTTCTGGGGCAATAATGAAATTAAAGCAGTTGGCTCTTAAGAAAGGAATGAGGGAACCAAATGCCAAAACACAGTGCTTGTGCAATAGTGACAGAGTTCAATGCCAAATAGCACCTGCATGAAAAGAAAAAAAAATCTTGTAACAGAAGACTGGCTTGGGAAATTGGAAAGTAAAGAAAAAAATATATATATCACTGAATTGGGAAGACTGCATGAGACTGATTTTATTTCTGTTTCTAGAGAACACAGTAATACCAGGTTCCAATTAGCAGTCCCTTTGGCAAGCGTAACTAAGCATCACCAGCCAAACAGAGAAATCAACACCGTTTTTCATCTCGTTGGAGTCATTTTTGAGGCACATTTTTGGGAAGAGTGACAAGGAGGCTGCTGGTGTTTCCATTTTATGGCTGGATAGAAAGAAACAGCCACCGTCAGCTCAGAAGAGGCTCCCTGACAGAGGAAGGCATGGTGACCAGCCCAGACTATACGCAACAGATTCTGGAAGGATCAGATCACAGGTTCCCAACTTTAGCTGCAGTTGGAACCACCTGCGGAGCTTTACAAATCCTGAAGCCTGGGACTCACCCCCACAAATTCCGACAAAACTGATCTGCAGACAAGGTCGCAAGCCGCTGGAGTGAGACATCCCCAAATTCAGTGTGCCCGGACCCACCTGCGGGCGCTGTTAAAAGGAGGATCCTGGAGGCTTCCGGCTTCCGCCTCAGGACGGGTAGGGCTGGGAGGAATGTTGTCCCGCCCTTATGATGAGAAATAGTCAGCTTAACTTCAAAGTCACAGCTTTGCTTGAACCTGCCAGGGAGCTGAGGTCACAGAGCAAATGACTGGCCCAAGGTTTAAGAGGACCCAGTGCTACAGGGAGAGAAGAGAGGCCCAGGCTGGGCCACCGCAAGTAGATGGGACAAGACACGGCCAGGAGGAGCTCAGCTGCAGGAGGTAAGGGGCTGGTGGAGGCCCGGCGCGGACCCTGGGCTGCAGAAATTCAGGGAGTCCACGCGCCCTTGCAGGTTCCTTCCCTGCCAGCTCTACCAAAGGCTCGTGGAAATAATTCGGAAGAGCCCAAGAAGTAGCCCATGTGGTGAAGCTGCAGGGAAGAAGACAGCAGCCACTGGGGAGCAAGGGCCAGAAACCCCGCCTGAGTCTTCCCTCCATCCCCATCAGAGAACGAAACCGTGGTCTGCTGGCCTCCGTGCACGGGGACGCTCACCACTCTCGCTGGCAAAGGAGGTTGAGTGGGGAGGGGTGGTCCAAACAACCTACTCTTGGGTTTCAAATTTCAGTTCTGAGTCCAGGACTGCTGCCTGGGAGGGGCAGGGGAACTGAGAAAGCCACACCCCCAGACCCAGAAGACAGAAACCACCACCACCACCACCCCACCCGCCCCCGCCCCCCCCCCCCCCCGCTGCCCCCCAGCCCCACCACCAGGCCAAGGAGCTTCAAGTAACAAATAACAGCAGAATTCCGAGAATCCTGCTGGGAGAGGGACAGGAAAGGAGCAAGGGCAGGCGAGACACCCTCTCCGGGTCAGCGTCCAGGGAAGACTGAAAATGAAGAATCAAATAGGCATCGCGCAGCGGACCCTCCCCTCCCCTAAGTGATCTCTGCAGGAATTGAAGCCTGCAGTTCACTGAGGGCAGCTATAGCCATGGAAGATCAGAAACCCACCCAACTGCTAACTAGACCAATGGAAAGCTCACACCACAGATCCAGGAGGAAGAAAGGCATGCCCGCGTCCAGGCACAAAAGCCACTCATCTCACTCTCTGCTGACTGACACACGTATGTAGCTGTCATGAAAAAATTGGGAGGCGTACGAGAAAAGCAAGGCAAACCAACACACTCCCAAGAGAGAACAAGCGTCAAAACCAGACTCAGATATGAAACAGTTGTTGGAACTATCTGTCAGGGAATTTAAAATAACTATAATTAGTATGTTAAAGGCTCTAATAGAAAAAGTGGGTCACATGTAAGATCAAATGGGAACTTCAGGAGAGAGACAAAGCATAAGAAAAAACCACCTGGAAACGCTAGAAATAAAAAATCCACCGTTACAGAGATGAGAATGCCCTTGGAAGGCTCACCAGTGGATTCAGCACAAGCACTGAAGACTCAATAAACCTGAAGGTAAATCAGCAGAAATTACCCAAGTTGAAATACAAAGAGGAAAAGTATAGGATAAATAAAATAACATCATCAAAGAAACAAACATCCAAGAGCTTTGGGACCGCATTAACATTCAAAACATGCACAACTGCAAAACCAAAGGAGAAGACAGAGGATGGGGCAGAAGGAATATGTGAAGTAATATCGGTCAAGAATTCTCAAAAATTAATGACAGATACCAAACCACAGATCTGAGAAGCAAAGAGAACACCAAATAGGATAAATACAAAACAAAACAAAAACATTCACTTAGGATATTACATTAAACTACTGAACACAAGAAACAAAGAAAATCTCGAAGGCAGCTAGAGAAAGGAGACACATTACATGCACAGGGACACAGAAACCAAGGAAGCCAGAAGACAATGGAATCACACCTTTAAACTGTAGAAGGAGAAAAACTACTGACCCTGAATTCTATACCCAAAGAAACCATATTTTAAAACTAAAGAAGAAATAAGACATTCTCAGGAAAGAACCAAAACTGAGGGAATTCCGTGTCAGCAGCAGTTCCACCAAAAAAACCCCCTAAACAAAAGGCGATATCAGACTCAAACTTGGATCTGCACAAAAACGTTAAAAAGCTCTGGAAAGAGAATACGTGAAAGTCAGCTGGAATTCATTTTTTGCTTTATATGAAAGGTAAACGGTCTGAAGTGGAGGTGGGGCAACTCTATCCAGTTGGTCAAATCTGACCTACTATCTGTTTTTGTTTTACTACAAAGCCAGCTACACCCATTCGTTTGCCTGTCACCCAGGCAGGTTTTTGTGCCCCAGTGGCAGAACTGAGTAGTTGAAATAGATATGAAAGAGACTGTAAAGCCTAAAATATTTAATATCTGGGCCTTTAAATTAAAGAAAAACTTTGCTGACCCCTGGTTTAAAGAAAAAATAGTAGCACATGTATTGTGTGTTGATAGTATTTATAAAAGTGGAGGTTACGACAAAATAGCACATAGGAAGGGAAGGAGGAATTGGTAATATTTTGTTGCAAGGGCCTTACGTGCCACAAAAGTGGGTATAAAATTATTTAAGGCTGGACTAGACCCTTAAATACATATTTGATATTTATATTTTATTTTAAACTCTAGGGCAACTACTAAAATTTTTCCTAAGAGGTATAAAAGATTAAATGGACTCACAAAAAAATGCCCAATTAACCCAAGAGAATGCAGTAAAGGAAGAAAAAAAGAAAGAAACACAGACATAAAAAGTAGAAAGCACTTAGTAAATACAACCCAGTGACGTATAAACGTGATAATACAACACAACTGCTCGCCCAGTGACGTATAAACGTGATAATACAACACAACTGCTCGCCCAGTGACGTATAAACGTGATAATACAACACAACTGCTCGGGGCTCACTCCAGGAATTCAAGGATAGTTCCACATTCGAAAGTCAACCCATATAATTCACCACATTAAGAGACTAAAAATGGAAATTTATATGATCATCTCGACAGAGGCAGAAAAAGCACTGAACAAAATTCAGTGTCCATTCCGGATCTGATGTCTCAGCAAAGAAGCAACACAAGTGAGCTTCCTTAACCTAATGAAGGGTGTCTCCAGTCACCCTCCAGCTGACATCACCCTGAACCATGAGGCACCGGCTTCTTCCCCGAGGCTGGGAACATGTTAAGCAGGTCCACGCTTAGCGCTCGTAGTCATCACGCTGGAGACGCTACACGGTGTAACAGGGGAAGCAAAAGAAGTAAATGATCTGCAGATCTGAAAGGGTGAAATAAAACTGCTTCTATCTGCAGATGACGTGATTATCTATGTAGAAAAACAAAAATCTTCAAAGAAGCTCCTAACCCTGTAAGCGAGTAGAGCAAGGTCAGAGGCTACAAAATAGCAAAGACGCCCCGTGCTCCCGCATACCAGCTGAGGAGCCCAGCTTCTGCCCCAGACCCTACGTGTAATACGGCAGGCCCGACCACGGCAATCACAAAGGCTCTACCGCGGACCTCACAGGGGACAGGCCCCCCACCCCAGACTTGGGGCACAGCCCACGCATCACGGTCTCCAAGGGGACTGCACCAAGGACCCAGGCCCCTGGCCAGCCATGCTCCTGTGAACATCCACATTCCCAGCCCAGGCACCCCTCTTTACCCGGGGCCTTCCTCAGGTGCCACTGCCTAGATCTCCTTGTTGGGGAGGAGTGGGAAGTCTCCAGGACACTTTTCTCCTCCCTGACTCAGTACTCACTACTCTTCCACTCCCAGCCCTTCCCCCCCTGCCTCCCCCAAGCCCCTGAGTTCAATAAAACACAGGAGCCTTTTGTTCAGGGCTCCCTCAGCACTGAGGTGACCCCATGTCTGCACTGGTCCACCCAGCGGGTACCATCCTGCGGGCAAAATGGAGCGTGGGCACCGCGCTTCCTCCGGCTCACACTGCCACAGTAGGTGACGGAAGGTTGACAGGTGCCTTTACCACTTGGCTTGTTTTCTTAATCAGTTGTTCTGACATCTGGCAGCTCAGCTTTCAGCTCAGCTGAGCTCTTGAATATGAACAATTAGAATTTGAAATTTAAAAAAAAATACCAAACCATAAAGCGCTTAAGTATAAAGCTAACAAAATACGTGCAGGATCTGTATACTAAAAGCAACAAAATGCCAGTGACAGAAATCAAAGAAGATACAAATTAATAGAGAGACACACTGTGTTCACGAAATAGAAGACTCATTGTTGCTAAGATGCCAATTCTCTAGAATTTGATCTATAATAATCTCAGTCAAAATCTCAGCAAGGTTTTTAATAGATATTGACAAGCTGATTCTAAAATTTATACGGCAAGGCATAGGAACTAGAGTAGCCAAGACAGTGCTGACAAGGAAGCCCGCACATTACTCAAAGTCGTGGTATAGTAATCATAATAGAGGCAAAAAGAATGGACGCACAGATCAACAGGTCAGGATAAAGCTCAGAAAGAGGCCCGCAAAAATACAGTCAACTGATTTTGGACAAAATGGCAACATCAATGGAGAAAGGATTAAAAAAAACCAAACAAACCAGAAATATTATACACACCTATATAAGTAAATAAACAAACCTTGACACATACTTCATCCTTTATCCAAAAATTTAACTAAGAGCAGATCATATGCCTAAATGTAAAATGTAAAACTATAAAACTTTTAGAAGAAAGCCTGTTTGACCCTGGGTTTGGTGATGTGATTCTAGATATGACACCAAAAGCATGTCATAAAAAAATTTGATAAACTGTCCTTCATCAAAATAAACTTTTGTCTTCTGTGAAAAGTACTGTTAGGAGAATGAAAAGCCAAAAACCTGGTAGAAAATATTTGTAAATCATTATCTGATAAAAGACTTCTATCTAGACTATATAAAGAACATTTAAAACTCAACAGTAAAAACCACAACCAACCCAGTAAGAAACTGGCAAAATGTCTGATCAGATACTTTACCAAAGAAGATGTACTGATGGTACATAGGCTTATGAAAGATGCTCAACATCTGATCAGATACTTTACCAAAGAAGATGTATTGATGATACACAGGCTTATGAAAGATGCTCAACATCTGATCAGATACTTTACCAAAGAAGATGTATTGATGGTACACAGGCTTATGAAAGATGCTCAACATCTGATCAGATACTTTACCAAAGAAGATGTATTGATGGTACACAGGCTTATGAAAGATGCTCAACATCTGATCAGATACTTTACCAAAGAAGATGTATTGATGGTACACAGGCTTATGAAAGATGCTCAACATCTGATCAGATACTTTACCAAAGAAGATGTATCGATGGTACATAGGCTTATGAAAGATGCTCAACATCATTAGTCATTAAGGAAATGAAAATTGAAACCACAACAAGGTACCAGTAACTGCACACCAATTAGAATGGCTAAGATTAAAAACAAATGAATAAAATTTTAAAAAGGAGCAATACCACATGTTGGCAAAAGGATGCAGAGAAACAGACACACTCATTTATTGCTGGTGGGAATGTGTCCAGACACTTTCTGAAGACAGTTTGGTAGCTCCTTACGAAGCAAACCCACTTCTAGGTATCTACCCAAGTGAACTCAAAACTTATGTTCTCGCAAAAACAAAGAAAAAAGAAAAAAAAACCAATCCCCTGCAACTGTACGTGAATTTTATAGTAGCTTTGCAGGAATGTTCAGAGCAGAAATAGGAAAGAGCAAACAGTTGTTGATTCATGCTACTAATGGACAGATCTTGCAATAAGTTTGCTAAGTTAGAGAAGTTAGTCTCAAAAGGCTACAGCATTGTAAGATTCTATTACGTTACTTTATGAAAGAGGCAAAACAGTGGAGATGCAAAACTGATCAGGTTGCCAGAGACTGTCCTAGTCAGGAGGGAGCCTGGGGGGCAGGATTTCCTTAGAGCTCTCCCTGGAGAGATTCCCTACCCCAGAGCGATCCTGGATGGCCCCGGGCATGTGGGCAACGGCACCCATCAGAATTCTTGGCGACCCGCCAATCAAAAGGCCACTTGCTTGTTTTTTTATCAGGACTGACCCAGGAATCCACATGCGCTCTTGAGTTATCATGCCAGCAAAAACTATGCCCTCAGATTGTCAAGAACTTATTTTACAGATGCTGTCCTAACGTAAGTTTATTATTAGCCTCCACGCACTAAATCTTTCCTTTAGTCATTCACCAGGCTTGTTCCTTCAATAAAACGGCACCGTTTCAAGAAGAGAAGAGATGCAGCGCAAGGTTCTGTTTTAACATGGACTCATTTTTACGTTTGTAAAGACAGCCTATTTTCTTATAGAATTTTATTCATAATTACAGGGCCTGGATATTAGGATACAAACTTAGCCATTGCTATAAAGTTAATTTATTTGATTAATACGAGTTTTTAAAAATTCAGGTTTTGGAAGCTAATTTAGTGAGGGAAATAACTATTCTTATCTTTTAGGGTTCGGTCAAATTATCACTTTTTCAAGGTCGAGATTCCTGACTGCCCAGATTAAGCTAGGGATCTTAGCTCCAGGGGTCCACAGCCCCTCTCCCTGCCCCAAGAAATACTGGCCACGTTTGTATTTACCTGTTCAATGACTGCCTTTCCTCTTATGGGGTAAACTTCACAGAGACAGGGACCACATCTGTCTTTATCATAGCTAGACCCCAAAGACCCCACCCGGGGCCTGGACCACGGTGAGCCAATCAGAGTGCGTTTAGGTCAAGAGAGTCCAAAATCTGGGATGCCACGTGCTGTGTCTCATCCACATGATGCCTGTGTAGCTACGCAGAGGGCCTGGCACACAGTAGGTGCTCAACAAATGCTTGTAAAAGGCAAGAATCTGTAAGTGATGCGGATGAAGACACGTATGGATACATAACTAAAAGTTAATGAGTAGATACGTGTACCTCTGAGAAAACTTTACCTGTTACCTGTTCAGTTCTGTCCTCTTCTCCCATCTGCCCACCTGTCTGATGGGAGTTAATACATGGATGTGCCCAGATAAATCAAAGGGTTTACCACGTGATTATGGAATTGTCAGGCAGAAAGAATCTACCCCAGGCCCCTGTCCTAAGAAGAGAAAGTGAGGATATTAAGTAACAACACAGTTCGCATTAAACAATGAAGAACGACTGCTGAGGGGGTCATTAAACTGAATTTCTACCCCCCCCGCCCCCGTTCTAACGTACAGGCAAGAGCTATGGACCTTTAGTTCCACAGAGATGTGGCCAAGCCAAACTAGAGAAGGACAGGGGGGTTTCTGCAATGTGCTTCTCAAATAGTTTCCACGGAAGGGAGGTGAGGAATTCCAGGGCCCCTTGGTCTCAACACACCCTGCTCACCCGAGCTCCAGGCAAGACACCGTCTTCGTGGGATGCCGGTGCGGCTGCAGGGCTGTAACTGCGGGGTCACGACGCGATCGCTCAGAGCCCAATCTCACCTCAGCGGGTGTAAACGCTCTTACAGACCCGACCGGCACGCTGCGCCTTTCCAGCACGCCGAGCGACTGGGCGGTGTCGTCAGAGAGGTGCCGTAACTGCGCCTGTCTGGCCCCTGGTAGCCCGTTTCTACGCTCCTCATTCAATTGCACACGTGTCGGCAGGAAAGCGTGACCACGGAGAACAAGCAGCCGTAATAATGCGAATGAATAACATAGATGTCGGGTTATTGTTATCCTTGAGGAAAGCTTACGTTATGCCATTCAAAGGGGAAAAAATACATGAAAAGTAGGAAAGTGAGATGGAGCAGATGTTACACCGGCGTTGTCACTCTTGTCTAAGCAGGTGCTAATGTGTTGTAATTATCCCTTCCGGCGGTTGATGTTTAGGATTTTGGTTCCCACCTAGTCAATCACAGCTGTAATTGTTAAGCTACTTACGTCGCTAATATGCTGGGTAATAACCAGAGAGGATTTAATATTTGGCATTTACCGTCACTTACCTTTCTCCTGACGTGTGTCTCCTCTACACCAGGATCTGTACATCGGCTCTCTCATGACTTCTGGATAAAATAAACAGAGCCGCAGGGCAGACAAGGGAAATAAGGGGAAACACAGCTCTGTGCGTCTCTACGCCGCTCTGCCACCCTGGGTTTCCTGACACGGAGCAGGGCGCTCACTCCCCTGGGAGGGTTACAAGGACGCCGGCTGTGCACGCGCTACCAGAATCACTTGAAAAGGTTTTGCTCTCGTTCTCCTCACTGTGGGGAAGGGGTCACCTTTATTTTGGCCTCACAAACGGAGAGGCCGGGGTGCAGAGGGTTTACAGTGGCCTCCCAGGCAAGAGGGTCAGTCGTGTGAAAATTTGCAAAGAGCACCCATCAGGTTTCCTCCCAAAGATCTTACTTCCCCGCGTGTGCTTTAATTTTCAATGCAAAATAAAATCGAGAGGGAAAAGGGTCATGGGGAAGACGCAGGACTCCAGAGTCACAGGCCTGTGTTTGAATCAACACTCTGCCCCTTTCTGGCAAATTCAGGAAATCACCTATATGGCCCGGGCTCCAGCTTCTTTCTCCAAGAAGGAGCGTTTCTGTGAGGTTAAGTGAGGTCACTCCATGCCAAGCCTGAGCAGCGGGGCTGGCCCAGAGGAAGGGCACGGTAAGCTGTGGTCACCAGCGGTGCGGCCTGGCAGTGCTGTGCTGACCCGGCTGGAGGCCGCATCTGAACATGGCGCCTCAGGAGCTCGGCGACCATCGATTCCCTGGGGGTCCTGCTCTCCCCCGGGCTGGGGCAGCTCCAGATGGGACCACCCCTCTTGTCTGTATCCCGCTGCGCTAGGCACTTGAGGACCCTACGAAAGTGCTGGGTGAGGGCAGCGGACCCCCAGGTGTGGGCGTCCCCCATATCAGGCTCCGTCTCCAGGACACCAGGGCTCCAAAAAGGCCCCATAGGCTCGGGCGTGGTCCCGACACCACAACTCCACTGAGGGTCGGATTCCACTGACCAGCTCCACTGAGAAAACCAACACAGAGTCCTCGGTAAGGAGATTGGGAGTCCATTCCCCTTGACGTCATGGCTGTGACGCCACATCACGTGGTTCCAGGGAGCACCAGCCCTGCTGGGGACAGCGGGACGCATCCCAGAAAGGCCCCAGTTACCAGACGTACGTAGAGAAGTTTCCCTTGGTGGGTATTCTCATCGAGGGCCCAGCTGAAGATCACGGGAAGTTTTTCCAAAAGTTGTCACCCAGGAGATTGCGTACATGATTTTAATCCTAAAGACACACACACACGCACACAGATACGCACACACACCACACATACACACACAGGTGTGTGCGTACACACCACACACACGCACGAACACACATGTAAGATCCAGCCAGCTAAGTTTTTGGTCTGTAACCTATTGTGAGCGAGTTCCCTTTAAGTTTTCTGCGCCATTTCTGCTCCGTCATCCCAGGAGTTTTCTATCTGTGGCCTCACGCGATGGGGCAGCACCTCTGGGGGCTCAGGAGAGACTCCCCTCGCTCAGGAGGCGGACACAACTCCCGTGACATCAGGTAATGGTTTGGTCTTGGGGTTGGTGGCGTCGACGTCACCTTATCACCTCACCAACCTTTCCTGATGACATTTTGTCTTGAGGGCCTGCACTTCTCCACAGCTTGAAACTCTGCTTGAAGTTGAAGATACGCCAACATTGGGATGCACTTTTTCTTGAGAATGAACTTCCTGATTATTCCAAGGACTGTGCAACTTTCTAACGTTTTTACTGTGTATGTATATATGTCAGGATGGGGGGTGGGTAATGAAGATTTTCTTTCTTTCAAATAATTTAGCAGAAAGTAAATACCCATAACCCTTCTGTCAGGTATGCTCCATTAATAAGGAAAGTATAATTTACGTTGTTACTCTCTTTTTCAAACATTTTGGCAATAAACCAACCAGTAAGATGTACCACACCAGTGACAGCCACATACTATCTTGAAAACTATATTTTTACGAGTTATTAAATGCTCCTTATTCCCTGCAGAAGAAAGGGGCTTGTTTCAAGGGGATTCTGCTCAAAGTTTAAATTGGAAAGGACGTGTGGATCTGACAACCAAGGAGGAGTAAGACTTCAAAGCAAAGCAAATGAGGCTGGACCCAGTGGTTTTGCAATAAAATGTGAAGTCATGTAATAGTGCCCTTGTAAGCCACTCGGGACTTTTAAGACTTCAAATAAAATGCTATTAGCACAGACAAACAATCTAAACCGCTATTTGCCTGGGGTGACACCCTTGTGATTTACAATGAAAGAAAATACAGCAGCCTCGGTGCTGAGAAAGTGTGACACACACACTGCTAACCTCTCCTCGAGACGGCAGGTCTTTGCGTTCCGCACCCGCTCAAGCTCTCCTCCCGCCCCCAGCATCTCATGGATCCTCCGCTCCAAAACCAGATCCTGTCTTCAAGTGAGCGGCATAAACGGGTTTCAGGAGGAAACATCGAATGTGAGAAACTCACCAATTTATTTTAGCTGAGCAAGAAAAAAACTAACATTTTGCCCTTGTTTGTGCTTTAATTAGCGAGCCATATCGCCCACGGGGCATTCACTTCGAGTCACAGGTGTCTGATTTTTGAGCGCCCTGTTGGACCTGGCTGAAACCAGGAAGGCCCACTCCCGGGGAACTTCCTCTCGATCTCAGAGGTACTTCGCCCCACGCACACTGCTGGTCGCAGCAGCAAAAGTGTTCGGGGTCAGGAAATCAGGAGGGTTGGACCCTGCAGGGCCGATCCATGGGCCCCACCGCCCTGTTTCTCTTCAGGGGAGATCCGCTCCAGCAAATCCCAGTGTGAGGGACAGCGGGGGCACCCAGGCTCTCCGCAGCGTCTTTAGCCTGGGAACTCGGCTTTTCCAACATTTCCCTGCTACCCACCCACACCCCCCATCCTCGGGGCCATTGCACGAGGCCCCGCGGAAAAAGTGCCCATCCAAATTAGCTTCTGCGGCCAGCTGAGGCCAGGGTGTGATCTCCACAAAACCTGGTGGTGGCTTCCGGTTAATGGCAGGGGTGCATCTCGTCCGTCAGGGACGCGTGTCTCCCCTCCCAGCCGCCGCGGCCAGGCACACCACATCCTTCCCGGAGCCCGGTGATCGCCCGCCTCCTGTCCTGCCTGGGCCACCGCTGAGCTGCTGGCGGCCGGAGTAGAATGTGCCACACGCTCCTGGCAGTGGCGCCGGCAGCTGCTGAATGTCACGCGCCTACACGTAATAAGCCGGGAGGAGCCAAGAGCGCTACTTAGAAGATGCCATGGTTCTGGCCTGGGAATTCTTCTGTGCTGTCACCTGAGAGGTAGGAGGACATCTCACGGACAGACGGGTCGCCGTTGTCAAAATGCCGTTCCATTTCCCAACCTCCTGAACACATTTCCCAAGTCTAAGAAGCTGAATCTGGGTCCAAGGCTACTGTCCCAATCACCAACAGTCAAGTAAAAATAAAATACAACAAGAGCAACTATTGAGGATTAAGCCAGTAAGGCTATTGTCCCTTTAAATTGAAAAGGAAAGAGCGAAAGAAAAATATTCTGCAAGTTCCATGGGAAGAAAAATGTCGTATTTGTATAGACCCCAAATCCCCTCTGTTTAAACAGGGTGATTAATATCAGCTCCTGTAGGAAATTAAATCCAGGGAAGGACGGGAATATGCAGATATGCAGACTTCCGGGCAGAATGGCCATCTCTGGGTAGGGAGCTGGCTGATTAATCCGCGTCCTCAGAATACGAAATGAAACCCGGGGCTCCCCTGGGCAGTGAGAAGGGGGGAGAAAGGACCAGGCACAAACAACGGGGTCTTGGGCCACATGCGGAGGGCTAGGCTCCGGGATTTAAACCAGCGGGTCACAGCGCAAAGCCTGACTGCTCCATTCCAGGCTTCGCCGCGTGATCTCTGGAAAGTTCTCCCTCCCTCGTTTCTGCAGACGCAGAAGAACTGCCAGGCGTCCCTGTTCACTAATCTTGGCGGTCGTCTTCCAGCCCTCCTCCGCGGCTTCTGAGAAGGGTGCCCTGTTCCCCCACGTGAGCCCGAGACCACGCGTGCGCCCAGCTACACGCCACCCGTGCAGCCCCACCCACCGGGGTGTTTTTTCTTTCTGAAAAACTGAGTGGGGGTAGACGAATTTTTTAATTTCAAGTACAACACCAGAAACTTATTTGCAAATGTGAATGACTCTCCCTCATCATTTCAAAATGTCAGCGTGGTCACAGCACCTGGTCTGGCACGAGGATAAGATTTTTGATCATTGAATAATGATGCTATTTATTTTTCTGAAAAAAAATATTTACAGCGAGATGCAAAATGTCATTTTCAGTGGGCTTTTTTTGTCGTTACTGGAAACCCAAGCCTGTTATTCTGCACCATTCAGAGTCTCTCCAGTAATTGTATAGAAGTAGGCATTATGCTATATTATTAGAGCTGTAATTTCCTGCGGAATCTGTCTTGGTGTTTCTTTTTATCACTTGGCAATTTCTATCTAGTTATAGCATAATTAAGTTTCCTGACCCTTGCTCACTCTCTTAACAGGACGCTTAGAAATACACTAGAATTGCAGATCTGCGGGCCGATGTCCTGTCTCCCCACACGGTAATGGAATAAAATTATTAATCCTGTAATTGTACAGAACACATTACTTTGCATTCAATGTTCCTGGCTCTCATTTTCTGTCGGGGACAATCAGTCCGAGGGTACAGATCATTTCTGCAGCAGCGCAGCCCCTGAAGAACGCCTCTCGTTCCCGCTCCTGGAGCTACCTGGGAAGCTGTGATTATTCAGGGCCTAATACAGCGCTAGGCTCGAGCCAACAAAACAAAGTTAATAAAATGGACTAAGGAACAAGGTTATTCTCCAGCTGCAGCTCACGCGCCAAAGTCAGAGCCAACGGCTAGATGATAAAATACACGACCTCCCTGTGAGTGGCCTCTGAGGGTTCGCATCGGGCCGGTTCCGTCTACAGCTGCTTTCACCAGAAACAAGGGGGCTGTTTTGGCTTTCATCATGCAGGTTCCCACGCGGTAAGGGCTCTGCAGATCACGGCCTACCACCCGCGTGCATGCCGGCGTGGGCTGCAAGGTCAGGGGCACAGGCCACGGAGGGCTGCACTCGGACTGGAGGCCGTGCTCCAACACCCCCGAAAGGCCCACGGGCGAGCAGCTCCCAGGCTCCCGGCCCCACTAGACTCGCCCTGTATCCTGCAGGAAGGGTGCCATGGAGCAGAGTGTACGTCTGGAGGATCGTTGGACCGAGGCCTGGATCTGCTGGGTGAGATCGTGGAAGGTCGGTAGAGCAGGAAGCCGGCCGCTCAGCCTGTTCGATGAGAAGGTCGAGCAGGCCTGACCACGGGAGGATAAACGGCCGGCACGGTCCCCATCCTCTGGAGACGATGAGATTTGATTCTGAAGCCGTAACACCTTCCCAAGCAAACCGGCCTTCGCTCGATTTCTGTGTACCACGCGCAGCTACACGATGAAAAGTTACTATACACGCTCTGTGAGGTGGGTTGTACGTTACAACCAGTGCAGGTACCACAAACACGTCTTTCAAACGCCTTACCGTGCCCGCGGTGCTTCCTGGAGTCCCCTCTGAGGGTAAAGGTCAATGCCAGAGCACGGGACCTACCTACGCGTTTCCAGACAGACCGACAGGTTTATAGACCAAGCCCCGGAACTTCCTTTCACCTCCAGAGAAAGGAACACGTACGGTTTCCATTCTGCTGAGACACGCTAGCAGTCGATTAATAAGGACGCTGTTTTAAAGTGCACTGACCACACGTCGGCTTACAACCATATCCTGAAGAGGTTGTTCCAACGTGTGGTCTACATGCTACAAAAATACTGCTGGCTGATTCCCACCGAATCACCCACCGTGGGAGGGAGACCCAGAACGCACTGGGAAGACGGCGAGGAGAAACCGGCCTTACCGTCAGGTCAGCCCTGTGCTCCGTGCGTTGGTTTAGATCAACCGCTCTCAGCTGGGCGTGGCTTTACCCCCCGGGGACATCTGGCAACGCCTGGAGACAGTTTGGGTTGTCACATGGGGTGACGGGCTGCTAGAAGCCAGCACCCTACAGTGCACAGGACAGCCCTGCCCTCAGCCAGGAGTTACTGGTTACAAACGTCAACAGGACTGAGGTTGACAAACCTGATTTAAACGGACGAATATCACTTGCAAAAAAAAAAAACCACGAATCCCAGCCCGAGAGCCTTGTGCACAGTCAACACCAGATACAGCTGAAGCTTAAACTTTTATCCTCCCAACCTCCCGTCTTCTGAAATTTAAACACAAGAAAAGGGCAAAGTGGGATTCTTTTCAACTCTACATTCTTTCTTTCCCAGCTGAAAGAGAAACTATCGAAGAAGGCGAATGAGGATTGAGGGGTTTCTTTTTTCTCCATCCCCGATTCTACCAGAAACGCGAAAACAAGATCAGAAAACACGTTTTCCTTCTGTGGATGCAGATCGAACAGTGGAATTTATACGTTACGTTATCTGTCAACTTGCGCACGTGTACAGATGTGTAAGGCATTTGTACGGTGTAAGTGGTGTGAAACACAGACACTTGGGTGACGGTGGTGGTACATGTTAAGGAGGAGCTTGCAGGTCAGAAACTATGCCGGTCACCACGTGAGCGCGTGGAGGGACACAGAGCCTCCTTTAAAAATGTTTTTCCGTGGGGCTGTCAAAATTTCTTTTAGGTTTCAAATGTTAAGGCCTCTGTCCCCAAAGAAATCCGTCAGTAAAAGCAATTTAATGACCAGTCCACTACGTCAGATGTCCTACTCCTACATTTCTGAAAGCAAATTGTGCCTCACTTTTGTTTTATTGCAGCCTGTAAATGCCTCCTCTGAAAAGACACACACGGGAACTATTCGGTTGATTTGAGCTGCCTTTATTTCAGAATTCAGCGGGGAGTGAGGCATTCCCAGACCTCCCTCACGCAGCCTCTGAATCAGCTTCTAATAAACATACATTTGGGGGAGAAGGCCTGATGGGAGGGCCGTCACTTAACTTCCTATTGTTTCATTGATAAAAATGATCTGGGAAGCAGAAGAATATGTTAACCGTTTCCTTTGGTTTTCCATCGAGAAGGCTGAAAGACATTTCTAAAATAGATCTATTTTCTTTTCATTCTGCAGAATAATGCATGAATGATTATAACATATGCTCTATCTCCCGTTTTTTTCTTGCCTCAACCAGTGGAAAAGTGCCTGGCACTGTAATCACAACTTGTTGGGTTTTCAATCTGATGCTGTCCCATTTTATCATGGTAGTTAAACGTCCATTCTTCTTCGGTGTGATAAATGTTATGGCCATTTAACAGTAACGAAAAAGAGAGACATGTTAAACCAAATATTGCTTCAGATTGTGTCTTTTATTCTCCTTTATCATCATATCTTAATTTATAGTGTAATCATCATTATCACAACTGTCAGCCTCATTTAACCTCCCCTGATCTCCCATGATTCTCTGCCGTCAGGTCTGATTGCCTACCTTCTGCCGACCGGCTGATAATGCCTGACAGATTAGCCCTCCCCAAGAGGAAGACAATGATATATAGAACAGCGCCGCTCACGCTATATATTAATGAGGAGCTGGCAACGCTTTGATAAGGCTGCAGAATAATCCGTCAGTGCGAGAAGGAGCTCGTAAAACTGGAGGGACATTTCATGGGGAAACACCTGGGAAGGATGTAGTGGCCCAGCCGCTAAGTGCTTGTCAGCTGCCTTCCCTCTGTTGTAATTAACACCAGACAGCGGGCGCGTGGATAGCCTGAGAAGCTTATCAACCCCCAGAGCCAGTCTCCTGCTCTCCGGGTTGCGACCACCGCTCTCACTTTGACAACGTATGTAGCAAGGCAGCAATTAATAGCTCATTTTCTTTGGCATTAGGAACGGTTTATCTTCGAAACTCGCTCTTATCAGAGGCTGTTACCTGTGAAAGGGAGGGAGCACGGGCGTTTTCTGCTGCACTTACTCAGCAGCGGCCGGCTCCGCCATTAGATACAATGCTTCAGACGGCTACTTGAGTTTGAATGCACCGTTATTACAGGTATTACATGAAATTGCTTGTGTTATGTGAAGGGGATTATAGAGGTTCTGGATCAATAACTTCAGTGGATGTTGGGAGTGATTACAGTGCTCTGTCAATTTTCCCCATTTGGCTGTCAGTGTCGGTTTACAACACACCACCTCTTTTATTCACATCAAATCACTCATTTCATTGGTAAATTCTATATATCTCAATTTACTTTAAGTAGCTGATTTGTGTAAAATAAAATGACTTCCTCTCCTGTGTGTGCAACAGACCTAATCCTATACAGTAATAAAAGTGTAAACACAGGGAGACTCTTCGTCCTTTCCAAAGCATCGTGTGGAGAGCTGTGGCTGCCCGCTACATGAAACAACTATAATTGAAACATCTCCATCGCCCGGGCTTTGTTTAGACCACACCTAGCCTCTTCATCTTCCCTTATTTTTTAATCGTGGGGAGGAATCTTGGAGCTGTCGCATCTCTCTGAGTGGGAGCCCACGGACTCCGAAAGCAGGTGTGTTTCCCTGCACCCACGGCCACCTCTGCTCTCACCGCGGCAGCTAGACTTGCGTGATGCTGTGCAGACACGGCCCCGCCCTTAAAACTCTGGGACCACGAATGCTGTCTAGAGATTCAACCGATCGGCAGCCCCCTGCTCAGTGCAAGCTGCCAGCGCCTTCCTTTGCTCCCTTTTCTCTTTCGTGAGCGTGTGCACACGCACACAGGCGTGTCTGATGAAGTGCAGCATCCAAACTTAGGAGAAGGAAGTCCAGGGGCATCAGTGCATGGAAAAGTCAGAGACACGAGGAATGTTTCAGGATCAAAGTCTAGATTTCCTGCACAGCAGAAACTCTCTACAGGTACTCAGAGCGTGTTAAGACATTGCGGAAGTCTAGTGGTATCAGTCCACACATCTCAGCGTGCACAGGATAACGCTGCATTTGGGAATTTTTTTTTTAACCTTAATTGACACTTCTCATCAGTGTTTCCCACTATTTCTGACCTAAAAGAGGCCCTTGGAAAACTGTGTACTTTCCAAAAATAAATAAAGTGTACATAAACAGAGTATTTACAAAATCATCAAGGCGACCCTCCCTCCAAAAGCCTCCCCGACGGATGGCCTAAGGCTCAAACAGACGAATGAATAAACTACTAGATTCACCAACCTATGAATGCGCACAGCTTCTGGCCCTGAAGCAACTCAGATACAGAGTAGAGAGAAGGAAAGGCTTGTTTACTGTCTGTCCTGGCGTAAAATGTCCTCTCCTGCACACCTGCGGCTTCCACACGTGTCCATTCACTCTGTATGGTTTTGATATACTCTGCACGAGTTATAAAGCCAGGAGAAAATACGAGATTCTATTAAAAATGTAATGAGTAGGGCTTCCCTGGTGGCGCAGTGGTTGAGAGTCCGCCTGCTGATGCAGGGGACGCGGGTACATGCCCCGGTCCGGGAGGATCCCACGTGCCGCGGAGGGGCTGGGCCCGTGAGCCATGGCCGCTGAGCCTGCGCGTCCGGAGCCTGTGCTCCACAACGGGAGAGGCCACAGCAGCGAGAGGCCCGCGTACCAGGAAAAAAAAAAAAAAATGTAATGAGTAAAAAGGAAATCTCCATAACCTGTGTCTATATTTTCTGAAAAGCCTTATTGTCCCAGAGAGCATATTATTATTTAAGATGCAACTGAGGGGGGCTTCCCTGCTGGCTCAGTGGTTAAGAATCCGCCTGCCAATGCAGGGGACACGGGTTCGAGCCCTGGTCCGGGAAGATCCCACACGCTGTGGAGCAACTAAGCCCGTGCGCCACAACTACTGAGCCCGTGTGCCACAACTACTGAAGCCCGCGCGCCTAGAGCCCGCGCTCTGCAACAAGAGAAGCCACCGCAATGAGAAGTCCACGCACTGCATCGAAGAGTAGCCCCCGCTCGTCATAACTAGAGAAAGCCCGCGTGCAGCAACGAAGACCCAACACAGCCAAAAATAAATAAATAAATGTATTAAAAAAAAAAAAAAAAGATGCAACTGAAATCAGAGCTCTTCAAAATCGGCCATTTCTTTGCCCATTACAAACCAGCACGTTTGTGCTGCGGGCTAGGCTTCCCACGCCATGCATTATCTCCACGACACAGGTATAGCAGTACAGCAGGTATAGCAGGGTACCAGAGTACAGTAGGTCACACAGACGTGGGAGAATGTCCTACTCAACATCAATGTCAGCAAAGCAGGATGGGAGTGGGAAAGGGGAAGGGGGCAGGCCACGACCCCCCAAAGGGACACTCACACCTTGGTCTCCCTCACACTGCAGGGCACCCACCGGGCTCACCTGGCCTTCCTCCCGCCCTCCACCCCAGGGTCCCGGGTGTTTCTCAGTCTCTCCTCAAGCACGTGGCACTAGCGAGCCTGCCTGCTACCAGTCTCTTCATCAGGTAGCAGGCATGCGCGGACCAGACACAAGAGAAGCAACACCTCAGTTTCACAGGGAACAAAATGCTAGTGCACGTGACTTGCTTTGACGCCTCCAGGGAGAAAAGGGTAGGCTGGAATCCCAACCCCTTGTCCTCACAAATCAGAAATGATTTCAGTTCAGACGTGCACGCCAGCAGGTAGTGACCACTCACTTCAAACCAAGGGAAATATTTTGAGCAGGGCAGGTTGTCATGCACTGGGAATGGCGAGCAGGGTTAGGTGTGGAAGGAGATCCTTAGACGTTTAAAATGTAATCTTTGCTCTCAAGGAGTTAATGGTCTACTGGGAGAGATGAGACATAAATTAATAGAAAATGAAATTACAGTGAAATTTAGAGAATATCGTGGTACCACCACAGTAGAAATATTACAGGACTCAACAGTCTTAACTGTCAGATTAGCTTCATAGGCAATAACTGTTCTGAATCAAGTAGAAAAAGCTCACTTTTAGCTGGAGTAATCAAGGAAAGAATTACCGAGTAAGTGAGGTCTGAACAGAATTTGGCTCCCGAGGATAACCACGGCAATCTAGGCATTCCTGAGCATGTACAAATCCACGCAATTACTCTTAAAGGAAAGCAGAATTTGATGGAAAATTATAGCATGAATCTGGCATTCAGGCTGATATGACAAGCTACTGTTTGGAAAACTCTAGTTTCAAAGGAGCAATAATTCACTTTTAAATAGCAATTTATAAAAGACGGCAGCCTTTAATATATAAACCCCTAGAGTTATGTCTGACGTTACACAAAGGACATACATACTGCATAACCATTTTCAAACAATAACAGAAAATTCAAATTAAGAATTTATATGCACTCTGAAGCAGCCACCAGATTCACTTAGGGAAACAATGCACTTTGACAAAGTTACAGAAAATACTAATTTACTAATAGCCGAAATTCAATAACAATTTTAATAACAAGTCCAGAACAAAGGGGATACCCAGAAGGCTGGTGTCTGGTAAAATATCAAAGGTGAAACGTGCAGAACGAGCCGTGAGCCCCAAGGTACACTTCACCCGCTGATCTGCACTAAACGAAGCGCAGACATCAGGAAAAGGGACAGAGCTACACAAACACTGCAACTTAATGAGCGACTGAAAAAAGGCAGCCCGCACGGCCGATGGGGTTTTCCTATCCTGATTGGTCAGAGAGAACTGGAAGAGAAAAGGACTATATAACAAGCCCGATCTTCCTGGGTCGAAATAATTTCCACTCCATCGTTGTGTGTGGTATGTTAATCAGGGAGGGACCTCCACCCCCCCTTTAAGAGGGGTGGAGAAGGCAGCTCAGTTACCGGACCGCACCTCAACAGGGCAATCCCAAAAGATATGCACGCCTTTGCTCAGGAAACTCTTCCTAGCACCAGAAATGGGACCTAGCACACAGTAGGTGCTAAATAAATATCTCTGGAAAAACTGAACGAATGAGTGAAGAATGCTGTCATCCACAGGATAAATGGCAATGTACATTAGTGGGCGTGGGACTCTACGAATCCCCTTATACTTGTGTTTTTCCAAAACCACAGCTAGTGTCGTGATGTTTAGTAAATTGTTAATGGTGTATCTTGGGGCTCGGAATCCTCTTTAAACACGAGCTGAATTCTGACTGGTAAGCCTCTATCCATCTGCCATGTAATTTTTGTTCACAGACAAATCAGTGTGACTTAGATTGAAAATATGGCAGGACCGTGAAAAATGATATCACCTTCTGTGCCATCTTGAATCCTGTATTTTAGATGCTTTGAAAATCCTAGTAACGTCAGGGCAGAGTCGGACGAAGCCGTTACCAACCATGAGAATTACTGACCTGGGTGGGGACACCAGGGATGGGCTCTGCAATGTTCACTTAGGTGTGAACTTTGTTTATGTTATTGCTGTTTTTAATCTGCCAGGACTGAGAGGCAGAAAGGCTCCTGTGCCTGTGTGTGTGGTTATGAGGTCCTCAAACCCGCCTCGGTCTAATATGAAGGCCATCACATGTGGAGGAAGGGCAGCAGCCTCCTTGCCATTTGGAGGTAAAATAACTAAAACCACTGAACAGCAGTCAGGGAGTAGATTGAAAAAGAAAGCGTTTCTTTCTTTTTTTTTTTTTTTTCCTTCTTCTTAATGCTGCTTCCTGTTAACAAATATCCATTGTTATTAATTTGGTTGTTACTTTTAAAAGCAAGTGTTACAGTTTTAATTCTGCTGCCAGGACCTAACCCTTAGTAATGCGCAGGATGGAGAGAAAATAGTAATGGGGGTTTGGGGTGACACATTTAATAGTTCAAATGAAAAATAACTGAACACTTAGCCCCCTGAAAGTGGCTTATCTCCACCGGGCCTGCGCTGTTTTTGCTACTTAGTATGACCACATTTAGGCCGGAATGTACGGCTCCATCCAGAAGCAGGTTATTTGTGGTCTACTTAGGCTTCTGTCTCTTCCAGGGAGGATTCCTTTTCCTTGAGAACACTTTAACCAAAAAGTGAGATGAACGTAAAAGCTGGCAATAATAACCTATTACGGAAGGTGAGAAAGCATTCCTGGTTGGAGGAAAACGGAAGAAAAGAAAAGAACAAGAAGAAAAAAGGAAGGGACCCATGTAGCTTGCCTGTAAGCCAGGATTCTCCTTATGACTCCAGCTTCCAAATTGCTTTTTCCCTGCACTGTAAAATATTTGATAACACATTGTGTACACCTTCTTGGGTTATTATTTGATCTCTTAATAGGATGGAGAGACTATTACTGATTTGGGGGGTCTGATTTCTTAAAACAAAACAAAAATGCACACAGTCTCTAAACGTGCATTTGCATTAAAAAGAAACGCCATTGTGCCCAGAGATTCTGAACTGTTGCATTCTGAGTCCCCTACCCCCGTTCACACTGAAATGTGGGGTATGTACCCAGAGAACTCGGGGTGTGAGAAGCAGGCAGGTCTCCCGGGGAAGGAGGAGGAGGTGAGGGCGTGCTGCAGCCATCTGACGACAAATTCTAACATCTGGAGGCAGCTTCCACGGGCAAGAGTGCGGCAGGCCGCCTCCCCGATAAAACGTGGAGCAAACAGACACCGTGGTCCGCAGCCTGGGGTCTGCTCCTCTTGGGCCTGGAGGCTTTCTTTCCGAGGAAGTGTCTGCATACCTCCCTCCTTTTGTCTCAACCAGAGGGTTTAATAGCTCAAGTAACTGAAAAGGACTAACAACAGTAAGGCTCCGGTTTCCAGAGTAACCGGAAAAACAGAGCCCAGTCTCCATGGCAAAGAGAAAAGCCATTTGCTGCAGCCTTTTCAGACCTTGAGCCGACACTGACAGTTTTCCTATAATCACCCCGATTATTTGTAGCAACTAACTATATTATAATGTTAACTATAGGAGGTCTTTGAAAATATGCGGGCTAAAAGAAAAGAATAAAAAACGTACTGGGTTTTCCTCCGCTTTAGCTATGAATAGATTAACAGTTTAAAATGTATAAAATAGTCTCTTCTTGATAATTCAACCCAAAGAGGGCACTGCCCATCTTCCACGTTTCTGTCCTTAGTTCTTTTAGGGTGTCTGCGTCTATTCAGAAGACTGCACAGGGTCTCAGGGTCCGGAATGCACACATTTCTACTGGAGAGCTAAGCGAGGGCGGATATGTGATCTTCGTGAATTTTATTTAGTCTGCCCCAGGGTGACCATCCTTTATCCTGTACTTGGTGGCTGCTGTCTCTTTCAGTCATTCGCAACATACGCCCAGATTATGCCGTACATATGTGCATGTGTGCATGCGTGTATGTGTGTGTCCTTCCTCGTGAGGCTAAACGACCAGCAGTTCCATGACCGAGTGTGCCCAATCCATGTGGCTGGGTTCGCTCGTGCTGACCTGGGAGAACCAGTTGGTTTGACAACGGTTTGCTTCTTGAGCACAGAGGTGCAGCCTGCCTGGTTGGCCTGCCTGCATTTTTTTTTTACCTGTTTTTCATCTGAACCTGAAATGAACTTGAATTTCAGTCTCCATCTTTTATTTAAAAACCAAAATCATCTTTCTGTAGGGCACAGTTAATGACAAGGCTCATTATATGTTCAAATATTAATATTATAGTGTTAATACAGTTCCAATGTTAAGTCTATGCAAGATAACTTCCAGATGAAACCAAAGCACAGTTTACCAACCACTCACACACACACACACACACACACACACACGCAGATAACCATGGGTCTGTATATTACACAGCGTATTTCAAATTTCCTATGTACGCCTAAAAAGATTATTATCAAAATGTGAAGTAACATTACATTAATAGAAAAATGACAACCATTGTGTTTTCAATTTTCTGGGGGAATGTAAACTATCTTCCCTTTAACGGATATAGTTGAAAAAAAGTCCAAATAAAAATCACTTAATTTTTATTCCATATATAAGGGCTTCCATTGAAAGTTCTCAAGTTGTCTTTGTTAGTTAATGTTCGGAGAATAAAATGTGGGAAATAAATATTATGTCATGTCACTTAAAAACCGCCTCATTTTAAAATGGCACAATTTAAAAAAAAAAAAACCTTGCCCAATAATTTAGATGCTTACATAATTAGCAGTTAATCAAGGTCTGATGTTAATTTTCTCCATCCTTTATTAAACACAAACGTATATACACTTTGTCATAAAATTCAGGGGCATACATGCAAATCTCCACTTAGCTGCTGTTTCTCCTCCCTAGAGAGCATCTCAAATGACTCAGGCAGAGAGGGTGCTTCCACACACACCAGGCCACACCTGGAGCGTTTGTTTAAAGTGTCAGATTTCCAAGCAGAGTCCCTCGACCCAAAATGACATCAGCTCAAGAGATAATAACGCCCCTCTTTTTCTGATTTTGTGTTTCTTCCCCAAATCTGTTTGGAAAAATCCCACGTTCTCCATAGGGAGGACCCATCACTAGCCAGCTGGTCCCCAAAGTTCACCGGGGCACTCGGGTGTCCGGGGAAAGGGCGGGCTGATGGTGACTGGGGCAGGGGCATCGGGACGCAGTCCGTGCAGGAACTAGGAAGAAGGCAGTGCAACCGTGCTGGACCTCCACCAGGACCATGAGCAAAAGCTCCCCCAGGAACAAGCGATTGCCTTGAATCCCGGCAAGGCCCCGCCTCCACCCTGACCCCAGTCTCTACTTATCTGTCAGACTGATCTGCGCTGTGAGCCTCACTCCTATTACACGCTGGCTTTTATAAATTGCTTAAAGATAAAAGCTTACCCTGCTGTAAAAAGAAGTGAGATATAATATTGAATTTGCACTAAAATGAAAAGTTTCCTGGTGCCCCTTATATATTTAAAATTGCTGTTTTCTTGCAATGAATATAATTCACTGTCTTTCCCAAAGTATAATCCCGTGAGGGTTTGACCAAAGAGAAATGCGCTAATGATTGCAAATGGCTCAAATATTCTGTCCAGTGAGTTAAGTGATAAAAGTTTCTATGTTAAAAGAAATAATAAGTGGAATTTCACACATATTATAGTAATTGTGAAGCACTCAATTTACATAGAAATAACGTGAAAGAATTCTGACCACGGTGTTTTAAGTGAATCATTACAGGCATTGCTGATACACTTAGAAGCTGCAATATGCCAGGTATGTTTCTTTTAGCATAATAAGGCCTGTAATGGAGCCTTAAAAGCTTAAAATGTATAGTTAGATTAACCTTTCTGTTTTAAGGGTTTTTTTCCCCTCAAAAAAAAAAAAAAAAAAAAAGCCAAAAGAGAGAAATACAGAATCATTAAAAAGCCAATTAAAGCAACACCCCTTTCTTTTCTCCATCCAACGACTTCATTGAGGCTTTTTCTCCACAAATCATTTTATTTAGTACTTTAGATTTTTGGTAAAATTTGGTTATTTTTTCCTCCTAAACAAGGATCCAAGATTTCAGTCAAATTCTTGGACGAAGTACCACGGTGATTCTGAAGGAGGCTGTATCTCAGAAGTTAAGGCAGATTTCTCTAACTAGAGAAGAAGGTGTACTCAGACAAAATCTAGATTAAAAAAAAAAAAATTGTGGGGCTTCCCTGGTGGTCCAGTGGTTAAGACTCCACACTTCCACTGCAGGGGCCATGGGTTTGATCCCTGGTCAGGGAACTAAGATCCTGCATGCCGCAGAGCGCTGCCAAAAGATAAATACATAAAAATTTTAAAAAATTCTGATCTCCAAAGCCAAATAATCTGGCTTTTCTCATCCTTACAAAAGATTATTAGAAATGTTGTTCTTGCTTTTTTCTTCCCCAAATTAGCTTTTAATGGACTTGATATTTTATTCCAGCAAGAAGGCATTTCTGCTTTGCCTTATTAGGTTATGTGATTTAGTAGATAAATCAATTATTAAGAAAAATGAGCACAAAATCCTAGACCAGTTTTTTCATTGATTTGGAGGAGGGAGGGTGCATAAGTCTTTGGGTATCCTTGAGAGTGGTGCTCTGTGTGCAACCGTCTCGTCAAAATCTTCCTTCCTTTTCAATGATCCATGATCCTTTAAGTCCTTTGCTGTTTCCATTGCATCTAGACCTGGGTTTCTCACTATTGATATTTTGGGCCATATCATTCTTTGCTGCATGGGGCTGTCCTGTGGGCTGTAACGTCCTTAGCAGCATCCCTGGTCTCTCTCCACCAGATGCCAGGGTTGCCATCCTCTCCTCGCAGTAGCGACAATCAAAAATTTCTCCAAACCATGCCAAATTGCCCCCTGGGGGGAACACCCACCCCCCCCAAGTTGAAAACCATTGAGAATCACTGTTCCAGATCTTGGGGACAGGAAGAATAATAAAGCTCTTCACTCTCTTTCCCCCAACCAGTGAAATATAGTAAATTCAAGCCCATAGTCTAAACACTCAAAATTCCCTACGGTTTCTCACGATTTCTTTTTTTTTTCTTTTCTTTTTTCTTTCTGTTTTTTTTTTAAAGAGGAATCTTGAAGCTACACTAAATTGAAAACATCAGACATAGAGAATTGGATACAAATGGTTGATAAGTAAAATTCTGATTTTCTGAAGCACTCTCTTCCTGATTATCTTTAGCACTTTAAGATAAAAGGGCATTTGTCCCTCTTCTCATTTCATGTCCTAAGGTCCAGAAGAAAGAGAAAAGCACAAATAGCAGAGAAGGGTCATTGGACCATCTGTCTACTTTGGCAGGCCACATGGACAACAACCGCCATCCACTGGTACCGAGAACTAATGGACACTTCATGATGTCTTGAGAAGAGACACAGTATGAAGAATATAAGCCCGGGCTTCCCTGGTGGCGCAGTGGTTGAGAGTCCACCTGCCGATGCAGGGGACACGGGTTCGTGCCCCAGTCCGGGAAGATCCCACGTGCCGTGGAGCGGCTGGGCCCATGAGCCATGGCCACTGAGCCTGCGCGTCCAGAGCCTGTGCTCCGCAACGGGAGAGGCCACAACAGTGAGAGGCCCACGTACCGCAAAAAAAAAAGAATATAAGCCCAACAGTAATGTTTTAATTCATGCATTTAATTTTAAGGTTTTCCAAGTGTTTTCTAGCACATCATGTCACTTAATTTTCATAAAGCTGTCCATACGTTGAGATCATTAGTAAAATTAAAGGCTGTCTGTCCATTCATCCATCATTCACCCATCCATCCACTCACCCACCTACCCATCCATCCACCCATCTACTCATCCACCTATCCATTTATTAAATATTTATTAAGTCTTTTCCTTGTACTGTGCACCCTGAGAAAACTATTTACTGGGCACTGTGGGGGGAAAGAGTGAATCAGACATGACTCTTACATGCAGCTCACAATTTAAAAATAGAGAAAAAACCTCAAAGAGACAAATTTACTTCCCCATTGTTTCCATCTGCTGGCAAGGTATGCTCAGTGAATTAATGAGCAATAAATAGGTATTTCACATGTGCACACACACATACACACACACACATTTCAGATTCAGAAAACAATTCCTTCACATTTAATAGGATGGTGTCACATTAATAAATATGACAGTGGAGCATAGGTTGCACATATCAGCTCCTGTGCTTTTGGACATATTTTGAAAGAACAGCATTTGTTCTATAAATTATATAGAGCATTACACATTTTTAATATGTGTATGTGTATAATGCCTATGATAGAGTCACGTACATATAAGGCTGTTTGAATTACGTGTTTCACGTCGTTTTTACCCCCTACCCTGCAACACTGAGGTCAGCCTCCCAATGCCAGAAGCCACGTCCTGCTCATCTCTGTGTTCCCACCATTTGTGTCCAGAACATCCTTCTACAAATGTTTGATAAGTCAGCGAATGACTGAACGCCAGGCACTGTGGCAAGGGCTGGAGGTGGATAATCCAAGCCCCAGTCCTTGCTTTCAAGGAACACCTTATGCAGCTGGAGACACAACCTAGACGGTGCGATTAAGGTCGAGGAGTGACCCAAACAATGGAGGGAGTGGTCAGCTGTGCCAGGTGGTTGGACAGAGATTAGGGAAGGCACTGAAGGGGAGGTGAGCTTGTGCCTCTCCCCCGTGAGGACAGCAGGCTGATTCGCGCTCTGAATCCCCACCAAAAAGATAGTTCAGGATTTCGTTTAAAGGTATAAACCCACAAGGAGAGGAAGGAAAGGAGAGGTGAGAGCAGTAACACAATCCTGGGAGCTGGAAGGTAGATGGATGATTGGAACTGAGGTGAAAGATTTGGGAAGGCCGCACCTCAGCCAGGGTGGGGGGTTGAAGAGTAACCAGCATTATAAGGACAGAACCTCCCAGGAAACTGTGAAAGCTGTGAATCAAACAGGGATAAAAACAGGCAGATTGGGAATTCCCTAGTGGTGCAGTGGTTAAGAATCCGCCTGCCAGTGCAGTGGAAATGGGTTCCAGCCCTGGTCCGGGAAGATCCCACATGCTGCGGAGCAACTAAACCCGTGCGCCACAACTACTGAGCTTGGGCTCTAGAGCCCACGAGCCACAACTACTGAGCCCGTGTGCCACAACTACTGAAGCCCGTGCGCTAGAGCCCGTGTTCCATAACGAGAGAAGCCACCGCAATGAGAATCCTGTGCACCACAATGAAGACCCAACTGATAAATAAATAAATAAATAAATAAATTTTTTTAAAATATTAAAAAAACAGGCAGATTGGTTGAAAGTCTCCTTTAGAAGGGGACAGGCTGGGGGAAACCATATCCTCTGGAGCGAGCAAAGCAGGAGACCGCAGTACAGCTGTATGTAGGGAAGCCACACTCAAGACAGGGAAATAAGCAAACATTGACACCCCCAGCTCCCACCCCTGTAGGGTCTCAGAAGGCGAGCTGTCCAGCCTTTTACGGTCGAGACAGGAGGGTAGGCCACATGAGTGGGCGGCAAAAAAAGACCTAGACTAGAGATACTAATGTTAACATTTCCCAACTTAAAGGCACAGTTCCCTCCTGAATTCAAGGCATAGTTCCCTCCCTACACTGAATCCCATAATCATCCACCCCGCCCCACACGCACCTGCAGCTTCCGATCGGCCTTTAGTGCCTCCGTCTTAAGTATGACCCAGAGCCGAGGATTATCAGACATACGTGCAGAGGCTCTGATGTGAGATACAGAGATTAAAACCACTGGACAAGCAGGAAAGCATTCATTTCCACAAATCAAAGACCATACAAGAAGAAACAAACTTTATAGAAACTTTAGAGAGGTAAGAAAAGATATTCCATTGACAAAATAAGAACAGCAAAGTTATACAAAGGGGATCATTCAGAGCACAAAAACTGAAATTAAATATATGATGTCAGAAATGAAAAGCTCGTAAGACTGGATTATCAAATGCAATAAGCCTTCCAGAAAGTAGAGTGAAAACACAATGAAACAAAATAAGAAGGAAAGAACTGAACATTACAGCATTAGTCCAGGAGGCCCATGTCCAAACAGAAGGAGTTTTAGAAAGAGGTAACAAAGAAAACAAAGAGGAGGGAATCACCCAGCAAATAATTACAGGAAATTCCCAGGGCATGAGTCTCCAAATCGCAGAAGCCCACCAGGTACCCAGGACAATGGATGAGAAAGGCCTGTGTCCCAGGGCAGCATCACGGAGTTCCAGAACAGAGCAGAGAAGGAACAAGGGTCAGAGCAACATCAGCCTCTCAACAGCAACCAAGGAAGCTGGACCACAGGAGACACACGCCTTCAGAATCCCGGATGAAAACCATTTCCAGCCGGGATGCCTACATCAAGCCAAAACCTCAAATCAAAAATGAGTATAAATAAAGATTATTTGCAGACATATAAGTTGTAAAAAATTTACCTCTCACATACACTTTATCAGAAATCTACTGCAGGAAGTGCTCCAACAAAAAGAGGGAGTAAATCAGGAGAGAGGAAAACAAGAGGTCCAGGAAACAAGGGATTCAGCATGAGAGGAAGGAAAAGGGAACCTCCAGATGATGACAAGGTGGCATCCCAGGGGGTCCCGTGCCACAGGAGAAACTGGAAACAAGTCCAGATTAGGAGAGGTTAGAGCCTCAACAAGAGATTCTCCAACAGGATGAAAATGATGAAATATCGGGCATACCTGCGAGAATTGAGGGATTTGGATAATTAGGAAGAATTTGGGTTGTAAGAAGACAGTTGTTAACTCGTGAAGGAAAGGAAAAGTAATCATGATGTACTGCAGTTTTCAACTTTGAATGAAATGTACACAGTTATAGTAAGGTAAAAACATCTAAAATAAATTTGTACTATAACACTGAGAGGATACCATATGCTGAAGGAAAGCTAATTCACTTCTTCACAGTAGGAACTCAACAAATAAATGCCTAAAATTGAAATGTCAGGAAGTGGCAATCTAAGCACTTTTACTGAGAAATGTGGAGATAAATACCAAAAGAACCAGAGAAGGGTTGAAAGTGGCTGTCTCCGAGGAGAGATAAATGGGGACAAGAGACCTCTGAGCTCTGTGCACATACTGGAGGATGACTTAGCTTTTAACTGTATGTGTGTTTAATATTTGATAAAAAAATAAAGCTAAGATAAAAGTCAACAATTCACGGGAGTTCACCAAGAGGGTGAGAGGAAAAAACCATGTTCTCTTCAAGGACGCAGAGATAAGGAACAACAGGCACGTCCAGGAGACTTCACGTGGTTTGGTGGGAACAGGCATGATGTGCACAGGTCAGGAAGAGAGGGGTGAGGGGGGTGGGTTGAGGGGCAGGGATGGAGAAAGTGACAGAGGCCTGATTCCAGAGCATCTCGCGTTCTACGTAAGGGATTTGGACTCACGCAGTAAGCACTGGAAGATGACTGTGTATGAAGCCACACCACAATCTGATGTACTGTTTACCAGAATCGTTCTGTGGGTAACGTGGTGCAGGGGTGGAAGACAGTCCATACAAGGGGCAGGGTCAGCTGGGAGGCTGCTGTGGTAGTTCTGGCGGCAGGTGGCAAAGAGAAGATGTAGGAGCTATCGAGGAAGAATACATTGAATTGAGCGTCCGTCTTGATCGAGATTTGGGCTGGGTATAGAAATTCTAGCTGGAAACCAAACTGACACAAACCCAGGAAGACTACAAGCTCCATGAGGGCAGGGCTCCATCTGCCCTGTTTAGCACCGTGTCAGCAGGTACAGCAGAACATGAAAGAAGTGACTTGCACCTCCCAAGCTCTCTGTCCCCTTTCTGGTTGGCTGGGGTGTAGACCATGTCCCGGGCCTTAGAAACAACATGTGGAGGACAGTGGAGCCCAAGACAGAAAGGGCCTGAATCCTTGACTCCCCACCTGGAGAGCTGCACCCCAGGAATAAACCGTTACTGTGTTAATCCTGACATTGGTGGCTTCTCTGGTTGAGCAATTTAGTTGCCTTAGCTACTGCTGCTGCAAACCTGGGGGCTAGCTGTTGCCTGCGGGAGACGCAGACCTTGGGAGTTCGCTTCTCCCCACCTACGTACTCCCCGCTCTAAGTAGTTGGTTCATCTCGGTAGAAAATACTGGTCAGTCAGAAAATACTACTTCCAATCGGCACTCTCATTGATTGACACCGTACGGCCAGAGTGGCAGCAGGAGAACCTGCAGTTAAGGGAGAAGCTTGTAGATTGAGGACTGGAAGCAGTCGGAGGGGAGCTGAGCACAGCTCTGACGGAGGTGCTGGGGAGCAACAGCAAGAAGTGAGGACAGAGTGGGTGCGCGCTCACCACCCTTACCTCCTGCGTCCAGCCCCCCACCCGCCCGGCCTACGTCACAGGGCAGCAGCCAGTTCCGGGGGGGCCCTTATGCTCACTGGACTGAAGCAACAGCCTGGAAAGAACATTTATCAAGTGTTCTGGGTTGGCTAGCATCCCTCCTAGTACCTGTGAGCATGATCTCATTCGGAGACAGGGTTGATGCCAACGTGATTAGTTAAGATGAGGTCACCCTGGAGGAGGACGGGCTCCTGATCCAGTGTGGCTGCTGCCCTTATGAGGAGAGGAGGCCAGACACACAGAGAGGCCGTGTGGAGACAGAGGCAGGGACGGAGCCCAGGACACCAAGGATCGTCAGCAGCACAGAAGCTGGAGAAGAGAGGAAGGAGCCCCTGGCTGGCGCGCGGCTCTGGGCCTCCAGGCTCCAGGCTGCGGCACACCACCTCCCTGCCGTGGGAGTCCCTGTCAGTGGTCACTGTCACAGCAGCCCCGGGAAACGTTTACAGGGAGGAATCAGAAGAGGGCTCGTGGGAGTCGGCCGGTACTAAGGGACCAGCCCCGCTGCCCCGAGACACAGAGGAAAGGCAGCCGAGAGCAGGTGGCCTCACCTGCTAGCAGGCAGGCCGGCCCCCAGCTGGGAGAGGCAACTCTGACCGCGGGTGGGCGGGGAGAGAGAACACCACGCCCTGCCCAGCAAGGCCCCCCTACTGGGCCCCCCGAAGAGGGAGGGCAAGGGGTTTTCCAAAGTCAGCTGTCCCTCCCAGCATGAAGGATTTCCTCGCTGGTCTGGTGGACCTCAGCCGTGGGCACCCGCGCCCTGGCGAGCCCTGGGCCCTCATCCTATAAGTTGGTGTCCTGGCACCAGGCGGCAGACAGAGTGGGCGCCCCAACCGATGACATGTGGCCAGGCGTTCGCGTTTACCCTGGAACTGGTTTACTCTGGAACCCTCCAGCTCTAACCAGACCCCAGCAGCACACGAGGCAGAAGGGCCTTTGTTTTCAGCCCCCGGTTCCCAGGCCAGTAGCTGAGCCGAGTGCATACCTTCTTCCCATAAAAGCGTGCTGCCCTCCTCGGCAGCCTCAACCTGGCTGCTTGGGGACCTGGCTTTCCCGCACCCTTGAGTCTCAAGTTCCTGGAATTTCCTGTGACCTCTGACCTTTGACTTATTCCTTTAGCTCATGCATCGCACTGGACTCTTCTGAACCTTTGGGCTCCAGAGTCAGGCACAGCCATGAGTCAGAACCTAATCTGTTCTGGAAAAGGCCGCTCTGCGCCAACACATATACACTCGGACACGTTTTAAAACTTACACGTACTTATCTCCATTTTTCATACGATGGGACTGACTGAGCAGAACAGGTGAACTCTCCGCTAACAGGGCCTGAACTCCCCCAGGCCCTCATCCATCCTCTGGTCTCTGAGTGAGCACTGCGCCTCACATGCGCCTAAGCATTTGCCCGGTGGAAATGAACCTTCGAATCACTGGCAGCCGCTGCTAATCTCATCAGCTCATTAACTGGCTTTAAAGACGTGAGTTGCTTCTGAGTAGAGAACCGCGGTCTCTCTCGGGACCAGCCTGAACCCGTGGGCGGGGCCGAGGGGGAAGAGCAGGCAACACACACCCTCCTCCCCCAGCCAAACTGGTCAGCCTGCACCCACGGCGTCCAGGCCTCACCTCTGAGTGGGAGGACACCCCAGGCTGCAGGGGGCTGCCGCATCCGGCAGGTGGGTGCCTCCCTGAGCCCCCGTCCCTGGCTAGCTCTGCACAGTGCTGAGTCGACCACGGAGCCCCAGCAGCTGTCAGCAACACGCCTCACCTGAAGCACCGCCTCACCTGCAGCCGGCATCATCCTGGGAGACACGTGGCCCCAAGCCGTAGGCTTCTGGTCCAGCTGTGCCCTGGCGGAGCTGTGAGCCTCAGCTGGCGGGAGGGAGGCTACCAGAAAGTCGGCAATGTCCTCTTCCCGCCATTTTCAGGAAGCTCCCATGGTCAAGTTCATCAACTCATCGGGGTCATCCTCCTCCTCAGGGTCAAGACAGCTGTGTCCGTTCGGGTTTGCTACATAACAACCCATCCCGAAAACTTAGTGACTGAGAAGAACCTATTATTTTCCATAATGCGGGTGGGCTGCGGGGTCTGGGCTGGCCTGCCCTGGGGTCCCTCACATGGCCGTGTCCAGCCGGAGGGCTGGCCAGACTGATGGCATCTGGTGGTCGGCAATGGCTGTGGGCTGAGCCGCCTCAGCTCTCGTCCTTGCGGTGACACGTCCTCTAGCAGGCCAGGCCGCCTCCTCACGGGGGCCTCGGAAGGTACATCAGGAGGATGAAGGCAGAAGCTGCGAGGCTGGGGCTTCCCTGGTGGCGTCGTGGTTAAGAGTCCACCTGCCACTGCAGGGGACACGGGTTCGAGCCCTGGTCCGCGAAGATCCCACATGCCGCGGAGCAACTAAGCCCGTGCGCCACAACTACGGAGCCTGTGCTCTAGAGCCTGCGAGCCACAACTACTGAGCCCCCGAGCCACAACTACTGAGTCTGAGCTCTAGAGCCCGCGAGCCACAACTACTGAAGCCCGCATGCCACAACTACTGAAGCCTGCGTGCCTAGAGCTCATGCTCCGCAACAAGAGAAGCCACCGCCATGAGAAGCCCGCGCACCGCAACGAAGAGTAGCCCCCGCTCGCCGCAACTAGAGAAAGCCCGCGTGCAGCAACAAAGACGCAACACAGTCAAAAATAAATAAATTAAGTAAATAAAAATAAATAAAACCAAGTCTGTTTAAAAAAAAAAGAAGCTGTGAGGCCTCTTAGGGCACAGCCCCAGGAGCGGTGATCTGTCATGTCCACCACCTTTTCCCTGTCAAAGGAGGTCACGAGCCAGCCGAGAAGCCAAGGGTAGGGAAGTAGCCCCCTGCCTCCTGATGAGGAGACGGGCCAAACTTCACTGCCACAGGGCATGCGCGGCCAAATGCAAGGGCCCTGGGGCCGTGCTCAACCCACCACAGGACAGACGGGCTCGGCGCCATTTCTCTGATTCTCCAAACTTCAGCTCACCCCTCACCGAGCCCCCAGCACGCGCGCACGGGCGTCTGCTGCTGGGCACGTGGACATGCCTACGGCCGCACTCCCTGCCTCCAATGCCTTACAGTGGCTGGGTGGCAGGTGCGGTTCAGGAGCAACACCGCAGACAGGCCGGCGCCACGAGAGCACAGGGAGAGCTGCTGGTGGGGCCGGGGTGCCGCGAACGCTTCCTAGGGAAGACGGCGCTGAACTGAACCACGAAGTCGAGCCCAGTTCATGCTGGCGAGGGTGCAGCCCCCTGGGAGGGGGCCCAGCAGAAGCGGAAGCACCGAGACAGAAAAGAGTTCACTGGGCAGCGACTGACCGCCTGCTCTGCGGGAGGCTCGGCGGAGCGGACAGGACTCCGTGCACAACGTTCCAGGCACCGTCGGAGCGGCCCAGGGATGCAAGGGGGAGCCGCGAATGGACGGACAAATGCCCTCCCCTGCAACGGACGTCAGCGGGGCTTCTCACCGGGCCTGACCTGGGCCTCCTTTTCACGAGCCCCCCGGCGGCCAAGACTGTCTCTCCTCTCACCCTGCTCACTGGGATCTTTTCTCTAAATCCAACCCTCCAGCGATTTCCTCAGAAACCCAGCCAAAAAGCGTGCCTGACCCCTCACCTTGGCTCTAGGTCTTTCTAACCTCAGCCGTCCATGCAAGGAGGTCCCCAAATGAACTCTTGGATGGACGTGGGGGAGTGAGGGTGCTCGGGAAGGGCCATGTCCAGCTGGGGCGGGTCGCGGTGTGTCCCTCCTCTGCCGTCTCTGCTGCTGCTGGGCTCAAGCCCTCATCTCCGGCTTGCTCCTCTGTGGTCACCTCCTCCCATCTGTCTATCTGCACCTCACTACCCCGCCCTTCATCCCCTACACAGCAGCCAACGCGGTCTTCCTAAAAAAGAAAACCTCCTCCAAATGCCCCTGCTTTTCAACTTTAAATGGTTTCCTGTTGTCAAAAGAACACACGGCATCCTGTTTGTCACGTAACAGACACTTGGTAAATAACTGTTCCATACGTTAGCAGCTGGATGAGGAAAGAGAGTTGCTGGCCTTCCTGCCTGAAACTCAGATATTCATTGTCACACAGGGTGAGTGGCCTCCAAAAGGAGATGACATGACCCCAGATGGCGAGAAGCCAGAGGCTGGCAGGAGAAAGTTCCAGGCATGGGAAGCGTGCAGCCTTCGGGCACCAGAACGTCGTTATCACTCCACCACCAACACACCCGCCCTTTGAAATTACTTACTGGTTGTAAGTGTTCCTTGCTGTTCCTCCGTCGTCTCTCCAAGTTCTTTGCCCAGCTTGTCAGGGCCTGAATCGCAGCTCATGTGCTAAAGTTTGCCCTGAGTGCCGCGGGACAGGCAGGGCGCCTGGACCCTGGACTCGCGTGGCTCTGGCCGTGCGGGCCCCACCCCAGGGGAGGCTGGACGGCAGGAGAATGGAGGACTGCGGCCATGGCATCTCTGGGCCCTGAGCAGACTCCTTCTGGAGGGCAGTCCCACTCTGGTGGCAGGAGGGTCAGAGAGGGAAGGCACCCCTGCCCACAGCCTGGCTGGCTGTGTGGAGGCGGCACAGGGCACCCAGGGGCTCACGATGGCCCTGGCGGGAACTCTCGTGGCCAAGAAGCCAGAGGGCGGGTCACTGCTTGTCCAACCCCACACGCCGCCGCGCCGGGACCCCACTGCGCGCTCCTGTCTGCACACCAAGGTGCGTGTCCCGCAGAGGGGCAGGGCCACCACGGCTTCCAGGGAACTTACTCTCTCCCAGAAACTGGCAGTCTCTACCTTCCAACTACTCACATAAGTAGGAGCCGAGGAAACACAGAGGGGTCGGCACAGAACCGTGCAGGAAGACTCCCCTTCTACGTTAAGGCGAGTTGCTGTGAGAATTCACTGAGCTGGCGAGTAAAGCATGTAGGACGGGCCAGGCACGCAGTAAGCAGTCCTCAGACCAGAACAGCAACAACCAAACAGAAACGCAGAAAAGCACAGGGTCCCCAGCAGACGTAAGTAAACAAGTCAAACCAGGGGCTGACACGAAGCAGGTGCTGGGACGAGAGCTCGTCTAAAGGACGCGGGGGACCCTCATGTGCATCACCCGTAGCTGACGGGGTCCACGTGTCCCAGGGACCAGGGGGAGGGCGCTCTGGGGGCCCTTCTGCCCACCACGCCGACTGACAGCACAAGTAGGGATCCACCTCTGAGAAGCGACTCGGGCTGCCGTCTGTATCGCCGCCGACTTGGTGAAAAGCATCTCGACGATGTTCCTGTACAGCAGGGAGGAAAGGCAGGAGCCACGGAACCCGAGGAGCGCGTCTCTGAGCAGCGAGCCAGGAAGCTTTCATTCTCACTCGCCGTGGTCCACGAGCAAGGCCAGGGGCTCTGCACCCCTCACCCCCCACCCCACCCCAGCCTGGGGTAGAGCAGCAGCTTGACAGGGGCCTGGTGAACCTCTGACCCAGCAGTGACAGCATCGTAGGATCCACGCGCCCGGAAGGCGGCCCGGACACCGGGCCCGAGGACGGCCAGCCCCCGTCCTGGTGAACCGCACACATGACTGTCACCACAGCCACCAGCTCTGGGCACCTGCCACGTGCCAGCACTGTGCGAAATGCTCCGGGGAGAGCTGCTGATTTAGGGAAAACAATGGACTTGGTGCCCAGGCTCGCGGTCACGCTCACCTCCAGCTTCCTGAAACCCTGCCTTCAGGGCGGTCAGGGGCTTTCAACTACCAGGGACCCGTCCCAGTCCTAAACCAAGGGACAAACTCGTCCCATGGGAGCGTCAGGGATTTCCAGACTAAGTAAGGCTCTGCTACAGAAAAGGTTACGCCACGTGTGATACTCGTACTGTTTTCTTCACGTGGTTCTCAGCTAACAGAACAATAAGGACTGTCCCTGAACACCCAGTAAACCCTTCTTAGTGCTATTCATCCAGCCCCACCCACAGCCCTCTCTCTTTCTCACTGCCCTTTCGAGATACGGCCACACTCCACGCAAGAATACTAGAAAGACTAGAATAACTCTCTAAACACACAGGGAAATAGAAATCACAAACAGAGCCCCAGGACCAAGCAAGATTCAGAATGCCCTGTGCGTGGCTGACCTCACGAAACATCCTTCTAACAGTTTTTCCTTTTGAATTAATTATGACAATTATGATGGTACCATGCATGTCAAGAAGACAAATAAAAGTCTGTAAATGTTTCCAATAGTCAAAAATTCTGTTTTACAAGTCAGGAAGACATACGAATTGCCTTCTCCTGCATTGCAGATGGGGCCGGATCCTTGAGCAGCGTCTAGGGCAGGTCTCTGCAGCCATTTTGGGGCTGTGGTGACCAAAACTGCAACACAGTTTGGAATGAAAAAAAACTGTCATAGAAAGAAGGGGGAAGAAGAAGAACTGTGTATTTCAGGGGGTGAATTTTTCATGCATAGTGTTAGAAAAGGGAAGAAAAATGGACTTTACTCTTGAAAGTGTCCACAAATACACGCTTCTCTGTGTATTTACCGGAAGAACAGGTCACCTTTCTGCAGCCCAGACGGGCAACACCAGCCAGGCGTCCGCCAGCCCCTGGAAGAGGGGAAGTGCTGTGACAGTCCCAAAGGGGACAGGAAGCGGGGGCGAGACCTCCAGGCTCCTGGTCTCCTTCTTTTTTTTTTTTTTTGCCACGAACGTGCATCTTTTTATTTAATCCTCTAAACAGCCCTGTCGGGTAATTTTTTTTTTTTTACATCTTTATTGGAGTTTAATTGCTTTACAGTGGTGTGTTAGTTTCTGCTTTATAACAAAGTGAATCAGTTATACATATACATATGTCCCCATATCTCTTCCCTCTTGCGTCTCCCTCCCTCCCACCCTCCCTAACCCACCCCACCAGGCGGTCACAAAGCACCGAGCTGATCTCCCTGTGCTATGCGGCTGCTTCCCACTAGCTATCTACCTCACGTTTGGTAGTGTATCTATGTCAATGCCTCTCTCTCGCTTTGTCACAGCTTACCCTTCCCCCTCCCCATATCCTCAAGTCCATTCTCTAGTAGGTCTGTGTCTTTATTCCCGTCTTACCCCTAGGTTCTTCATGACATTTTTTTTCCTTAAATTCCATATATATGTGTTAGCATACGGTATTTGTCTTTCTCTTTCTGACTTACTTCACTCTGTATGACAGACTCTAGGTCTATCCACCTCATTACAAATAGTTCAATTTCGTTTCTTTTTATGGCTGAGTAATATTCCATTGTATATATGTGCCACATCTTCTTTATCCATTCATCCGATGATGGACACTTAGGTTGCTTCCATGTCCGGGCTATTGTAAATAGAGCTGCAATGAACATTCTGGTACATGACTCTTTTTGAATTATGGTTTTCTCAGGGTATATGCCCAGTAGTGGGATTGCTGGGTCTCCCTTCTTGATCAAGATGAGCAATGAGAAAAGAAAGCGGTAGGGAGTCTGTGGAGCTGTCCTCCCATAGCAGAGAAATCTGTCCCAGACGGAGAGAAAGGCAGACGAACGGGCGGCCTCCACAGCGGAGAACCAAGTCCCCACAAGGGCTTGCTCTGTGCTCCCTGTGATGATGCGTGAAACATACACTCCACGGGCACCAGGGAAAGGAAAACGGAGCGAAGACCAAGAACACCATCAACGGCCCCAGGTAAGAATCAGGCAGGAACGCAAGGGTTGGGGGTGGGGAATAGGGAGGGTCACAGAGAAACCAAGGTGAAGCAGAATTTAAACCTTCATTAAAGCAAGAGCGAGCCCAACTGACAAAACAGAAACTTCATTCACAGTTTGGAAGGCAAGCTTGAGACACTTTCCTGAGTGCAAATTAAAGACCGAACAGATTTTAAAAGAGAAACAACATTATGTGCGTGAAGGATAAAAACATGAAGCGTGCACCTTCCGAGAACTGAATTTCACAAAAGCTTATGAAGTATTTGGGGAAAAAATAAAGGAAAGAGACATACTCCCACACATGCACTTGTGGATTACATTTCAAGCATAGAGAAAAATAATCCTACAAACTTTTAGGTGTTAAGGGTAAAAATACAGATAAATAAGCAAAGCGGACGCTGTCCTCAGCGTCGTCACTGTGGCCCCAAAGGACAGGGACACATGGGCCCCGCATTCCGCGGGCGCACAGGGCTAAGCTAAGGAGGCCCACCCCACGCAAGTCGATTTCATGTGCAAAAAAGCAGCAAGACCATTTCTCAGGTACGAAGAATTCAGGAAGAAAACCACCTTCCCAGTCTCCCTGAACAAGGTGTGTACGACACAGGGAGCCCAATGGGGACATGAACACAGAACTCAGCATGGGGACCTCCCGATATAACCACAGAATTAAATCTACACAACTGTAAATACGATTCTGAAATTAAAAGTAAAAATCAAAATATCCTTGGAAAACAAAGTATTATAAATTATCGTCTTCATTATCATTACCATCGGGCTTTAAAAATCCCAGATTCCATTAAAATGTTTAGAAATTATTTCAGGGGCGGGGAGGAGAGATAAGTTCCCCATCCTTCAGAGCTGAGAGTTAATTTTTGACATTGATAATTAGAGGACAATAGATTGAACTCAGGTCTTAGAAACACTAACGGTAGCCACTGAAGAAAGAATAAAAACCTAAGTTTATATTTTTCGAACCGGTAGAGGTAAAAATACATAATTTCTTTAGAGATAGAGAAATGTAAAAGGAAATGCTGAGAATGAGAAATGCTTGACTTGGAGATTAAATGGTGATCAATGGGAACCAAACATCGGTATTATTTCAAAACCTCACCAGGGGTGTGAATTCAAAATGGGGGCTCCACAGTCTGTACTGTCTCAGTGATGCTTTGCGCGGGCCCAAACTGGGATGGCCCTTGCATTCCTATTATTCACCAGTGTCTGGAAATTGGGGAAATTAGGAAGAGGCAAAATTATCATTATTTTCACATAGTAAGATTTTCTCCTCCACCACTCTCTCAAAAAATAATAGTAAATTGCCAAGTAACGTAAACTTCAGTATCTACTTAGACAGCTAGTGGAAAAACACATATGCAAAAATTAATATAATTCCTATATATTGACAATAATAAAAAAAACTGTTCAGAATAACCATACAACATAAAAAACAATAAAATAAATACGATGAAACATGTATCTTTATCAAACAAATATTTCCTGAGGGAGCAGATATAAATAAAATATGAAGCATATAATGTTCCTAGCAAGGAAAGCCATAACAGGTATTATAAAACTGTCAAGTCCCCCCCAAGTTATTTAATAAACTGAAAGAAATTCCAACAACATAGTTTTGCAAATTTTAACTAAATTATATTAAAGTTCGTAAGAAAGTATAAGTGGGCAAGGAAAATAAAGATCATTAAAGAGGAAAATAAAGAAGAGTTGAAGCACTGCTACATATTAAAACACAGTACATAAGACGACACTAATGCCAGTAGCATACAACCGCCATAGACGAGATAAACAGTCCAATGATACAGACAAAAAAGCAGAAATAGAACCAAATTATGTTTCAGTCCTTAATGTGATGTAAGAGTGCATTTTAAATCAGTGGAGAAAGAATTATTAAATAAAATCTTCCAAAATAATTGCTTCACTATTAGTAATAAAAAAGTAAATGTTGACACTTGTACTCACATCATGCATCTAAATAAACTACAGAGTTACTGCAACAACAAAGCCAGAAAAGAACCAGAGAAGGGACATTTTATATGCATAGCTATATGGCGCGAAGACAGATTTTGTAAACATAGCATCAAAATAGAAACACTAAGGAAAATTTTGATGGATTTGACAACCTAAATTTTTCATATCCTTTCACTGTTAAAAAATGCACAAAGGCGAATGACAAATTGGGGGAAATATTTAGAACATATACAATACCCAAAAGTCTATTAAATACCTCACTAAGTAAAAAGCACTTGCAAATCAATAGGAAAAACCAGTATCTCCAAAGAAGAATAGACTATGGATACAAACAGGCAATTCAGAAAGGCAGACCAATAAACAGCCAGTCACCATATGAAAACTCTTTATCCTCACTAATGACCAAAAGAATACATCTTAAAACTAGATGCCATTGTTTCGTGGTCAAAAGGGCAAAGATTTAAAAAGAAATAACAATACTCAGATTGTCAAGTGTAGCTAGGAATCAGAAGTCATTCCCATACCTTATTGATGGGCGTGTCCATTTCTGGAGTGCAGATTTTCAAAGTGTCTCAGGTGCCTCGTAAACGTTTAAGCCAGCAACTGTATTTCATGATTTTGTCCCCTAAGAAAAGAATCAGAAATAAACACTAAGATTTTGACCAAGGACTTAAATTGTAATTTTCTACATCAAACTTGGGAGAATAAAAACCTAAATGTTCATCAAGAAGAAAATATTTTCAAATAAGTCAACTTAAATAACTATGCATTTATAAGGGACCACTGCATAATATTCAAAAATCATTTTAGAAAAGTTTTTCATGATATGGGAAAATTCTCATGATGCAATGCTAAGTGAAAATGCAGGATATACAATTTCTCGTACAGTATGATCTCTACTTAAAAAATTCACTTTTCCTCCAATCAGCATGCATTTATTTTTTCAATTAGAGCAATCACATTCAATATAATTTTTTAAAAACCAAATGGTGAGGAAGCATCTCCAAATGAAGCACTTGGGGCCCAGGACCCAGCATGTCAAGTCATTCCTTATGTTGAGAATCCGAACACAGAGAATCAAACTGGAAGCCCTTTTTCCTCTCAGCTTAATTTCAGGGCCTGGCGGTGGGCACCTTGGGCTCCACCTGTCTGGTTATCTCCATGTATGAAATACCAAGTCACCCATGTTCTCTCTTGTTCCAGATGCTGTGTCTGATCCCACTCAGCAAAGCGGCCCATAGCATGTGGTCGGTGGACGTTACTCCAGGAAATGAGAGCATCACCGTGGAGTTGTGAAAGAAACGCTTTGGGCGCAGTGGAGAAAGGAAACAACTGAAGGCGCGCGCCTTGGAGGTGGGCAGTGAGTTCGACACAGACCTTGCTGCGGAGCCACTGCGCGCACCGGCCGGACCTTCCTCTAGCTTCTCTGGGTCAAGAAACACCTACGGCGGAGGGTGAACAGCTCTCATGTTCAGCGTGCATCACTGCAGCTGCAGTTTCCTTTTACCTAACCCCAGAGTGGGCCCCTGAAAGATCTTTTCACGGCTGTCTCCTCAGGAAATAGTCCCTGTATTTACTCAGCGACCAGCAGTAGCTCTGCTGGGCTTGTCTAATCCAGCCTCTCATACTTGTATCTATTTTTCCATGTTTGCTAGTTTAATGATTTGAAAGTAATCCCTCTCTCATGGCTTTATACCACATATTTAAATGTTCTTATTTCCGTGTAAACATTTTGTGTAAACATCATTTCAGTTCCTTCACCGTTTATTCAATAGAAAGGAGATATCACCCCCTACGTCTGAATTCTTAGAGATCATATTCTTCCCACCTATTGAGATGTGTTTAATATTTTTGTTTTGTTGCTGAATAATAGACTGCATTTTATGCTTCTATAATTTAACGTGCTTACTTCACAAAGTAATTTTTCCTCTCACTTTAAAAAGGATACAAATTGCTATAGACACTTTAAAAAATCTTCACATTTAACTGTGTCACTCGTGGTGGTCGCAGAGCCTGTTACCCCAGGTAAGGAACTGCATGTTGATTTTTCATCGATTACACTCAAGCCTTACACAACTTTAGACCTGTTCTTGAAAGCCCAGGGCTGGTCCATCAGTGCTACTTCTCCCTGGCACTGTCTCGGCTGCTTTTAACACCGGTTCGAACTTTTCCAGGTGCTGCATCCCCTCTGTCACTGACGGAGATGCAACAGGTCAGGCTGGGAACGGCCTCGCCCTGGGGGGCAGTGTCTGGAAGTGATGGGGCAGGTTCAGGACTGCGTTCTCGCCCTTGCTGGCTGCCGGCTGCCGGGGGCGGGGTGGGGTGAGGGATTCCCTACCTTCCTCAGGTGAGCTGCTTGGGATCTACTCCACACACACTCCTGGCAGCACCCATTCTCTTCGAGGGAGGGAGGACTCATCTCCATTTTCCCTCCAACTCCCTCTGGCTTCAGCCTGCAAATCACAGCTCTGCTCACCTTCCTGCCTCCTCAGAGCTCAGTCCTCCGACTCTGTCACTCAGCAGACATCGGGTCAGGTCTGCTCTGAGCCGGGCCTGGGGCGGGGCTGGGGATCAGCCGTGAACAGGTCAGCGGGACCCCCTCGCCCTCCTGAGACTCCAGCTTATTCTGGACCACGGGGCATGCAGGCTGGTCCCCGACCTCAGGCGCCTAAACTCTCGCCTTGATCAGTGAGGCCCCCCTCTGGGCTCGGCCCACTCCCTCCTCACTCGTAGGGCATCGCTCTTCCTTTATTAAGACTATTCTTAATTATCAACCGCGAGGGGGCCCACAGGTGTGCTCAGAAAGCAGCGTGTGTCCCAGAGCTGGATTTCTAGCCTGCTAGATTTTGCCTGGAAGAGACACCCATTCCTTCCAGACTGAGTGGAGGTGAAGGGGGCTGAGGGCCCAGGGCTGCGTAAACCTCCTCTGGTGCTTTCGGCTGAGACTCTCTGGGGACTCAGCAAAGGCGCGGCCACCAGCCAAAGCGCAGACTCTGCATGGCCCAACCCAGTGGGATGCTCAGAAAGGGCGGTTTGCACAGGTGCTCAAAGCAGCATCCGGGGGCGGGGGCGGGGGGGCAGGGGTCATGTCCACCAAGAAGCCACTGAAGCAGAGACTTCAGGCCTTCCTCTTGCACAGCCCCTTCTAAGGACCTGGGAAGGGCCCTAGAAGTTTGTATTAATTAATCTGATTTCTTAAGCACCTTGTTCTACATTCCTATTCCTCTCCCTCCCCTGCTGAGTAATTTAGATGTAAGCTCTCAGTCCTGCTGGCTCCGCCCTACATCAGTGCCTAATGAGTTGCTAAAAGCTCCTGTCCTTTGCACTCTGACATACGTGAAATGCAAGACATCACGTAAGTATTCAGACGCCTAGCTCCACATTTCCTGCCCCCTCGTCCCCAGGGCCACGCTAGGGAGCATGGCAATCAGAGGGGTACCTGAAATGATCCAGTAACAACAGCCACAGCATTACGGTTTATTGAGGGTTTACTCTAAACCGAGCCGTGTGCGAAAAACTACACCTTATGTTATTTAATCCTTACCAGAACACAATGGCATACGTATTACGGGGCCACAATCTCTTATCTAAAATCCCCAAGGCCAGTTGTTTTTCAGAATCAATAACTTTTCATATTTTAGAAAGGAAATTCTACCAAATACTGTATCTCATTTAACATGCTGAGAGCAAACCATAGCGAAGCCTATTAGTATTTCTGCAGTAAAGTGTACGAATATTCATCCCAAGTGGTATAAAGACCATAAATAGCTTCACATCAGTTGGCGTCAGGTATCACATGAGAGCCCATAGGAGAACTTTTATGTTCCTATCCTGTCACCTACCTCGTCTTAAACTAGTATTCAGTCATTAATCATCTAAATGAGCAAGGATCTATAGCACAGTTTTGTTTTTTCCCACTGGGATTCCTCCCTAATCTGACAAACTGGCCACAACTCAAAGGAGTATTAGTGCACAAGTTTGATTTAAACATCAGTAAATACGGGTTTGTAGTTGAGCTGATGTGACATGTGCCCTAACCAATTTCTGTCCAAGAGTCAAGGCTTAAGGAAAGGTCCATGATATCAAAGAGCCATTTTATTTTTCCTAATGGGCTTTTCACAGATGATAGTGAATTTAGCAATGAGTGAAGTATACAACAAAAGCTAAAATCTTTCTGGACTATATGTAGAATGGTGGCCTGAGGATCCAACTTTTAAAAAAATGAAAGATCTAATAATTAAAAATAGAAACTCTAATAGAAAAGTTATACGGCAGACTAGATACAGCTAAAGAGAGAATTTATGATTGGAAGATAGACCTCATTGTCAAACATGTACCCAAAATGGAGCAAAGAGAGAAAGGAAAGAGAAGGGAAATAGAGAATAGCCTTTAACAGGTGTGGCATAATATGAGAAAACAGAATACGTTTCTAATCAGAATTCTAGAAGGAAAACAGAATGGAAGAAACACAATACTTGAAAAAAGAATGGTTAAAATTTTCCTAATATTTTTAAAGGACACGACTCTTCATATTTAGGATGTCCATAAACCCCAAGAAGGGTATTTAAAAATAATTCACACTTAGACACATCCTAATGACACTGATGGATACAAATAAAAAGAGAGACCTTTTTAAATTGGAGGAAAAGAATAGATTCTCTAAAAGGAAACAAGATTTAGAAATACAGCTGACTTCTCAACAGTAATAGGGGAAACCAGAAGTCAGTGGCATAATATCTAAAATGCCAGGGGAAAAAATAAATGCTGACTTGAAATGATAAATCAGTTCAGTGTATTTTTTGAAAATGATGATGAAATAAAGATATTTCAAAAATCCCATGATTGACCCTCATTAGAGGCACTTTCATAAGGAGAAGTCTAGGAAGAGAGAAGGATCCTAGAAAAAAAGTTCTGAGATACATAGAATGTTTATCAAAGAAAATAGTAAATATGTGGGTTAGTCTAAACAAACATTAGCTGTGGAAAACAGTAACATATAATTTGTGTAACTAAAAATAACAAGATAGAATTAAGAGAACAACTGCAACATATAATTTATAATAAAAGCACTCTAAGTTTCTTGTATCATCTTTAAAGAGGGTAAAATATTAGCTCTCGACTTTGTCAAGTCAAATAGCTTACGGATTATTAATATTTCAGGGTAATCAACAATATCATAGAAATAGAATGTCTTACTTCCAAACTGAGTTGGAGAATAAGATGGGAGGGAAGAAAAAAATTCAATTAATTTAAAAGGATGTAAGAATAGAAAGAAAAAAGAAGCCTCAGAAAGGTAGGACAAATAGAAAGCATGAAATAAAATAGTAGAAAGGAATTTCAGTATATCACTAATCGTAATAAACACTAATGAATAAAACTTTCTAATTAAAAAGTTAAGATTATAATGCAGAATTTAAAAATCCCAGCTATATGTTGGTTATGAGAGATACATCTAAAATATAAGAGCATAGACAGGTACAAATCAAAAACAAAAAAGGAAAAATATGTTCTAAACAAATAGCCAAAGAACGCTGGTAGTAATATATTGGTGTAAGTTGAAAACAAAAATAATTTAGGGCCAAAGGCATTACAAGAGACATTAAAATAAAAGGTTACTACATATTGATAAAAGGCATAAAGGGCTCAATTCAACAGGAAAATATAACAATTCTAAGCATTTTTGTTCCTAATAACAAAGTCAAAACATATAAAACAAAAATAGATGGAATTATAAGGAAATTTTGAGAAAACTAGCATGACAGAAGTAGATTTTTAAAATCCTTCTGTAAATAATCAATAAACCATATAGACAAAATTCAGTAAGGATATAAAATACTTAAATAACACTACGAAAGAGGCTCATATAATAGGAACATAATAGAAAGAGAATTGAATACTTTTTTAAACTCTCAAGAAACATTTACAAATACTGACCACATACTAGGAAATAAAGTAAATTGCACCATATTTTAATAAGTTGATATTACACAGACACAGAGTTTCTGACTGCAACAAAATTTTAGTTTCTAAAACGCAATTTTCTTTTTCAGTTTTTAGTGTCTCTAAATTAGGATGTGTCTAACAATCAGGGACTTCTTATAATTACTGTTGCCATTTTCCCACATTTTAACATTTCTGAAATTTGAATACTTCTTGTGTAGCATTTTAGATCCAACAAATATATTAAGTTCAAAATCAATAACCAAATGATTTTCTAAACAAATTCATACGTTTGTGAAGTAAAAAAGTACAGTTTCAAAGACTTCGTGATGATTTTATGATGTCAAATCATTACGCTGTACACCTTAAACTTACACAGTGCTATATGTCAATTATAGCTCAGTACAACTGGAAGAAGAAAAAAGCCTCATGGATCAAAATAGTAATCATTATGGAAGTTAGAAAATACCTATTAAAAATATTAGGTATCAGTAATTGTGAGATGCAGCCAAGGTCATGATAAGAGGCAAATTTATAGTCTTAAATTATATTAGAAAATTTTAAAAGGCTGGAAATTAATAACGTGCAAGAACAGCAGAACAAACTCAACAAAGCAAAAGAAGGGAAACAATAATGAACAAAATGTAATGCAGGTGAAAATAAAGGTATGGGAGAAAGGATAAACAAAGCCAAAACTTGGTTCTTTGAAAAAGATTAATCAAGTTAACAAATCTCAGAAGAATATAAAGGTAAAACGAGTGAAAATAAAATATACATAGCATAAATGAAAAAGTAAGTAACTATGTATATACAACAAAAATTTAAATATCAAAGAGTACTAGAACACATCCGGGCCGAATAATCTGGAAAATATGTGAAAATAACAAATTCCTACGTAAAACAAGTTATCCAAACTGACCCCAATAGGACTGAATGATCCTGAAACCTTTAAATGCCTTCAATCAATATTCTAAAATCTATCTACAAAGAAAATATGGATGGTTTTACAGATGAGTTCTACCAATCACTGTATAATTCCATCACGCAACCCTTCCAGAGAATGTAGAAAGAATAAACATTCCTTCAACTCATTTTATTGGGCTAGTTATCAGAATCACAGATAATACAAAAAAAGACGACAGGCCAACCTTACACAAGAACAAAAACACACATATACACAAATGCAAAAATACTAACAAAATCATTATCAAATAAAATCCATGTCCACAGGGAAGGACTTCAAGGTTATTTTTGCATTAAAAAACATTAAATCCCATATTGCTATAATTATCATATTAACAGCTTAAAGTGGGAAAACCATAAACCAGATACAGAGACTTGCTATGTAGTTTCAGTAATCAGGACCGTGTGGTGCTGGCCTGAGGACTGACAAACAAGTGAAGCACAGTATAGATGCTAGAAACAGGTCCACGTGCATGGGAAACCTGATTTCTGACAGTGCTGGCCTTGCAGATGAGCAAGGAAAGAATGGCCCCACTGGTCATCCACAGAAACCAAGAAGTGGACTCCCTACCTCACTTCACATACAAAAACAACAAGTTAGTAGCCTACATGTGACAGGGTTTTTTTTTTCTCATTTGGGAGAAAACACAGGATAACACCTTTACGGACTTCATGCGGAGAAGGTTTGCGTTTGAACTGTCTGATCGCCAGAGCCCTTGCCAGCCGCCCCATGTGGGCTCTGCTCCTCTAAAAGGAAGTAATATCGGAAATAAGACAAGACTGATGATATTTAAATAAAAGCTAAATCCAAAAACCATTGAGATAAAAAACTCAGAAAGATGAGGGAGAGGGAAGATAAAGTCTAAAACCCACTAGATGTAAGTGAAAAAACATTAGAAGAGGTGAGATGAAGATTGAGGAACATAAATTTTAAACGAACAGAATATGACAAGGATAAATAGTACTGAGAAAAATCGTTTTTTCCAGGAAAAGGCTGAACTTGGTGTGCGAGCAGAGGGGGCAGTCGGCTGCTGTTGGCTTCTGCTGCCCCTGGGTAGGGTCCCCCCCGCCCGCCCAAGAGGTGGGACCCAGGAGGCCAAGAGGGTTGGCGGCGTTGGCCAGACTCTCTTTAACGAAGCTTCTGCCCCAACATGTGAGCACTCTGATCAGAGGTCACAGGTCCTTCCAACAAACATTTGTTAATTTATCTGCCCATTCCTTCCACCTTCACTTCCCAAGCACCCAGCTCCGTGCCTGCTGCCTAGTAGGAAATCTACACGTGGCAGTCATCCCCATCCTAATACTATAGGTTGTTAACCTTTACAAGTTCACCATTTTGGTCCCACAGTCAGTGATGATTCCTGGGCAGAGGGTGAGAGGTGTGACCTGAGGTTCGAGGAGGGGACCCCGATGACACAGCCTCCTCAGCCACAAAGAAGACTTAGAGTCTGACCCAAGGATAAGGAGGAACCACCAGACACTTCCCCGGGGAAGGGCGGTAAATGTGCATTTTCCGGAGGGGGCCCATGGGCTGAGGACCGGGCAGAGAGCGGCACGGGGGCCAGTTGGGTGGCCACACCCAGAACAGGCGGTGGTGGAGAAGGCTCAGAGGAGTGGGCTTCGGGGCTACTTGGGAGGCAGGATGGAGACCGACCAGGAAAAGATTTAGTGAAGGAAAGCATCTTCTGATTTGTTAATTGGGAGGCTGGTGAGTCTCCTCTGCGGAGACCTTAGGAGAGAGAGGGCTCAGTGTGCAACCCCTCAACATCCTCCCGAATGAACAGCCCACACATGAACCCATGCCCCAGGGTCTCCTTCTGGAAAGCTGCCAGGAAGGTGCGCTGGCTCTGGCGGCCTCAGGCCGAGGCTGGGGGGAGCCGGAGGGGGGCTGCCTGTAGCGGGAGCCCAGCTGGGCCAGGACAAGTGACAGCTCCGCCCTGCAACCAGGACGGTGTCTGGCTCTGACCCAGCAGGGCCTCAGGGACCGACGGTCCTCAGACTTCACGCATCGGGGACCCAGAGCCTGAGGGCTCAAGGCGTGGTTCCCGCAGCACGAGCATCTCCCGCGAGCTTGCTGGAAACACAGCCTCGGGCCCCTCCCGGACCAAAATCTGCGTTTTGACACCATCCGCGGGAACTTGCCTGCTTGCTCACGTTGCAGAGGCAGGGACCTCATGCACATTCACGCTAAATCAAACCAAACATCCTTCCCTTTGGAGGGCACAACCCAGCCCTAGAAGTGCCGGCTCCTGGGGTTTATTTCCCATCCTCCGGAGAGCGTGTGTCTCAGTGTGGCCTTCAGTTCGGGCTCCTGCAGCCTGATGGCCTCGATACGGTGGACCAGTGTGGGTTCTGAGGAGGACCTGGACAGCCCATGTCCCATGGGACCCCCGTGGCAGAGCGCAGAGAGTGACTGCTGCAGAGGCATCGTGTGTCCACCCCAGGAGACCTGAGCTGCGTCTGGTCCTCCTTCTGGTCGGGGGTGGACAGGGCTCTTTCCAGGTCAGAGTCTGTCTCCAAAGTTCCCGACGCCCAGGAGCCTTTCCCGGTGGGGTTGCCATGCCGGGCACACAGCTGCTCAGCTGAGCCTGCGGCCCTCGGGCTCCCTCGAGGTTTTGTAAGGACGCACTGATGAGTTAAGGGGAGACACCCTCACATCCTTTAGGTCCTGCAGAGCAATACTGTCTTTGATTGGCTAATTTATGCGGGGAGTTTGAGGCTTCCCCCAACCCTCTCCACGCTGATAGCTCTCACCCCACAGGCTAGGAAACCACCTACGTCCGTTCCAGTTTTACAGAGTGTATCCAGTCCAGGTGTACACGTAGGAACTGGGCAAATTACCGTCGGGCAGGTCTGTGGCCCAGTGGTCCTAAGGTGAGCGGGACGGGCGGGCCCCATTCAGTGCCTGCCCCGACGGGGGCCCTGACGATGCTTTGTGTCTCTGGATATCCGTGCTGCTTTGACCCTGACTCCTCTAAATGTTGGGATACTCTCCTTTCCGTATGGTACCGTTACCCCAGAAGGGCAGCAGGTCCATTTTGAAAGGGTCTGAGGAATAATTACAGTATGTGCTGGATTTTACGAGAAAACTGAATATCCATCGTGAGGCCACAGGCTTAGAGTTCGTCACAGCCTTGAGCCTCACGGCAGCTCCTACAACACGTTGTGGGTGCTTTCAAAGAGGCTGCTGCAGTGACTTCACGGCTGCCCTCCTCAGAAGGGATTCAGGGAATGCTGACTTCACCTCTGTAAGCTGTTAATTAGTGTATACTTCCCACTCCCGTGTGCCAGTGGGCATGGGAGCTCAGGTGGCGTCGGTGTAGCACGTGGCAAGCCTTACGGGAGCCGGTTAGGAGGAGTGAGGCGTGAGGGGCATACCCGTTCCTCTTCATGGTGATGCAGGGGTCACCGTCCACACCGGTCACACTGGTCACGGGTTCCATTGCTTGTGGCCCAGAGCCTCACAGCATCACAGGCTGGGTGGGTGTGGGAGGGGTGAGGCTGACCCTCGCAGTGGAAGGTCACGGCCCTTCCTCAACATAACAACAGAATGTCTTCTGGTCCATTTCTCCATAACCTTTTACCCAAGCTGGGTTTCCCCATCCACTGCCCTCATTCCCGACCTGACGCCACGTAGACCTCCTCGTCCCGATGTTAGCGTGTATCTTACCTGGTTTTAGGTCCTGGCAAACGTTTTTTCAAGCACACTGCTTCTTTTGCAGTTGCTCTGTCTTTGTAAACCGTCCTAATCATTTCCCCTTGCCACTTACTCCGTCGAAAGCAGAGCTCCTGATCAACGAGAGAAGCACTGCAGAAGTGCCTCTGAACTGCTGGGAATTACCCAAGAGAATGACATGTCACGCAACTTTACACTTAACAAGTGATCTCAGTGTGAAGCTGGGTACATTTTTATTTGGAAGACTGTACATATAAGTATAATGATATAGCTAAATCTGTTAGCTTGTACCTAGAATCCTGGTTCAAAAATACAGCTTTTAACCAAATGGGTAAGTTTCCTAGAGGATGCGGGATTTTGAGTGGCCTTTTGAGTAAGGCTGAGTGACAGGTTTGGGGCAGCAAAGCGCTGCAAACAGGGGCTCGGCTAAGCACAGGCAGGGGTTGGGTGGGGCAGCAGGGGCGAGCATTTTGGGAATCACAGGCTCCCAGGCCTGTTCCCTCTCTCCCCGGCTTGACTCGTCAGCGTGTGGACAAAGCAGGGCTGGCAGAATGTCCACTTCCTGTTAGAGACGATGTTTTCTTTGTGGCTTCTTTGGCTATTTTGTTATTGTGTGATGCTCATCGAACACCAGGGGTGTGAGTGCGGGACGTGGTGTGTATAATTAGCAGAATCCCCGGCTTTCGTCAGTTTAGACGTGAAAATCTGTGTAAGGAAAGTGGAACAGAGCAGAGCCGGCAGGCGGAGAGGAGAGCGCCTGAGTCACATCAGCGACTCGTGCTCGGGGTGGTTCAGCTCGTAAACACGTGCAAACGCTTCCAGTGGACGTGTCGCAGACGTGCACACAGACGGTTACCTACCTATCTGTGCTCTCTGTTTATCTGATACAGGCCCTCTGGAAATAGCGTGTTCGTAACTTTGTTTTCGTTTGTTGCCCAGAGCCCCACCCTAGGGCTGGCTGGGGCCTCATTGACCTCAGCTCCTCCCTCTACCCAGCCCTGCCCCGCCACCCCTCACGGAGGCTGTTTTCGGGAGAATTCCCAGTAAACTTCCCACATGCAAAACCTGGTCCCAAAATCTGTTTTCCCAGGAACCCAAGCCTGGCGACTCTTTTAAGGAAAACGTTCTAAACTATCCTCCTTCGGAGAGAAGTCCATACACTGATGGCTAATTAGCTTGCTTGGCAGACAAAGCCAACGCCACGCTCTGTGAGAGAGTCACGGTAAAGCTGCGCAGTCCCAGGACGGCCCAGCTCGACTCACCCTCCGCTCCCGGGGATGCTTCCGGGAAAGGATGGGTGGTTCTCCATCCCGTCCCACCACGTGGAGCCTGTCCAGCCTGGGCACTTACTAAAACTCCGAGTCTACGGGTCTTCTGTGAATTGAGGCCGGTGGCAAAGAGGAAATGAGGTCACCAACGAGGAAGGCCAGGCGAGAAGACCCTCAGCACACACTCGCCCATCCGGCATGGTGCTCGGGTGACAGCGCCCAGAGTGGGAAGGACACCAGGGGGGGATTAATATCTGACGCTCATCCGTTGTTGGCAGGCTCAGAACACCAGCTGGGAGACATCTAAGCCAGCTTAGTCTCATTTTATTAGCACTTAACCACCCAAAAGGATCAAAGTCAACAGAAATTCTGCTTCATAAATATCCCCAGAGCCCTAAGTCCTTGTAGGGAACGTACCCATACTCAAGCTTACCAGACGTCTCCCAGAACCTGTCTGGAGGCAGAGGTGGGACAGTCTAAGGTGAAGACATGTCGCGATGACGCGCCAGGTAGCGGCCGCCTCCCCAGGCACCGCCTCATCCTGCGGCGGAGGCTGCCTGCCCAACAGGTTTTAGGAGAACAGAATCCTGACTGGGTTTTCTTTCACTCCCAACATATGCCAGCCTCAGCCAGCCAACAACAGAAGCTACTTCAAGGCCCTGTGAGCGGCTCAGAATCGATCACGCCCTCACCTGCCGTCCACCCCGCGGCAGGTACAGAGGGCTCAGGAAAGCAGATGACAAGGCACGGCACCTCCACCGGCCCGGCCAAGCGGGATGCCGCTGGACTTCAGCCAACCGCTGGATTACAGTATCCCGTTTCTGACAAGATTACAAGAAGCAGATTAATCCTCTCAGTGCACCTTAACTGCGGGAAAGGTTTCCATGCCCGAAATCCACCGAAGGTTGATGACAGGTGTGTGTCAGAGCAAGGCCACCGCGATCCCGTCCCACCACCCAGAAGCGGGGGGTCCACCCGAGACAGCATTCTCTCTGGAGCACGTGCACACACCCACGAAAAGCACTCTCGGGAAGGCGCATGTCGATTTTAAACGACCAGGCCTCCACAGTTTTTCAGTTTCAGTTTCATTTTTTCAGTTTCTCGATTTAAAAGCATTCAACAATTTTACTTTCTTAGCATGCTTTTAAATTATGAAAAAATGTATAGAAAACCTAAAAAGAAAACGATAACACAGAGGTTATTTTTAGATATTTAAAACTGGGAAGTATTGCTCTCATTCCTAAAACCTGGCTGACAAAGACCTACTAAACTCACGAGGAGGCTGAACTCAGATTCCTGATGGTATTGGCTCTGAGCTTCACTGCAAAATACACCTGGCCACCCATTTGGGGACAAGAGCATTCCTTTTCCTGCATTCATGTGTGCAGGACAAGGACCGGAAAGGCTGCTGCTATGGGCTGAACTTTATCCCCCCAAGTCGATGTGTTGAAGCTCTAACCCCCCCAGGACTCAGAACAGGACTGCATTTGCAGATGGGCTTTTTTTTTTTTTTTTTGCGGTACGCGGGCTTCTCACTGTTGTGGCCTCTCCCGTTGCGGAGCACAGGCTCCGGACACGCAGGCTCAGCAGCCACGGCTCACGGGCCCAGCCACTCCGCGGCATGTGGGATTTTCCCAGACCGGGGCACAAACCCGTGTCCCCGGCATCGGCGGGTGGACTCTCAACCACTGCGCCACCAGGGAAGCCCCAGATGGACTTTTAAAGAGGCGATTTAGTTAAAATGAGGCCACGTGGGTGGCCCTGATCTAGCCTGACTAGCGTCCTTAGAAGAAGAGAAGATCAGGACACAGACGCACGCAGAGGACGACCACCTGAGGACAGCCCCTGTTTTGCTCAAGTTAGTTTTGGTTGGGTTTCAAGCATTTGGAATTAAAGTCTAAGGCACGTACAGCCAGAGAAATGTGCATGGCGACTTTGTTTATACTCAAGGCTGACCAGACAGGTGCGACACGGAGCCGCTCTTCCACCATATTTATTTGGAAAATGTACACAGGACCTCACAGTGTATTTATCTGGATCCCATAACATGACGATCTACGGAATATATCAGACAAGCTTACTTTCTTACATGAATTAAAAGTACACTGTGACTGATGCCTTACCTCCTTCAGCTGGAGGAAAAACCCTGTCTGGATATGGGTATGTAAATTTCAAAGCTGCCCTTTTTCAATAGTCTTTTTTAAAACGGAAGTACAGTTGACTCACAATATTATATGACTTTCGGGTGTACAGCACAGTGATTGACTCAATATTTTTACAGATTATGCACCATAGAAAGTTATTATTATATTATTGACTATTTTTCCTGTGCTATATATTACATCCCCATGGCTTACTTATTTTATAACCAGTATTTTCCACCTCTTAATCCCCCTCAGCTATTTCACCCTTCCCCTCAGCCCCCCACCCCTCTGGCAACCGCTAGAATGTTCTCTGTATCTGTATTTCTGTTTTGTTATATTTGTTCATCTGTTTCGTCTTTTAGAGTCCACATATAAGTGAAAACATACAGGGTTTGTCTTTCTCTGTCTGACTTACTTCACTTAGCATAAGAACTCATATAACTCAATATCAAGAAAACAAGCAATCTGATTAAAAAGTGGGCAGAAGACCTGAACAGACATTTTTCCAAAGAAGACATACTAATGGCCAACGGGTAGCTGAAAAGATGCTCAATGTCACTCGTCATCAGGGAAATGTAAATCAAAACCACAGTGAGCTATCACCTCACACCTGTCAGAGCAGCTATTATCCAAAAGACAACAAGTAACAAATGCTGGAGAGGGTGTGGAGAAAAGGGAGCCCTCCCGCACTGCTGGCCGCTATGGAGAACAGTCCGGAGGGTCCTTAAAAAACTACAAATAGAGCTGCCATACGACCCAGCAATCCCAGTCCTTGGGCCCATCCTTCCCCGTACGGGGCAGCCGGTCAGCGGAGAGAGAGGACAGCAGGGCCGTGCCCGTCCGCCCCGGCGCATCCTCACCCCGCCAAGAACTGGGGCCCTGCTCACTCTTCCACGTGGCGTTTAGTCTGAGCAGAGGCGGGAAGACGCCTCCCCCCATCCCACCGCCAGAACAGGGTTTCTACGAGCTCCTGACACAGTCACACCCTCCGGACCTTCAGAGCCAGTTGACGACAATGAAACGGCTCCACACACTCAGGCAAGGCTGCCCCGAGAAGGGGAGTTTCTGAGGGACCCGCTGCGTCCTCTGTCCTGCTCCTCCCTCGCTCTTCCCACCTGGGACGCAGGCAGCTCCCCAGACAGGACCGCTGAGGGCAGGGGAGCGCGCGGGACCCAGAGCCGCAGCCACCAGGGTGGGTCTGTCACAGGCCGGGACGCAGGACGAGGGAGCGGTGAAGACGAAGCAGGTCTTTGAGAGCCTCTTCTCTGCAAGGAGACCCTCAACTGTGTGCAGGAGCTGGGCCGAGGCCCGGAACGCGGAGGCTGGGCCTGGGGTCACATCCGAAAATGCGCCTTTGGCCCAACCCATGGTTTCAGGTTTTACTCCAAACAAAGCATATTTGGTGAGGAGGTACCACCGTCCGCCAGTTTGTCCTCTTGGGTCAGAAGGATTGATCTGCTCTACACAACTCACTGCTGGTTGTGAGAAGCGAGAGGGGGAACGGGACCCGTTTATTTAGATGTGGAAGTGTTGGAATTCCATTTCCTCTTTGATGAAAAATTTGAAATGTTCACCCTGTCACAGAACAAAGGGAACTGTGACTTCTGTTTCACCATCTGCAGAGCTGATTTCATGCACTTTTGACAGTTGCTATCATGCTTCTGACAGTGATGATTTCCCCGCCAAGGGAAGCTGGGGGGTTCTGCACCTAACCCGTATCACTCATTCCCAAATGCCAGCTTTCTGTAACCTAAGGAATGAGTTTAGCGGATAGCTTTGCCTTCAGTTTGGAAAACAGCCCCACAAATCCCTACTGAGGTGATTTCCTTAATGATCAAACAAAACCATCCTGATAAGTCACCTGCTTCGACCTGCAAAACATTCAGGGTGGGATCCTCACAGGACATTCTGGCATTGGCCTTGGGCCTTGGGGAACGTGGCCAGGTGGCACCTGGGCCAAACCACACTGACCATGAGCCATGCTTCCCCGAGCGGTGCTGTGGGCCGGTCCTGTGTTCTCCCGGGGGACCCCCGACAAGGAAAGCGCGGCCCCCTCACGGAGCTAGCTGTCCACAGAGACACGGCCACCACTTGCATAATCACAGACGTTGGACTAAAGATACAGAGACAGCGGAGAGCTTCCTGAAGGAGCGGTGTTTGTGTGCATGAAGATGCGCCACCCTGCTGCCCCGCAGACCGGGAAAGTGGATGCTCTCTTTCTTCACAGCCCTGGTCTTCCTCTCCCACCAGCTCGAGGCCCCTCCCGCACAGAGGACCCAGGATTTGACAGGAAGGTACGTCCTTCTGGCTCGGCATCACCCTTCCGAGCCTTCAGCTGCTGCTCTGGCGCCTCCGCACCCTCTCCACCTCCCGTAAGGACCCGCCTGGGCAGCCTGCACCTAAACAGGGCGAGAAGGGAGGGACACGAAGGTTCGAACATACCTTTCCCCGCCCGCTCTGAGCGGCAGAAGATTTTGAACACTGTGCCAAAGACCATCCGTCAACAAACTCTCAGGGCAGGCGTTCCTGAGACAAAGCGAGGGAACCCGTGGATGCAGGCTCGGGGCATGTCAGCCCCCCACCCCCAGGACAGTCTGGCCCAGCAGGAGAACTGCTCCGGAACCAGGCTCTAAAAGGAATCACTTTTCCAGTTTAAAAACAAGAGGAAACAGAGAGATGTCACCACCATGAAAGCAGTGTGTCCTTCATGGGAAATTTCAACAGGAACACTAGCCCTTCTCTGGTTTCTCAGTGCAGACTGACTGTTTCCCTGGTTCCCTTTTTAAACACCACGAGGTTCACATGGGTTCATAATAACGGGCTGAAACACGACCGCCCAGCCAGTTCCCTGAAGGGCGCTCCTTTCCGTAACGTCGATGGTAACCCTGTGCTGTTTGGTAAACAAGTGCCGGCTTAGGATTTCCCAGACAGAAATGAGCCGCACCAGGGAGGCCACGCACATAGGCAGGCGCCCCGCAAACGCTCCAGGGGACACACCTGCGTCTTCACTGACGATCAATGGGCCACTGCGAGGTGGGAATGGATTTCATGAGTCCAGTTCATAACTTGCTGGCCGAACTTAATCAAATGCACAGGACGTGTCCTTCAAGTAGGAGCACAGAGAGCCCTTCTAGGAAAATTAGGATGCTACTGAGCTGCAAAACGGGGTCCTTTGAAGCTCCTTCATGGGCGTAAAAATAGCTGTACTTTCTGGAGAAAAATTATAGCTCCCCATTCCCAGGTTTTCTGTGGTCATTAACCTAGAAGCGCGGGGTGACACAAGGCCTCCCTAAAGACCCCACCACTCAGAAAAGGAGTGTTTCCCTCCCGTCTCCCCAGACAGTGTCATCAGGGTGTTTGCTGTCAGGCAAACAATGCACTTATCTGGCTTCTTTTCAAGTCACCCGATTAACTGGAGAAACAGAGAGAAAAGAGCGTGTCCTTGCCCAGGGCGTAAATGTCACAGAAAGGCCAGGGGACTGCGCCTTGGCTGCAGCTCTGCTGGGTCTCCTGCAGCACTCCTGGGTCTGCAGGTGGCTGGCTCCATCCCCCCACCGCCCTGCCCACTGGGCTCCAGGGCTGTGAAGGATGCTGCAAGGCCCACGTCACAGCTCTCGTGAGCAAGGCCGCAGCCTCCTCCGCGGCGGGCGCGTCTGGAACTTGTCAGGGGAGGGTCCTGGGCGGGACGGGGGCGCACTGGGGCCTGCGAGCTGGTGGCTCCCTCCTCTGGTCCAGCCTGGCCTCGGGGCATGAGGGGCAGAGAACCCGGGGCCTCCCAGACCCAAATGCGCCCTCGAGGTAGAGAACCCGAAAGGAGTTTAGCTTAAAATGGAACCAGGGACGTGAAATAAAAAACCTCACACCTGCACCCACATGGAAAGGAGGCCTAAGAAGGGAGAGACTGAGCTCCCCAAACGCCCGATTTACGGAAAACCAAAACCCACCTCCTGACCAGCGACCGTCCGCCAAGACTCTCTCCCGTCCTCAAGCCACCGGACTTGCCGTTTGGACTCTGCCCCAAACCCTCAAGGCCTCACCTGCGGTGGCTGCATGTGCATTTCCATAATTGCCAATTCCTGTGCTAGTTCCATACAGACTCACTTTCGGTTGTCTGCACTTGCTTCAGTTTACCTCTTCATTTAGGTGGATAAGGTCGCGTCTTCCTGGAGGAGGCGGCTTGGCCACCGCTGGCGTCAGCGCAGGTGCTTGGCGATGAAGGACTCACAGTGACAACGCCACCAGCTGACCTTCCTCGGGGCAGGACTTCGGACCCTACGTACCTTGGAGGCGACCTGAGCCTCCAGCGCGGCCTCTCTGGGGACCCTTAGGAGGACGGAAAATGCCAGGCTCCTGCGAAGGTCTGGAGACGTTGGTTTTCAGTGATCCCGAGGACATGTTTCTTGTAATAAAATGCAGGAAGTGAAGTGTGTGTGCATCTAAGTGCGTGTTCATGTTGTATGCACATGGGTGTGTTTGTGCACTTTCGTTTTCCTGGCTGGCGCTGTGTGGGCATCAGAGGGTCAGTGCCACCGGCCCGGCTCTTGGGAGAGGGAGGTGCACGCCATAGGGTTACCCCTGGGCCTACCTGCCGGGAAATGGGCTCCGCGCACCTACAGGGCGCGCCCTGGGTAACCAGGTTTGGGGCCGAGGCTTGACGTCAAATCCATTTGTCCCCAAGCCTCCCTTGGGGACATTGCCGGCCCAGCTCACAACGCAGGAGCGTGGCCCCTGCCCCTGACCTGTCCCAGCGGCTGGCCTGAGCTGGGGGCGTGCAGGGTTTGAAAAGTAAACGCTCTTCTGAACCCTGTGGGCTCATTATTCCCTAGAACAGTGGTAACATAGTGCATTTTCATTTACTTAGCCTTAAATATATGTAAATTAAAGGGTTTTCTTTTATTAAAAATAACACTGAAACTCACCACTGATGTGTTTTTGTTATTCTAAAAAGAAGCAGCACCGGAGGAATGAGGCTCTAATGACATTTCACATTCAGACATGTGTCTTGCTGCAGAAAGAGGGGCCTCCGCGCCCCAGGCCTCAACGCCCAAATAAAGCGCCGCCCGGCGGCGACTCACTCCGCGCACGCGCTCCCGGGCTCCAGTCAGCATGGAGCAGTCGGCTCAGCCTGGTTGGAAGCCTGACTGTAGCCAAGAAAAAATAAGAAACTGCATCTCTGCCCACTGGAACCGTGCAAGGCTGGCGCCCAGCGCCGGGCGGGGAGAGAGGTGCCGGAACTCCGGTGACGTCTGCTGGCAGGCAGGGCTCAGCCACCATGGTCTGGCCTCCGCGCGGCCCGGCCGCAGCCTAGACATCACTCGGCCCTCATGGGCCCCTCCTCCACCCGGAGCTCCGCCCCCTGGGCCCCTTGGAACCGGCTGGACCCGCTGTGTCCACGCCCCGGGCTGCCTCGGAGCCACAGGAAGGGACGCTCGCCATTCGCAGGGCAGAGGCCGAGCTGCAGGGGCCGGCGGGGCAGCGCCCCCTCCCAGTTCCCGGTGCCCGGGAGCTGGTGCCCCTTCCCTGGCTCCACGCCTAAGCCTCTCGCCACCCGGCATCTCCCCGCTGCACACGGCGCCTCCTCTCCTCCTCTCAGAAGGGCCTTGAGCCCACTGGATGAAGCGCCCACCCTTCCCCACCATGACCTCGTCTGACCTTGACGAGTACATCTGCAAGGACGCTGTCTCCTGATAAGGTTGCATTCTGAGGTTCCGGAGAACGTGAATTTGAGGCGAACACTTTTCACCGCAGCGCGCCCCTCGTCTTGTGAATTCCCGAGGGCCATGCCGGGCGGGGGGGGCACGCCTCTGGGATCCCCAGGAGGATGTGGCCCGCCAGCTCGGCATTCATCCCTGGTGCACTATTTTATGAGGACTTGAGCCCAGGCCACCAAGCACACCGTCTTACACTCGTCTCGTGGCGTACAAGCCTTCAAGGACCGTGGCGAGTCCTCGCCCCTGCGGCCCCAGGTGACAGGTGTGCGTGGACGGGCCTTGCAGTAGCCTGCCTCCGCCGCGGCCTGGACGCAGCCATGCTGCTCCCATTCCGTCCTCAGATGCGCTCACCCTCACTCTGCCAGTGCTAAGACCCTCTTTCCTGCAACGTCCCTTCCAACCTCAGGACAGGGGAGGCCACGGCTGTGAGGACAGTTAGTAAGAACCTGTGCTGGAGAAGGGGAAAAGTGGCGTCTGGGACGTGGGCAAGTCCAGCGGGTGCCGAGGCAACAGCCAGAGGAAGGAGTGAGGTTAGCAGGCCAGGAGACAGGCAGCGGTGCAGATCCCCCTTCAAGAACCAGAGCACGAAGTTGAAATTGAACGTTATCACCCCCGTGTGCAAAACTTCACCCTAACCTCACCTTCCGCCACAAGCCCAGGGAAGAGCTCCCGGTGAGAGCACCTGGGGATGGGGCAGGGCAGCGTGGAGGACAATCTCCTCCCCTGGGACCCCGCCTTGTCTCCCAGCTCAGGGAAGGCCGACGGCTCACAGCTAAGACCCCCTCCAGAATCGTCTCGGCCAGAGGAGGCCATCCCTCTGCAGTAGGTGGAATACTCTCCCCCAAATTTATGACAACAGGAACCTCAGAATATGACCTTGTTTGCAAACAGGGTCTTTGGAGATGCAGTTAGTTAAGATGAGGTTATATGGGAGGGGGATGGGGGCCCTGATCCAAGATGACTGGTGTCCTCGTACGAGGAGACACAGACACAGAGAGAAGACAGCCATGTGACCAAGAGATGTTGAAGAAATGCTCCTACAAGCCACAGAGCTCCAGAAGCCAGAAGGTGTGGGAAAGACCCTCCCCTACAGGTTTCAGAGGGACCACAGCCGGGCCGTCGCCTTGACCTCAGAACTTTGGTCTCCAGAGCTGTTAGGCAATAAGTTTCTGTGGTTTTCTGCCTCCTGGTTTGCAGTACTTTGTTCCAGCCACCCCAGGTCACACCCCTGCACCTCCTGACCTTTCCCAGGCCTGAATCTGAGAAATCTTGGAAGGGCCATTGCACCCCGAGCTCCCCACGGGGCTGCCCGAGGTGTCTCTTAACCTGCACTTCAGCCCAGTCCTGCGCGTGGATCTCCACCTAGAGTGCGACGCATTGGCTGCTGGGATGCACAGGAAGCCCTTTGCGTCATTTCATAAGGAATCCGGCTAACGCTGCTTTGGTGTGTCGTAATATCCCAGAAACCTGTGATCCTAGCGTCAGCAGGTGTGCACGTGCAGGCGCTCACACTCCCACACACACACTTCTGAGAAGGGAACCCGGTGCTGCACTTGCTGGGGTCACAGTTTGGTCCATCAAGGGATGAAGCCCAGGCAAGTGGTGGCTTCTTAAATAAAATTCACTGAGATGCCAGCACCTTCCACTCCTCTGCTCCACTAACTGCTAAGCTGGCAGTAGAGTTGGGTCATCTGGGCTCAGAGCTTCTTTCTCTCTGCACTTTTCTAGTAAATTGTTAGAACTCTGGAGGGTGGGGAGGGGTCAGTGCTCCACAACCTGATGCATCAGTGGGGCGGCCCTCCCCTCACAGTGGCAGTGGGCCACTGGCCGTACTGGTAGGGACCCCCAGGCCCTGCGGCTGTCTGGACTGACCACTGCCATCAGGTGGGTCACACAGGGTGGGGCGGAACTTAATGATTTATTTGAACCCACTGTAGCCAACACGCTCTCAGGCAGGCAGACACCATGCCTTGTGCTGAGAGGAGCCACGACTGCCCCCCAGGCAGGAGGGCTCGGCCATAAATAAGGGCGGCCACGGGTGCTGAACACGGGTTAACACCTCAGGGGACCCCAACAGGGCTCCTCAGCTGAGTTTCCCTCAAGCTCACCCCAGGGTCCCAGCAGAGCCGTACAGATGATCTCTGAATTGACCCCGTAAGGACACTGGTTCGCAGAACCTTCCAGGGGCTGAGCACACACTGGCACCAGCCCTTCAGTCACGCGAAGCTGAGGCTCAACCACGAGCAAAGGAAGTTCCCTCACCCACCTGCAGGACGCTTCCAGGACGGGTGGGTGAACCTGGACTCAGGAGGGCTGCACACAGGGGAGAAGAGAACAGGCAAAGCCTGACGCGCGGGAGGGCATGAAGCAACAGCTGGGAGGCTCCAAAGGGGGCGGTGGATGTTGACTTTTGTGGCAAAGCACAGCCGGGTCCTTTGAAAGAGCAACATCTGACGCACAGCCCGGCTACAGGTGTGTGGCCCCAACCATCCGAGACGAGGATAACTGTGTCGTATGAAGTATCTTCCATAGTTCTGGGCCCTGAGAGGCAGGGAGTAGGCATATTTTTTATGGACACATGAGGTGTTGGGTTTGATGCACCACTAGACCTGGGGAATGGGCTACACCTGCCAGCTCTAACCTTCTAAGACGTCGAAGCAGCTATCTTCCCAGTCCCTTTGTTGCCATGAGATCGCAAGTTGGCAAAGCTAGTAAAACGGCATAGCAAGAACCCAAATCTGTGACTCCTGGAGATTCTTTACAAAGACCTATGACGTGACCACTTATTCCTTCTTTTAAATAACTTCCACTTGTATTTTGTTACCTCTAATCCTTCCTGGAAGTATTCTATCAATACTACAAAAGGAACCTTTTTTTTTTTTTTTAAAAAACATCGTACTCAGGTAGAGAGGAAACAACTGGCCCAGTTTGAAAGCCAACAAATCCATCCCCAAAAAGATGGTGCCCCGTGATGAGAAGGGCGCAAGGGTCCTACCACCACAAACTGCTTCCACGTCAGCTGCCCTGTTAGGTGGCGGAAACGTACTGAGCACCTCGCGGGCTTGGGCTTAGGGCTGAGAAAGAATGAAGAAGCAGGGGCCAGCACCGAGAAAGCAGCCATTTGTCACCAAAGCAGGAATGTTTACCAAGGTGACAACTTCCTTGCTTTCATTAGGCCCCAAATGTGCACCGCCAACCCTACAGGGTGCGAGGACGGTCTCGTGGGACGGTGCTAATGTGCCCCCAAGCCCCATCCACAAATACAGTCGACCCTTGAACAACACGGGGTAGGGGTGCTGACCCCCCAACGCAGTCAGAAGTCTGCCTGTAACTTCTGACTCCCCCAAAACCTAAATACTTATAACCTACCGTTGACCAGAGGCCTTACCCATAACGTAATCAATTAACATATATTTTGTGTGTTATATGTAGATATAAAATTTTATGCGTTCAAGCCGTACCTAAAATTTCTTAATTTTCTCAATATTTCTGGGTCGCATGGTTCACCTGTGAGTTCTTTTCAAACTGTCACAAAATCTGCAAAAAAATTTCCAATACACTTATTGAAAAGAATTTGCATGTAAATGGACCCACGCAGTTCAAAGCCATGTTGTTTAAGGGTCAACCGTATTTTTTTAAATGAGAGAAGCACACTCATAAAAGGAATGCTTAAGAAATACTTCTAAAGCGTGGAAGGATGTTCAGCAGCTCAAGCAGCTACTCTGAGCAGAGCCTGCTTTCTTCCGTGGATAACTTCCTGAGTCTCCGCATAGCCTCCTCTGAGCCTGGCTCTTTGCTGGAATTTCAGATCCAGGTGCCTACAGACAACAGTTAGGCAGGCTGCATGATGGAGAAACTAATCTAGGCTCCTGTGGTTCCAGGTATTCTAAAATTCCTCATTTGCCATGGACCGCTCAGTGCCTTTCCTCAAACTGAATAAATAAATTATGATTACAAGTGTGTTGATTCAGAAGCCGCGCACCGGCTTTCAAGGAGTTCTCCCGAATTCCAGAGAGGAACACGTGTCGTCCAGCCACGGTATCCAGGCCGGAGCAGACACCTCCGTGCTCTTGTCATGATGGGTGGTTTAGCTCAGGGAGAAGACAGCATCAACATGAACACCGTTCTCCCTTCATGCCTGCACAGGGCACCTGCCTTCAGCATCTCAAGGGGCCGATTTGGCCACATTTCCGTCTGGAGCAGAGGGCAGGGGTCAGGGGCTAGAGCCCAGCCCCACGAGGGAGGCAGAAGGATGCACCTGCCCCGCCCCCCCGCCCCCGGCTGATCGCGGCTGCGTGGCTCACAGCAGCTCTGTTCACAGGCAATACGGCCCAGGGAGGCTAACGTCTCCTCCTAAGTTCAGGTTAGACCAAAGCTCCTTCCTCGCGTTTCATCCAATTTGTCCTTCTCCAGGCCACCCCTGCCTTCCGGATGCCTCCCAGGGCCACTCACAGGGGATGGGCCAGCCCTGTGGGACATCGGGCCCGGCAGCCATCTGGGGGCACCCCTCTCTTTAACAGGCCGTTCTCGAGGAAATTTGGTAAAAGTCAGGGAACCGGCAGGGTGAGAGGCACTTCAGCGCCCAGGACACGAATACCGCAGGTGGGTCTGGAAGGGTCCCGGCAGGGCAGAAGTGGCAGACACGCAGGGGTAACAGGGTGACAGCAGTAAGAACGTCTGCAGGGCTGCGAGCCGCCCGTACTGTGAGTACAGGCTACTGGCCGCAGATCACAGGTCCCTCCGAAAGGGACAGCCCATCCCAGGGCAGCCGGAGGCCCCTCCCAGCAGAGCTACCCATCCGGCAGCCGCGGACGCATCCTGAAACAGACCCGCGCCCAGCCCACGTCTGCGACAGCCTCGCCCACAGCAAACAACCTGCGAGGAGCAGTGAAACGGTCACGTTCTGTCCACCCCGTTCCTCCCCCGTGCCGGCCTCAGCCAGGGGCCCAGCAGTGACGCACTTTCTCTTGATTAGTTTCCGAACCTGCCACCAAATGGCCGTGAGGCTTCCCGTGGCCGCGGCGCCTCTCCGGAGCCCAGTAGCTGAGGCCACGCTTGCTCAGCAAGGGGCCGCGCTCGAGAGTGACTCAGCAGCACCCCTAGTGACCAGGAGACCCTGGAGCGAGGGAAACGCAGACCCGGGGAAACGAGCCCACCTCCTTCCAGGGGTGGGGAAGGGAGGGAAGACAGGCAGTTCCAATCTTCGGTCCTGTCCCTCTGTAAACTCGCTTAAGATGCCACGAGACCGTACACCTGTCTCTGTCTGTACATTGAAAACATATTTATCCCACTGGTGCTGTTTTTTTTTTTTAAATAGATGGGAATTCTTCCACTTCACCATGAGGAATGCCAAAGAAATGCATAATTAAAAATGAAAAAAAGAAAGTCTTTTAAAGGCTGTTTACTTGGGTGATGACGGTGACACAAATGTTTCTTTCTCCTCACTGGGCCCACCCACAGAAAGGACAGACAATGGCGCCGGGGGCCCCCTCGGCACAGACAGCCCTGGAGAGGCCTCCGGCCCAGCCCCGGCCCATTCAGCTCCGGCCTCCCTCATGCCGCCCGCCCGCTAATTACACGTCAGCCTAGCGGCTCCATCCCGCCGGCCACCGCCAGTCCCAGCCTCGGGCACGGCACTCAAGCAGTGCCTGTGATTACATTCCACCTGCCCCCCCACCCCACAAAAAAATGGGAAATAACTCATATTTAAGAAAAAAGAGCGGGCTGGCTAGGGAGAAAGGATTCACTTTGCACACGTACCAGTACTGAGCAAAAAGCCCAAAGTTCCGCTTTCATGCTGCCCTGGCCTTGGATAAACTTCAACAAACCACCCCGTAACTCTCAGGGCAAAGCCCGAAGCCCCCTTCAACCTGCAAATTGATGGATGTGTGTCAGAATCGGGCGGCTCTCCTTACAGAGGGCTTAAGTTACCCGAGAAAGTAAATAACAAAAGTTACATCATTTTCATCAACATTCATGATTCTAACTGCCTGAACCTCCACCAGAACAAAGCCACGCTATAGTTTTATGGTATTTGATTAATGAGGGCAGGGAAATTGAAGTTTTTGCAATAAAACTAGAAAAAAATCAACAGACTTTTACCGTTTTTTCCCTTATGATTTTAATGTAATGGCTCGTGTTTTCATTACTGCAGAGGCTGTACACTTTAGCTTGCAATTATGTCCCATCTGTGAAGCACTGTGTTATTACAGTTTATTCTAGTAGCTTTTCAATCACTTTTGAGTTGGGCTTTACAAGTATTCTTGCAGCAGGTGGGCTCCCTGGCACGAGCCCAGGAACACACAAAGCGCAAAGCTGGAGTTTAATGGCAGCATATGCACGTGGCACAGAGCACCAGCCTTCCCCCATATGCTGCGCGGCAGCCTCTTCAGCCTGCCAGTCACTCTTCTTACTGACTACAGTCTCTAAGTAGTTTGCTGCCAGGGAAAAATATACCAAGGCAGCAAATTTCTCCAGTGCACCATCCTTATTACTGAGACAACCCTGTCATTAGCACAAGCACAATGAACCTGAACTGGGGATGCATACCAATGAGGTGGCACCAGCACTCTCGCTTCTTATCTCTATGGAAACGCCCCCCCCCCCCCACCGACGCCTGGCGGCAGTGGACAGGCAGGAATGTCCCCCACCCATATGTCACCTAGTTAACACTACACTGTCATGTGAACCGAAATCCGCTCCGGCCCTCGCGGCACGGAGAGAAAGGAGAGGGAACAGCGGAAGTCCCCGCGGGCCTGGGGGCGTCTGCCTTTAGAACGCTGGATCCTGCACGGCTCACAGCCACGAGCACGGAACGATGCTTAAGTCTATAAATAATGTTCTCCCATTAAATCCAGCAGGGAGAGTTCGAGCAATCGAAAAGAAATTGCTTGATCCCAATAAAAAAATAGAAACCAAACATTTTTTTTTCTCTAATTAACATAAAGAGTGCTTCACTTTTAAGAGGCTGGGACAGTTCCTGGAGCCACAAGCCTCCCGGCCCTTCTCCCCTGGACTTCTTACCTGCCCCAAGACAAAATAAACCTAAAGAGACAAAGACTCCAAATGTTTGTGTGTAAAGACTTTTCCCACCTGAACGCTGTGAACTTTGCAAAGACACACAAATAAAGTATTGTTTACTGTGTGTGTCTGTGTGTGTCAGTGTGTGTCAGTGCGTGTGTCGGTGTGTGTCGTGTGTCTGTGCATGTGTCAGTGTGTGTGCGCATCTGTGTCAGTGTGTCGTGTCTGTGCATCTGTGCGTGTCAGTGTGTGTGTGTGTGTGTGTGTGTCTGTGTGTCAGTGTGTGTACGCACAAAAGAGGAACGCCAAAATTGGGGCAGGGGGTGGGGGGAGGCTTGGATTTTATTTCATAGCTCCATCTGCACACAACGGAGACAGCCTGACTCTCAGGTCTCCTCTCTGTTTGGGGTATTTTAACTCCCAGTGGATGACACATCCAGCTGTATTCTTGTCCGTATCCCACCATGAGTTCCAAAATAGAGCAGACCCCACGTGCTGGCACCTGAGACCTGGTCCCCCCTGGACTGGCTGCCCCTCTTCTCTAACGTTCAGTGCCCCTGGTCTGAATGTTTCATCCTACTCTTCACACTAAGTGTGCTCGAGACCCTGGGCCTTATTTTCTTCGTGCAGCGATGATTTTTTCCATCGTCTCTCGGCTGTCACCTCTCGGGGTAGAGACCACGGCCGCCCGCAGCAGGGCGAGAGGCGAGCCCTGTGCCAACGTCTCTGGGGACCCGTCCACACCCTCTCTGTCCCACACCCTGGGTGCCCGAGGAAGGGCACAGCCCCTCACAGTAACACATGCAACCACCCTGGACCTACCAGGAATCTAAATGAAGCCGTATTTAAGGCACAAATATGTTGTTATTTTCAACAACACCCATCAGGTATTAGATGCTGTGAAACGAAGCTGTGCTGTAAGAGGTGGTGACTTAGGAAGATGAAAAATAAAGCGGAGGCAGGGAAACTGACTTCTGAGCCCAAATCGGCTAGACATGTCAGGGTTGTGATATTCCCCCGGTACCATCACTTATAGAACATTTATTTTTTATTATAAAAGCACTTCTAGATACATGTGAAATTCACTGGGTTCTAATGGGAATAATTTCCTCCTGCATAACGTGTCCCGATGGGAATCCTGCAACTCTTTGATTTTTGTTTTTAAGTTAAAGACATCGAGGGAAAAGAAAACTTTTTTTTTTTTTTTCTGGGCTGCATTGGGTCTTCACTGCTGTGCATGGACTCTCTCTAGTTGCGGCGAGTGGGGGCTACTCCTCGTTGCGATACACGGGCTTCTCATTGCCGTGGCTTCTCTTGTGTGGAGCACGGGCTCTAGGTGCACAGGCTTCAGTAGTTGTGGCACACAGGCTCAGCAGTTGTGGCTCATGGCTCTAGAGCGCAGGCTCAGTAGTTGTGGCTCACGGGCTCAGTTGCTCCGCGGCATGTGGGATCTTCCCGAACCAGGGCTCGAACCTGTGTCCCCTGCATTGGCAGGTGGATTCTTACCCACTGCACCACCAGGAAAGCCCCAAGAAAACTTCTCTACAAAGAGAAAGCGAGGCTCTCAGCTCAGACAAAGTGGAGAAAGCCAGAGAGCTCCGGGTCCAGAGGGGTCAACTGGGTGCGAGGGGCTGTCGGCCCTTCCCCACCACAAGAGGCATTAAGGAGGCACCTTCCACCGCTGAGGGGATCTCGGCGGGAGATTTAAATAATCATGAAGAACACATGTTCCGTGACCGGGATGCTACAGCTTAAGAACGCAGAGGACTTCACAGCCTTGGGTTTGCACTAATTACACGTCCTTCCTTCTCAGCGCCAGAGCCTGGAACCCCGGTGCGTGACCCTACCCACTGGTTCCAGGACGCGGGACACGGCTGCAGCCCCCACGACTTTCCTCTCCATCCCTGAGGACAGCAGCAGTCTGCTCGGCATTTACAGGTTCAGCTGGAGAGACGGGAGCTCCTTAAGGCCACAACCCGGAATCACCAGGAGGAGGGGCCTTCCCACCCTTGTGCAGGCAGACCTTCCCTGTCCCGGGCCTCGGACACTCCTACCCATGTGATGGACACGAGCTGTGTCTATGTCACAGGAGGCCTTGGCACTCCACCCAAGCCCCCGGTCCCTCGGTCAACACTGGATGTGTCCAGCCTCTGGTCAAGCGCAATCCAACTGCAAGGCATCGGCGGAGCTGGCCAGGGTCACCCTCAGGCAGGCTCAGCCTGGCCAGGGGCTGAGGACACTGCCCGGCCTGACCGGGGGCCCTGGTCAGGAGCCCACGGACGGTGCCCATTCCTTATGGCCGGCGTCCAGTCTCGTCTGCCAGGCGCCTGTGCTGAGTGGTCACAGCCTGAGCCTCGTGGTTCTAGATTCTTCCGAGTATCACTTTCTCTGAGCTTATGCTTTTCCTTCATGGATGCTCTAATGGGTCGAGTCGTGCCCTTCCCCTAGGACCTCAGACTGTGACCTTATTTAGGAACAGGGTCATTGAAGATGTCATCAGTAAAGTTGAGATCACACTGGAGCAGGACAGTCCCCGAATCCAATACGACCGGTGCCCTTATAGGAGAGGGGAATGTGGACACAAGAGAGGGGACCGCGAGAGAAGGAGGCCACGTGAGAACCGAGGCAGGGACGGGAGGGACGCGTCTGCAGGCCAGGGGACACTCGGGGCCCCAGAAACTGCAAGAGACAGGAAGGCTCCTCCCCCGGAGCCTCTGAGTGAGTACGGCCCTGCCGGCACCGTGAACTCGGGCTTCTGGCCGGAGGCTTGACTGCCAGACGGTGGGAGGATGAAACTCTGTGGCTTAGCCGCCCCGTCTGTGGTACTTGGTCATGGCAGCCCCAGGACACCAATGCAGGGGTCCTTTACACAAGGGCTATTTTCTAGGTTTGTAAAACTCCACGTCTCATTGAAAAAGCTGTTGGACCCAGGTTCCGAGGAGCGCAGAGAAACGCTGAGCTCAAGGCCCTGGCGCCGGCGGCCTGGATTCTACTCAGTCTTTACAGAAGAGCAGCAGCCGATCTGTGATGGAGAGGAGGCTGGACCCAGCCAGCCTCAGTCCAAACCTCAGCTCTGTCACTTGGCACCTGTGCCCCCCTGGAGAAGTTACTTAACTTCTCTGAACTTCAGGTCCTTTGTCTATGAAACGAAGATAATCATACCACCTAACCTATAGATTTCCTGTAAGGCTGAAATTAGTTTTAACCCCTGTAACAAATAGCACCTAGTATATAGCAAATGCTCAGCGAGCCTTATTTATTATATCCCAATGTAATGAGATTTGTTCAAATAAAATGTTATTTTTTTCTGTTTTTAAAAAACATATTTAATTTTGTGCTATCACTGCTCAAAGCAGTTTTGCAGTTCTCTGGCAGCCATTTCAAAGGCAAGGCTTCTTCTCACGTGTGAAAGAAAACCCCAGACTTGTCCTAAGCGGCCAAGGAAAGACTTTTACAGACTCCGTGTGCAGCCCAGGCTTATGATGTGGAATGACTCGTGGTCTCAGACGGCCTCCTCCCCCTCCGATGCACTTCCCCCTTACCATCAGTAACGCCATCTTCTAAACCACATGAAGAGTCTGCCTTCTGGTTAATTTTCTCCTGTTCATTTTTCTGTATCTCCCCCCAAAATAGTAGATGCCTCAAAGATGGGGATTCTATGTAATAATTCCTTACATCTCTAGCCCTCATGCATTACTTTGCATGTGGAATGACTTCAAAGTATTTACTGAAGAAAAATAAGAAGATAAAAAGAAAGGTAACAGAGCTTATACATCACTTTCAATATACCACCCAGCCTAATAGGATCTGTACTGATATTAATTTTTTGTACAAATGAAGATATAAATGATCAGAGACTAAGCTATTCGGAACCCAAGCCTATGCCCTGCTTAATAGCTCAGAGTGTTCACTTGCTCTTCAATGTTTGATGGGGGTGGGGGCAGGGTGGTGATAACAGGGAATTCTAGGGCTTTCCTACCTGTCTCTGAGTATTAACACCTGGTATTGCTAGTGTTAAAATTAAGCTTTCTCCTTTAGTGAATTGGAAGAATTATAGTCAAATTAAAACTAGAGTAGGAAACAAGACATTTGGGTTCCAGTGCTGGCTTTTCAACTAATCAGTCATCAGAAATTCATCAAGTTATTTTATTTCTTTGGGCCTCAATTTCCTTATATTTTCAGTGAGATAATTTCAAGTAATTAACTCGCCATTCAAAAGGGTTTGCTCTTTTTCCTTTTGTATCCCACCAAATATATTTATTCCTTATCTGAATGCAACACAAATGTCAAACTTAATACATACATGTGGGATTATGGTTCTGCCACTTATAGGCTGTGGAAATCACTCCTCTGAGCCTCAGTTTCCTCATCTGCAGAATGGAACACGAACAATTCATCTCCCAAATGTTATTCTCTGTACCTCAAACAGTTCTAAGCGCTCTACAAACCCTAAGCCCTTCTTCCTTCTTACAACCTCCAGGGGCTGTTTCTATCCTGTGTCCTCGGGCACAGAGGAAAGGACTGGGGCTTAAGGGCATAAATGGCTCCCCCAAGGTCCACAGCCGTGCGGGACAGCGCCCTATCCGAACCCCGGCAGCAGCCCCAGAATCTGTGCCTTCAGAAGGCACAAAACTGGAGCTCCTCTTGGCGACATGGTGACGGTACAGTTAGGTCCTGAGTGCTCGTTAGGGCTCGGAGGTGTCAGCTCCCAGTACAGCTACCCCAGTGACACCACACGTCATTCGGGGAGCACAAGGAAGCGCTGTTAGTAAGTTCACTGGGACCGCGGGCGGAAGCCAGGACCGTCAACTCCTGAGGACAGGAAATTCTACACTCTGTGTAGAGACCATGAATGTCCCCCACAGTGGCGTTTCTCTCTGGAAGGTGACCTGAGGGGAGAAGGATTCCAGCTTCCTTACAGCAGCCCCTTAACCTGCACCCTGGAGTATGAGGCTGGGGGGCTGGTGACAGCCGAGACTGATGTAAGGTTTTCAAACCCCGCAACAGTAAAGCAAATTAAGACCCCTTGGTTATTTTTAATGTGCTCATTTATCAGCACGCCCCTCCACAGGGTGAAGAAAGATTAAGACCAAACACTCATCTTATAAAACTCACCATTTAACCTCTGACTTCGTAAAATCCACACCAAGTCATATAATATTTGTGGTCAAACTAAAATTGAGGTATAATAACGAGATGATTCCAATAGGCTGGAACAAGCAGGTCTAAAGAGCCTGATGTGCTCGGAGCGACTGATGCTTCTGAGCAGGTGGAAGGACACTAGCCAGAGTCAGAGAGTCCCAAGTCCAAGTCACAGCTTTGGTTCATCCCACTGTGGCAAGTCACCCTGCATTCCTATCACCCCCGGGTGGAGATGGGGACACCACTGTCCTACTTCACCACGGCAGGGTGGTGAGAGACCCCAATAAAACAGTTCAAATACATTCTTCCAGTGATCCGCCATTTACTGTGTACCTACTATGTGCCACGTGTGTACTGAGGATGCAGCGCCGCAGGGGGACAGAGAGAGGAATGAACCAGGAACTGCTACGCAATGTGCTGTGAGTGATGATCGAAACACGCCCGGGAGCTGGTAGATTTTAAGGAACATGCCGCCGTCTGCCCAGCACTTTGTGCAGATGGACTGGACCCTTGGGCCAGCGCTTCAGATGCCCTCCTATCCGCCTGTCCTTATTAGAAATGCCCTCGTACAGAATTCTGTTCCTTAAGATGGTGAGCCCAGATCTTTGCTCAAAATGGACAAACATTAGTGGCACAAATTTAGAGCAAGCTGCCGATATAGTAAGGCCAGTTTTCACCATCTCTTACAGGTGTTAAAATATACGTTAAAGAACAGCTGATTCTGTTTTTGTTCCATTTGCTGTGAGGTCCCCCCTGGATAACATTCAAGGTCTGTAGGAACAGACCTGGTCATTTTACCCGTTCGGAACCATCAATTTACTTCACTTCAGTTATCGAAGTGCAAATCACAGCTCCAGTTACTTCCAATCCTGGCCCCTTTAAGTTGACAAAGCGCAGATGAAATTTCAGCTTCTGTCCCTTGTAATTAGGCAAGCTGAGAGCTTGAAAGCTGGGGGTACGTAAGAACACTTTTCTAACTTGCTCTATTTAGTCCACACGGACGGCGAAGGTAAACAAAAGAAGCAAATGAATGGGTAGCTTCACCTCACGAGCCAGGTCAAAAGCCGCAGGAGCCTTCCCTTTTGTGAAAGCTTTCCTTTTTCCCTGGTGGGTGTGACCTTGACCTCAGCGCGGCATTGCCTCTGGCCTCCATGGCTGCCCTTCGGTGCCCTTCCTCACGAACTTGGTCCCATTTAGGGCCTTTCCGGAACTTCCGCGTCTTCCTCCTCTGTCTGTGCCGTACACGGTGGTGGTTGTGCCGAATCCCCTTGGGTTCGTAACCATTCCCACGTGTGGCGAAGAGACCGGAGGCTCACCAAGCCCGTCCTCCTCCAAACAGGCAGCTGAGCTACGTCCCTCGCCTCCCCGCAGCTGGGCTGGGACGCGGGACCACTGGGCCCAAGAGGTCTCCCGGAGGCCTCTCCAGACGGCCGTTCTACCTGCACTGTGTCTGGAAGGACCCCGGGAGTCCAGAAGAGATGGCAGCAGCACAGAGGGAAGGATCCAGGTCGGTGCCCGGGCCTCCGTTTGGAGAAGGATGCCCAGGAGAGGTGCCCGTCGGGAAGGCCCCCAGCAGACAAGTGCAGGTGGGAAATGACCCTCTGAGACCTGGGCCGGTCCGCCCAGCAGCCACGCCTGCTCGCCGCAGCCCACACCTGTGCTCTCCCCTGACCTTCCCTTGCACGCTGGACACCCGTCTGGAATGTTCCACCAGAACCTCAGGACAAACTTGTCTCCCCAGTGAACCCCAATCTGCCCTTGCTCCGTCGTCTCTGCCCGCAGAGGGGCTGTTACCTTTGGCGCACTGGGAAGCCGGTGACGAGTCCTCACCCTTGACCCCCGGCCCCTGGCCCTGCCTCTCCTGCCTTCGCTCCCAAATCCCACCTGTCTTTCTCCCTGGTCTGGCCCACTGAGCCCTTGCCTGGCCCCCGGGGGACCCTGTCTGCCCCCTTAACATACAGGGATGCATGTTTGATTAAGACGTCACCTGCCAACCCCCCCCAAAGCAGCTTCCGCACGGAACCCCGGGGCCGTTCGGGACAGGGGTCCGGGCGGGATCGGACTCACACCCGCTGCTCCCCGGCCAGGCTGCGCGCCACCCCTGCGTCCAGGCCCTGCCTCACCACCCCCTCCCTGGAGGGTGGCTGCGAGCTCCTGGCACCCGATGCGTCTGTCCTCACTGGCCAGGCATTCTTCTTTGTACGCTTTCTGTCTCCTCTGCTAACTGCAGACTGCTCCCTTTCCTGTGTCCACTGTGGCATCTGAAGCCACAAGGCAAGGTCTAAAAAGAGGAAGGGTCTTACCAACCACACTGGCCGAGGAAGGAAGGGAGGAACGGATGACAGACACTGCGTTTCCAGCCCCACAACCGCCCCAAACCCACGTTTTGCCCCCGTTACGGAACTGTGCCCCTTGGATCAGGCCCAGGGAGGCCTGTGTCCAGCTAGTGCTCGGAGGCTGACCTCCCTGGGCCTGATGCAGGCGAGACTGCCAGGGGTCACAGTGCCCGACCCTCAGGACCCCGGGCCACTCTCGGCTGCCGGGAGCCCTGGCTCCTCCGCTGCATTAGGTCCAACGTGGGCTGAGACGTGGAAGCCCTTTCAAAGCTCGACACAAGTGTTCGCAGGAATCATCACAATTATCTTCAGTACCAGGGACGTTAGCGGGGTGGTCAACACCCAGGCCACACACATCGTGGTGCGAAATGTGTTTGTGAAGGTTTACACCTCCCTGGCCTCAAACTCAGCCTGTCCCATGGGCCTGAGGGGCGGTGGCGTTTCACGGGGAGACGGGTGCGGGGAGAAGCCCTGCTGCACCCAGATAGTGACCCACGAGCCACGTACCATCCTCCCCACACGCCCCTGCCTCCACCGTCAGACAGGACTCGCCCGTGAGTCGGGGAAGGGATCGTCCCTCCACCTCGTCCTCTGGGGCTGGAACAGGTAGAAATCCAGGTTTATGGTTAACAGCTGGTTCCCAGCAGGTCTTCCAAATCTTTTACAACTTACAGTTAAAAGACAGGTTCAAAATTTAGGTGATGAGACACTGGTCTAGCCATGGGCTGAGGAACGAGGCTGGATGTTGACAGTGTCTCATGCGGAGCTGAGGTCCCAGGGCTGAGGTGTCCTGTGTGACCCCCGGATTTCTGCTGTCCCTTGGGGCATCCCTCCCACCGTGTTCTGTGCCAAGGTCCCTGCCAGGGGCATTCCTGGTGCCACAGAGCCTGGACTTCCACGAAAGCCTGTCGCCATAGGAAGGGCTGGTTCTTCACGCCACCCGAAACGTTTGTCACGGTCATGCACTCAGATGACACCTGCGACCCCCAAAGCTCTGCACACCCACCCCCATTATCGCACAACAGTGATGGCAGGTGGTGCTGCGTCAAGGCCCCCTTATACGCAGCAGAGATTTAATACATTTGCCCCAAAAAAGTCCAGGGCATCGTCGAAAGTATTTTTCAAGGTTAAAATCGGCATATTTTCGCAGTAGAATTTTAGAACGTGAGAAACAAACGAAAAAGTGTCTTTCTTCCTCCTTAGGAAGACTTTCAGATTCCTTAAGCTTAAACTATTATAAACACCCTAAAACTCGACCCGACGGCCTTTCTCCTAAGAGGGAAGGGGCACCACGCCGACATCTCACCTGACCCTGTGTGCAGCCCTAGGGCCACACGGAGGCTGTGTGGTGTCTCAGAGCAGCTCCCGTGAAGGAAGCCGGAGACTCTGCCTGTACTCCTGTGATTCCCTGACCACCCGCTCCGTGGGCGCCTGTCTCTGGAGCTCCCCCCACCCCTACTCCATCCCACAGCCCTGGCCTCATCCAATGCTGTCCTGCAGAGAAGTCGAGAAAGAAGGATGCTGACCTGGCCGAGGAAAAGAGAGGTGATTTTCTGTAACTTGATTTTACGCAACCAAATGTATGCATTTTAAATAGGCTCACGCTAATACCCACAGGTGGAAATAAACAGGAATTATGTTCTCTAGTTATCTGCAGGCCCGCAGAATCTCAGCCCCAGAATGGCCGTTTGGGACCCTGTGCCCAACCTCAAGGCAGGGCCACAAAAACCTTTCCAGATGCCAGAGCACGACTCTTATTTATAGAAGAAAAGTCACAGTCGTCTGCCAAGGATTAGTGCCTTCGCTGTGAGGAAATTCAGCAGCCGTGGAAAATGCTTGTCTCTGTCTCTGTCTCTCTCTCTGTCTCTGTCTCTCTGTCTCTGTATCTCTCTGTATCTCTATCTGTCTCTGTCTCTGTGTGTCTCGCTCTCTGGTCTCTGTCTCTGTGTCTCTCTCTGTCTCTCTCATCTCTCTCTGTGTGTCTCTGTCTCCCTGTCTCTGTGTCCCTGTCTCTGTCTCTCTGTCTCTGTCTTTCTGTGTCTCTGTCTCTTTCTCTCTGTGTGTCTCTCTGTCTCTGTGTCTCTGTCTCTCTGTGTCTCTGTCTCTGCGTCTCTGTGTCTCTCTCTGTGTCTCTGTCTCTCGCTGTCTCTTTCTGTGTCTCTGTGTCTCTGTCTGTCTCTGTGTCTCTCCCTCTGTCTCTCTCCAGTTGGAGGCAGGTGGCTCTGTTACAACCCTCCCTGGCAGACGGTCCTCTGGGATGAAAGAACAGACCCCCTCAGATCTGCCCCGACACCCACAGGCTGCAGCATGGGGTCTACAGTGGCTCAGACCTGGGACGGGCTGTGATGCCCAATAGCCACATGGCTGTCGCTCTCCTCCCCCACACAGTGGCAGCTTCAGCGCCGGCGGGGCAGCTGTGGATCCCCAGCAAGCAGCGCACACAGAATCACAGAACGCCCATATGGTCCCGGCACACAGCAGATGCTCAACAAATGGCCCGTGCAACTCTCAGGAGGCGCGGACCCCTGAGCGGGGCTCCTGGACTCCATCCTCGGCCTCGGCCCAGCGACGCGCACGGCCCCATCAGACCGCCAGGAAGACGGTCGGTCCCGTCCCCGCGGGTCTGTCTGCTTCCTTCGCGCACCCTCTGGGTGCCTTTCCCACGGCAGCCGGGGGAGGAAGTGCAAGGCCGGAGGTGTGTTGGGTGAGTCCCAGCTCAGAGCCCCAGACGCGGGCAGGGACCCCACTGGCTCAGCCACGCACGCACTTTGGCTGCAGGACCGGCCACCCGGCCATCCGAGCTGGTCCAGAGCCGGTGATCGGAGACGGCAGAGGAGGCGCTGGGGGCAGAGGCCTCCTGTGAGACCACAGCTGGGACCCTGCTCGTGTGTTTACAGTGCACTCTGTCACGACGTCTTTTCTTCACATTTTCGCCACAAGCAAAGCCCAGTTTGCAATATGGTGGCTGTTAGTCAAATACCAGCAAAGCATAAGGCGATGTCGGCAAGATTCTCCGGCGTTTGGGTTTAGGAAGACGTGCGGCGCTCACGGCGATCAGGAAGTGACCAGCGCCCAAAGCCACCCTCCCCACTGACCCCTTAATACACGGCGCCGAACGTCAGCACCCAGTTGGCACTTAACCAACATTAGGCTATTTTGCTTTTTTTTTCCTAGTGAAAGTTAATCAAACCGTAGCAACAGAAGTGAGATCCTATGAAATAACATTTAAACAAAACTGTGGAAAATATAACATACAAATGCTTCCAGCTTGAGGAGGAAATGAAAACCCAAGCTCAGCACGGCCCAGGAGCAGCCGGAGATGCTTCTGCCCCTGGGGCTCGAGTCCCCTTTGCTTCCAAGGGGGCAAATCCCGGCAGATTTTCAACTGTTGTCACACTTATACTTGCTTCCAAAAGTAAAGTGAAGATTTATTTTAAATACATATCTTTTCAAATTTTGCTTGTAAGATGATTTGCAGCCAAGAGATTTTCCCTTGAGGGAAAATAATAGCTTTTTCAATCACTAATATGCTAATATCCAGAAATTCAGAGGAAACCCACCCCGCTGGCATAGCCGCAGGTATGGTTTTAAAATGTTTTTATAAGATACTAAGAGATGCTTTATTGCTGTAAGAGGTTTTTGTGTTTTCCATAAAATGAAACAAGAAACATTTTACAAGACAGTATATTTTATAAATAGTAAAATTCTTAATATAAATCTTACTACACAGCTGTAATAGTATACTCACCAAGATTCTTTATTTAATTGTGCTACAAGGTAAAATGACAGATAATTCTTCTCTTCAATAATACTGATAAATGCTCCTTGTTTGCTGCTGAGTTTTCAAAATAGCAAGATTGGTTTCTCTTCAAGGCTGATTAAAAAATCATGCTAATATATACATGCTAATTTTCTTTGTTGCCCTCATAATGAGACTTTGAAGTTGCCAAAGCTTCCACTTTAGAACTATTCCAAGATTCTAAAATTAGGAGATTCAGTGAAGTGTTAGACTATGCACGTGGAGACCAAGGACACAAACGTCCTGCACTATTCCAAGTCTCTGAATTTGGAAATGCCAGAAAGTTTCATCAGACAAAGCACTGCGTTCTTCTATCAATTCGTCTTTATAACTGCCAAGGGTATCAGGATAGAAAATAAGGACATTATTCATTCATGCACTTATTTCTTCCCCTCTGGGTCAGGTTTATCCCCCAACCTCACTGATTTACACCACACACGCACACCCCCCTTTCCTGTCAGTCGAGCATCTGCGTGAATCCACGGTCACACTGAACAGAGTGCGGGGCACGTGCAGGACCTCAGGGGCTTTATGAGGTGGTGCTGCGATGGAACCCCTCGCACCCCGCAGTCCCCGCTGCCACGTGATGGCGTCCTCGGACGCACACGAGATGGAGAACTGAGCATGTTCACCCTCTTAGAACAAACTGCGCCAAGCCAAATACCAGCACACCTCGTTTTACTGTGTTTGCAGATACTGCATTTTTCACAAACTGACGGTATGGGGCAACCCTACGTCGAGCAAGTCTATTGGCCCATTTTTTTCTAACAGCACTTGCGCACTTCGTGTCTCTACGTCACATTTTGGTAACTCTCGCAATATTTCAGACTTTTCATCATTATTGTATTTGTAAGGTCATCTGTGACTAGTGATCTTTGATGTTACTACTGAAGGCTCCGACGATGGTCAGCATTTTTCAGCAATAAAGTATTTTGTAATGAAGGCACATACATTGCCTTTTTAGACATAATGTTATTGCACACTTAATAAACTACAGGGTAACATAAGCATAACTTTTATATTTGCTGGGAATCCAAAAATCCACGTGACTCTAATTGCAATATTTGCTTTATTGTGGTGGACTGGAACCGAACCTGCAGTACCTCCAAGGTGCCTGTAGATATAGTTCTTACTTTTAAATAATTTTCTTCAAACGGGAAAGGAGTGGTCCTGCTGGGGCCCAGGACACTGGGTGGAGTGACAAGAGCAGCGTACGCTTGTCTTATCTTAGCCACCTTCCCCCAAGTTCAGGCTCCTAGCCGGGCCGTTGGGCACTCCCACGTTGGGACCATGGAGGTGGACCGTCCACCTGGGCTCCACGGAGCCCTCTCTTGCTTCTTCCCTCGCAGTGACCATGACATGGACTCAGTGGGACGGCGGCACATGCAGGGGCCCCGGAGATGTCCAACTCGGCAGCGTCCACGCACACTGTCGGGACCACCTGCTGCTCACCCATAGGCCGGGGTCCCGGGCATGGAAGTCAGGGATCCCTCCGCAGGCCTGGGGAGGAAGAAAAGCCCTGTCCCCACCGGCGGGGGCATCCAGGTCGGCCCCCTTCAGGTTAGTGTTTGCAACCTCCCAAGGACAGCAGTGGTGTCCCAAAGCACAGGGACGTGCCCTGGGCACCCGGCCTTCCTGCGGTGCCGTGGAAAGGCCACAGCCCTCGTGCAGCCAGGCCTCTGCAGGGTGGAAGCACTTCATCAACTTGCAATTACACACTGATTAAACAATGAGGCGTCCCGGGGTTCTGCTGTCGTCCCGACAAGCACTCATCAGGCTAATGTGCAAGCCCCACAGCTCCAAGGGAGCCAACTCCCCTCTAACTCTTCCCTCTAGAGACTAAAGCATTGCTACAGACGGAGCCTCCGTTAGAAGCACCATAAACTAACCGTGAGTCATGTTCAAACAGTCTGACCCTCCCTGCCACAAATCGTGGCGTGTTTTCCAAGAGGTCTTCCTTGGGTTCGGGGGATTTGCATAGTGCAAGTGCAGAAAGAAGTGTCGAGAATAGACAATGACCTGTTTGCCTTGTAACTTCACAGAAAGGGGAAAAAACTGAAATGACGTATTCTTCATCGGCGTAGCTTTTCCTCTTGTAACAGCTGAGAAGGCGAAACGGAACAATGCTCTTGTCAGCCCACAACACCCGACGGGGACGCGGGAGATGAAGGGGGCGGGCTGCAGGGAGCCGGGGCCTCCCAGACGCACGTGCGGCCACCCAGCCCCCCTCCCCACACCTTCCCAGGTACGTGTGAGGGTCAGTGTCTCGTGGGCACCGTGACAAAGTGACACCACAACAGACACAGCCCTGGGGGCACGAGTCCCGGATGGCGGTGTGGGCAGGGTGGGGAGGGTCTGTCCCGGCCTCCCCGAGGCCTCTGGTGGCTCCTGGCTTGGGGCAGCACGAGTCCAGTCTTCCCACGACGTCTCCTGGGGTCTCTTCTGTGTCCAAACTCCCCTTTTATAAGGACACCAGTCACTGGATTAGGGCCTCCCTCCCCCACTATGACCTCAACTGATTCCACCTGCAATCATCCTATTTCCAAAGAAGGTCACGTTCCGAGGTTCTGGGGGTTAGGGCTCCAACGTGGGAATTTTGGTGGGACATTTTCAAGCCACACGGTACTGAGGGCGACATGACAGGTGAGGTGATTAGAGTCAGTGAGGTCGAGTGATACATCGATCTCCTGGAGCCCATCAGGGCTGCAGTCGGCTTGCGAAACACACTGCGCTCACCTGAAAGGGTGGCCCTTTCTGAAACCCTTTACTATTCCCACGCCCTCAGCTTTGCCTCACAGGACATCATCCAGAAAGACAAATGCCTGCGGCCTCGGGGTCTCACCTGCTGTGGCAGCGCCACAGGTGCCGGGGCCAGATATGAGCTGGGGGCAGAAGAACACTGACCTGCAGGCAAAGGCTGGGGGCAAAGGTGGGAAGGGGTTCTGCAGCTCCAGCGCCAGCCGGCCGACTGAAGCCTTTTTAGTCTGTTTCGCTTCCAACCAAACGTGGCTCTTCTCCTTTGGAGCCATCGCATCTTACGGGATATCATCGTCTGATGGGCTTGATCTATCCCCACCCTTTCTCCCCAGAGGCTGGAAACATCTCCTGAACTTAGGATTTCCCTGCAGTACCAAGCACGGTGAAACCTAGAAAGTTACTGCTGACCAAGTGCTGTCCTAACCCAGTGAAAGTCACTTACAGTCAAGGTCAGTCTCAAGTAACTCACGTCGCCACAGCTGAGAGAAGCCAGAAGCCTAGTTTCTAAGCTGGTTGGCACTTCTGCCAGTCTCACACCAGAAGCCCCTCCACTCCCACAGACGAAAGACATCAGGACTATATTAAGGATATAATAGCTTTCTGGCCTCTAGTCAACCAGACACACACCCCTTTAACTTGTTCAGGGGCATTTCAGAGTTTCCGCTCAGAGTTCTGAGCCTGCCCTCTGAGGCCTCTGTGCTCCAGCCTCAGCCTCTGTTCAGACGTCCTCCATCCACAGGTCCTCTGACCCCCCGGTGCCCATCCCCAGGGCCTCTCCTGCAGCCACCACCAGCCTCAGCACCTCCACTTCTGAACCTCTGCTCCTCCCGTGCGTTTTGCTTAGAAGATGCCTCCCTTTCTCTCTGCCAGTCCCAGGGACATCCATCTGCAAACACGTTTTCAGCATTTAAGACAAAGACTAATATCCTTAATAAATAAAGAGTTTCTATAAATGAATGATAAAAACAACAGAAGAAATGGCCAAAAGTGTGAAAAGGCAATTCAAAGAAGAAGAGGAGGAAGAAAGAGAGAAGGGGGTGGGTGGGGAGGAAGAGGGAGGGAGAGGCGGGGAAGGAGGGGGGGGAAGGAGGCGGGGGAGGCGGGGAAGGAGGCAGGGGGAGAAGGAGGCGGGGAGGGGAAGGAGGCGGGGGGGGAAGGAGGCGGGGGGGGGCAAGGAGGCAGGGGGGGAAGGAGGCGGGGGGAAGGAGGCGGGGGGGAAGGAGGCGGGGGGGAAGGAGACGGGGGTGGAAGGAGGCGGGGGGAGGAGGTGTGGGGGAAGGAGGTGGGGGGGAAGGAGGCTGGGGGGGTGAAGGAGACAGTGGTGGGAAGGAGGCGGGGGGGAAGGAGGGGGGAAGGAGGCGGGGGGGAAGGAAGCAGGGAAGGAGGCAGGGGGGGAAGGAGACGGTGGGGGGAAGGAGGTGGGGGGAAGGAGGCAGGGGGGGAAGGAGGCGGGGGGGAAGGAGGGGCAAAATAGCTAGGTAGCACATGAAATGTAATAATCAACTAAATATAAACAGGTGGTGAATTTTCACCTATAAAACTAACAAAAACAAACATTCTTAGGGAGCTCACAGGGCAACAGGCACCACGCCACCAGACCACCCTGCTGGTCAGAGCATAAATCCGTGCGCTGCAGGAGGCCACCCAGAGGCAGGTGGAAAAGACCTCTAACGCGCACACGCCACTGACGGAGAGGTTCTGAGAACTGATTCAGAGGAAATCACGAAGAATGTGCAAAATGGTTAGAAGCAGGGTGTTAGGAACCAGTCTGAGTTCCTAGCAAAAATGGAAAACCCTCCAGGAGGGCCTGTGTCAGTAACTGTTATACAGCTGCTTAATGGAATAGTTCGTGGTCATTTAACATGATGCTGTAGAAACACATTTGTTTACATGGGAAAAAATCAATATGCTATTAGGAGAAAAGAGCGGATTATACAACTTCATGAACGTTATGGTTCTGTGTCTCTCTCTTTCTCTGTCTCTCTCTCTATATGTACACACACCCTGAGTATAGTGCCTGACACACACTAAGCAGCTCACGACTAGACAATATGCATGACTAAGTCAGTGTGCATCGCAGGGAGGAGGCTTTCTGGAAAGATGCATGCCACCATGCCACCAGTTTTGTCTTGGTTAGTCAGGTACAACTGTTTTTAGTCTATTTTTTTTTTTACTTGTCTGTATTGCCTGATTTGGGGTAATAGCTGTGTCTACTTTTGTTATATAAAATAATAACAGGTACTACATTAAAATACAAAGTAAATTCTACCCAACCTTCCAAACCACCTACAATTTAAATCCCTAATCATTAGAGAAATGCAAATCAAAACTACAATGAGATGTCATCTCACACCGGTCAGAATGGCCATCATCAAAAAATCTAGAAACAATAAATGCTGGAGAGGGTGTGGAGAAAAGGGAACCCTCTTGCACTGTTGGTGGGAATGTAAATTGATACAGCCACTATGGAGAACAGTATGGAGGTTCCTTAGAAAACTAAAAATAGAACTACCATACGACCCAGCAATCCCACTACTGGGCATATACCCTGAGAAAACCGTAATTCAAAAAGAGTCATGTACCAAAATGTTCACTGCAGCTCTATTTACAATAGCCAGGACATGGAAGCAACCTAAGTGTCCATCAACAGATGAATGGATAAAAAAGATGTGGCACATTTATACAATGGAATAGTACTCAGCCATAAAAAGAAACGAAATTGAGTTATTTGTAGTGAGGTGGATAGACCTAGAGTCTGTCATACAGAGTGAAGTAAGTCAGAAAGAGAAAAACAAATACCGTATGCTAACACATATGTATGGAATCTAAGAAAAAAAGGTCATGAAGAACCTAGGGGCAAGACGGGAATAAAGAGACAGACCTACTAGAGAATGGACTTGAGGATATGGGGAGGGGGAAGGGTAAGCTGTGACAAAGTGAGAGAGAGGCATGGACGTATACACACTACCAAACGTAAGGTAGATAGCTAGTGGGAAGCAGCCGCATAGCACAGGGAGATCAGCTGGGTGCTTTGTGACCGCCTGGAGGGGTGGGACAGGGAGGGTGGGAGGGAGGGAGACACAAGAGGGAAGAGATATGGGGACGTAAGTATATGTATAACTGATTCACTTTGTTATAAAGCAGAAACTAACACACCACTGTAAAGCAATTATACTCCAATAAAGATGTAAAAAAAAAAAAAAAAAACTGAAATGGACTCAGAAAACAAAAATCCCTCTCGTGAAAACGGTCTCCAATTCCTGCAGCCTGCTGTGCCTTCCCTGTATGTCCCTGTGGGATGAATTCCACTGAGCGCCAGATCACGAGCATTTGTGTACCGTCTGAGCGTTTGCTGCGTCCGTCCAAGGCCAGGGACTCCTCGGGAGCAAGGACTGCGTTCATCTTACTGGGCCCTCAGGGCTGCATGCAGCCTGTCCTCTTGGAAACCAGTCACCGACTCCCACCGGGATCTGCCAGGGGGCTGAGGCAGGTGCAGGAGTCACGGTGAGGAACAGCAGAGGGTCCGGTTTGGGTGCAGCCAGAGGGAGAACCCGTGGAGGGAACACAGAAGCTTCTGTGAAGCAGGAAGCGCTTAGAAATCCATCACAGGGACCCAGGACCTGCCCAGAATCTCTCTGAGATGGAAATTCAGCAGACACCTCAGTGCATGAAATATCAACCGTTCCCTTCATGTGGGGAGGGGCTGGAGCTGACCGAACCGGCCTGGGACAGAGTCGTGCCTAGATTTCGGACTTCAGAGACACCAAAAAACCTAGTGATCGACTTCTTTTAAACCTAGAGAAAGCTTCGTATTTTTTCTCATAAAATAAATTATCGATCTGTAAGATACTAACCTCTCCTAAAGGATCAGTATTGCCACTTAAACCAAAATCACATACCGCCTCCACCAGGGAGCATCTGATCTAAATCTCGGTGAGGAGAAAACCTACACAAAAGCAGAGCAAGGGCGGCTTTGACCCAAAGTCAAGGTCAGCACGGGGCCTAAGGTCTGAGCACAGCCAGCTGTAACTCGAGCACTAGAAGCCAGGAGAGCCACAGTCAAAGATGTCATTTGCACGTCTCTGCTAACAGAACAGGAAACAGGAAACTATCTTTCCTTGTACTGTGCCTTTTAGGCACCGCTTAAAAATTTTTCCTGAAGTGAAATCTATATAACGTAACCCGAACCATCTTAAAGTGAACGATTTGACGGCATTTAGCGTATTTCCAACGCTGTGCGGCCACCTCTTCCACCCAATTCCAAAGCCCCGAAAGGAAACCCCGCGCCCGTGGAGCAGCTGCTCCCCATTCCTCCACTCCCCAGCCCTCCTGACCCACACGACCATCAGCCTACTTTCTGTCTCTATGGACTTGCTTTTCTGGACATTTCACAGGCGTGGGATCACAGATGACGTGGACTTGTGTGTCTGGCTGCTTTCGTGCTGCAACACGTCCTCAAGGTTCACCCACGTGGTGGCAGGTGTCAGTGCTTCATTCCTCTCTGAGGCTGAGTAACATCCCATTGGATGGATGGATGGACCACATGTCGCTTATCCATCATCCGTTGGTGGCTGGGGCCCCTGTACAGAGCACTGCTGTGAACGTGCGTGGACCTGAATTGCGCACAAGTGTTCAAGCACTTAATCCCTATTACTTGGGGGTACATGGCTAGAAGCAGGATTGCTGGGTTCTATGATAAATCTACGCATAAGCTTTTGAGGAGCCTAAGCATATATTCTATGTCACAGAAACACCGTAACTGCTCACCACTGGTAACTATTAACTGTAACTAATCGCCTTTTACTTGTTACCACAAGTTCTACCCCCGTCAGGCTGCTTTCCTGATTGGAAGGCAGCTTCTTTACCTTCTTCTCTTTGCTTTCTCTGAAGGTCTGGATAAGAATGCCAATGCCCAGTTGAAGCTTTCTCTTCATTAATATCCTGACCCTGAGACCAGCTCACAGCAGAAACAGAGGCAGTGGCGGGGACGGGGTGGGACAAGCTTCTCAGCCGCTCCACTGTCCGGCCACGGCCTCCAGCTCCCGATTCTCAGGAGGATCGCCCTCCGCTGCCCAGGCTTGTTTGAGGGGATGCTCCCGCGTCCGGCAGGGGCAGGGGAAGCAGCCTGGACCCTGGGAAGTCGGGGCTTGGGATCCTAGACATCCATTCCATCACCAAAAACCCCCTCCGAGGGCTCCCCCCGGAGCAGTGGCCCTTGGCCTGTCCACCTGCCTGTGTCTCGAGCCGCAGCGGCTCCGAGCTCCCACTCTGGGCGGCACTGCATTACAAAGTCTAGGCCCACAGAGACCCAGTCGTCAAACACTGATGAAAACAAATAGGGGTGGAGGGAGTGAGTAACCCTCTCTCCGAAATGAAGATGCTCACACCTTTGATCCGCTTCTAGCAATTCACTCTACACGAGTACGTGCTGCAAAGAGGTTTACTGCAGTGCTCTATGTAGTAGTAAATGCCGTAAGCACGTGCAGCTTAAATGCATTCAGGGGAGAGCCACAGTGTGAGATACATGACAGCCAGTAAAAAGAAGAAGGCGTCCCCAGGGTGATGCTACGTAGATTTAAGGTGGTCCTACAGAGGCTGCCCTTCCCACAAACGACCACACAAGGTGACCCTGGGAGAACCTGGGCGTGGGGCAGGCCCCATGCATCTGCTCGTTTTGTGGCAGCTCTGTGGCCCGGAGTGGCCTCCCACATTGGCCTGGGGAGGCACGGGAAGGGGACAGGCTGTAAGAGCAGGGCCGCCAGGGGCGGTGCCAGTACAGACTTCCCGGGTGGCACAGCCAGAGCCGCCCAGGGCCAGGCAGCCAGCTGGGGGTGGCAGGTCACCTGGGGACCTGGGCAGTGGTCACTCAGCCTTGTACGAGAGCGTTGGAAAACGGTACAAAGGTGTGGGCCTATGGTGCAGACCAGACTAACCTTAGCTGTGGGCGAGGTAAGACAACGTCAGGTAACCATGCGTGCTGGTAAGAAATCACCTCTAAGAGAGCTCGTGTAAGGTGAAAAACAGTATTTAGAATTTATCTTTAAGAGACACGCTTAGATGTAGTCATAAAGAATTGAATATATAAATTATACATCTATAACACCGTATATATATTATATGTGCACAATTGTAGACGGCTGGGTATACATACAGTATACACTTATGGATGCAGAGATCATTCCTGGAAATATTTACAGAAGCTGGTCCCAGCAGTTGCCTTTAGGCAGCAGAGCTGCTTTCCATGGCCTGCTTTTTGTCGCTTATTTTTGAACTGCAAACACATACTCCTTTTTTCCAGCGTTTTTTTAGTTGCCGAAAATGAAATAAAATATAATGCACCTTCACCATAAGAAGGAGAAGATGTACTATTTGTTCCGTCCACCAAATGTCATGTGCCTTATTGACGGATGTGACATTTTAAAGCATTTCTGTCACCTTCAAAGGCCCCTCAGTAATGAAATGGAACACATCAGTGAGCAGTTATCTCAAGGGAGGGCATGCACGAGGCAGGAGCCCTCGCCATTTCGCAGCCAGGGAAACTGAAGTTCGCGTGGCTCTGAGGCTCGTCGGAGACGCCCAGAAGCCCTCGGCCTCCCCTGGCCACGCTGGCCAACACCATTAAAAATACTTATTTTCCCGAGAGGACCTCCTCTTCTACCTGCTACACTCCCCTGTTCTGTTATGGCTTCGGCGGGGAAGGCTTTAGATAGCTCAAGACCAACTCCTTAGACTAGGCAGAACAGAGCCAGATGCGTCTGACGGGAAGAGTGGGGCCACGGAAGACTGGCCTCTCCATTCCGCTAGCCTCCCTCTGGTGACCAAGTCCTCCCTGAGCACACGGAGAGTCACTGGGGCAGAGGGACCCCAGCCCTCCCCTCCATCCTCAGCCCCCAGAGCCCAGGGCCCTGCACTCTGTCCCACAGTAAACAGAGCCACCTGGAAGGCAACGCGCTGGGACCCGGGTGTTCTTGCTTTGAGCCTGGACCACCTGCCGGACCTCCTAGGACCATCCTCTCCTGAGCTGCCGCCATTGCTATAATCCCTAATGCAGATGATTATCAATACAAAGGATGAAAACCCTTCCATCACCATTTAAAGCAAGGGCTATGAGCATAGGTGATAAGACAGACAGATGTGAATTCCACCTGGATTCCAAACCGTGGCACATTTAGCAAGACAACAAACCTCTCAGCACAGCTTCTTCACAGTACACTGGGGCTGGTTAAAGCCCTTACTTCAAAGAGGCATTCGGGAATAAACGAGGCGGAGGACGCAGACGCAAAGCTCAGTGTCCAGCACTCCGCAAACGCCCTCGCTCACAAACAACAGGTGGGGACGGTCTGTAAGCGAGTCTCTACCTCTGCCAAAGCTTCACCTACCAGCACTACCAGCAATACCTGCCCACCTGTCGGCTGGCCAGTTACACTGTTATCGGCCAGCATCGCAGAATAAGATTGTTGTCTCAGAATAAGAAACTAAGCTTCTTTCCCCCGAACTAATTCACGTTAATTAAAAGTCAGGGAGTGGAAAAGCCAAAACGCCAACGGGAGTTTCAGGCGCTTTACGCTCGGCTTTACTTCTTTCTGGAAACGACCCAGGAGGCGGGGGAGAGGGGGATGCCCGGGGGGGGAAAGCACGATGCTTGTACTTGTCCCTGCCTTATTTATTTTACTGTCACTGGTGCCCTTCGATGCTGACAGTTATACAATAGTCAAAATGTCAAAAAGGAAGCTTGAGATGCGAGATTTCCACCAGCGACGTCACAGCTCCCGCAACTGTTGGCCGCAGGCGTCGGACGAGAGATCCAGCCTTCACCTGGCGTGTTGACAAAGCCACTGGCATCCCAGCGGAGACCGTGTTAGGATCAGCTGCCTGCTCCGCAATGTTTACACCCGCATTGATGTAGTGACAGGCTGATCTCATTACATGTCAATAACCCAGTCCTGAGGCTCTGAGGAGACCGGAAAAGGACGACAAGCTCCAAGGGCAATTCCGAGCACCAGCACCCAACCTTCAGACTCAATTACCGGAGAGCCAGCCAGCTGGTGGGAAAGGGGAGAAACCTCAATTTTACAACCTGACATGCACTCGCTCCCTTTTAAAAAACTACACTTTCTGCCTTTCAAAAGCTTGTTTTCACAGAGCCGATTGGCTCTTATTACATAACCTGTATAAATGATAGATTCCGGGAACTTAGGGCCGAACAGTAGAAAAACAAGTGTGCGTTGGGTTTCCGATTAGCACTGGCCCTGCCCACACCCACCCACGCGCTGAAAACCTGCCTGCACAGAGGGAGGCGCTCCCTGAAAGCTCAGATCCCCCCCGACACAGAGGCCCGAGAAGGGAAGCAGAATGCATTGTTTGTCCAGGGCCTGAGCCTGGGCCCTGTGGCCGCTGAGCCTGGAGCAAGCAGGGTTCCTAAATCTTTGATGAAATGCATTGTGTTCAGGAGAACGACCTGTGATTTGAAACTGGGACTGGTTTGCCTGCCGGGCTCGGGTCTTTTAAGGTCAAGCAGTCAACCACTGTGTATTTTTATTCATCCATCGGTGTTTACGTCTTTGTTGCATTGTGAAGCTCCCCACACTATGGGTTGAGAGCCTATTGGAAATGTTTTAGAACCACAGTGCCGGGTACCTAAACAGAACTTAGTAGATATTCAGAGCAGATAATGTGAGCGAGCGAAGGCAAGCAAGGCACCAGGAGTGACCTCCAGTGAAGGCGTCAGAAGCTTCCTCTCTAAAGGGACGGACAGTAAATATTTTGGGCTTTGCAGGCCACTACTCAACTCTGCCCCTGCAGCCCCAGAGCAACCATATGGAAATGACGTGTGGCCGTGTGCCAGTCACATTTTATTCAGGGACATTGAGATTTGAATCTCTCATAATTTTCATGTGCCATGAAGCACCATTCTTCTTTTAATTTGCTTTCCATCCATTTACAAATGTAAAAACCACCAATCAAAAATGGGCGTGAGCCAGCTCTGGCCCCAGGCTGTCGTTGGCCAACCCCTGCTCCACTACTGAGAAGGGCCTTAACGCAGGCAGTGGCTTCATTGTTATACAACACAAGGATGCTAGGTCTGATGACCTCAACCTGGTGCCCTGTGCTTAGAAAAAAACTGATGTGGGTTTTCTTCTCCCCAAAGACTGACTTAACCCAAAGTATTTTCATCACTGATGAAAACTGGGACTCGCGTGTTCCAGGGTATCTGGCTTCCTGGTTGACCATTTTAAAATAATGTTTTCTAGTACTTGAAGGGACCACCACCGATTTCATGCAACTCAGGCAGACAGTGAAAGCAGAAATGAGAATAAACAGGTTGCTAAACTTTGGGGTAGATCTTGTTTCTGGGATAAACACTCTGGTGTCTCTCTGGTAATTACAACATTCTGCTTTTGTATTTGCATTCCAAGAGCATACCCAGGCATTTGGGGTTTAAGCACACCCATTTCTGAGGATGCCCCCAGACCTCACTAAAGCTCTCTTGTGGCTGTAATATGGCTTAGAGACGAGCCAGATGGCCAGCCCCACAGGTCCTGATGATGCTAATATCCTAAGATTCAAGAGAAATACTTAAACGATGAACAGGACGAATTTTTCCTGATGTGTCACGTGGGCAGAGGTGAAACAATTAGGAAGCAGGAGGCTTTGTCAAAGGGGTACTTTAATCAGGACAAGCAGACATTTTCCTTGGTATGGCTAATGCGCAGTGAGGCAAGCTGTTGACGAAGCAGAAGAGGGAAGACAAAGCAAATGAGGGTGATGCTTCTGGAGTGCCCCTCGCTGGGCACAAAACACGACGAGCCCGTCTCACTCTCGGGCACATCAACAGCTGTGTCCTTGGATTGTTTTCTTGTTGGACAAGAGGCAGCATTTTCTGTATTTTTCTTTGAACTGTTAACGCAGATCAGTGCTTTGCAACTGAAAGTTCAAGTTTGTTCTAATGCGCCACCTCCGTGTTTTAGTTCCAAGGTATTTTACTGTCAACAAAAATGAATTATAATAAAATGATCTACTTGTAGCAGAGCACTTGTAACAAACAGAAAATACATATACAAATTATTAAATCAAGGTGACTTTCACTAGCTGAAAATTCATCCATGCTTGCATTTGATATTTTTTGTAGGACACATAAAAAGACATCAACTCCCTTCCAAAACCGATTGGCGCTAATGAAAGGACTGAGATGAGAAATACATGCTTTATAAACTCAGCTACTCAGACTGCCTCTCATGCAGGGTCCAGCGCCTCCTGGAACTCAGCTGAGCATGTTCACAGGAAGGGAGGGGTCACTGACAAGGAGGTGCGGGGCAGTGGCACTTAGGAAGGAAGAGATTCCAGTCGAGGACACCGACTGATCTAACTTATATTTTTAAAGTGTGTGAACATTTGTTAGAAGCAGAAACGATTATACAATTAAACCACGGTAAGAACCACCACCATCACGACCAGCTGCAGCGACCAGCGTCAATCCCTTCTCCTCTGCCTCCCAAACATGCTGACATCTCCTACACCCCTTCCGTCTACCCCCCTCTCCACACTTACTGGCCTTCGTCCCCCCAGTGAAGCTGCCCACTTTGATGTAAACGGGGCCTCAGCAAGCTAGGCTGCTAAGCCACATCTGGCCCACTGTCTGTTTTGTAAATAAAGTTTTCTGGTACCTCGCCCTGGCCATTCATTTACATATTGTCTGTGGACGCTTTTGAGCTGCAAGGGTAGCTGTGACAGAGACTGTAGGACCCACAGAGTTAAAATATCTACTGCCTAGCTCTTTACAGGAGAAGCTTGCCAACCCGGATGTCGACAAAACCAGAGCCGTGAGGAGCACAAGGGCGGCGCCGACCCGCCTGGCTGGGACTTCTGCCCCTGTGACGTCTGGACAATCTGTGCACAGGCTTCTTGGGAAGGTCCTGAGACCTGCATGCCAATTGCTCAGCACAGCTCCTGACACATAATATACGTCCTCAGTGACGATAAACCACATCCCGTATTTTTCTGACTCTGATGCTCCCCGTCTCTCCGAAGCGTAACTTCCCAGGCACACACCTCCTGTCCCTCACACCCTGTCTCGGGGGCCCTTCCCTTCTCCCTGCCATCACCTGCCTGCCCTTCCCGCCCCGTCTCTTTAACCGTCCAGCCATTCACTGTGAGGACCTACTACGTGCTTCGCAGGGCCTTGCTGCTGGGGATTCAGTGCCTTCGTCTTTGAAGGTCTGCTCTCCTCCTTATCAGCCTTCCCTTTAAAAGCCTCCCCTCTGGGAAATGGTGGATCCAGAGAACCCCA